>NC_077235.1:59573089-60246839 GCF_027887165.1 Monodelphis domestica
AAGGGTAATACTTTTCTATGATCCCCTTCTTATAATGGACCTTCTTGCCAAATAACCCTTCCCTGTTACAGTGGGGATCACTTATGTATCATTATTGCTCATAGATATGCATTTTCCCCATCTTATCTAGACTATGGCAAGTTCTATGAACTCTCTCCAGTACTATTTCAATGGCCAATGTCCATTTGGTCTTATATATTTTTTGATCTGAGGTATCTTGTTTTATGATAGAGTTTTTTTAAACCCTTACTGTGTATTGGCTCCAAGGCAGAAGAGTGGTGAGGGCGAGGCCATGGGGGTCAAGTGACTTGCCCAGGGTCACCCAGCTGGGAAGTGTCTGAGGCCAGATTTGAACCTAGGATCTCCCGTCTCTAGGCCTGACTCTCAATCCACTGAGCCACCCAGCTGCCATTTTAAAATATCCTACATTTGTTGAAAGTCCCCACAATAAAATTTAAAAGGGATAAATGTAAAGCTTTAGACCTGGGTTCCAAAAAATCAACGTTTCCTGTACAAGATGCAGGAACACATAGTAATGGATATGTTTCCAATTCCATATAAATCAATAACTAATATAATCTTAGGTGAGAGACTGTGTATCTAAGACTAGGCAAATAATAGTCTTTCATAGTCAAACTATATCCATTGAAAAGACAGAGCAGAGGTGCCATTCAGCCCAAATTCATTTAAAATATAATTGGGAAACATTTAACAAAATAAATAAAAATACAATAAATCACAGGTTATGTTCCATTTGAAGGCCATCAATCCGTGGCCCCAAGGGATCTGTATGTATGGTTTAGTGTTGTCTATTTCTTTTTTTTTTAAACCCTTACCTTCTGTCTTGGAGTCAATACTGTGTATTGGCTCCAAGGCAGAAAGAGTGGTAAGGGCTAGGCAATGGGGGTCAAGTGACTTGCCCAGGGTCACACAGCTGGGAAGTGTCTGAGGCCAGACTTGAACCTAGGACCTCCCGTCTCTAGGCCTGACACTCAATCCACTGAGCTACCCAGCTGCCCCCAGTGTTGTCTATTTCTATTTGAGTTTGACAGCACTGAACTAGAGAATTTCCAGAGGACAGCCAGGGTAGTGCTAGGCCTTGAGTTTATACCATCAGAATATCAGCTGAAGGAACTGAGGATGTTTCAGTGGAGAGAAGAGGCGCCTTGGAGGAAACATAATGCCTCTCTTTCAAGTATTTGAAGTCACGTAGAAGGATTGGATTTCTTGTTGGCCATAGAAGGCAGAATGTGCAGTATGGGGCTTCCACATAGAGACAGAGGAAGCTGGATGAAAATTTTGCTGAATTACCCCAGAGCAAGATTGGTTACCTCACTAGGTAGATGACTCCGTCTCATTGGAGATGCCCATTCCAAGGCTAGATGTCAAGTGTGCGGGGAAGAGGGGCTGCGTGTTTAGGTCCTCGCTGTGTCAGTGGTTCTCAGAGGTACCTTCCAAGTCTAAGCTGCTGCAATTCAGTGACTCGGAGGCAGAAAGTCTGTCAGACAGAAATTCTATCCCTGGCTGAACAAGTCTCTATTTATAGGACATCATTTGGAGCTGCTGGTGGAAGTAGTTGCTAAGATCTTCTCCTGGGGGCTTCCCAACAGCATCGTTTGGCTGATTAGTTTGCAAAGGTGATATCGTCCACCATCTGCTGTCCTAGTTTATTTGCTTTAGGAACTGACAACATGATGTAAAGGGAGTGTTTACATTAGGATGGGCTGACTGGGAGTCAAGTATATCACTTTCTTTAGCAAGGCGGGTACTGTCAGGAGCTGGACAAACCACAGAATATAAACACAAAGGAGAAAGCACCGTGTCGTCTGGGATGGTCGGGTGTTAGCATTGCAAGGGCCCATCACTGTCGTTTTGTCCAGGGCCCTCATCGGAGAAGCTTGGCATTTTGAGCAGGTTGTACGAGGCCCCGAGACAGTGTTGCTGTGGTGCCTCTACATGGTACACTTGATTTTGCCAGGCTCAGTGGGAACATTTCTCCTTCCATGAAGCACAGAAGCAGCTTCAGTTGATTTCTGGGCATGGGGGTGGGGGTGGATGAGAGACACAGCCCAGTACAGTGGGAAGAGCCCCGGACTCTGAGTCCTAAGACCTGAGAGTCACTCCTGGCTCTGTAATTATGGCCCACTCACCTAATCTTTCCAGGCTTTCGTCATATCAGCTACATACATGAGCAATTTCGACTGCATTATAATAGCTAACACTGGCTCATGCTTGGTATGTTCTAGGTACTGTGCTAAGCACTATACAATTGTTACCTCATTTGAGCCTCACAACAACTCTGAGAGGTAGGCGTTATTGTTATTATTATCATCATCATCATCATCATCCTCATTTTTTTTGTTGTTCAGTTGTGTCTGACCCTTCCAGACCCCATTTGGGATTTTCTCATCAAAGATACTGGAGTGGGTTTGCCATTTCCTTCTCCAGCTCTCATTTTGTAGCGTTAAATGAGGGTCAGACAGCTAGGAAGTATCTGAGGCTGGATTTGAACTCAGGTCAGCTGGAAAAAGGATGAGAAAATCCTAAATGGGGTCACAGTTGGACTTGACTGAACAACAACACATTCCTGACTCCAGCTCTAGCACTCTAGCTATCATGTCACTTAGCTGGCCATTTTACCAAGGAGGAAAATGGTAAAATAGTAAAATGATTTGTCTAGGGTCACACAGCTACTCAGTGTACATTGTATGCTTCATGAATGAAAAAGTATTAGGAGCTTACTATGTGCCAGAAGAGGCAGTGCAGCATAGTAGAAAACTTGTCTCAAAATCAAGAAGACTTGGGTTCAAGTCTTTCCTCTAACTCATACTGACTGTGTGGCCATGGGCAAATCACTTAACTCCTCAGTGTTCTAGGTAACTTTTTAAGACAGTAGTTGTGGATAAAGTACTGCATTGTTACAGCGAATTTCTTCACCTGGGAATTTCATGACACCACCACCCCTCCTGTGTGTGTGTGTGTGTGTGTGTGTGTGTGTGTGTGTGTGTGTGTGAACACATAAAATAGTCAAAATAAAAATAAGGTAGTTACTGCAGGGGGAAGGGGACTAGCAAGCAAGGAGACTGGTAAAAACTTCAAGTAGAGGATGGCACCTGAGTTGAGTCATGAAGGGAAACAAGGTTTACAGAGAGGTGGAAGTAAGGAACAACTTTGAATGCCAATCAAAGAGTTACAGGGGAGAGGAAAAGGAGCCCCTGAGGTTTCTGAAAACAGACCTGCTTTAGAATAATCACAGATGGAGTGGAGTGGAGTGGAGAGAAATTTGAGCCAGGGTCGCTTATTAGGAGATAACTGTAGGAGTCTAGGAAAGAGGTGATGAGGGTCTAAACTAGGGTGATGGCTATGAGTGGTAAAACAAGGGCATGTATTGAAGAGATATGGAGACATTAGGCTGCGGACCCTCCAACCTCAACCGAAGCAGCAATAATAAAGGGTTCTCAACTTACTTTTGACTCAAGGGTACAGGACTACTCTTGAGTAGGTGGAGCTGTGGCATCAGTCTAGTGAAGGGGGAGTTCATTAATGTACTCTGTGTATGTGCCTTGGGGAACCTTTTGCTCTCTACTGCTGCTGGACAATCAGCCTATTTCCTGGGCAGGCTCCAATTTGTATAGGACTTTTGGTTTCTATGCCATTATTTGAGTCTAATCTTGTATTGAGGAGCCTGGATAGCAAAGGAAAAGTGAAGGAAACAGTTCCTGCCCTCCAGGAACTTAGAAGCCTAGTGGGAAAGACAGGCAATTAAAGAATAAAGCCAGGCTAAGTATAGCCAAGTGCCAGGTTGTGTTTCAGGCTACAAGTGCATAGGAATCCAGAGGAGGGGGTTCACTGGGGACTGGGTAATGAACTCTGATCTGAGAACTGATAGGTAGCCAGGACTGAAAAGGCTGAGAGAATAACAAAAACTTGTATCTGGAAATGAGTAGGGCATGTCTAGGGGTCAGCGAGAAGACTGGCTTGGCAGGGGTAGGTGACTCATATGGGGGAATAGACAGAATGTCCCTCTTAAGTGTAGTGTTAGAGTAGCAAAGCTGGGAACTTCAAGGGCTCATGCTATATAAATAATCAGATTGGTACTAACTTCAAATGCTTACTTTTATCATAATGGCCGATTATCAGTTGGCAATTTTCCCATGTTCCATAGGAGATAGTGTAGTGGAATGGGCAGCAGGTAAGCCTTCAAGGACCTTCTAGTGGTATGGAGTTCTTGCAGTTTTGTTGCCTGGAGCTGTGGCTATTAGGTATCCACTAAAGGCAGCAAGAAACTAGTATGATGTGTACACAATCCATTCTTAGTGCCTGTTCTAGTTTGCAGCCAGGATCCAGAGTCCATCTGAGAAGAAATCTGGGCAATGGTGCTTCCCTCATCTCTGGGGATGATTGTTTAGCAGTGGTTATCTTGGAAAGTCAAGTCAGCAAGGACTTATTAAACACTTATCCTGTGCCAGACACCGGGACTACAAAGAAAATTAAAAAGACAGTCCCTGGTCTCGAGAGACTCACAGATAACACAGGTAACACAGATGCTGGAAAGATACAGGGAGTGGCCAGATGAGGAAGGTTTTTGAATGCCAGGCTGGGTAGTCATCCAGGGTTCCGGAATATGCAGGGATGTGATGAGTGTTGTGGTTCAGAGATCATTCACAAGACTTGTACTTAATCAAGAGAATGAAAGGAGAGATGGGAAGAAGTTGGGGATACTTTTTCCCCTGGACTACATATATTACTTCAGAAATGATACTAGTTCACTCTGCTTTTGCTGAGTGTGCATTAAGATCACATTTTAGCTTGTCATATGAGAAGCAGCAGGGGCTTATGTGTGTATATGTATGAAAAAGAGGTATCATAGATTGAGTGTTTGACTTGCCTTTTGGAAAACCCTAGTCCAAATCCTGCCTTTGACACTTATTTTGTCACTTATGTGACCAAAGGACAAGTGAAATATTATCTGCCACAGTTTCCTAAGCTATGAAATGAGGTGATTTCTGAAGCCCCTTCCAACTGTGAGACACACATAGAGAGTGGATTAGCCTGGCCAGATTAATTGCTGAGTAAATTTAATCAAAATGCCATAGGAAAAAAATCACTGCCTGCTCAGAGCTGATTGGTTGATGATTCATAGTTTTGACTCTACATTGAAACAGTCCCATTGAAATTAATCAAGGTGTGAATTCTTCCTTACTGAAGGAAGACATGTCCCATATGTTATCACAGGATTTAAAGAATCTTTCTGCCCAAAGAACAAGTATCCTTATCCATACAGAAGAAAGTTGAATACAAAAGTGCCCCCCAAAGACCTCTTTTCATAAATGAGTACACATTACTTATTGTATCTCTGTGTTGGGTTCTGAATAAATCATGAAGTGTAAATATTTCATAATTCCATAAAATGAATGGCCATTTCCCTAGTGGAATGTGTTTTCAAAGGGATTTGAGGGAAATCAGCATCAATCTTCATTTCCTTCCTTTCCCCCCATGCAGCTAACATATCATATCTCAGGGAGTGTTTTGCTATTGAACATAAAACTTTGTGTTATTAAAAAAAATACAACACCCATTTCTTTGAGTAAATGATTCATCTTATCACAGCCTCACACACATTTTCTAATTATGAAATGCTCCCAGATCACTTCTACTTTGTAATGCATTTGGTTGTCAGGGAATCAAGTCTGATCCCTTATTCCTTTTCACATTATAAATCTCTATCAGTCAGTCTATTTATTCAGCGCCCACCCTGGTATCAAGCCTGATGCAAGCTCTGTAAAAGAGCCAGAAGTGTCCTCTGCCCTCCCTCAGGGGGCTTACATTCTTACAAATGTCTGGGTAGGGGAATTGGGGCAGGAGGCACTAGCAACTAGAGGATTAAGAAAGGAGAGACCCATACTGGGCTCTCAAAGAAACTGGAGGTTCTGAGAAGCAAAGGTAAGGAGGAATCATTTACCAAGAGTGAGAGACAATATGTATAAGGTAGAATGCTGGTAAGAGATCTGGGTTCCAGTCATCCTCTTACCAGTACCAGCAGATGTGACTTTGAGCAAGTTAATTGACTTTTCCAGGTTTGAGCAGCCAAACCTGTGCAGCGCCTCCCCCTCCCCGAGTCACAAGGCAGTTCCCCTGGGGTTCAGAGTACCCTCTGCAACCCTACCTCCTAAAACCAGAGGTCAAACAACAATTGTCAGCCAGAAGACACAACACCAAGGCATTTATGACCCAATAGTAAGGAAAGAGGCAACAACACATTTCTTCCATGCACCTGGATTGCACTCTCCCATAAAGTCACATTGATGTGCTCTTGGGGTACCATTACATCACTACCTGGAGAACTGCTTCTCAAGGATATCCTGGGCCATTGCCAGGTACTACACTGCTATCTGGTTGAAAGGAGGGGAAAGCCTTCAGTCAAGAAGACCAGAATTCAAATGAGGTCCTTTAACCTCTGACTGCCTCAGTTTCCTCAGTTGTAAAATGGACAGAATCCTAGTGCTATCTCCCAGGGTGGTGAATATCAAAGATATGATACATGTAAATAGCACAGTTTGGAGTACAGAGCAGATATTTTTCCAAAATATTCATCCCTTCCCTTCCCAGGACTAAATGGGCTGCTGCTGGGCTAACTGTATGGGTGTTCCCACTCCTCTGTGTGACATGGCTTTACAAGATGAGGCTCACTGCAGCTCTACGAGATTCTGCTGGGCTGAATGAGGTCCATCATGACTACTGTTCCAGGGAAGGAGAGGCTCATTTCTGTGTCAGCAAAGAAGCTCCCAGCTTCTCTGACTTCTGGAATCTCTTATGACTTTTGTGGGGGAGAAAAGGGCCCAAACTTTGCCCAAGAAGCACACACACACACACACACACACACACACACACACACAGGCAGACACACATACAGATACAAGCAGACACGTAGACACACACAGAGACACAAGCTAATACACACACAGACACACACAGAGACACAGGCAGACACACACAGACAGAGACACAGGCAGATACATAGAAACACACAGAAACACACACACACACACAGGCAGACACACATACAGATACAAGCAGACACATAGACACACACAGAGACACAAGCTAATACACACACAGACAGAGACACAGGCAGACACATAGACACACACAGAAACGCAGACACACACACACACACACACACATACCCACAGACACACACCCCTCTTCCTGGCTTCTCTGACCTGGGCTCCACAGCCTCTCATCTCCTCCCATGTAGGTATTCCTCAACCAGGGGTGCCAATCGCCTCAAAACCAAGAGAAAGGAGCTTGTGCCTCCCTCCCTAGGGCTTCAATTTTCTTTGGATTGGTGTTCCTGGGTGCTGGCTCTAAGCAGCCCGGTTTTAGCTCTATCCTCGCCCCACCCCACATCTGAATCTCTGGAGGCCTGCTGGGAAAGTATGGAACGGTTGTTTGCCCAGGGACTACCAGTTGGGGAATTCAGTATCCAGTTTGGGGATCTTGAGTCTCCCAGTGAATGGGGAAGAGTCAGGGAGACAATGCTGAGCCCAGGGAGAGAGGAGGCCTTTGTCTCTTCCATCTGCTCAGCCTGGTTCCAGGTCCTTTCATATGCAAATCCAACTAGGGAAGGCCTGAAAGGAGCCTTGTAGCACATCCTTACATCTGTAAAATGGATGTAGCTAACTCCTCTCTCTCTGTTCTCCCTGTAGTCAAAGCCCAGGTAAGGCCCTCTTCCTCCTCCAGCACAGGCACTCCCAGAAAGGGCTCATTGTAGCAAATCTTCACTCATATTAGGGAAAATATCTGGGCAGGCTCAAGTTTGGATTCTCCCAGCTGTGTGGCCCTGGGCAAATCACTTCACTAACTGTTGTTTGCCTCAGTTTTCTCAACTGTAAAATGAGGATAATAATGGCTCCTACCTCCTAGGGTTATTGTGAGGATCAAATGAGATAATGGTTGGAAAGTTCTGGGCACTGTATCTGGCACATAGCACAATAAAAGCTTATTTCTTGCCTTTCGTCTGAGCTGTGTGACCCTGGACAAGTCCTTTAACCTATTGCCTCAGTTTCCTCACCTGTAAAATGAGGATAATAAGCATCTTCCTCCTAGGGTAGTTGTGAGGATAAGAAGAGATAATATTTGTAAAGTGGTCTGCAGTCCTTTAGCACTATAAAATATAATATAAGATAAGATAGGAGATATATCTGACACATATGATAGGATATATACAGAGAGCAGCAAGCTATGTATCTATATCTAAACACTAGCTTTAGTCTCACTCTATAAAATGGGTACAAAACTAGTGCTGGACACAGAGATAGAATTCAGTAAACACCAAGCTGAATTGAAAGCTGCCTTCTTCTTCTCACCCTTAGCCTGGAGACTACAATAATAATGATGATAGCACTGACTACCATGATATTAGTAATAAATAATGATAGCAGTAATCCAGCCTCATCTTTACAAGGTAGAACTCAAGTCCTGAGTGTTCCAGCTCCTCTTGAACCCCAGTTCCTTGGCCCTGGCCTGGCCCTACACAGTTCACACTGTGAAATAGTTCCGCCGCCATGGGCGGCATGGTCCCAGCTCTCAACTGCCCAGTTTGGTCTTCCCTGTGAGTAGTCAGCAGCCAAACCCAATCTTTGGCTTCTGAGCATGAGATTTCTGGTAAGCTCTGAGTCGTCTGCAAAATTGATTTTCCTCCATGCGGCACTGCTAGTGCCTGCTGCTGATGAATGACCCTGCGAGTGGAACACAATTTCCACTAAATCAACAAATAGTTGTTAGAAAGGCTCCAAGACTTCCTGCATTCCTCCAACAAAAGCTTTCCTCTCCTGCTCATTAATCCTTGTAAGTGAGAGCCAAAGGATGGGGAAAGTTCCAGTTAGCTCAGGTCTTTGCTCAACTGTTTCCTGACCTCGTCCTATAAGGCTAGGGTTGGGGAATAGCAAGGAGTACTCACCTGGGTCAGGTGCTATGCAGCAGTGAAGGCTGGGGTGGGTTGGGGTGCATCTCCAGGTATCATTGGATTATAACCCTGGGATTCTGATCAGAGACAGCAAGCAGGTTAATATTTGAGTGGCATGGGGAGAGAGAGAAGGGTAATAATAATCCTTCTCCGGAGCTTTAAATAGCAGCCTGGACTCCATGAGAGCTGAGAGGGACATTAGAACATAGAATATGAGATGTAGGAGGGATCAGAGAAAGAATACAGTCAAAAACCTCCCCTCTAATTGTAGATCATGAGAGGCAATGACTTACCCAAGGTCACCCATGTTACTTTATGGTAGAGTTAGGAGGACAACCCAGGTCTCTTGAATCCTAGTCTAGATTCATGATTAATACAGTTGGGGGTGATAGGGTGTGTTCTTTATGTAAAGTTGGGTACCTCCAAGGAACCAGTCTTTCTTTGGCTTCTGTTCTCCTTTGGTTAGAATTATTCTAGGCGTTTGCTAGATTTCTTTCCAAAACTTGTTAATTGGCATCTTTTCTTCTTAAATCACTCTCATTTCCACATATGTCCCTCCCTTTCCCTTCCCCAGGAAGCCATTGCTTATATCAAAGGGAGCACGGGCAGCCCCGGCTATCCATGGCCCACTGAGGCTCCTCGAGGAAAGAAGGGTAATGCAAACAGTTCAGCCAAATGGGCTACAAGCTCCATTGGGTCTGACAGGAGAGGACCATTCTGTCCTCATGATAATGCTACAGTGCTCAGTGCTTTCCTTGCCATTGTTCTTGCCATTCACACTGTTGAAGGCTTTTTGGGTATCACCTTTCTTGTTCTGCTTACTTCACTCTGCACCAATTCCTTCAGTCTCTCCCTGCTTCTCTGGATTCATCACATTCAGTGCCAGAACTTCTTTAGCTATTCCCCATTCAGTGAAGATCTACTTTGTTTCCAATTCTTTGCTTCCCCCCCAAATCACATCTAGAAATGGTTTGGCTTTTTGATGATCATCGATCTCCTTGGAGGATTTGCCTAGCAGTAGAACCTCAGAGTCAAAAGGGACGGTATTTTAGATACTATTTGCAGAATTCCCAAATGCTTTCCAGAGCAATTAGATCAATTAACAGCTTCACTAAAAGCATATTAGTGTGTCTTTCTTTCAATTTTACAGATGAGGAAGCTGGCATCTGGAAAATGGTAAGTATCATGTCCAAAGTCATACAGCTAGGAAGTGGCAGGGCCAGTTCCGAAACCCAGGTCCTCTGATTTCAACTTGAATGGCTATTCATCACAATAGGACACTGCTTACAACGATGCCATATTTGCATTCTTGTTCCTTGTCTAAAATTACAAATTATCATCTCCTTTAAAAGGGGGAAGGACCTCTTCTTTCATGGGATGGAGCAAGCTCACTCGGGGGTGATGGGATAGGGGGAATGAATCTGTTACAGTGCTTTTGTCTGCTCACTTGAAGGCTTAGGCAGACAGAAAAACCGGGGAGCCCATTAGTGCAGATCTCAAGTCTGAAGGGCACACCAGACTGTCTACTTTTCATCAAGACTTCTAGGCCCCTGTGTAGATATGTATCTCTAAGGCATCACTCATGATCCTTTTTTCTCTTCCCCTCTCTTCTTCCTGCTGCACCAGAGCAGAGATCTGATGCCACAGCTGAAAGGTCACTTTTGGATCTCCTTCCTGTCCCCTTGGTAACAGAGCTCTGGTCCTGGCCAAAGCTCATGTATTTCACAACAGTCTGTTCCCTCAGGGTACCAGGTTGATTTCTGGCCATTCATCCAGCCTACCCTGCATCTTGCAGCATCTGGGCTGCAGGTCCTCCTCTGAGCTCATCAGGCAGTGGGAGAAAACACAAAATGGCCTGTAACTGCTCCAAGGCAGGGAGATGGGACCTAGATTTCATTTCCAATTCACCACCTTTTGGTAAAGTTAAACTGATAGTGAAACAAGAGGAAAAAGCGCAGTGGAAGAAAGGCAGGAGAGTGGAAGGAACTTTTCGCTTCAAGGAGCTCCACATTTGATCAAATGAAATAATGGCTCTGAAGCACTTGGCAAACCTTTGGGCTTTCTAGAAATAGCGGCTTTTCTTATTAATAGTAGTATACTCATCTGTTACTACTTACACTGCCCCTTTACGGGTTCTTGCTTCAATAGACAATAGTGATTTATCCCTATTTGTAGCTGTCCAGACAGTCAGCAAATTGGGAAATCAAGAGAATGCTATATGTCTAGCTTACTTATATATGGGCAAAACATCTGAGAAAGTAGGCCATGCCAGTCTTGTAGAGAGATGTAGGCTTGCCCATCATACAATTAAAGGAATGCAGAACTGGTTGAAGGGTTGGCATCAGAACAGGGGTAATGGGTTCTGTCCAGAGGAAAGAGTAAGCAATGAAGTGAGTGCCACAGAGAGAGATCTGAGCCATTTCTGATTTTAATCAGTGATTTGGAAAAGGGCATTGGTGCCAATTATCAAACTTTCAGATGATGAAAAGCTGAGAGGGAGAGCCAACACACTGGGTCAGAGTCAGGATCCCCCAGAATATCAACAGACTAGAGCACCCTGTGGTATCGAATAAAACAAAATTCTTTTGGAACTAAGTCAAATACTTGGATTTAAAAAATCTACTTTAGAACTATTAAGAGAGGGAGACATTTGTCTGAAATATATCTAAATAGCTTTAGGAGGCTGCAAGTCCAGCTAAATGGTGCAGTGGTTAGAGTGCCAGACATGGAGTTAGGAAAACTCATTTTGAGTTCAAATCTGGCCTCAGATACTTACTAGCTGTGTAACCCTGGGCAAGTCACTGACTTTTACCTCATTTTTCTCATCTATAAAATGAGCTGGAGCATGCCACATTCAGTTTTGAAAATCATAATTTGGGAAGGCAATAATTAAGTTAGAGAAGATGAACATATTTAAGTTAGAGAAGAAAAGTCACAGTGGGAGAATGGTTGTGTTCAAGCATTTGAAGACTTGTCATGGCTGTAAGTGGGATAAACTGCCTTGGGAGGTAATGGGCTCCCCCTTCCTTGGAGGCATTCCAATAAAACCTGGAGGACAACTTGTAGGAAATTTCGTAATGAGGATTCCTATTCAGGGGCAGTTTGCACTAGAGAAGGCCCTTCCCACTGAAATATGTGAGTAATATCGATGGTACGTTTGTAGACTTGGTATATCAAGGTTTGATAGTTACTTGATACACCTAATTGAGAATAGGGTCAGCAGGCCCTTCTAGGCCCAGAATGCTATGTGACTCCTAGACCAAGGTTTAGAAATATCAAAGATAGGCTTATTATTATTCAAATATAGGAGACCTGAAGGATTAGGAACAAAGGAATCCCTACTCTATGAATTCTGGATATTCCTCTCTTTTGGATATTCCTTTCTTTTACTACATTCTCTGGCTATGAAACCCAAACTATATAACTACCTGACGTAGCTAGTCCTCCCAAACAATGGTTGGATTAGTTTATAGTTTGTCAGAGAGGTAGCTTTGAACTCTTGGTGAGTGAGTCCAACCCTCTTTGGCCTGGGCCCAAGATAGCTTTAGGCCTTTCCCTCAGCCAGTTACTGGCTTGTCAACAGTTTCTCTTCACAGCAGTCAGGACACATGCTCAGGACTCAGGAACCTGATTAGATGTTAAAATTAGAAGACAGAGTAGGTAGGATCTGAATACCAGGATACTAGGACAGCAGGACAGATAGCTTCAGCTCCCCCGAGAAAAGATAGGCAAATTCCCACTTGGCTGAGATGGGAACAAGCCACAGGAAGTTATTGCTCCAAGTTCTCCCAGGGACAGGAACCAAAAAGACCTCTAGCTGTCCCAGTGTGTCTCTCTTATATCTTCCCCACACTCTAGAATAAGGACCTTATCGTTCTGTGGTGTGTGGTAAGTCCCTCTTTGCAAACTCTCCCATCTACTGTCTGTTTGCAAGCCTTTTTTTCCTTTTTCTCCTTACACCACTCATTCCGTAATGGCACTGACAATGACTTTGCTCTTTAACCATGAAACCCACACAAATAAAGAGGAAGAAAGACTACACGGTCTAAGTACATGTTCACCCAGTGCCCCTAGTGTCCAGTCTTCTGCTCAGAAGTCCATCTCCTTTGTATCTGGAGATTATCATTCATTTGGTTTTTGCCTCCAACTCAGACAAAAGTTTCCCAGCTGGCTAGTTCTTGATGACCTCCACCTTCACCTTCTCCCTTACCAAGATACACTCACTTCATCATCCAGTGACATCTTTTTTCTCTTCACTACCCAGGTATTTAGGTGCTTGTTATTGGATGGAAAGGATTGACTTGGAAAAAGGAATGGTTAATAATAGAAACAGACTTTTCATTAATAAGATTTTTACCTGGTGAACAATTTTATTTTCCATGTGAAAAAGGATGACTATGTTATGGTTCTTGCCCCGCACTAAATTCTCACTTAGGTAGCCACACAATTCACGACCTTTATAATTTCTCTGGAAATAGAGTCCCAAGGTCTAAGAAAAGTCTATGTAGCAATGCAGCATATTCTGCAGCAATCACACATAGGATGAATCTGGCTGTGTCTGGACTTAATGCCTTACTGAGACTCTGTAGGGTAGGGGTTCTTAAGCTGCAGTCTCTGAACATGGATTTTTTAGAAGTACTTTGATGACTGTTTCAAAAGAATTGGTTTTCTTTTAATCTTCTGTATTTTATACAATCATAAACATGATTCTAAAAAGAGGTCCATCCAAAGATTCCCCCTCTAGGCTGCCAGAGGGGCCTAGAAACATAAAAATAGACCTCAGTTTCTGTTGTGGGGTTTTCCAAAAGCTAAGACTTACTTGAAAAAGAACATCTCTGTACTATTACATTGATGGGATGGCACATCATTACTGACCACATCTGAGCTTTTGAGAGGTCAGGGAAAAGATAGAATGGCTTGTCAAAGTGGGCCCTACTGAAACAAAGACTGGACTCAGCAAAGTGCCATTCCCTTGGGGGCCTTCAGCAGTCCTTACATTTAGAACCCAGGACAGAGCCAAAACTTATGGTTTCTTGACTCGGATTCCAATTGTCGCCTCTGATCCAAGCCAGCTCTGGCTCCTGCTTTAGCCTGATGACTCTTTGTCTTATTCTCTAGGTTCTATAGTGGCTTTAGTGCTTTCACTTCTGGATCCTTCCCCAATATGAAGACCCAGCTGCCATCCATGCAAGTCTGGAGGAAATGAACACCAAGCAGTCAAAGGACAGTGGCAAGATGTGACCATCACATTCAGAGGTATCCATGATAACACTTTGAAGGAGGCACGATTGATTTAGCTTGGTTGTCAATCCCACCTCCCTTTTGCCTATTACTACATCTTTTCTATACATCCCAATGAAAACTACCAAAATGAGGGGCCATTTATTTCCTCTTTTGTAAAATGAGGGAGTTGGCTTAGATGGCCTCCAATCTACCAGCTGTGATCTTGGACTTTTATTGATTTCAGAGATCCCTTCCAATAGCTGTGATGTTCTTAATTTCCCTTGACCTCAGTTGCCTCACCTGAAAAATGAAAAAGTTGGCCTGCAGAGTGCTTTCTAGAAGTATCTTCCTGTGAGTCTACTTATGCCTATGGCCCAACTTGGGTCCTATTGTTTAAAAAGTTTTTCAACACTTTGGTTTGGTCAATGACTTTCCAATGGGAATGCAGCTGCCTGCTAATGAGCTCCGCTTCGGGAAGTTTGCTCATTTTCTGTGTCCGACTATTTACTGGGAGGTCAAAATCAAGAGGAAATACAGGAGGAGCTCAGAAGAAGGAGAGCCAAACTTTTAATTCTGTCTGCATTGACCTTCATGTAGGGATAGAATAGAAGAGAACTGATTCTGCAGCACTTGAGTCTACACTTGGAGTATTTCCTCCAGGAATAGGAATAGCCTACTGGCAATTCTGGAGCCTGCAGCTCAGCTTCCCTTGTGACAAATGTGGGCCATTGCTGAGTTCTCTGGAATGGGCAGGAGGAAACTATAGAAATGAAGCTCTGACCTTGAGCAGCACTGGGCGGAGCCCCTAACTGCCTAAGCCCTCCAACCACACATATAGGTAAGGAGCCTGTCACCTAGCAGTTTTCTCAATGGGAATACACTAATCCCCTCATTTGCATTCATCTCCTGTACACTGATAGCTTATGGTCAACACAATGGCCCACCCTACAAGATCAGGAAATTCCTTCAAAGAAAGACACAGGAAAACTGAATAGAGTTGACTAGAGGAAGGAAATGCTTATTTATTCAGCCCTTACTGAGTGCCAGGCACTGTGCTAAGCACTTTGCAAATATCTCATTTAACCTTCACAACAAGTTGACTAGGTTGGTTCTATTTTATCCCCATTTTATAGGTGAGAAAACTGATGCATGTGGAATGATTTACCCAGGATCACAAAGCTCAGAAATGCTCAAGACTGGATTTGAAGTGAGGCCCAGTACATTATCTACTGCATCACCTAACTGACTTAGTGTTTTATCATTTTTTTAGTCTTTAAACAGGGGTAATCTACACATTATCTATGGAGATACTTATCACATTTATTGATGGAAAAGACCTTAATTGAAATACCTTATTTTATATATGAGAAAAATGAGACCCGAATGGGGAAGTGATCTATCCAAGGTCACACAGCTAGAGCCCACAATTGAATCAAAGTTTTCCTATTTCAAATCTAGGGCTCTTTTTATCACTCCATGCTGCTGTCTTATAAACAGAGCATTATTGCCTTCAAACTCTCCATTTCTTAGCCATTACAACTAAATCAAAACACTTATTTCCATTCTCAAACATCGTCAACTGTGGACAATTGTGTGAAAGTTGAATGTTTCAAATTCCAAATCTCAACTCTGTTCCTTTTAGAATTAGGGAGTCAGTGATAAGTATGATTTAGGCTTGAGTAAAGGTACCCAGGCTAAACCAATAATATTAAGGGATCAAGGCTAATGAGCCTGAGAACATGGCCTGGGTGAAGGAAGATGCCCTTGATCTCTGGGACAGAATTTCAAAGAAAAAACAATCAGAAGTTGTTTTTCATACCTCTACATTTATTTATTAAACATCAACTATGTCCACAACTCTGTGCTAAATATATGAAGCAATTAAAAAAAGATGGAATTTCTGTTCTTATGGAGCCTAGAGCCTAGCATTAAAAAATCTCTCCCTTCCTCTCTCATTTCCTATGTCAAGTTAAGCAAGCATCCTTCATACTTGCACACAGAGCACATGGCTGACTCCATGTTTACAAAGCATTATAGTCTCACTATGTGCCCAATTGTACTCTGTTGAAGAAATGTTGATCACATATCTTCTCTGGGCAAAATAGTGGAGAGGAAAAGAAAAAAGAAATACAGAGGGAGGATAAAGGAAGGTGGAGAGGAGAAAAAAACTAGTTGGTATTATTTCCCTTTGTGCTAATCTCTCATCTCGATATCTACATTTATCTATATCCCTTTAGATCGACAATTGACATTTTTTGAGAGAGCTATGGATTGGCATCTCTTTGTCTCTCTCAGTTCTATGTATCTAGCTCCTAATATTTCTCCTCTAAACTTCTCTTTCTTGTTCTTTGTTTTCCTCCTGGTTATGTGAATTAAGTCTTTCCCTGAGTACTCCTCCCCCCCTTGCACAATTCTTCCCCCTTTCTTCCCAGGATATCCCTTTAACCTTATTCATTTAACATTATCACACCAAAACAAATTACTCCGAGGTCTTTCATTTTCTTTGATGTCCTCTTTGGCCCTTGATGACATTATGGTTCTCAGGAGAGGTTTGTATCATTCCCCATGCCTGTTTTATTGCAAACACTACATCCTTATTCATCATTGTATTTAGCTTTTTTATATTACTCTTTACTATTTACTGGGGTTACTTTTAGGATGCAACCTGTGGATTATTTCAGCTTTCACTTTACCTATCTGGTTCTTAGAGATTTGGGCAGTTTTCTTTCATGATTTCTTGAACCTCTTTTTTTGGTCTTGTCTTTCAAATAGTCCAATGATTTGTAAATTATTTCTCTTTGTTCCATTTCCCAGGTTCCACTTGTTTTCAGTATGAGTCATTAACCTTGGTTGGAGCCATTCTAATTTTCAGACAGTCTTTTATTTGGGTAACATTTTGTACTTTTTGTGCTAAGCTTTATAATTCCCTTTCCAAGTCTGTCTTCCATTGATCTGATTTCCTAATCTCTTCCTCAGTTGTTCTCATTTCACTCAAAAGATAATTTTAACTCTTCTGTCATATTTTTTGGAAGTCTTAGTTGATCTTGTGGGCAAACTACAGTTTTCTTTGAGGTTTTTCTTTGTATAGGTGTTTTGAAATTAGTTATTCACATTCTCTGGGTTTGTGGCTTGGGAGATCCCTTGTCTCTTAATAGCTCTTTATCTTTTCATTTAATGTTTTCTTATAGCAATCTGCTCTGGGCAAGATGGTCTTTCTGGTCTTGCTGTGAGCTCTTAGGGCTAAATATGATCCAGAGTTTTTTGGGAGACCCCCAGTGTTTTGGGTGAGAAAATTATACCTGTTATTATATATGTTCTTGGAGATCCTTACACTCCTGGCTTAGGCCAGTCTGAGATCAGCTCTGGATGCTGGCCCAGCTCTGGGCACTGAGACTGATATCCTGTTCTAATATACCCTTTTTATTATGATTTCATTATTTTTGTTTGTGCAAAAGCATTTCAATTTTCCATAATTGAAATGATCTAATTTATTTCTTGTCATCTTCTCTGTTAATAACTTAGCTGTGAAGGGTAACTGACCTGTTATGCTTCTAAGGTTTTTTATTGTGTAACCTTAATATTCAGAACATATATCCATTTTTAGTTAATGGAGTATAGTCTATGGTGTTGGTCTAAACCTAATTTCTGTTGGGCTGTTTTCTAGTTCTCCCCAAAATATGGGATTCTTTCCCAGATAAGTTATGTTTTCAGAGTATTTTTATGTTCAGTTATTTCCAATTTTTCCTTGTCAAATATGTTCTATTTTCTATTTTTTAGCCTGTCTTAATTCATTTTCAAGAAATAGTTTTAGAAAGATACACGTAGAGAGATACAGGTGAGAGGAAAGCACTTAAATGTATTAGCAACAAAACTAGAGCAGACACGGAGAGATAAAGATTGGGAGATAGCTAACTTTATATAGAAATAGAGAGTGTGAAAGAGGGATAGCTAGGTTCACAAAACAAAGTAAAAGACATTGGAGTTAAAGACAAAGACAAAAACTAAGAAAGACTTAGAGACTCAGGACTAGACCTAGAGATTATTGGAGCTGTTACTAGAAAATCTCATAGTTCTTAGGGATGAGAATAGTAGAGGCATGCAATGCTGACTTTTTTTAAACCTTTCCCAGCAAATGTATGGTAGTTTATGTATTACCCTTTTGATGTGCAGTGGCATGGTGGTCAAAGCTACATGGATAAGCAGAGTTTATCAAAAGGTAGACGCCAAGATTCCAGGATTATGTAAAAGGTATATCAGAATGGGAGTGTTGCTCAGGACCATGACATCTTCATTGGTATTTGTTTTGTGTGGAATTTTCCATTTTTCCTCACATGTCCTCAATGTTTAGAAATACTTTTGTCTTTTCTAATAAATGAGTTTGTATTGACGTATTTTGGTTTTACAACATCTCAATTTCTCTCAGTGTCCCTTTCACTCTTAATGAGCCATCTTACATCACAACAAATATTTTTTTAATAAAAACCAAAGAACACAAAAAATCAGCAAGTCTGAAAAATGTATGCAGCACCCCACACTCGTGGACCTTGGAACCTTTTCCAAGGAGTTGGTAGGCCTTTAGTAATTCTGTGACATTCCATTTTCATTGTTGGGTAACTGTTCTTTTTCCATCACTGTGGGAACTACATAGGAGTTCTCCTGGGTCTGTTCACTTCTTGTGAGTCTTCTGAGGTTTCTATGAAACTGTCTTCTTATTGTTTCTTATAGCCTGAAAGCTTTCCATTATATTTGTGTGCCATAACTTGCTCAATCATTCGGTAACTGAGTAGACCCTTTGTTTCTAGTTCGTTACTATTACACAAGGATTTTTATGGACATGGGTTCTTTTCCTGTTTCAGGGTATATGTATATGGGAGAGGACTGCTAGCTTGGAGTTTATGGTCTGACCAGGTAAGGTAGGATCCTGACAGCGACCGTGAAAGGAGATGGGATTATCTAAGAATTTAGGGAAAGAGGGAACAGATGAACTTTTAGCAAGTAAATTAAAAAGCAACAACTTTAAAGAAAATTATTGACTCTATATTCAAGCAAAAAAAAATCCCAATAAACTCTGTACACTATAAATGGGTTTTTTTTCTGCTTAGGAAATCTTCCCAAATGGGGTTTGTTCTTTCAGGCTCGTGTGGTATCCTTTTACTTAAGGCTTCTAGTCACTCTGCATAGTAAGGCAAAACTGGAAGTCTTTGATGTCAAGGAGCTGCCTTAGGACTCTGGGAATACAGCAGGTATCCAAAGCAAATGCAAAATAGTTTCTTGTAGTATTAATAGCTGGGGGAAATTGGGCAAAGTCTAAATTCTAGAGGGACACTTGCATACAACAATAGCTCCTGGAAGCTTGAGCTGTATGTATCAGTGTCCAGAAAATTCACTAGCCACCAAGGAAAGAGACATACACAGTGAGTTGGTTATTGTCTTAGGAAGTCGGTCTGTCATCTTGCTCATTGTGGTCTTCCAGTGTTTGTTCTAGCCTTGTAAGATTTATGTATGCCTTATCCTCTGATGCAGCAGAGGGTGAAAGTAGAGATGGTGCTCTGACTCTCTGGTTCCCTTCCTCCTACTCGATCACTGCTTCTTCCCACCCCTACCTTTTAGTACAAATTCCTCCATTGCAACCCCATTCTTCCTGTGGGGAAGAGATTCCCATATCTTTCCAGGTAAGGGTTGATGGAGGAAGGCAGTAACCACCTTTGGTGTTCTAAGACATTCACAGTTGGTTCTTTATAGAAGACAATAAATACCACTAGTGCAGTAGCCTTCCTTCCTAGGCACTGGGATGATTGATGGAATTCTAATTCAACTGAAGGGATGAAGAGAACAGGTTATTCTTTTGTCCAAGGGGATGGCCTAGACTCAGTGGAAGGTTCTTCCCTTATGCAACTTGGAGGTAAGAGAGTCACCTTTTTTGGCTCAGTAGACTAAATCAGCTATACTTTTTAGGAGTAACCAACCAGTTCACCAAATGCATCCTACATGGACCAGGATTGTACTGAACTCTGTTCTTTTTTGACTTGCAAGTTAAGGGAAAATTAATAATTCCTCCAAAGAATTTTTTAACTTTAGACAGGTCCCAATAAATTAAACCCCACTCTCATTTCCATACACTGGGAAGGGGCTTTTTGAAAGGATGTTAGAGAATATGTCTTAGAATTCATCTACCATCAGCAGCCTAAAAGAGTCAAGTATATGTCACACAATATTACTATAGTAGGTATTATAGTATAACTATACCAGTACTAAAGTTTCCCCTACCCTTTTTTTTGGCTTTGACTGGCCCTTTAGTTATTCATTTTCCTCTCCACTATTTTGCCCAGAGAAGATATGTGATCAACATTTCTTCAACAGAGTCCAATTGGGCACACAGTGAGACTATAATGCTTTGTAAACATGGACTCAGTCATGTGCTCTGTGTGCAAGTATGAAGGATGCTTGCTTAACTTGACATAGGAAATGAGAGAGGAAGGAAGTGAGAGATATTTAATGCTAGGCTGTAGGCTCCATAAGAACAGAAATTCCATCTTTTTTTCATTGCTTCATATATTTAGCACAGAGTTGTGGACATAGTTGATGTTTAATAAATAATTGTAGAGGTATGAAAAACAACTTCTGATTGTTTTTTCTTTGAAATTCTGTCCCAGGGATCAAGGACATCTTTTAGCATTAGGGAGTCAGTGATGAGTATGATTTAGGCTTGAGTAAAGGTACCCAATGCTGAAAGGAACAGAGTTGAGATTACTTTTTAATTTACTTGCTAAAAGTTCATCTGTTCCCTCTTTCCCTAAATTCTTAGATAATCCCAGCTCCTTTCAAGGTCGCTGTCAGGATCCTACCTTACCTGGTCAGATCATAAACTCCAAGCTAATAGTCATCTCCCATATACATATACCCTGAAACAGGAAAAGAACCCATGTACATTTTCTAGGGTGTTTGTTAGGCAGTACTGGCATATCAGGTTACCTGTAGCTTAGCTATGACTTCTTCCTTCCAAAGCCGATTTCATTTCTTGGAAACTTTGTGGAGTGAGCCTTCATGTGGGCTCTTCTTCTTTGGGACCAACTTCCTAGAAACCAAGTTCAGAGGACTCTGTTCTTTTTGACGTGGGCCATTGAGAAATGGCTGGTTACCAAAGATATGGGCTGAAGAAGGCCTAGAAATCTGAAGAGGGGGAGCCACTTTTTGAAGTTGACAAACAAGAGTGAGAATATGAAAGCAGCTCTTTCTTTACTGACTGGTAATCTTGTAACTAAGGCTTGTAGTCATTTTCTAGTGAACCACTCCCCTCAACCAATGCTTCACTCAACCTACCATACCTCAGCTATGTGCCAAGCATGTCTAGCTGGGAAAACTAAGCACTGAACACTGCCTGAAACCAGCTGCATAGCTCCTGTCATTTGGAATGTCTCTTTGTTTGCATTTGAAATAGAATTTGAGGCCTACTTCAATGAATGACTTTTGGGGGGTATTTGACAGGATAATCTGTTGTTACTATTGAGAAAAATAATCTGAACTCCCATTGTCTTCATGTATCTGAAAATGTTCAGATAGCTGAAGGTTTGTAGGAAGCCATGGTTTTTTAATAGTATCTGAATCTGGTCAATTGATGTTCAATGGTTAGGAATATTTGACTGTTTCCATTGCTAAATCTCCTTCCTTCTACTTCTTAGAGGGTCGCAATGCAGAATAGCCAAAGGACAGAACCTGGAAGGTGAGATCTTATTTGTACTCTTCTTTCTAAAAGTCTCCCAGGCTTTTGAAAATTTATGTGTTTTGTTGACCCTTGTCAGAAAATCTGGGGAGGGAGGGTAATTCCTTCTTTTAGTATGAGATATTTGTGCCTGGTTGGCTTAGGTGGTTAGAGCATTAGTCTACATTTTTGGACTAGCTATCCCATCCATAAAGGAAAAAAAATTCTACTTATATGTTATATTTCTTTGGATTAAAATTAGAGAAAAGATAGTAATTATAGCAAGAATGTAATTTTGGTGGGGATAAATCAGTAAACCTTTTTCCTCCTTACCAAAATAGAGAGTAATATAAGTAAAAATGTTTCATGATTTTTGAAAATGTGAAGAGAGGAGAAAGGGAAAAGAGTAGAGAAAGGAGACAGGAGCAAAGTCGTCATTTCTGTCTACATAGAAATAGAGAAAAGAGGAGAGAATGAAGACATATTGAGGCATAAGGAAAAAGACAGGAGAAGTAAGATTAGAAGAAAAAGGGGGGGAAGACTGAGGGGGAGAAAGGAGACAGAGGAGAATAGATAGTCAAATAGAGAAGAGAGGAAGAGAGGAGGAAGGAGATTTTCTAGGAAGAAGCAAGCCAGGAGGCCAAAGCAAGCTACACTCTGGGAGGGTTTCATAACCTGAAAGGGCTGGATGAGTCATGGGGGAGAGAGAAGACCGGAGAAGCAGCTGGTAAGGTAGAATTCCTACAGTCCTCTGGATTCACTTTGTTCTCTGCTTTCTCCTCTCTCTCTCTCTCTCTCTCTCTCTCTCTCTCTCTCTCTCTCTCTCTCTCTCTCTCTCTCTCTCTCTCTCTCTCTCTTCTTTATTCTCCTCCCTCCTCTCTTTTCTCTCTTATGTATCTTTTCTCATTTCTCTTTCCTTTTTGTTTTCTTTTCCCCTCTCCAGTTTGTAGGTTTCCTCTCTTCTCTCTTTAAAAAAAAACCTTTCCTTGTATATAGAAACTAATTATTGATTCCAACCTACCCTGTGTACTCTCTTCCTTCTTTCTCTATCTCTCCCTGAACTCCTGTCTGTCTCTTCCTTAATCTTTATCTTTCCTTTGTCTCTACTCTCCCCTTTTCCTTTTTAAAAAGAAACCCTTACCTCCTTTTTTAGAGTCAATATTAAGTATCAATTCTATCTTCTCCCTTCTCTTTAGTCCTTTTTCTCGTCTTCTTGATCATCTCTGTATGTATTTCTCCTTGCTTTCCTCTGTTTCTCCATTCTCTCTCTTTTCTACTCAGCCTGTCTTTTTTCCTTTCTCCATCTCTTTCTTCTCTGCTCTTCATCTACCTTTTTTCTTGATCTCTGTCTCTACATTTTCATCTCTCTTTCCTTTCTTATCTATCTCCTTTAGTGGAGAGAGATGAGGATAGGGAGGAGAAGAGAAAAGGCCTTTTTCCTTAGAAAAGTTTGTCATACAGATGGTTCTCCTTCTTCCTCTCCTTACATTAAAAGAGAGATAAAGGTGAGAAGGGAAAGACAAATATAAAGAAAAGAGAGGAGAAAGAAACAGGAGAGACAGGAAAGAAAGAAAAAAGAGATAGAATAAACAAAAAAGAGAAAATGAGACAGAGACAAGAAAAGAGAAAAGAACAATGGGTAGAGAAGAAAGGAAAGACATAGGATATAAAGAAAAAATAGAAAGGAGAGAAAAAAGAGACAGGGAAATAGGGTCTCCTCTCCATCTCTGTCTCTATCTTTTCTTTCTCATCTCTCTCCTCTGAAGGAGAAAGGAGAGAGAAGACAGAGAAGGGAGAGACAGATTTGGTGGCTCTTCAGATATAACTGATAAAACTCATAAAATATAACTATTATATCTGAAATTATCTATTTCATCCAAAAAATAAAAACAAAAGAGAGAAGAGTGGATAGAGGGAAGGAAGGAGGGAGGAAGGGAGAGAGAGAGAGATCCTCTCAATCTCTCTTTCCTTTCTCCTCACCAATGTAGGATAAGAGAGTTAGAGGGGAGGAGGAGGGTCTCCTCTTGAGATGAGAGGAGAAGGGAGAGACAGAGGATAAAGGAGACATGGAGAAATGAGAGATAGAGGATAAAAGTGAGAAGAAAAAGGAGAGAAGAGTGGAAAGAGAAGAGCTAGGGGGATAGAGGGGAGAAAGGAAAGGAGAGACAAGAGGATAAAATAAAATTTAACAGCTTCCTCAGCCTTCTGTTCAGACCTGTTAATCCATTCAGCTCTTTCAAAGTCATGAAACCTTTCTTGTATTACTTTTCTTCCTACATTGTCTCCTCTTTCCTTCTATTTCCAGTAATATTTCACTCTCTATTCATCTATTTACTTACCTTTCTATTTCCACATATATCTGTCTACTTAACTTTTATTTTTCTTTTCTTTCTAAATACCTTCCCATCTACCTATTCATCATCTATTTTTTCTTTTTACTTTTTCTTGTTTATCCTCTGTTACTCTCATCTTCTCCTTTTTCCTCTTACCTCTTCTCTCAGTCATTTTCTTGTCTCTATCTCTCCTTTCTCTACTATTATGTCTCTTGTTTTTCTCCTTTTTCCTCTTCTACCATTTGACCTCTTTTCTCTAGGTTCCCATTATCTTCTTCTTTATCTAGATATTTATTTATCTTCCTATTTCCACACATATTTATCTCTGTGGTTATTTTCTATTTACCTACCTACCTACCTTTTTTTGTAGTTCTCCTTCATTATCTTCTTTTTTCTTCTCAATTATATATATATATATATATATATATATCTTCCTATTTCTACACATATCTATCTACTTACTTTTTGTTTTTCTTTTCTTTCTCAATACCATCCTTTTTATCTACCCATTTATTATTCATCTTTCTACTATGGGTCTCCTTTCTTGTCTCTTCTTTCCATTTTTTCTCGATTTCTCCTTTTTCTATCTCTATTACTCTTTTTACTTTCTGTCTCTATCTCTCCTTATTCTTTTGACTCACCTCTTTTCTCTGCCTTTTCTTTCTTTGCTTTTCACTCATTTCTTCTCTTTTTTACCTTTCTTCCTTTACTCTGTGTCCCAATTCTCTTTTCTATCTCCTTTTCCCTTTCAATTGTTTTCTCCACTCTTTTCTTGTTTCTCTGTCTCTTATTCACTGTCTTTCCACACTTCTGTCTCTCCCTTCCCCTCTTCCCTTTCTCTTGTTATATTCCTCCCTGTCTCTCTTTTCTCTATATGTCTCCTATATTTTCTCTTCTTTCTCCTGTATTTCCTTTCTTTCTTCTCAATGAGAGAGGAGAAGAGAGAGGGATGGAGAGGGATGGGAAGAGAGATTAGAGAAGTTATAATAAGTATAAGTTAGATTGTCAGTTATCCTCTAAGTGTATTCCATCTTCTCGCCTTCCTTAACTTGTCAAATAATTTACATACCTCTTTGGTGACTCTAAATAGGTATCAAGGAACCAAAGGATTCAAGTAATGCCCCTTCTGCCACATAAGAGATGAAACACCTAATTTACATACTTAGATACATTATAGTTCTGTAGCTAGAAACAATTTCCTGGAAATACTTTTTCAAATGCGATAAAAGATCAATTTCTAGCTAAACTCACATAGAACTGGCAAATTAAAGTATCTAATGTTTGTGTTTCATTGACATCACATTTTAAGTAATATTTGAGATTAGTGAAAAAGCAATATATAGTTTCTATATGTACTAATTGCTATGTCATGAATTTTTAATATGGTATATAGTTTATAAGGCAATATTACTAAAGACATTCTTAAAAGTTATGGTTTGTATATATACATATATACGATATGTACAAAAGGCATTATTATCTTAATGTTTTAGACTTAATTATAAATCTAATAAACTTTGAAATTATAGAAAATATATATTTTCTTAAGGTTATTTTCTGGATATTTCTAATAGTTTGGGGGGAAAAGAGGTTATTGCTTTAGAAGTAATAAAGTAAAATAGACTGTGAATTAGGGAAGTAAAAAGTTAGTCATCTTCCTCACTAATATTGAAACAAAAAAAGTAGAGCAGCAACTTGGATTCAGGGTAACTACATTCACCAGTTGAGTCCATGCCACAAGATAGTGTAGTTAATTACAAACAAGGCCTTTCAGATGTTTCAAAATTTAACAAATAAACCAACTGGAGTTAGTGTAAGGTGGACCCACCTTCCAAAAATCATTGTATATGTGTTCTAGTGTTGCTCCTATATATTATTATTTCAAAGTCTGTGATTCTTAATTTCATTTGTGATGAAGAGTTAAGAAGTGAAGAAGACATTTCTGTTCACTGGTGGAATCTGAAAATTGTAAAGATAGCATCAAAATTAAATGGGATTTTATTTTATTTGTCAACCTCTTCAAAATTAATGAAGTTGAAATAGCATATGAAAAACACATGTAAATTGTGGGGTGATCTTTTTGAAGATTTTATATTTTCAAAAGGAAAGGAGCAGTGACATTTTACAAAGAAAACTTTTCCTGAGGGCAATACCCTTTTGAGTCCACATTCACATGAGCAAGTGGAGAGGAGAATGAATCAGAAACTAGAATCCAACTATATGTTTTTTTATAAGAAACACATTTTAAAATGAGAAATACACATGAAGTGAAAATAAAGGGTGGGAATAGAATTTATCATGTTTTGGCTGGTACAAAAAGAGTAGGGATGAGTGATTTTTATCAAAGTTAAAGCTAAAATACATTTAATTAAAAGAGATAAACAGGGAAACTACATTAGGTGAAAAGGTACCATAGATAGGAAATAAATTTCAATATTAAATCTATACAAAAGAAATGCGAAAGCACCCACATTTCTAGAGGATGGGGTGAGTGAATTAAGAGGTGGAAATAGACAGCAAAACTATAATAGTGGGGGACTTCAACTTTCCTATCTCAGAACTAGATAAAACCTAGTAAAAATCAGATGAGTCAAGGGAATGAATAAAATCTTAGATATGCTAGGTTTATGGAATGGGAATAGACCTTTTCCTCAGCAATTCATAATACCTTTACAAAAATTGATCATATATTAGGGCAAAAAACCCTTTAGAGTTAAATGTAGAGAAGCAGAAATACTAAATGCATCCTTTTCCAGATCATAATAGAATGAAAATAGTATTAAATTAAGCATCATGGAACAGATTAAAAATTAATTGGAGAAGTAGAGTCAAGATGGCAGCCTAGAGGCAGTGAAAGTTCAGACCTCTGAAAACCCTTGCTTACCAATTACAAACTAAATGAACTAAATGCTCCTAGAGGACTGAAAATCAAACCTAACAACAAGACGGAGCAAAGAAACCATCCTGCTGGACTCAACTTAAAAGATATGCCTCCAAAAGCCAGAATTTAAGAACACTCTGGTCCAAGGGGAAGGAAGAAGAGAGGTCCCGGGACCCCCACTTCCCCACCTAGAGTGCTAAGCCTCTAGCGGTAGCTGGAACCTCTGGGTTGGTAAAGGTGCTGGTCTGGAGGGAGTCCCTTATGACTGAAGCTGTGCCAGGCTCAGAGCGTCAAACAGTTAGTTGGAAAGCACTTAGAGAAGAAGTGCAGAGTGCAGAGCAGGCAGCCTAGTTGCAGCAGTGGAGACACTACATATTGCCCAGCCCCTCCCAAGGTTTTGGCCTCAGGGCACATTCAGCTCTGCAACTCAGCTGGATTTAATCCCATAAAGGCCCCCAGAGCACAGGGAAGCTCAAGCTCCAACATTCCTCTCCCACAGATTGAACTGAGAGATTTGCTGACAAAACTCCAAGAGTGAAGTCTAACACAAAGACCCAAACCCACAAAAAATGAGAGAGAGCACAGGCAACTGCAGGAAGTAAAGAAGGGGGTAAATATGAGCAAACAAGAGAAAAAGAAAAAAAGAAATTACAATCTACAGCTTCTATACAGGCAATGAACAACTTGGAGGGATCTACGAGAAAGAACACTATACACATTCAGAGGAAAAAGCATGGGAGTAGAAACAAAGAAGAAAAACAACTGCTTGAATACATGGGTCTAGGGGATATGGTTGGGAATGTAGACTCTAAATGAACATCCTAATGCAAACACCAACATCATGGAAATAGGTTTTCATCAAGGAGACATGGAATACCCAGTGAAATTGTGAGTCAACTATGGGAAGGGTGGGGATAGGGGAGGGAGGGAAAAATACGATTCTTGTATCCAAGAAATAATGTTACAAATTGACTAAATAAATTAATTTAAATTTTAAAATAATTAATTGGAAATTTTTAAATGGTCAAATCTTAAAGAGTGAGTAGGTAAAAAAAAAACAAGTCATAGAGACAATAAATAATTTTATTAAAGAGAATCATAATGAGGAAACATACCAAAACCTATGGGATGCAGCAAAAGTGGTAATTAGGGGAAAATTTATCTCTTAAGTGCTCATATCAGTAAAGGAAGATTAGATCAATTAATTAGATTCAAAACTTCTAAAAACTTGATTAAAATATTTTAATCCCTAGTTATACACTAAATTGGAAGTACTAAAAATAAAAGATGACATAAGAAATTCAATGTAATAAAATCATTGAATTCATAAAGTTGCTTTTAGGGAAAAAAATCCCTAAATGTGATAAAACATGTTAAAATAATTTTTTTAAATGAGAGAAGGAAAGCAAATCACTAAAAGAATTACTATCTCCAGGAATGATTTAATAGAAGGCAAACTATTAACATAATTGATTATATCAATAGGATAAAATTCATGATATCAGGAATCATGATATCAATAAATGTAGAATTTTTTTAAACAAAATACCATATTAATTCAGATTGATAATGACAAAGTATAGGTATATAAATGTTTTTTCTTAAAAATGATAAATGTTCTGTACCCAAAAAAAATAAGCAAGCATTATTTGTAATGGTGATAAGCTAAAAACCTTTCCAATAAATCAGGAGTGGAGCAAGGATGTCCATTACCACCACTACTATTCAATATCCTATACTGGCAATAGGAAATGGCAGCAAGAAGAAAAAGAAATTGATGGAATCTGAATGGGCAATAAAGTAATAAAATATCTTTTTCTTTTTTTAGATATCTTTCGCAGATGTTATGGTGGCATACTTAGAAAATTCCAGAGATTCAATTAAAAAGCTAGTTGAAGCAAAGTTAAGTAGCAGGATATAAAATAAACTAATATAAATAAATCATCAGTATTTCTATAAAGAATCAAGACCTGCAAGAAGAGATAGTAAGATATTTAAAATAAACATAGATAGTATAAAATGACTGGGAACATATCTGTCAAGAGAAATTCAGGTGCTACATGAACATAATTATAAACCCCCTTTTTATACCAATAAAGTGGGACATTTATAACTGGAGAAATGTTTATTGTTCATGGGTTGGCAAAACCAATATAAATAAAACAACAATGATACCTAAAGTAATCTAATTATTCAATGCTATTCCAATTAAATTTCCAAAAAAGAATATTTTATGGAGATAGAATAAATGGCAAAATTATTTTGGATGAATAAAAATGAAAGGTCAAAATATCAAGGGAATTAATGAAAGGAAATATAAAGGAAAGAGGTTTAGCAGTACCAGATATTAAACTGTATTATAAGGCAGTAATTGTCAAAACTATCTGTTAATGGCAAAGAAACAGAAAGGTGGATTAGTGCAACAGAGTAGACCTATTATACACAGTAGTAAATGATTATAGTAAGCTTATGTTTGATAAATGTAAAGATTTAAGTTTTGGGGGATAAGAATTCACTATTTGGGAAAACTGCAGGGTGGCAGAAAAAAGGTCTAGGCCAATATCTTACACTATTTACCAAGATCAGGTCAAATTGAATATGTGACTTAATCAGAAAGGGAGGTATTAGAAGAACATGGAATATGATAGTCTTATTTACGTATAGAATTTATGAATAAGCAAGTGACAAAGAGCATTTTGAGATGTAAAATGATAACATTAAATTAAAAAAATTTTGTACAAATAAAACCAATGTAGCCAAGATTAGAAGGAAAGCAGACAATTGGGGGAAAATTTTAGAAAGCTTCTCAGATAAAGGTCTCATCTCTCAAATATATAGGGAACTCTGCCAAATTTAGAAGAATATGAGTCATTCCCTAGTTAATAAATGGTCAAAGAATATGAACAAGCACTTTTTGGAGAAGGAAATCAAAGCTGTGTATAGTCATACAAAAATACTCTAAATCATTACTGATCAGACAAATGCAAATTAAAGTAAGTGAGATTTCTCTTCTTAATCCATGACGTTCCACCTTGGGTTGAGATCTAAACATATTTATAATCTGAAGGAAACTATAGTTCAGTGGTAAGAAGCTGAGGCCTGAAGTCAGAAAGATGTGGGTTCAAAATTTGTAGAAGTTAGATGCTGACAATTACAACAATTTAACATAATTTTTCTACATCCCTTAGTAGTAAAGTTCAACTTGACTTATTTCTTTAGGAAAATGCCACCTATTATTTCTTTCACTTTGTAAGCAAAGTCAGATCATGTATCTGCACCTGAGTATTTAAGTCTATAAAATAGGGAGGTTTGACTACATGATCTTTATCAAGTTTTATTCAAAAACAAAGCTTTTAAGTTCTTTTTTGGTGCTGGATTCCTTTGGGCAGTGTGCCTCAGAATCATTAAAATACATAGGATTATAAAGAAAACTAATTATATTAAAATGATGTTAACATAATTTTAAAAAAGTCATTGACCAAATGAAGTGCTGCTCTTCTAAATGTAAGATTTGCTCTGGTCAAGTGAATAAAGTAGACCTGGCACATAATAGGGAACCCTATTATTTAATAAGTACTTTTATATGAATACGTATAGACACCTTACTACTTTTCTTAGAATTATCATAAATAATGTTAATGAAACAAAGAGAAATACTGCTCTAATGTGGAGAAGTAAGAACTCTGCATACAGACTAATGTAGGAGGTAATGTTTGGTGCAAAATAATGGCATGAGTCACGCTAATGTTTCTCAGAGCAAGAATGACTGTGATTGTGTGAACTTATGCCACTTAGGAAAATGGTATAGATTTAGTATATAATAATGAATTTTTATTTTACTTATGTTCCTTCTTGTATTAGTTTCCAATTTCCATTCAAATATACCTGATTTGTGCATGTTGAGTTTGTTTAAAATAAGACTTTAATCTTAGTTATTTGTCTCAATTTTCTATAGATTTCACTTTAATAAAAGTTTTAATTTCCAATAATTTACCCTATGTCTTTTTAGTTCTCCATGTCCTAATTTGTGTAATTTTTAATTTTATCTAATTATAATTTTTGTATTAGTGTTCACAGTTACTTCTGTTCCATGCCTACATGTTTTCCTTTATGTTTTCCTACTTGTGATAGACAATATCTTTTATTTTAAAAAATTAGTGAATTTTAACATTTGTGAAATTCATGCATTTGGCACTTATTGTTCTATGATGTGAAAGATGCTGATGGAAATCTACTTTCAGATAGGATGGTTTTCATGTTTTATAGTAATTTTTGTGGAACATAGAGGCCATTTCCTTGTAGTTTGTGCCTTTCAGTTTAGAGAGGCTGAGTTCCTTCATTACGTTTGTATTTTACCTATTCTCCTCATTTATGCTATTGTTTTCCAGTACCCAATACGTTTTATCATGGTAGGGATATTTCATCAAGGTATCACCTTAGGTAGGGATGTAAATATACTTCGAATCTGAAGGATATATCTGAAGGATATCATAGTCAATGGTAAGAAGATGGGGTCTGAAATCAGATAGATCTGGGTTTAAAACCCTAGAAGCCAGATGTGGCCTATTAACACTTTAATATAATATTTCTACATTCCCTAGCAGTAAAATTCAAATAATTCTAATTACGTTTGTTTGCATTGCTTTTTGAGATTACATCAATCTCAGGTCAAATTCTGCATTGTTTCCCTTATCCTTGCATACCTGTGAAAGATGTAAACTCTTATTTTCTAAACATTGGTAATCTTGAAATTATTTAGAATTCATTTTTTCTGTAATGTGAAAGGGGATTATAGAACTCTATTTTAAGCTAGGATGCTTCTTCTTTTTTGTGGAACAGAGAAACCCTTTCCTTTCAGTTTGTAGATTTGGGTTTATCAGGACAGTGTGACTTAGTACAATTGTTTCTTATGCAATGTATTAATTGACTATATTGTTTTTCTAATATCAGCCAAATTTCATCATGGAGGATACATAGGTAGTATTAAAAAATAGTAGAGTAAATGTAGAATTTGTTAAATAATTTGAGATTTTTTTCTAACAAGGGTGTGTGTGGGTGTGTGTTATGTCCTGCTTTATTTGGAAGTTTGCCTTTCTTTTTAATGTCTCTAGAATAGTCCCCTCATCTTTTTTAATCATCGATTTGTCTCATGCCATCCTGAATACCTGAACATTTGCTTTCAATTTTACTTTGGAAGCCTGCAACTATTTCTCTGAGCATCTTCAGTACAGTATTAGAGGGAAAATTAAAGGCATTTCTTACCTCATCTGTGTTCTATCATCCATTTCCTTGATGGCTTCATAAACTTCAATTTGCTGTAATCTGTATCATTTGAATTGTTGTTCCTGGTTATCAATCCCATGTCTTATGATGTATGTTTCCATTGGTATTCTTTATGTGTGAAAGACCAAACATCTAAAATTTTTAAATCTTGGGACTATTTGATATTCATTGTTTAATAATGTGAAAGATACTAATGAAATCTATTTTGAGTTTGAAATGTTTTGATTTTTATAGCAATTTTTTGTGGAAAGGAAAGATGATTTCCTTGTAGAATAAGTTGTGATTTAGTTCTAAGAAGGTGTATCTATTTTTTTTACTATTCTTAGAACTTGACTCTATTTCTACTAGTGTGGTCACAATACTTTTTTGTGTTAATTATTTGATTGATGGCATCCTTACCAGCTTTCAGCCTTTTCACTTCTGATGGAAATTGATGGTGGTCTCAGGCAACAAGTAAGCTGTGGTTCACACCCTAGATAATAGTGCCTGGGTAAGTGGGGAGATTGGAAGTCTTAGGTTCAAGTTTCATGAGGTTGGCTATTTAGGTAGTACTTGAAATAATAGAATAAGTTTAGAATTGTCAAATAACATGATGTTTGGTTGCAATAAGGTGTTGTCCATCCTACTTTGTTTGGAAGTTTGCCTTCCTTTGTCTTAAAAGTCTCCAAAATAGTTCCCATATTTTTATCATTGATGTTCCTGATTGCATCCTTAATACCTGAACATCTCCATTCAACTTTACTTTAATTGGAAATCTGTATCTCTTTCTCTGAGAATTCTCAGTATGCTGTCAGAGGGAATAATAAAGGCATCTCTTACCTCATCTGTTTTTTTTTATCATGCAGTTCTTCGAAAGTCTCATTAATGATAGTTAATCTAAGAAGTTCCTTCTTGGCTAGAGATTGAAATGTCCTCTCAGTAGTAAGAAGTCATAGTCCAGTGGTAACAAGAGTTGGCCTCAAGTCAGAAAGACCCAGATTTCAATCTGAAGAAGGCAACTATGAATAGAATCCCAACCATTTCCCTTTTTTGTATATGTAGTAGTAATACATTTCAATTTGATTGAATCAAAATCATTAGCATTGCTGTTCAAGGTCCTATATATTGTCAGATAATTTTAGGGTTGTGACTTTAAATCTAGATTTAAATGGTCACCAAATAAAATTCCCAAGTCAGTCTGGAAATTTATGGTAATTTAATTAATATAGAGGGAAGGGATTTAAGGAGAAGGAGGAAAGAGGATATAGAATTTCTCTTACCTGGCCTATGCCAGGGGGAGTTTTAAATTCCCCACCTCTAAGTTTCTGAAGAAGATTAGAGGCTTCTGAAAGGAAAAAGCTGGAAAGTAAAGGAAGAAAATTTAGCCAGAAAGTCACCACTGAACCAGACAATAGCTTGTACCCACACTAAGATGCTGAAAGACTCAGCACGCAGCTCTGAGCTAACTCTCCACTGCCAATCATGGAAAGAGAGAGAGAGTCCTTGAGGGATAAAAAATCTCAAATATATAGACCTTTCATCCTTGTGTCTCCTCCTCTAAAATTTCACATCTACTAATCACATTTAAGGCTTTTTCTCCAGGACTGCCCATACTTTTAGTTCTCACCTTCTTTTATTTGATTATATCTTTAGAATTACTTAACACTTCTTTGTTATGTTCACCTTTTGTGAGTTACTTGACCTTTTTGTGATTAATTTAACCATTATAGTTACTTAACACCTTTTGTATTAGTTCTAAAATAGACTTAGCTTAAATTTCTAGCTTCACTATAAGGTGAGAACTGAGTACCTTCATTGTTCAATCAGGAGATTACAACTTTATGTTCCCCTAAAGTACAGTCTAAGTAGGGTGGAGTAGTTTTTAAAGTTCACAATATGCAAAGCCTAATTATGTATGTTTCTCTTCTCCTTCTACATTTGTGAAAGAGAAAATATCTGAAGTCTTTAAATATTGTGACTGTAGGATGTATTGTATTATGATGTTTACAGAAATTTTTGTGGAATGGAGAGATCCTTTCCTTGTACAACAAATTGTGATTTGGTTACTTTTCTTAGGAGGTTGACTTTGTTTTTCTTAGTGTGCTTGGAATTCTTAATCTATATTTTAAGCTTTTTTACTGATAGTATCCTTAACACCTTGCAATAAATCAAGTTTCACTTCAGATAGAGAAAGATACTGGTCCTTGGCAATAAAATGGCAATGGCTCACTCTGTAGAGAAGGATGCTTGAAAAGCAGGGAAGGTTGGAAGTTGTGAGTTCAAAGATCTGTGGCTGACATACAGGATCAGGGAAAGAAAGAGAAATAGAAGCCTACCCCTAGTAACTTGCATTCTTTCTGTTTTCAAGTTCTTCGAGGTTTGCTTGCAAGCAAATAAACTCTCTCTCTTACTTGCCTATACTTGGAAGTTGCATTTCTCCTATTAATCCCCATCATTTCTCAGTTGACAGAGATTCCAGCCTTCTCTCAATCCAGAAGAAGCTGTGACTGAGTGGGTAAAGCACTGGGCCTGCCAAGAGGAGAGTTCAAATCACCTAGAAGGAAGAATTATTCTCTAAGACTTGTCAGCAAGATATGATAAAAGCAATACAATAACTAAGAAAAAAACTTCAGTGATTTGGAAAAAGAGATTCCAAATCTCATCAAATAAATAAAATAACTTTTAGTAATAAATAATTCATAAATGATGAGATAACTAATTAAATATCAGAATTAGGCAAGGGCGAGCTAGCAAATTCTTAATTCAAAAAAACTAAGACAAAGAAAAACTAAATCCAAAAGACTTAAAAATAGAAGAGAAGAGGAAACAGGAGTTATTTTTTATTATTTAATGAATTATTTATTATTATGAGTTATTTTCTTTGGTGAGTTCTAAGTATAGGAAAGTAGGACAGAGATGGAGCTTGTTAGAAGCAAACCTTGCTTATTAGAATACAAATTACTGGGCTAGTATGCAAGTTAATCTGAAGAGCATTAAGAAAGATACAGCATCAGATGCGAGTTATACTTACTTGAGGGCAGAAATTAAAAGAATCCATTGATCATCACTTGTAAGAGACCTCAACAGGAAAATGCACAGTAACATTAGAGATAAGTTGTATAACCCCCAGTTTAAGGAGAAAAGACTACAAACAACTAGAAGCAACCTAAATATTGTGGAACCACAATCAGAATAACACAAGAACTGGCCTAAGTGTTCCCTTCCATAGTATTCAGAGAATGGTGGAAGAAAAAGAGGCAAGAAGTCCAATTGCTCTTCTCCATAACATTCCTTAAAAAAAGATAGCTCTCATGTTCCCTCTTGATTTTTCTCTTCTTTAGCCTAAACAGGATAAATTGCCTCTATCAGCAAACTTTATCTATAATGGAGAAAAGCTAAAAGCCTACCCAATAAAATCAGGATTCCCATATCACCACTACGATTCAATACTGTACTAGAAATGCTAACTATTGCAATAAGAGAAGAAGAAACTCAAGGATTTATAATAAGCAATGAAGAAATACTCAGATGGCACAGCAAATAATACAAATTCCTGTTTTCAAGTAACTTTCTCATCATTTCAAGTTTGTATTTAACAAGCTCCATCTCTCTCCTACTTGTATATACTTAGAAATTTGCCTCTCTTTCTCCCACCATCTTCAGAATACTATCAGAGGAAACACTTCATCAATCTCTTGCCCCACCTGTTTTCTATCACACATTTCCCTCATGGCCTCCTTTCAATCCCCATTGTTTCTCAACCATTGGAGATTGTGGCCTACTCTCAACTATTCTGTAGAATTGGGCAAGGGAAACCTGGCAACTTCTAAGTTGAAGATGAACCAAGTTAAAGAAAACTAAATAAAAAAGACAATAGGAAACATCTTACTACAAAAAACAAATGATCTAGAAAAACAGACCAAGGAGAGACAATATAAGAATTCTGAGACTAACTGAATATTATAATAAAAAAATAGTTTAGACATAGCTTCCTCTAGCTAAAGAGATTTTCTAAGACCCTGTGGCAAGATATAATGAAAGCAAAACAAGAAAATTAGGAAAAAAAAGTTGAGTAGAGGATACTAGGTTAGCATGCAATTTACTCATCAAAATATGATATCTCATAACAAATAATGCATTAAATAATAATACATGCCTCATTAAAATTAGAGTTGGATAAAGGGAAACTGGCAACTTCTTTTACTCTTTATTGTTTTCCAGAACCAGGTAACTTTTGTGTATTAGTGGAATAATTTGTAATCTGGTCCTAACAAGCACCATCTCTATCCAACTTGCCTGTACTTATAAGTTTGCCTCTTTCTTCTGGTCAATCTAATTTAAAAAAGGAAAGAAGAAAACCAAATTGACAGTATCCAAGATGAAAAGGGAGACCTCACCTCTAATGAAGAGGAAATTAAGGCAATCATTAAAAACCTTTATGCCCAATTATATGGCAATAAATATGGCAATCTAGGTGATATGGATGAATACTTACAAAAATATAAATTGCCTACTCAGAGAGGAAGAAATAACCTAAACAACCCCATATCAGAAAAAGGAATTGAACAAGCCATCAAAGAACTCCCTAAGAAAAAATCCCCAGGGCCTGAAGGATTCAGAAATGAATTCTATCAAACATTCAAAGAACAACTAATCCCGATATTATATAAACTATTTGACAGAATAAGCAAAGAAAGAGTTCTACCAAATTCCTTTTATGACACAAATATGGTACTGATCCCAAAACCAGACAGGTCAAAAACAAAGAAAGAAACCTATAGACCAATCTCCTTAATGAATATAGATGCAAAAATCTTTTTTATGACATTATTTTATTTGGTCATTTCTGATGGAGACAAAGATCATTTTCTCCCCTCCCCCCCCCACCTATCCCATAGCCAATGCACGATTCCACTGGGTATCACAAGTGTTCTTGCTTCGAACCCATTTCCATATTGTTGGTATTTCCAGTAGAGTGTTCATTTAGAGTCTCTCCTCAATCATATCCCCCCAAATCCTGTAGTCAAACAGTTGCTTTTCCTCAGTGTTTTTACTCCCATAGTTTGTCCTCTGCTTGTGGATAGTGTTTTTTCTCCTAGATCCCTGCAGATTGTTCAGGGACATTGATACAAAAATCTTAAATAGAATACTAGCAAAAAGACTCCAGCAAGTCATCACAAGGGTTATTCACTATGACCAGGTAGGATTCATACCAGAAATGCAAGGATGGTTCAACATTAGGAAAACCATTCACATAATTGACCGTATTAACAAGAAAACTGGCAAAAATCACACGATTATCTCAATAGATGCAGAAAAAGCCTTTGATAAAATACAACACCCATTCCTATTGAAAACACTAGAAAGTATAGGAATAGAAGGGCCTTTCCTAAATATAATAATCAGTTTATATCTAAACCATCAGAAAACATCATCTGCAATGGGGATAAACTAGAAGTCTTCCCAATAAGATCAGGAGTAGAACAAGGATGCCCATTATCACCTCTATTATTTAACATTGTACTATAAACACTAGCTGTAGCAATTAGAGAAGAAAAAGAAATTGAAGGTATTAAAATTGCCAGTGAGGTGACCAAGCTATCAATCTTTGGAGATGATATTATGGTCTACTTAAAGAATCCTAGATAATCAACCAAAAAGCTACTTGAAATAATCGACAACTTTAGCAAAATTGCAGGATAGAAAATAAACCCACATAAGTCATCAGCATTTCTATATATCTCCAATCCATTTCAGCAGCAAGAATTAGAAAGAGAAATTCCATTTAAAATCATCCTAGACAATATAAAATACTTAGGAATCTATTTGCAGAGACAAACACAGGAACTATATGAACACAGCTCCAAAACACTCGGCACACAATTAAAACTAGATCTAAACAATTGGAAAAACATTGATTGCTCATGGGTATGATGAGCTAACATAATAAAAATGACAATCTTGCCCAAATTAATTTACTTATTTAGTGCCATACCCATTGAACTACCAAAACACTTTTTTACTGAATTAGAAAAAAACATAACAAAGTTCATTTGGAAGAACAAAAGATCAAGGATATCCAGGGAAATAATAAAAAAAAAATATAAAGGAAGGAGGACTTGCAGTCCCAGATCTCAAACTATACTATAAAGCAGTGGTCATCAAAACAATTTGGTGCTGGCTAAGAGACAGAAAGGAGGATCAGTGGAATAGACTAGGGGTAAATGACCTCAACAAGACAGTCTATGATAAGCCCAAACATGCCAGTTTGTGGGACCAAAACCCACTATTTGATACAAACTGCTGGGAAAATTGGAAGACAGTATGGGAGAGATTAGGTTTAGATCAATATCTCACACCCTATACCAAGATAAACTTGGAATGGGTGAATGACCTGAATTTAAAGAAGGAAACTATAAGCAAATTAGGCAAAAATAGAATAGTATACTTGTCAGATTTTTGGGAAAGGAAAGACTTTAAAACCAAGCAAGAGCTAGAAGAAATCAGAAAATGTAAAATCAATAATTTTGATTACATCAAATTAAAAAGTTTTTGTACAAACAAAACTAATGCATCCAAAATTAGAAGGGAAACAATAAATTGGGGAACAATCTTCCTTATAAAAACCTCTGACAAAGGTCTAATTACTCAAATTTATATGGACCTAAACCAATTGTACAAAAAAATCAAGCCATTCACCAGTTGATAAATGGTCAAGGGACATGCATGGGTAATTTTCTGTCAAAGAAATAAATATTAATAAGCACATGAAAAAGTGTTCTAAATCTCTTATAATCAGAGAAATGCAAATCAAAACAACTCTGAGGTATCACCTCACACATAGCAGATTGGCTAACGTGACAGCAAAGGAAAGTAATGAATGCTGGAGGGGGTATGGCAAAGTCTGGACATTAAAGCATTGCTGGTGGAGTTCTGAATTGATCCAACCATTCTGGAGGGCAATTTGGAACTATGCCCAAAGGGCAATAAAAGACTGTCTGCACTTGGATACAGCCATAGCACTGCTGGGTTTGTACCCCAAAGACATAATAAGGAAAAAGACTTGTACAAGAATATTCATAGCTGTGCTCTTTGTGGTGGCAAAAAATTGGAAAATGAGGGGAATGCCCTTCAATTGGGGAATGATGTTGGTGATGGAATACTATTGTATTCAAAGGAATAATAAAGTATAGGAATTCCATGGGGACTGGAACAACCTCTAGGAATTGATGCAGAGTGAAAGGAGCAGAACCAGAAGATTGTACACAGAGACTGAAACACTGTGGTACAATCGAGTGTAATGGACTTCTCCATTAGTGGCAATGCAGTGATCCTGAACAACTCGAAGTAATTTATAAGAACACTATCCACATCCAGATGAAAAACTGTGGGAGTAGAAACACCAAAGAAAAACAAATGCTTGATTACATGGGTCGAGGGGGATATGATTGAGGATGTAGACTCTAAATCTACAACCTAGTGCAAAGAACAACATGGAAATAGGTTCTGAACAAGGACACAAGAAATACCCAATGAAATTGGGAGTCAGCTGTGGATAGGTTTGGATGGAGAGGAGGAAGGGAAATAAAGTGATTATTGTACCCAAAAATAAATAAATAAATAAATAAATAATAGGAGGACACAGGTTACAGATCACTTACTTGTGGGCAGAACCATGGATTGTAAATTTTCTCTGTTGCTTTACTGGAACAGGGCATTTGAGCTATCCTTCCCTAGATGGAGTCTTCAGTCTTCTCTCTCCTCTGCTGGTATACTGGATTAGACTGATTGAGCTGAACCCGATATCTAATCTTCCCTGGGGCCAAATCTTCATGTAGCCTGTTGCCATATAGGCTGAGGGTGCCCCCACCCCCAGTTCCTTCCTGCTAGCCACTGTCAGAGTCTTGGACCTCATGTAGTGGATATGAGTTGCTCATTTATTGTTGTTGCCCCTGACCAGAAAGCCCATGATTAGCCTATCTCTGAATGCAGGTCTCAGTGTCAGATCTCTCCCTTATACTGTGGAAATCTACTCTCTCTCTCTCTCTGCCTACCTTTCAATTTGTGTTCAGCAGGAGAGTCATGTGGTTCCATCTTATTGTTGGGTTTGGGTTTCTGTCTTTTTGTAGCACTTTTTAAAGATTAGTATGGAAGGATAGTCAGAGAATTTTGGCTTTTGCTGCTCCTAAGCTGCCATCTTGATCCTCACATTTTCTTAAATGCCAGCAAATAGTAATGGAACCTAAATCTTGAAGTAAATTCACATAGTAGATTTCTGACCATAAAGACATGATATTTCCATAGCTCTTCAGGATAACACTCAGTAGTGTGAAGGGTTAGTCATACTACTTTGGCTATCTCTTGAATGGAGATCAGATCCAAGTAAGCCTTTGTGTTTCAAGAAAGTTATAGTGCAAATATTTGAATTTCTTAGGGATGTTCCTTTACATGGATATGTGTGTTCTCCTGGTGAGCAGTGAAATTTGGAGGTAGACCCACGTCTGAGGAAAGAAGAGCTCAGAGGCTTTGGGGCAAAGATCACTACCATTCACTGGAATATGGTCTTGAACTTGGCTTTGAAGGGAGTGAAGGTGGGCAGAGAGAAGAATTCTTAAAATCTAGGTAAGGAAAGTTCTTAGAAGAGAAGCAGGAAAAAAAAGCAGAGGTGGAGGGGGGAAGAGAACAATAAGGAAACCCAAAGAGCTGCTGTAGTACTTCTCACTCAAGTCTATTCTGGCGAAGTACAAAGGATTCCAAATTGTTGGCCACCGGTTAAGATTCCCCACTTTGTAGGGACTTTTTTTGGATTTAGAATAGATTCTGAAGAAAGAGAAAACCATTGTCTTGACTCATTATTTGGCACTTAGGAGTTATTACCTGGGAACCTGATGAGGAATGATGTACCACAGCTCCTGAGTTGTTTTTTGTCCTGGAAACTCACTCAGGCTAGAATTTTGAGCCAGGGCCCAAGTCTCAACTGTCATCATCCATCCCAGAGAGCTGTGGCACCCTGCACCTCCCTTCACTTTCTCCCATTATACCTTGTGGTTGCTTACAGCAGATCCCAGAGGCAGCCAAGGATGTAGTAATCCTTATTATCACAGACTCAGATGTCACCAGAAAATTATCCCCTTGTGACCAGAAGACATAGACACCTTAGGGAAACTCCCTCGGAAAGACAGATGAATGTGTTATGGCCTTCATGAGTCCCAAAGGCTCACTTGGATCTATGTGACCCCTATTTAGCACAGAGCCAAATATGACCAAAGGGCATAACCAGTTTAAGAATCCACTGGCACAAGCTGCTGTCCTATTTCCTCCTCAAATATGCCAGCTACGTCCTTTCTTTTTTCTACCAATGGTGATGCAATTATTAGCTCTACATTTCATTTGCTATTGACTTCAGTGCTTTATCTGGTCCCTGTGCCAGCACCCATCAAGAAAAATGTTTAGAATCAGGGCAGAGGCCAATACAGACCTTACCTTAGAAGCCACAGTGACATATGCAAATTCCTTGACCTTTACTAAAATTTGAGATGACATTCCTCCTTTTCCTATAAAGCCTTTGTTGCCTATTACTTCATATCCAGTATGCACCTTGTATCCTAAGTATTTGTTCAGCACTTCCATTGGTACCTTCTTGTCTGGCTACAATCCTAATGGATTCATTCAGACTATCCTTTACCTTACTTATTCCCTCTAGTTGGAGCAGATAGGTTAGGTGTGAAGACCTTGCCTTTTCCCTCAGGCTTTGCAGATTCCTTCTGTCGACAGTAACTGGTATTCTACTCATTACCTTTTGGCTATGTATGTTACACCATTCTACTTCTACTCCCACTGATCCTGCTCGTTTCCCAGACTTGACCCTCCTAAGAGAAGTAGACAATTTTGAAAGATGGGAAGGAGGAGGTTAACTTTCAAGGTAGGGATCCAGGAATGATCTGATCATTCAATTCAATAAACATTGCTTAGAGATTGTATGTAGGGCATTATATAAACAAGGTATCTGCCTTCACTGAACTTAGAGTTTAGAAAGGTTTTAGAGGAAAAATCTTATACTACAGGAAAATCCAAAGTTAAGGTTGACGAAAATAAATGAAGTGGCAAATTTAGGACAAAACTGGCCTAATGTCTGTGGTAGGGGTTGTCTTGATTTCTCCATAGCTTCTGGTAATCCTATAGATGGGGTCTATGCAGAACTATTCTGTGGGGAGGGGGCTACACAGTGACAGGCGAGAGGAGTTAGACACAATACAGGAAGCTGGGAAAGGCAACTGACACCCACTGTGGCTGAGACCCAAGGAGCATTTGTGGTGGTTGGCACAAAGGATAGAAATCCTCAACTTCTTTCATTTCACCAAGAAGCTAATTTCTGCAAGATTCCTTGGAAAAGAAAGCATTTGAAATAATTACCTAGCAATACAGTGCCTCAACTTATTGTAAATAACTAAACGCAGTGTTGGCCACCCAGAGAAATGAGGGGGGGGGCTGCTGTTCCTCTAAACTTAGTTACAGGCCTGGGTGAAGACAATTATTTCTTGGAATCTCCAAGAGAGTTTTTCCTAAGGCTAGCCCAAATACTTGACTTTTCCTTCATAAAAAGGGAATCTGCACTTGGAATCTCAATTCTGGTCCTGCCATTCAAGACCCTCACAAATCTGGCACATTCTACTTTCAGAGCCTTGTTGCACAATACTCTTCTACATAAGCAAAAATGAAATTAACTACCAATCCCTTTTCTCATCCTGCACTCTCTCATCCCCATGCATCTGCATAGATTGTTCCCCTACACTAGAGAATCTCTTTCCTAATTTCCAACTATTGAAATGTCCACCTATTTGTGAGCCAGCATGGGATGGTGGAAATAACACTAGGCATGGAACACAAAGCTCTGAGTTTATATCCTGGTCCCTTTACCAATCCACTCTGAGACCTTGGGCAAGTCATGGCATTTTTCTGAGCTGTACTTACTTATAATAAAATGGGGCCAATATTAGTCACACTATCTATCTTCAAGGACAATGACAAAAGTGCTTGATGAGCTGTAAAGCACTAAAGGGATGGGAGTTGTTATCAGTCGAATTTCCTAAAGTTCACAGCCCAGTGGAGCATACTTTTCACAATTCTCTGCTCAGGACACCATAGAATTCCAATACATTACTCCTATCTCTAGGTCTTTTTGTATTCATGTAATTTCCTTTTACTATTAAGTCACTAATAACGACTGTCTACCCATTGGTTAGAGCTTTCTGCTATCAGCACTATTATCCTCATTGTGATGGTTTATTCATATTTGCATTGAATAATGGAAATTTCTCTTACAGGTTATTAGAGCATTGCTTTTTGGAAACTCAGCTCCCAAATGCTCTCCTTCTGCAAAAGAGACTCACAAACACAGGGAAAATATTAATAACAGGCAGAAAAAAAGACTCAACTCCAGTTGTACATTCCCAAAGCCTCTCCCACCATTCAATATACATGCTTGTGTCCCCTGTTGTCAAGTGCCTTAGCTTAGAAGGTATTTACCAGGAAACTATTAGTGAGGCATTGATATATATTACACGAGGGCACAGCCCTGTTTCTCTCATTATTTATTTGTTTGCTGAAACCAGAAATTGCAGTGGAAGTAGCAAGTGGTGAAGAGGGGCTGGGAGGATTTTACATGCAGTCCATTAGAGGTGCTGATAACAGAGTCATCTCTATCCTGGACAGTCTCTTAAGCTTTCTCCTTTCAACTGCAAGGCAGAAGGATAGAATAAGAAGACTTTACATCCACAGAGCACTTTCCATTTAACTTGGTTTTATTGAATTTGATTCCACAAGCATTTATTCAAAATCCCTTCCTCCCCAAGTGAAAGGCACAGTAATCTGCTTTAGGCCTCCGATGCCAGTGGCTACAACTTTCATTGTCATGGTTTGACCAAGGCCTTTTAGAAGAGCTGGAAGCTGAATTTAAGCTCAAAAGAAGGAGGGTCATCAATAGACAAAAATGGGGGTGCAGTAGAGAAGGATCAGTTCCACGTTTAGGAAATGGTGCAAGCAAAATGTAGAAAAGTTTAGGATAAGAATAGTGGTTGGAGAGCAGCTTCTGCACTCCAAAATGGAGAGCATTTTGCATGAAGAATGTGTGAAAGTAGAGTAGTGGGAGATAGAAGCATAAACACTAGAGCCAGTCAGATTGCAGTAGGCCTGGAATGCTAGAATCAGGAATTTAGGTTTAATTCCATATGTGATGGGGAGCTACTGAAGATTCTAGAGTAAAGGAGTAGCAGGAACAATGTCCTTTAGGAGAAGATATAAGCAAAAGTGATGAGATGGAAGAGTGTAGAGGGAAGAAGGCAAGTTAGGCTATTCTGATAATGGAGCTGGAGTAAAAAAGATATTGTGGAGGTACTCCTGGAATCCAGTATTCTTTTTTCTATACCATGCTACTATTTCAGTAAGGTCCAAACTTTAGAGTTGGGCCAGAGGTATCTGTCTCCAACCAGCAGCATAATGACTTCTTTGATTTACCCCTGCAGATAAAGGTGAGCAACCTAGTCTGACTCTTACAGAGTCCCCATCCTCACTTTGGTCTCTCTCAGAAAACAGCTCAAGTAGAGCGAGAATCCCACAGTACCAGTTCAGTGACTTCAAGAGTTACCCCAACATCCTCAGATTGTTAATAAATTCCTAGAACCAATTACCTGAAGCTGTCTTCCTGGAAGCACCAGGGAGGTCTGATAGCTTGGCTCTGGCCTGGGGATAATGACAAGCTGTACAATGGGGAGTTGAAACTGCTCATGCTACAGCACTCTACTGTGGGTTCAAACAGTGAGGATCCTGCCTGCTTTCTTGGTACTTATTAGAAAGATACATTCTCCTACTTGCTCTAGCCACTGCCTGGGAGAAATGGATACTAGTTTCCAGTCTGCACTAGAGAACAGTATGTAAACTACAATGTAGTACCTCAGCCCAGAGGCACCAAGCATCATGCCACTGGGACTTAAGGTGACAGGCCTTGGTTAGGGTTGGGCTCTTTAGCATACCTGTTGGGTGCTCTTTTCCCCAGCCTACTTTCTAATTCTGATTTTCCCATCACAATCTAGTCTGTGGTACTCTACCATGGACAGCTCTATCTCTGTCATGTCCTTCTCCAGCTCATTTGACAGGGGAAGAATTAAGGCAAACTGGGTCCCCCACCTAGTGAGTATTTGAGACCACCTTTGAAACTCAGGTCTTCCTGACTCCATGCATGGTATTCTATCCACTGTGCCACCTAGCTGCTCCTAGTTTATTTCCCATTCAGCTCTAAAAACCAGATTTGGTGGTAAACAGGTGATTCTCTATCATGTCCTCAGCACAGCCACTTTTATCTCAGGTGCTCAGGGGAGAGAATGGGAGTTGGAAAGAATCTACGAGTAAGCAAGTCAATTTTGAAGTCTATAGCTCTTAAGTTAGAGTCTGGTGGTGATGTGTTGACTGGAAACAATATTCTATGGGATATGCAGTTGGGAAACATTTCCACTGGGAGATGATGATTCAGACTCAGAAAGCTAAGATCCCTCCATGAGCTTGGAGACGCACACTGTACACTTAGAAGTAATCTCCATGTCCCTCTTGCAGAGACAAATACATACAAATAGGGAATCCAGGAAATGAGGGAAATCCTGAATTCTCCCAGGACATAGAAGAAATGAGGAAGCAGAGAGACACATTTGGCTTTGAAAATGACCCAGTCACTAGCCCAAGTGGGATTAGGCTTTACTAGACAGGTTGTGTTGGCTGCTTCTGTGTGGGATCAAGGATAATAATGGCTTAAGTAATGGACAGCCTCCCCTGTTGGCAGTCATGACAGGCAGCTGAATGGGGTACCCAGAAGGGCAGCTTGGTTGCTGCTATGGATTTGGACCAGAAGTCTGATTTGATACACAACTGTCACTTCTGCCACCTTATCCTTGAGAGATGAGAGTCATGGATAGCAAACAGCAGCCATCAGAGGCTGAAGCTTCAATTCTTGCCATCCCCAGTCATTTCATCTCCACATATCATAGAAAGAAAAGCTTTGTCCTAATGCTGTGGTAGAGAGTTGTGTCTAGGGTTTGAATTTTAGTTTAGAATTGATTGGATAGTAGACAAGTAGGGGGTAGCTAGGTGACACAGTAGACTAATAGTAGACTAATCTTCCTGACTTCAAATCTGGCCTCAGATACTTACTAACTCTGTGACTCTGGGCAAGTCACTTTACCCTGCTTGACTCAGTTTCTTCAGGTGTAAAATAAGACAGAGAAGGAAATACTTGCCAGGTTCTTTGGCGAGAAAACCCCAAATGGGGTCATGGAGAGTGGGGCATACCTGTAAAAAGACTGAATGAGATAAGTAGTTTCATAGGACACAAAGCATACATTGTTGCTTCCTGTATGTAGGCCCATGATAGCTAGAGTGAGCCAGATCAGCAACCAATTACAAGTCAAGAGTCATTTCCCTTCTTCTGAAATCTGAGTTGGGTCCCTGTAGGGTATAGTGGCTGACATCCTCTGCTAAGAACAAGGAGGCAACAGGTGCATCTGCTTTCCTCCCTTGCTGCTGTTGGGTCTCAGTGCTTTGCAGAACTCCAGTCCAAAAGAGGAAATCTCTTGGGCTCATGCAGGTTTCCAGTCTCTTGAAGACAGGGTCTACTTTTACATCTTGTCTGTCTATTCCCAGAACTTGTCACAGTGCCTGCCACCTATTAAGAACAATTCTGCTGGCTAATTAGATGGTCTCTGTGGTCCCTTCTAGTCCCAACTGTTTCAATTTGGCATTCTAAGGGCTTTCTTTGTTCCAAGTCCCATCCCTACTTTACAATTCTGTCTTTAGAACTATGATGACACATGCATTAGTTGCTGCCAGAATTCCAGAACTGGATTTAACCCGGATGATCTAGGTCATCCTTACCCTTCTTTAAACTCTTAATCATGAATGGCCTTTCTCTTCCTCTTTATGACACTCCATAGATTCTTATTTAACTCTATGTTTAAAGTAGATGATGATGATAATAACCTTGATAGCCAATTCCTCCTCCATGCACAGAGGAGGGAAGGAAGGAAATGCCAGTCAGGGTAACATTCAATGGGGCCTCTATATGACTTAAGACAATTATGATAGCTGTGAAGCCTTGATACAGGATCCTGTGACTAGACAATTGGACCCAAGGCCATTCATCAGAGTGACTTGGAACCCTTGCTGATGTGCTAACTGATCTTTTGAAACTACAAACTAGATATTAGATCACAGACTGGCCTGACTTGAGATCACTGCAGTGATCAGCTTGATGGAGGAAAGCAGAAGGAGGAGAGATGCCTTGAAAGAAATCAAATCCCAACAATACTGCGCTTACTAGAATTGGTTTGGTGCAGACAGTGCTGACCACCAAAGGAGTCAAACCAGGAGTGTACAGCCAAGGGATCAATAGCATGAATCCTTCAATTATGAACCAATACTCTATAATGGGACAAAATGGGGAACAGATTGTACCAGTTCAAAGCTGGGACTTCAGACTGGCTAATTCAGCTCCAAATCACACAAAGAACTTATTGCCATCCAATGAAGGACAATCAGGAGAGAAGTAACCTCGTCCCTAACCTTGAATTAGATGAGGCCAGTGATGCAGATGAAAGAGGATTGGAGTCAAAGAGCAATTAGTAAGGGCTTACTCTGTGCTAGGCACACTGCTAAGTTCTAGTAATATAAAAAAAGGTCAAAAGCAGTCCTTTCCCTCAAGATGGTCACATCCTAATGAGGAGACAACATGCAAATAACTGTCTACATACAAGTTATAAAAATGTAAATGGGAGGTTCTTTTTGAGGGGAAGAGACTAACAATAAGGGGGACTAGGAAAGGCCACTGAAGAAGTCAGGCTTGTACTCAGTCTTGACAGAAGCCAGGGAGGTGAGGAGTTGCTGATGCAGAGGGAGAAGAAGTTAGTGCAGATGAGCTCACTTAAAGCAAACTCACTAAGTTATACCCAGTAATGAATTAGATGAGAAAAAATGGCTCCACTCTCTTAAATGGCTTGAAAAAGTAGATAGGTATATTGACTAGAGTTTCCTTCAAAAACCTTTATGAATTTGGTGACAGCATGGCTCTAGCTTAGCAGACCAATGATGCCAAAGCAAAGGAAATTTTAAAATCTGTATTTGCTCTGGCCATCATGAACAAACACAGTTTTCCACAACATTTGACATAAAGTATAAAAAAAGCACATCAGGACTTGCACACAGTAGTACATGTGGCAGTCAGTGCCTCACTAAGCATGACAAGGGGAAAGGTGGAGCTTTCATGCCCCTAAGGACAGGCATCAAATACTACCATGGCAGAAGCATCTTGAGAGACCTGTTGAAGATCTACAGAAAGGCAGTGCATGGTTACAGCAACATCTAGCCAAGACACACAGGAGAGAAAACCTCTCCAATATGGCACCCAATTAAAGACAACAAAAAAGAAACACAGAGAAAGGAATATAGACAACAAAAAGAACTCTGGAGTCTCTTAATCAGAAATCGAAAGCAAGAATCAAAATATAAAGGTGATATGAGAAATCAAAACCAGGCAAGGAACAAAATGAATAATTCACCATTGACCAAAACAATGACAAGAATCCCTCAGAGATACTATGGGTTTGGTTCCACACTTCCACAATAAAGCAAGTCATAGGAATTTGTTGGTTTCTCAGAACATATCCAAGTTATGTTTATACTACACTGTAGCCTATTAAGTGTGCAATAGTATTATGTCTAAAAATAACAATTTACATACCTTAATTAAAAGATGCTAACCATCTGGCTTTCAATGACTTGTAATCTTTCTGCTGGTGGAAGGGTTGTTTCTCATTGTTGATGTCTGCTGACAATTCAGGGTGCTGATTGCTGAAGGTTGGGGTGGCTGTGAAATAAGCCAACAATGAAGGTTGTCATGTTGATTAATGCTTCCTTTCCCTTAAAAACTTGGAGGCCATTGTAGGGTTAGTAATTGGCTTAATTTCAATATTATATCTCAGGGAATAGGGAGGCCAGAGGAAACTGAGAGAGCTGGAGGAATGGCTGCTGGGTGGAGTAGTTGTTCAATGCAGGGTTTCCCCAAACTTGAAGCACAATAAAACAAGGTATGCCTGTACCATGAGAACTCTTAAAAAATAAGTATGTGGAAAATTTCGGGTAGCTCTCACATAATCACATTAGAGGCAGACAACTGAGCAGAATGGATAAAGTGCTAGCCTCAGAGTCATGAAGACCTGTGTTCGAGGCCCACTTCAGATATACACTGGCCACATTATTCTGGGCAATACTCTTGTGTCTGTTTGTTGCAGAGAAGGTGCTCAACTATATTATTAAAGGGAGTTTCCTCATCAGAGAATTACCTAAATCAACAAAATCACATTTCTAGGCCCTAGGTAGTCACAAAAATCCAACACAATGAAGAATCAAATTGACTCACCATTAATATTAAGAATGCTAGAACTGTTATATCAATGGAGATGCCTGAAAGCTCTAGCTTCTGCATAAAAACTATAAAGTGGTAGGGCTGGATACAATTCATAATTATTGACTGAGATGCTTCATGGTGATGCACGAATTATTAGTGATGCACTTTACCAATTTGCTTCCAAATGCAAGTCTGGAACCACCTTTCTTTTTCTCTTTTTTTAAGTTTAAACCCTTATATTAGGTCTTAGAGTCAATAATTCTAAGGCAGAAGAGTGACAGGGACTAAGCAGTTGGAGTTAAGTGACTTGCACAGGATCACACAGACAAGAAGTGTCTGAGGCCAGATATGAACCCAGATCCCTCTGACTCCAGGTCTGGTGTTCTATCAACTGTGCCACCTAGCTGCCCCTGGACCCATATTTCTTAACAAAAAGTATCACCTGTCTCCTCCTAGAAGATGAGGGTACTAGTGACCCCTCAAAATAAAGACCAAGTATGTGCTTGGGCACTTTATACAAAATGTTCACAACCTGTAACACTAAAAAAATACACCTTTAAACATTTACAAGAAAATGCTATTTTGGCAGAGGAGAAAATACATATGCTTAAAAATTGCAGGAGTTTAAAGAGCAACCTATTATGGATTTAGTAATTATTGAACAGGCTGCCCCAAAGCACCAGAATATTTATACTGCTTTTGTTGATGATCACAAAGCCTTTGACTCAGTTCTACACTCATGACTAATTCATGTACTGCAAATGCATAAAATAGATCCTTAGATAGTGCAGATGATCAAGCATATAATGTACACATGGAAAACTGTTTTCTGTTTAAACCATACCACCAACCCCAAAACACCAAGAGTAAGTGAGAAAAAAACCTAACACTTTTCAGGGAGGCCATTTAAGCCCATTCTGGTTCTGCCTAGCTCTTAATCCATTTTTAATCCACTCCTGAATAGACAAAAGCAGGGAGTCTAAACTAAAGCAGGATTTGGATCAAAAAATCTCATTGAGTATTTGAAGTATATGGACATCAAGGTATAGAACTATACCAGAAACACTTTTAATACTTCTTTCATCTCACAGAATACTGATAAGGATTCAAGCTTATATCTAGAGGTTAAATTGAACCAATAAATTAAGATGATGCCTTTAGATACTCTAATCTTATGGCAAGATATAACTGAACACAAATATAGCAGAGAGGAGACTGTGGTTGAATATGTTAAGCTACCAGTTCTCAAAATGTGGTCTGGGTACCTCTGGAGGTCCTCAACACCCTTTCAAGGGGTCTGTGAGTCAAAATTATTTTCACAATATTAAGGCAATTTAATTTGGAGGATGCTAAATCTCAATAAATATATCCCTTTTAAAGAGAAGTTCCTTGGTGAGGGGGTTCTCAACAATTTGTAGTTTGTAAAGGGGGTTCAAAACCAGAACCTATTTAAAACAATTCACAGCTGTGCCATACCAGGATTAATATACACTTTCAGAACTTTGAAGATTCAGAAGATTTAGAATGTAGCCTTACATCTTAATAACAAATGCAGGAAGGACCTGTGAAACTGAGGCAGTTACAGTATAGCGAAACACTTCACTAAAAAGAGAAGAAAAGGATAGATAGACATTGTTAGAGCACATAATAAACAAATAAAAAAAAACTTATCGAAATACTTTTGGAATAAGTGGACATCATTTGACAAAGAAGGAGTAAAATCTGATAACATGCATACAACACTGGATTCATTCAATGTAACAAGACACATTATTTCTGTATGGAGTCTTTGAAAGAGCTAAGATCCAAGAATGGAACCAAAAGGCCCTCTGTGGGTTACATCTCCATGAGCTCAACCAAGAAAATATTGACAAAGAAGCATCAAAGAAATGGCTGCATTATGCAGATATTTGTGGAAATAAGCAGGGGATGGGATGCAGGATGGCAGGGTAGGGCATGGGGTGATGATGACAATTCAGATCCAAGACTTTATCACCACATATTTCAGGATAATTATTCTTAAAGAATGTAGATTTTGATCAACATGTGAGGAAATGGTGAAGATAATATAATACACTATTAAAAAGTTTAACAACTTAGCACCTACTAAACATAATGGTTCATTACCTTTCAAGATCTGATAGAAGATAAATCCCAATATTTTTTTAAAAGATCTTAAAGTCTCCTGCAGAAATCAAACAATAAACTATTCTGGAACTGAACAATTACAACAGGCCAAATTGCAGCCTATAATTGCCCAAACATAACACTAATCCATAAAAACTGAACAGGAATAATTTCTATCTTAATCCTATTGTTAAAGACATGAAGAAAAAGGTAATGAAAATGATAATGATTAACATTTATATTGTACCTTCAAATGCAAGGGGTTTCTTTCTTATCAGCCCTGGTTCTTTTTTTACCCCACGGGAAAAACAACAACAGAGATTCAGAGTTGAAGCTCTCAAGGTCATTTGCTACAAAGTGATGGTGATGGGACTTAAACATCAGTCTTCTGTGTGTGAGTTCAGCAGCTGTATGAGCTTTGGATCACTCTTGGATCGGAGCATTTTTCTGATCATCCAAACATCTCCAAAATATAAGTCATCATGTACCAGAGATAAAACCATGTCCGTTGTCTCAATGGTCTAGGTCATCAAAAAAGCAAAGATGGCAAGAATTCCATCTATGAAAGTTGAACTTTCACTCACTCAGAACCCCACTTCCTAACCATGCTTCTGACAGCAAGGTTGCAGCAAGCTAACCCAAACCACAGGCTTGCAACAAAATGAAATCCATACCATTATCCCTTTTTCCTTTCCTCCCAATGCCACAAAGACCCAGATTCCAAAGGGCAGAAATTTGGCAAGGCTGGGATAGCAGCACTATAGCAGTACTGATACTGGGCTAGGGAAGAGTGTTAACTAGGCAGGACACCATGGGTGGGGACTGGATTGTACTCCACTAAACCTGAGGAAAAAGGCTGGGATAAGTTCAGCACCACTCTAGAAGTCACTGAGGCACAGACCTAGGCTGGTAAACTCTGAATTGCTCAGCATGAGAGAAAGCTGAGATACTTTGAGATCTAGTCAAAAAACAAGCCTGAAACACCATGGGATGAAACCTTATAATACCGTGCCTACAGGTGAGCCATTGTTTTTGTGGGACTAACTTACTAGATGGGAGGCAGCTAAGTTGACACTGAAGTGGATAGAGTGTCAAGCCTGGAGGCAGAAGGACTCATCATCCTGAGCTCAAATCCATTGTCAGACACTTCCTAGCTATGTGATCCTGGGGAAGTCACTTAACCCTGTTTGCCTCAGTTCCCTCATTTGTGAAATGATCTGGAGAAGGAAATGGAAAACCACTCTAGTATCTTTGCAAAGAAAACCTCAAATGGGGTTACAATTGAGAAATGACTGAATGAAAGCAAAATTACAAAATAGAAGAGAACATGAAAGGGGGTAAAAGAGGAAGAAGACAGAGGAGAATATGTAATGTATTCCAATCAAGTAAAAGGCTAATAAAGGTGAGAAAACATCTCCTTTAGACCCTGCAGGAGAATGGGTGAGGAGGCAAAGGGATGGACTGAAAAAACAAATGCATACACAGAATAAAAATCAGGGGCTTGGGGTATAATCAAACGTAATGGACTTCTCCATTAGTGGCGGCATAATGTCCCTGAACAATTTGCAGGGATCTAGGAGAAAAAAACACTATTCATAAGCAAAGGATAAACTATGGGAGTGGAAACACCGAGGAAAAGCAACTGCCTGAATACAGCGGTTGAGGGGACATGACAGAGGATAGACTCTAAATGAACACTCTAATGCAAATATTATCAACATAGCAATGGGTTCAAATCAAGAAAACATGTAATGCCCAGTGGATTTACGCGTCGGCCATGGGGGTGGGGGGGAGGAAAAGAAAATGATCTATGTCTTTAATGAATAATGCTTGGAAATGATCAAATAAAATATAATTTAAAAAAAGGGAAAAAAATTAGGGGCTTGGAAACAATCATCAAATGAATCCAAAAAATTAGGAGTTGAAATCATGCTATATGAAAAAACAAAAACAAAGGGATAAACAAGGAAACTACATTATGCTGAAGGGAACCATAAGCAGGGTCAAAATTAATCTTATATAATCCAAATATCTCAGAATCTAAATTTATAAAAAGATACATTACCTGAACTACTAGAATACTTAGACAGTAATACAATAGTGATTGGTGGTTTTACTGTCCTCCGTTTTGGTCTAAAAGAAGATAAACAAAATAGAAAAATATTTAATAGAACAGGGGGCAGGTGGGTGGCTCAGTGGATTAAGAATCAGGTCTAGAGATAGGATGTCCTAGGTTCAAATCTGGTCTCAGACACTTCCCAACTCTGTGACCCTGGGCAAGTTACTTGTCCCCCATTGCCTAGCCCTTACCACTCTCTGGTCCATGTCCCTCTTGACTCTTCTAGTCTATCACTCTTGTTCTGGTCTCATTTTTTAAACCCTTACCTTCTGACTTGGAGTCAATACTGTTAATGAGAAATTAAATACTTATGGCATCTTCTAAATGGTATGGCAAAAGAATATATCTATTTCTCAGCCCCTTATAGAAGTTTTACAAAAAATTACCATGGATTAGGGCATAAAGATACTGAAAACAAATACCAAAAAGTCAGAAATAGTAAATGCCTCCAAAACAGATCACAATACAATAAAACCAGGAATTGGTTCAGGGACTACCAAAAAAAAAAGATTCAAATGGAGACTTAACAAACAAATTCTAAAATATTGAGTGGGTAAAGGAAAAATTGATAGAAGCAATGAATAATTATTTTAAAGAAAACGGTAATGATAAAACTATAGTCTAAAATTTCTAGGATGGAGCTAAAGCAGCCTTTGAAGGAAAAATCTTAACCTAAAACCAAGCATTCATAAAAAAGAAAGCCAAGATATAGTGGTAGTCTCTCAGTGACCGAGAATGACAATTGTCTTTGTGTAGTTTCATCTACGGTGTACCCTCATGTGGCTTTGAAGTCCAAAGGCTGAGGCACAAAGCCTGTGGCACATGGGGCATGGGACGCCAGTTGTTATAGGAGGTGCGGTTGTGGCCTGGTGTCGGCGTTCACGCACAGCGGCAAGACGTCGACGTCGCTCATCTTCAAAGGTGGTGGCGGCATGGTTAACATGGGTTTGCCAGCTGAGGCAGCAAGTTCCAGTTGCTTTGGTGTCATGCCAGCCCACTTCAAGTTTGACTTTAGCTGATCCTTGAATCTTTTCTTTGGTCAGCCTTGTTTCCTGAGTCCAGGTGACAGTTCACCATAGAATGCCTGTCTTGGTATTTGCTGTGGGTCCATGCGGATGACGTGTCCAGACCATCGTAGCTGGGTTTTGAGGACCAGGACTTCGATGCTGGGGGAGTTGGCTCTGTCGAGGACTTCCTGGTTGGTGATTTGGTCCTGCCATCGGATCCTCATGATTGACCGGAGGGAGCGTAGGTGGAATTGCTCCAGCTGTTTCATGTGCTTCCAGTACAGTGTCCATGTCTCACACCGTTCAGGAGCGAGCTGAGGACCACTGCGTTGTACACTTTGAGCTTCGTCGCAGTGCTTACACCACTGTGTTGGAGGACTTTGCAGTGCAGCCGCCCAAGTGCCTGGCTGGCCTTTTGGATCCTGGCATTGATCTCATGGTCTAGGGACCCGTCGTTGGCGATGGTGCTGCCCAGGTACTTGAAAGTGTTGACGTTAGGAAGCTACATGCCATCGATTGTAATGCACGGCTGGTTCGTTGGCCTCCCTGGTGCAGGTTGGAACAGCACCTCTGTTTTGCTGAGGCTGATAGTCAGGCCAAACAGTTTTGTTGCGGTGGAGAACCTGTCCACAATGGTTTGGAGATGATTTTCTTGGTGGGCCATGAGAGCACAGTCATCTGCAAAGAGAGCTTCCAGGATGAGTCTCTCTGTTGTCTTTGTTTTTGCAGTCAGGCAGCGAAGGTCAAATAGTGAGCCATCCAGTCGGTATTTGATGATATAACTCTTAAGTAAACACAAAAGATAGCATGCAAAAACAGATAGATCAACGAAAATTTAAAAATCTATAGAAAAATAAATCAAACTAAAAATGAATTCTTTGAAAATCATTAAAATTGATAAACCTTTAGCTAATCTAATTAGAAAAGAAGAATAATAGGAAATCAAATCAATAACATAGTAAATAAGCAAAGTTAAATCACAACAAAGCCTGAAGAAATAAAAAGAATAATCAGAACAGTTTATACATCTGAGCACTCAAAAGAAATTTAGGAATCCATTAAAAATATAAAATATCGAAATTAACAGAAGAGCAGATAGAGCTCTTAGCCTTATCTTAGAAAATATAACTCAATTAGCCATAGAGAAAAAACTCATTTGATGGAGTAGCAAAAGAATTTAAGCAAATTGTTAAAGAATATTAAGTACCTTCCACACAAATTATTCTCAAAAAAATGTAAAGAGACCTGTCTAAACAGAATACTTTAAAAATATTTTATTTAGAGTATTTTTCCATAGTTACATGATTCATGATTCTCCCCATCCCTACTCTTTTCTCCTCCATCCCCACTCTTTCCTCCCCCCTCCTGAAGCTGACAAGAAGTTTTACAGGGTTATATGTGTATCATTATTCAAACCTATTTCCATGCTATTCATATTTGCAGTAGAGTTATCTTTTAACATCAAAGTCCTAATCATATCCCTATCAAACTATATGATTGGATCATATGGTTTTTTTTTTTTTGAGTTTCTGTTTCCACAGTTCTTTCTCTGGATGTGGATAGGTTTCTTTCTTACAAGTTCCTCTGGATTGTGTTGGGTCATTGCATTTCTGCTAGTAGAGAAGTCTATTGCATGCAATTGTGCCATAATGTATCAGTCTCTGTATACAATGTTCTCCTGGTTCTGCTCCTTTTGCTCTACATCAATTCCTGGAGGTATTTCCAGTTCACATGGATTCCTTTCAGCACAATAATGTTCCATCACCTTCATATACCACAATTTGTTCAGCCATTCCCCAATTGATAGGCATCCCTTCATTTTCCAATTATTTTGCCACCACAAAGAGCACAAGTATAAATATTTTTGTCCAGGTCTTTTCCCTTATTATTTCTTTGGAGTACAAACCCAATAGTAGTATGGCTAGGCCAAAGGGTAGGCATTATTTTAAAGCCCTTTGGGGATGGTTCCAAATTGCCCTCCAGGCAGAACTTTTATGAGATAAATATAGTCCTAATATCTAATCCAGGGAGGGATCAAACACAGAAGGAAATCTTTATCATTAATGAACATCAGTTTAAAAATTTTCAACAAAACCTTGTCAAAGAAACTACAGATATGTAGCCAAGAAATCATTCGTTATGTCTAAGTTGCATCATACCATGGATGCTAGACTGGTTCAACTCTAGGAAAACAATCCACATAATTAATCATATTAAAAACTGAAACATCCCAAACCACATAATTATTTCAATTGATGGAGAAAAAGCCTTTGACAGCCATGACCAAGCATCATATGCCATGTGGATGCACGAGAGCCTATTCTTATAAATAGGAGAGCAAACTAAGGATGTTTTCTTTCTCTGCTATTATTTGATATACTTCTGTACATGTTAGCAATGGCAATAAGACAAGTGAAAGAAACTAAAGGAACAAAGATCTTCTCTAATAAAAATGAGAAGAGAAGAATATCATATATGTCTCACAGCTATGGGTGGTAGGAGATGTATTCTTAACTAAACAAGGGGTTGAGGCAATTACAAAAGATTAAAAAAGATATTTTGATTGCATGGAACTGAAAAGCTTCTTCTCAGTCAAAATTAATGCACCTAGGATAAGAATAGAAGTAGATGAATGAAAAAGAATATTTATAAATGGAAAGAACAACTGTATGCATGCAACATAGACTTGTGCTGATTTTTTTCCTCTCCTTTTCCTTTTTTGTCTTTAAAAAATACTATTTGTTATATGGGATAACTCTCTAGAAAGGAGAAAAGATTCAACCACTTGTGTTGATTTTTTCCTCTTTGAAAAATATTGTATTGGGTCTGGGAAGGTAGGTGGTACAGTGGATAGAGTTCTGGGCCTACTGATCTTCCTGAGTTCAAATGTAACCTTAGACACTTCTTAGCTGTGTGACCCTAGGCCAGTCACTTAACCCTGTTTGCCTCAGTTTCCTCATCTGGAAAATGAGCTGAGGAAGGAAATGGCCAACCATTCTAGAATTTATGCCAAGAAAATCCCAAATAGGGTTATAAAGAGTTGGACATGACTGAAAAGATAACTACAATTTGCTATATGAAATGGCTCTCTGGATGGAGAAGGATACTGGAACAATGTGATGATAGCAAAAACAAAAGCCATCAATAAAAGTCATTAAAAACCACTATTAGAAACGTATTTCAGCTTATAGGTCTCATCAATAGTTCTTCAGAGCCTTGGGCTAAATGAAATCACCAATCCATCCTGGATACCAGATAGCTAAATGTCCTTCCCTTCTTTCAGCTATGAGGTGGGAGACGCTAGCTGCTAAATGCTGCATATACTTAGTTAGATGCACTAACTGTTTTGATCAGTTTTTTAGCTATTTTTCTTTCTCCCTATCAAGAGAGAGTTCTACTTGGAGGAGTAACTAGATCAGAAAACAGATGTGATGTCTCAAGTCAAAGTCATCAAGTTGAAAGCTATTAATTGCAAGGAAATCAATTTATTAATTACAGCCTTTGCCAAAACAGTAAAATGTTTTTTTTCTGCAAAGGGGGCCAAGACTGCACAGCTGGGAAAATCATAGCACCCACCTCACCAAAATGAGCAGTTCTTGAATGTGTGGCCAAAATATTGCAGTTTTGTTGTGAACAGATCCAACCATTATGGAGAGCAATTTGGAACTATACCCAAAGGGCTATAAAAGTGTGTATACCCTTTGATTCGGTAATGCCACTACTGCGTCTGTATCCCAAAAAGATAATAAAAAGAGGAAAGGACCTACTTGTTCAAAAATATTTACAGCTGTTCTTTATGTGGTGGCAAAGAATTGGAAATTGAAGAGATGTCCATCTACTGGGGAATGGCTGAACAAACTGTTCATGTTGGTGATGGGATACTATTGTACTATAAGAAATGATAAGCAAGATGATTTCAGAAAAGCTGGAAAGATCTGTAGGAACTGATACAGAATGAAATAATCAGAGCTGGGAGAACATTGTACACAATAACAGCAATATTGAACAAAGATTATCTGTGAAAACTTGGCTAGTCTCAGCAATGCAATGATTTGGGACAATCCTGAAAGACTTAGGATGGGGAATGCTCTCCACCTCCAGAGAAAGAACTGTTGGAGTTGTCTTTCACATCTGTGTATCTTTGGTTTTATTTTGGGCTTTCAGTTATATGAGACATTGCTCTTACAACAATGATCAATATGGAAGTGTGTTTTGCGTGACAATTAAAAACTAAAAAAAGTATATGGCAAGAAAAAAAAAACATATTCCAGTCTTATTCCTTGAGCTTGAAGTTCTTGGAAGCCTACTGGCTTCTTTCCCAGGAACCTCAAACCTGCATTGCCATAGCTCCCTCCCTCCCTCCATCCCAATCATTGCAATTTTTTTTTGCCCTATAGGCCACCATACTTTTTTTTTTCAATATCAAAAGGCATTTTCCATCTCCCCAAAATGAATTTTTGCTTGCTGGCCCTCTTAGCCATAATTGTAGAACTTGTAAAATTTTAGCTCTGGAGGGATCCTAAATACAATCTAGGCAAATTCTCTTACTTTACAGTGGAACAAATTGAGGCCTAGTAGAGTTAAGTTGCCTAGGTCTACACTTTGAACCTTAGATACAGACTTAGAAGGGTCTCAGAAAGGCCCTCAAACCCTCTTGATTTCTACCTTCCCAATAACTGTGAAGGGCAACATCATCCTCCAATGCCCTTGGGCTCACAACCTAAGTCTTCCTAGACATCTTACTACCTTTCATGCTATGCCCCATTATCCAATGTGTCACCAATGCCTACTGATTTCCCCTTTCTCTAATACAACCCCCGTCTCTCCTCTGGCACTGCCACCACTCTAGTGCAGACCCTCATCACCTTATGCCTAGACTATTGCCTGCCTCAAGTCTCTCCCAACTCCAATCCATTTGACCACTAAAGTGATTTTTCTAAAGCACAGGCCAGACCATGTCACCACCTTAATCAATAAACTCTAGTGGCTCCTTATCATCTCTATGATCAAATAAAAAATTCTCTATTGGGTGTGCAAACACCTTCAAAGCCCTTTCCAACCTGTCCGATCTTCTTTCACATTCCTTCTTACCACATGCTCTTCAATCTAGTGACACCGGCCCTCTGACTAATGAGATACTGGGTTTCTTAGTTCTGGAAATTTTCTCTGGCTGTCTCTCATGCCTGGAATGGTCTCTCTCCTCAACTCTGCCTACTGACTTCCCTGTCTTCCTTTAAGTCCTAACTAAAATGCCATTTTCAAAAGAAGCATTTCCAAAACCTTCTTGCTTCTAGTACATTCCCTCTATTAATTTATTCCTATTTATACTGTTTAATTTTTTGTATAAATATGTTTATATATGTGTCCCTCATTAGATTGTGAGCTCCTTGAGGGCTGGGATAGACTTTTGACTCTTTTTATACCCCTAGTGATTGGCACATAGAAGGCACTTAAAAAGTGTTTACTGATTCATTATGAATATAATCCAACTCTCTTGTTGTAAAAATGAGGAAACTGAGGCCCAGGGAGGTGATAGGACTTTCCCAAGGTCACACATAGAATCACAAGTCCATAGATCTAAACGTGGAAGAAACCTTCCAGGACCTCTGGTCCAACTCCTTAATAATACAGATGAGGAAACTGAGGCCTAGAGAGTGGAAGTTAACAGAATCAAATTTCAAATACTCCCCTCTTTCAAAGGTGACAACCATCTCGAAATTGAGGTAATCAAATTCAAGCTTTGAACTAAAGATATTTCCACAAATTTCAACAAATCAGCTTCTCTAGTTAAATGCCAAATAGGAAGCAAACAGTTAAAATCATAATTGCAAAAAGAACAAGTGTTCCCAAATCAGGTCAGTCAGCCCCTTCCCAGGCACACATGCTGAGTCATGTAGGAGACAGACAAATTGCCAGAGAATGTAATTGAAATTAGCATCTTATCGGATTCACAGTACTCCCTCCCATTGTCGTTCTTTTCCACCTTACAGTTAGACACTTTTGAGAGAACTGTGAAGTTCAGGATAATGGATTGGAAACCATTTGAAAGTCTGTGACCTTTCCAGAATTCAAAAGCAAGAAAGCTTTCCTATTCCTTTTAATCATTCCTCAATTTAGTAACCACAGCAATTTAGGCAGATCAGACAACTCTGAGAAATGTGCTGTATTATAACAACATGACTCTAAGGCAGTACGCCTTTGCTAGAGCCTACCTTTTAGTGATTTGTGACTGCTAGAGCCCTGGACTCCATAGGTGCGATTAGTATCCATACTGTGATGATGAGAAGATGGAGGCTCAGAGAGAAGGAAAGAAACTTGTCCGGGGTCCCACACCTGGTAAATGGCTGAGGTGGGATTCAAACCTCGGTCATCCTGACTCCAAGGCCAGCACTTGACACCCTCTGCCCTGAGCAGTCTATTTCCCATCTACCACGAGTTTGTAGGGACTTGCATATATCACACTCAAACTATATAGGTGCTATTTTCCTCTTTGGGAAAAATAAAAACATTGAACTGGACTAAGGTTTTTCCCAATGTTAACACTGAATGATTTTCTTCTGGCTAATAGGTTAACATCTATACCACACAAGGATGGCCAGTTTTTGAAGAAGTAAAATACAATGAAATATACTGATCCCTGATGCTAGTCTAGACTGAGCAAGGCCTGACTTTGCTTTCGTGAACTGGAGACTGTTTTTAGAGTGATGCCCAGTGGGTCAGATGTCTGCTTACTCTATTGGATGGTCTAGACCAGCATTGGCAAAGGTGGAGCACGTGTGCCCAGTTGGCACGGGGGAGCTGTCCCATTCCCCCTCTTCCTAGCACCTGAGAACATTTTTTGCACACCCTGCCCCTCTGTCCAGCTGCCCAATGAGAGCATTTCCTCCCTCTGCTCTCTGGGATAATTTCCTAGGGGGCTTACAGGCAGCTTGAAATTGCAGTTTGTGCATACGAACTTGAAAACCTTCACTAATGCTGGTCTAAACTGTGTGGAATCCACTGCTATCTAATTCCATGTCACTGGATAGAACATTGGATTTAGAGTAGAAGGACCTAGGTTCAAATGTTTGCCCTTCCTTTTTTTTTTAACAAACCCTTACCTTCTGTCTTGGAATCCATACCGTGTATTGGCTCCAAGGCAGAAGAGTGGTAAGGGCTAGGCAAGGGGGATCAAGTGACTTGCCCAGGGTCACACAGCTGGGAAGTGTCCGAGGCCAGATTTGAACCTAGGACCTCCCATCTCTAGGTCTGGCTCTCAATCCACTGAGCTACCCAGCTGCCCCCTGCCTTTCCTTTTAATAGCTATGAGTTTTGACTTTGGGTAATGCACTTAACCTCTTTCATCCTTAATGTTCTAATCACAGGGGTAGCAAGGTAGCTGAGTAGAAAGACCATCAGGCGTGGAGTCAGGAGGACTTGGGTTCAAATCTGTATCTGATACTTCCTAGCTGTATTACCCTGGGCAAGTCACCAATTGCCTAGCCCTTGCCTCTCTTTTGTCTTAGAATCAATGCTAAGACAGACTGTAAAGGTTTAAAAATGTCCTAATCCTTATAAAGAGGGGATTTGTACTAGGTAGCCGCTGAGTTTCCTCCTAGCTTGAAGTCTTTGATACTATGTATGACCTTGAGCAAGTCATTTCACTGCTGTAGGCTTCATATGTTTCCTCTCTTGTAAAATTAAGGAGCTTGACTGGATAACTGCTGAGTTTCCTTCTTGCTCTAAATCTATTGTCCTTTAGCCATTTTATGTTAATTTATGATTCTGCTTATCATAGGGTTTGAATATCCATCATTAATGCCCTCTGCCATCTTACCCCTTTGGGTATTTTCACTTTGGAAATGATGAGCAAGAAATCGTTTTCATCACGCCTCTTGCCATCGCTAAGGTGGCCCTGACCTTGTAACAGTGGCTTAAATAGATTGGCCACATTATGCTGGCGATGTTCTTTTACATCCATTATCTCACTTAACCCCCACAACAACCCTGGGATGTAAGCAGTGCACATATTATCATCTCCAGGACCCTAATAAGGAAACCAACTCAGAGAAATCACTCAGCTTCTAAGTGCAAAATTCCAGGCAAAGGACTCTTCCAAAAGTACCGCGCTACGGCCCCCAAAGTGGTCATGCAGTCTCCAATTGAAGGCCTCCAATGAGGGGAAGCCCATGACCTCCGGAGGCACTCCATCTCATGTTGGGAGTAGTTCTAACGAGTACGAATTTTCTCCAGACATCAGATGATCAAAACTCACTCTGGTTTTTGAAAACTTGAACCTCCTGCTACTCTTGGTTCTGACCTCTGAGGTCAAACCAAACTGATCTACTCCCTTTTCCACATGGCAGCCTTTCAAATATGTGCACACAATTGCCACATCACCTGCAAGTCTCCAGACTTGCAGAGAACTCCACTTCCTCCAAGCAATCTTTTGTGACAGAGTTCTTAAGCCTTCTCCCTCTCCTGAACATACCTCAATTTATCTCGAGTTCTCCTAAAAAGGGCTCCCAGAACTAAACACAGAACTTGCATATGGTCTGGCAAAGTCAGAATATCCCCAAACTACCATGTCCCTACTGCTGGCCACTATCCCTCTCAATGCATGTTGGGATGATCTTAGCTTCTGGGGGCCCTCATCATACACTAGGGACTCAGACTGAGTACAAGTTCCTCCCCAAGGACTGGAGAGATGGTACATGCCTGAGGTTTGATAAAAGTCCAGTGCTCTACCCCTTGCCACAACTGACTCAGCTTCTGGATGGGCAGTGAATTTTTAAAAACTAAAACGTTGTAATTGGCTTCTCTATTAGTAGCAATGCAATGACCCAGCATAATTCTGAGGGACTCATGAGAAGGAACGCTATCCACATCCAGAGAAAGAACTGTGGGAGCAGAAATGCAGAAGAAAAACAACTACTTGATCACACGGGTCGATGGGGATGTGATTGGGGATGTAGACTCTAAGCGATCATCCCAGTGCAAATATCAAAAATATGGAAATAGGTCTTGATCAAATGTACATGTAAAACCCAGTGGAATTGCACATCAGTTACAGGAGGGGGTTGGGGGAAGGGGAGGGAAAAAACATAAATGTTGTAACCATAGAAAAATATTCTAAATTAATTAAATAAAATTTAAAAAATAATAAAATTAAAAAGGTTAAAAAATGGGGGCATCTGGGTAGCTCAGTGGATTGAGAACCAGGCCTAGAGACTGGAGGTCCTAGGTTCAAATCTGGCCTCAGACACTTCCCAGCTGTGTGACCCTGGGCAAGTTAACCTCCATTGCCTAGACCTTACCACTCTTCTTCCTTAGAGCCAATACACAGTATTGACTCCAAGACAGAAGGTAAGGGTTTAAAAAAAAAAGGTTAAAAAATAAAACGCTGGGACTTTCTACTTAGCCTATATCTATAGGCCTTTACTCCTGATCTATAAAATAAAGAGGTCAGACTACTTAGGCACTAGCATCCCTCATAGGCCTAGATTTACAATCATATTATCTAGCTCTCCAGGCCTCAGTCTCCTCATCTGTAAAGGGGGTAATGGATTATATAGCCTGTGAAGTCCCTTCAATCTGTAAACTAATTCCATTTTTTTAGTTGTGTCTGACTCTTGACTCCATTTGGGATTTTCTTGGCAGAGATCCTGTAGTGGTTTGCCATTTCCTTCTCCAGCTTATTTGGCAGATGAGGAAACTGAAGCAAACAGGGTGAAGTGATTTGGCTATGGTCCCATAGCTAGTAAGTTTCTGAGGGCAGATGTGAACTCAAGTAGATGAGTCTCCCTAATTCCAAGCCCAGAACTCTCCACTGTGCCATCTAGTGCACTACTAAATGTCATCTTACTCATTTTGGCTCATTTTACCTGTTGAAATATTTCTAGACCCTGTCATCTAACGTCTCATCTACCCTTCCCTCTTGGCTTTGGGTCACATGCAAAGTTGACAAATATGCCTTCAATGGCTTCACCAAAGTCATTGGCAAATATCTGGAACAGCAAAGGGCCATTCATTCCATTAGAGCTCTTCCTCCAAGTTATTATCACTCTAGAACTGGCTATTCTAGTAACTTCTAGCTCACCATCTTTTGCATAGAGGGAGCATTAGAGATTTTGTCCAGTAGCTTACTAAAAATGAAGGAAGCTATGTCTAAAGCAGGGATGTCAAGCACACAGGCCATATGTGACCCATAACGCTACCAGGTATGGCCTTTATCAGATTAAATGGAGTTTCTATCTGATAGGATTTTAATGTGTTGATGTACTAATAGAAAAGAAAACTATAAAATGTGTGGTTTTCTAAATCACTAGGAGACTCACAGGAATCCTTAGGTACAGCTTTATGGTCCTCATTTCTATTTGAGTTTGATACCACTGCTCTAAGGTATACTCCTAATGCTTCATATTGGTTCTCCTATAAAAAAGATCCGGTAATATGATTTAACTTCTTGTTTTTAAGTTTTATTGCTACCTGGGGGTCTTTTTTCTCCATCTCTATCAATTTCAGAATTTGACCCCCTGCCATACTGAATCCTCTATCATAACCTCACCAAAAATAGACAACAATCATAACAGATCAACAAATCTGACCAAACCAGCAACTCTCTCCAAAAAATCTACAACACTGCTCTCCCATAATCTTCCTCCCTCTTGCTCAACCTCCCTACGACCAGGAGGGGAGCTGGGCATTTCATTGTTTGTTCCCGAAAACCTATTGGCTATTGCCATTTAACTGAGTTTGGGCAATTTTAGCACTGCTCTCACTTACGTCACTGTGGGGATTGTGTGCTTTGTGCTTCTGCTTTTGCTCATGTGATTTTGCATCTGTTCAGATAAGAAGAGACCATGATGGAGCCCCATTCATTTTTGGCTTTCAATCTTTCTCTTTCTAAGAACTGAAAAGTCATGGCCTCCACAACATGTGTGAGGATTCTGCAGGATATCAAGCTCCCTACCTACCGTTACTGGTCCTAACATACTTCTACTTTTGAAAATCAAAACCCACAAACAAACAAATGACCATTTGACTCTCTCCAAACCGGTGGCACTTCAAATGTTCTCCAAAGTCGGCTGAAGAGACCGCCTCAGCAATCAAAGCTGTCAATTATTACCCATTGACCTGCTGTGGACGATTCCGCATTTAGGAGATTGCCACCATTTTGTTCTGTCTTTCTTAGTCCAAACATCATTCTCCATAGAAAAGAAAAATGAAAGAAATTCTGAATCAAATAATCAGTCTTCTCACTATTATCTATTATCATCTTTCCAAATGTATGGGGCAATAGCACTATCCCTGATGGAATTCTGTTCTTACCCCTAATGTGCATCCTAATATGGCTCACTGCATCTGGAGCCATTGCCAGTTGTCCTGATGTAGCCTTGCCTCTGTCCTCTGATGATTGTGGAAAAGATAGTAAGGCTGACAGCTTCATGCAACCCTGCCCCACTTAAATCCAATTCACAAGCAAGTCAATACATCACCCCATGACATCACTTGCCCTCTTTGAAAATGAAGGACCAATGACCATAGCAACCCCTAACAGACAGTGTGCCCCAGAAGTCCTCATGCAGTTTGAAGTGATTTGAAGCTCATTCAAACCGCACAAAGACTTTGGGGACATTCCATACTTAAATACTCTGATGGATCTGTAATGGCCAGTTTCATATTCCTTCCAACAGTGTGTATCCCAGCCTACCCTTCCCCTGCCTTCTCATCCTTTGCAACTTTTACCAATGCCCTCTCAGAACTCTTCCACAGGGTGTCTAGCCAGTGTCCATGGTTCATTCTCTAGAACTTGACATTGCATGGGTACAAGAACTATCTATCAGTTATCCCTCATTCTTGATAGATAATATACATCTTGGTTATTATTTGTAATGTTTTCCAATATAGTATTTAAGGGAGGGAGGACAGCCTCAGGTCAGTTCACTTTCAACAGTCGTAACACTTTTTTATGGAACCATGCTAGTCATCTCCATTCCTTACACTCGGTTGCATCTTCAGCTTGTGTCTTTTGGAAGTCTCAGTAGTTGTTAGGGTACACGCCACATCAGTATCCCCACATTCCTTATCATGTGAATCATTTCTGTTAGTGTCTTTAGAACTTCATTATGGAGAGCGTCTCATTCTGGTCAGGTTAATTTTCCCTGCAAAGAAGGATTCTGCTGACCTTTACTCTGAACCATTGGAAATCTTTTCTTACCAAATTGACAATGCCCATTAGACTCTGCTGAGGTTCCCTTCCTTTTTGTCAAGACCTCTGTGAGGGAACTGTCTCCATCATTGGCCCCCAAGGTTTCCATCTTTTCTGTTCACTCAGCCAATTCCTTCTTAGTGAGAATCAGGTTCCTTTTGTCACTCCCTCTTTCTTTAGAGGGCTGAAATTATTGAGAAATCCTCAAATGTCTCACTTGATCTGCTGTTGGCAGTGAGAGGGAGGAAGAACGAAATAAAAAGAGCACATGCTGTTGTCCAGATCATTAGAACCTACCATGACTACTATCTTACAATTTTGAAGCTAGTAGAGCCAGAAGGGACCTGGGGAAACCATCTATTCTAATCATTATGCAGGGGAAGAAACTGAGCCCAGGTTGGTGAAGGAACTTGTTCAAGGTCACACATAGGATCCTAGTTCTAGACCTGGAAGGTACCTCAGAAGCCAACTAATCCAATCTCCTGATTTTATAGATGAGGAAACTGAGATCCAGAGAAGGTGGGTCACTTGCCCAAGATCATAGGAATAGTAAACAAAATTGGATTTGAACCCACATCTAGTGCTCCTTCCATGGAACCAAGCCAAGCATATAATCTATTTCTCAAACTCTGTTGAATTCCTCCTGCTGTGCCAAAGGTCTGTCACACATACCTGTGGCAACATCACTTCTTTTCTTTAATTCCATCCAAATGTTTTCTTCCATATTCCTATCTTGGCATTCCTGGATTTCCTCACATCAGTCCTGCATCTTAATACTCAATGTTCCTTGTCTCTCTTCCTTTCTAATTGGATAAATAGCCTTCCTGAGCAATACTCCAATCACAACTCTGATAAGGTCTACTTGATAGCTATTATCAAATGTGCCTCTTCAAACCTGGATGTCTAATTCACCCTGCTCAAGAGATTCAGACTTTGTGTATTTGTACATAGTTGCCCAAGGTCATGGGTAGTATGGTTAGCATTCTTCTTGGCTATTGTCTCCTGCAAATTACTGTTATTCTCTTCAGCTATTTGTCCTTCTGTGCTCTACCTGGCACACTGGATGGTACCAAGATTGGTGGGATGATCTGAGCAATTTCCTCCCTCTCTTCCCTTTTCAGCTTAAAACACTTTCACATAATGCATTTTTACCAGCTCCCTTTAGGTGCATCCTCCTCTCCCCAGTCAAGGAGTCATTCATCTCTCTATTTGAAGAAAATAAGGAGGTCAATATGGATGATTACATATTAGGGTACATTGCTAAGAAAAGGAAACAAATTGTTTCAATTGCCTCATTGATGTGAAGAACCTCAGGAAACTGAACAATTTGCAAATGATCTATAAAGTGTCCAACTTTATGGGCACCAAAGAAATGTTCCATTATGATGACAGTTAATAGAATTGGAGAAAATCTGATTCCTACTCATCCAAATGGCACTGTGAGACTGGAGTTTAATTAGGGATATATTAGCTACTCATGTCAAAATATTCTAGTGTGTTTAGTGAGAGGAAAAGAGGCATGCACTGGGAGGGAGGGGTGGTGGGAAAGGATTTTCCAATCCTAGCTTCCTCACTTTGGAGTTGGGTGAATTTCGGCAAGTCACTCCTGATTTTTGGTCTTAGGTTTCCTTTCTGTCAAATAACATGACTACACTACATGATCCCTTCCTTCTCTGACATTCTCTGCTCTCATCAGTTCTTGTGGGTTTATCAACTCTGTATCAGACCCCCAAACTGATACATCTAGCTTGAATCTCTTTCTAGGAATCCAGTCTGGCCTCAAATTTCATCTCCATTATTTACTACCAGTAAGACCATTTGCAATTTATTTAACCTTCCTGGACTTGGTAGAATTTAATGCTGCCTTCCAGCTCATTTTCTCTAATTCCCTGACACTAGATCCTTTCTAGAATATTAGAACTCAAGATGGAAGAGATTTTAGAGACCATATAGGACAACTCCCCTCCTTTTATAAGGCTCTGGGATATCAAATGATTTGCCCAAGGTCACACATGTAGTAATATCCAGGATGAGTTTTGGATCCAGGTCCTATGACTCCAAAACCAGTGCCCTTTCCATTATACAAAATAGCTCCATTTAGATGGCTAATGAGCATCCCAGTATGAAAGTGCCTAAATCAGAATTGATCAGAAAATCAAGAAGTATGAAGACTAAGAAAAAGTCAAGGGAGTAATGTGAAAATCTACAAAAGGAAGCAGGAGCCATATTGTGGAAGACTTTAAGTAATTAAATACAAAGTTTAAGAGCTTGAATTTTAGTCCAGAGATAATGGAGAGGCATTGAGGATTTCTGCCTAGGGGCCTGAAAGGGTCTGACCCATGCTTTCAAAAGAAGTAGAGGTAATATGTGCAGATTCCTTTTCTCGGGAGTTTGGTTGTCAGAAAGAGAAGAGATATGGGACCACAGCATGAGAGGATAGTAGGCCCAAGTGAAATTGATGTCCTAGGAAAGTTTATGAGCAATGGGAGAATAACCAAGTATAAGAATATGCTGAAGCTATAAACAGAGGAATGATCTAAGGGGCAAGCTCATGGAGAGTATGTGAGGAGATGAGATCAATGGTACAAGTAGAGGATTTGGATTTACCAAGGAGAAGAAGCATTTATGCCTCAAAGAATGGAGCAAAGGACATGGGATTATAAATTAGGATTATATATAGGTGGCACAGTAGATAGAGAGCTAGGGCCTGAAATCAGGAAGACTCATCTTCTTGAGTTCAAATATGGCCTCAGACTCTATTGGTAGCTATGTAACCCTGGGCAAGTCACTTAACCCTCTATACCCGAGTTTCCTCATCTGTCAAATGAACTGGAGAAGGAAATGGCAAACCATTCCAGAATCTCTGCCAAGAAAACCCCAAATGGGATCACAAAGAATTAGTAGCCATGACTAAAAAATTACTTAACAACAAGTATTTTCTATAATAAGCTTATATGTAGGTATTTTCCAAGTGTGCAGTAGCAAAGAAGAAAGTGATCATGACAGCTGATCTTACTTTCTCAATAGGAGGCAAGGCTATATGTTGAGAGAGAGGGTAAAGGACTGGCCTAAGGGGTTTGAAGAGAAGGATGAAGATTTGTAATAATTGCCATGGTAGCTTGGAGAGAAGCTTAGATAGAGAGAAGATCAGAAAAGATGAAAAGAATTCCCATAAAGCAGTGGAGGGGGAGTGAATTGAGATCAAAGAACACATTTATAGATTCCAGTTACTATGCTTGCATGACTTCTTTTTTTAAAAATTAATTTATTTAGTTAATTTAGAACATTATTCCTTGGTTACAATAATCACATTATTTCCCTCCCTTTCCTCCACCCCCTTCCCGCAGCTGATGCACAATTTCATTGGGTATTACTTGTGTCCTTGATCAGAATCTATTTCCATGTTGTTGGTGTTTGCATCAGGATATTCATTTAGAGTCTACCTCCCCAGTCATATCCTCTTGATCCATATATTCAAGCAGTTGTTTTTATTCTGTGTTTCTACTCCCACAGTTTTTCCTCTGAATGTGAATAGTGGTTTTTTTCATAGATTTCTCCAAGTTGTTCAGGATCAATGCATTGCATGACTTCTGGTAACTTTCAGCAGTATAGGAGGAGAGGAAAAAGCAAATGGTGATGGTGGTAGTGGTAAGGGTAACCAGGGACCTGGTTCAGCAAGGCATGAATGGTAATAAAGACACAGGTACAAGTGATTCGAGGACAAGGGACAATACATAGCTGAAGTGGTTCACTATATATAGGGTTAATTAAGCCTGGAATGGAAGCAAAATGAGACCAGATGGGGGCATCTGGGTGGCTCAGTGGATTGAGAGCCAGGCCTAGAAATGGGAGGTCCTGATTTCAAATCTGACCTCGGACACTTCCTAGCTGTGTGATCCTGGGCAAGTCACTTAACCCCCATTGCCTAGACCTTACCACTCTTCTGCCTTGGAGTCAATTGACTCCAAGACAGAAGGTAAGGGTTTAAAAAAATGAGACCAGAGCAAGAGTTATAGACTAGATGAATTAAGAGGGACAGGGACCAGAAGGCATGTGAATGGCAAAGAAAAGGTCTAGAAGGAATGAGGCAGAGGAAGAGAAAGGACAAGAGGTCCTGAGCAGAGAGATGACTTTCAGGGTACATGATCATGAAAGTGGCACATTGAGGAATGAAAATGACATAGAACTTTGCATCTTCATTGGCTAGCTTGGTCTCTGGCACATAATAAGAAAATAAATAATGGCTGCTTATTGATATATTGATTAGACAATGATCATTCTGGCGTGTGACTAAGATGCTGTGAAGGTCCAAGTTAGTGGGGGTGAGAAAATCAATGGGTATACTGAAGTTGTCCACCTGGATAGAGAGAAGACAGTTCCTGGGTGATGAATAATGAGAGTAGAGGGAAAATAAGCTAGTGTCTGTTTGGGAGATGTAATAACAATGACCTATCCAGCATGATTATGAATGAATGGAGTTGGAAGAGGGTCTGGAGGTAGCAATGAGAGGAAAGGAGCAGGACTCCTCCTCTTGTCCTTTGAAAGAACCAAAATTCAAAGCTCTTTTCCCTGTTTTGGGAACCTTCTTGTGGTTATAATCTGGTCTCAAATCTTGCCTGTCACTACCTTGACAGTCTCGGGCAAGTCACTTCATTTCCCTATGCCTTAGTTCCTCCTTTGTAAAAAGAGAAGGTTGGACAAGGGAGCTGCTGAGGTCCCTTCTGGCTATAGAGCAAGTGATTTGATCTGCTTGAGCTCTCTTCTGTAAAATAAGTGAGTTGGCCTAGCTGACCTTCAAAATGCTAGTTATAGAATTATAGTCCTCTCTGTGACCCTGGGTAAGTCATTTCACCAATCCAGGCCTCAGTTTGTTCCTCTGTAAAATGAAAAAAAAATCAACTAAATAGCCTTGGAGGTCCCCTACATGCTCTAAATCACTGGTTCTAACTTCTAAGATGAAAGGCTCTAGTATAAAAAAGAGTATCTTAAAAATAGAGCAGAGCACAATTCAAGAGGGTCAGACGAGAAAATGGAGACTGGCTTAAAATGTGGTGGGTCTACATGATGATGATTAAGCTGGGAAAAGTCCCAGGGGAAAGGGGGCTTTGCCTCTGCAGAGAGCATTTCCTAATTTTCAGCCTCAATAGCTTATTTAAATACTGTGGGTTGGAGATGTTGTGATTGCATGTAGTGTTTTCTCATCGTTATCCTTTCTTCTAATTTCATGTTAATTTTGACCTTCACTCTAACCAGTTGATGATCTGAGTGCATACAGAAAGCTGATTTTGAAACAACTCCTGCATCAATCACCAGTTGTTTGCTATCTTCCCCAGCATAGTCAGTTCCATTTTATTTATGGCGTTGTTTGGTACTCATCATGTCCTGGGCCTGAATAAGATCCCTTCCAGCTCTAGACCTTGGATTCTATGTGTTGTTCTGGGTAAGCCACTTCCCCTCCCTGGGCCTCAGTTTTCTCCTCTGTAAAATGAGGAAACTGCACTTGATGGTCTCTGAGGTCCCTTTCTACTCTAGCCCTTGGATCCCTTGATTCCTCCTATCAACATCTTGTGCATAACCTGGAACTAGTTTATTTCACAACATGTAAAACCAGCTAAGTTCCAGCACCTCTGATAGGGGCCAAGTTCAGGGAAGCAGTATCCCAGCACAAGCTTCAGTGCAGAGTTGTTTCTTTCTTCAGCATGGGCACCCGGGCTCCTAACAGAAGGAGCTACCAAGGTAAGTTCATTGAATCTCCCACTCAGGGCAGGAATTGCCACTATCACATCCCTGATGAGTAATCAGACTTCTACTTAAACATCCCTTTTCTAGGTCACTTCCACCCTTAGCAGGTTCTTCCTTCCACACAGCCCCAATCAACTTCTCTGAAACTTCTATCCGCTTACTGTAGTTTTACCCTGCTGGGACAAAGTTCAACAACTTGACTTTTGGCTTCTTCCAAATGGTCACCCTTTCAGATCCATGGAGACATATTCAATTCTACGAGCATTAATTGAGCATCCACTATGTGCCTATGTGGTAGGTTCTAGGGATAGAAAGACAAAAACAACAGTCCCTCGTAGCTAGGTCAAGCAGTGAATTGATTGTTTACTGGATACGGAGTGAGGAAGACTTGAATTCAATTCCTACCTCAGACTAGCTGTGTGAACCCAGGCAAGTTAATTAACCTGTCTGTGTCTCAGTTTCCTCACTGATAAAATGGGGTTGTTGGACTCAATGCTCTTTCCTTTCTGGCTCTAACTCTGTAATCTCTAAGGACTTTACATGTACACAACATATAACTTTAAGCATGTACACAGTGTATGCACAGAGTAATTTTTTAAAATGTGGGATCAGGGGGGATACAAAGAATGGATAGAATTTGGAACTCAAAATTTTAAAAAATGGATGTTAAAGGGGACACCTGGGTGGCTCAGTAGATTGAGAGTCAGGTCCAGAGATGGGAGGTTCTGGGTTCAAATTTGGCCTCAGACAGCTGTGTGACCCTGGGCAAGTCACTTAATCCCCCCATTGCCTAGCCCTTATCTCTCTTCCACCTTAGAACCAAGACACAGTATTGATTCTAAGATGGAAGGTGAGGGTTATAAAAAAATGAATGTTAAAAATTGTTTTTACGAGAGAGGGGACTTCCGGTTAAGATGGCGGCTTAGAGAAAGCTGAAGTTCAGATCTCCGGAAAACCCTTCCCGACCGATCTCAAACTAGAAGCTCCTAAGGCGCCAAAATTCAAAACGATCAACAGCACAGACCCTGGGAACCCTCCTCCTGGACCTGGACCCGGTTCAAAAGGTACGGCTCCCCTTAAAAGCCAGAACCCGAGATCCCTCGGACCTCAGGGGTAGGAGCGCAGAGTCCAAGGCTCCCGGAAGCGGCAGCCGCGCCGGGCTCAGAGAGCAGGGTCTGAGGAACAACAACCCTCAGGGTCTTCTACCCAAGTCCCAGTCCCGGTGAAAGTTACTGCCTGGGGCTTCCGCTGCAGAGAGCCGGTTGGTCCGGGTGAAAGTTACTGCCTGGGGCCTCCGCTGCAAAGAGCTGGTCGGTCTGGGTGAAAGTTACTGCCTGGGGCCTCCGCTGCAGAGAGCTGGTCAAAACAACAGCAACCCTCAGGGCGGGCAAGACAGCCTCACGGGCTGGATCCTGCTATCCAAGTCTCAGTGAAAGTCTGTGCTCTCGGAGCTTGGGGAAGCGGCAGCCCATCCCCCCGCAGGCCGACGAAACAGCCTCACGGCCAGGGATTCTGAAGGCAACTTCCGGAAATCGAGCCAGGGGGAGAGTGTGGCCTCGTGGTCCGACCCTTCCATTCCAGTTCCAGTGAGGCATATTCAGTTTAACCCAGGGAACGCTCATAGAACCAACATCTGCCCAGGACTAAAGCCTCTGATCACCAGACAAAGACAAGAAAAGCCAATCCTCCACGTTCAGAGATGACAAACTCCACAGAAGCACAGAAGCCCCAAAATACCAAGAAAAATAAGAAGAAAGGGGCGACTCTGGACACATTCTATGGAGCCAAAATACAAAATACAGAGCAGATAGAAGAAGATATACAAGAAAATTCTCCAAAATCTTCCAAAGGAAATAGAAACTCTCCACAAACCCATGAAGAATTTGAATCAGAAAGGACCAAAAAGATGGAAGCCCTCTGGGAGGAAAAGTGGGAAATGATGCAAAAGAAATTCACGCATCTACAAAACCAGTTTGACCAAACTGTAAAAGAAAACCAGGCTTTAAAGCAAGAACTAATAAAGCAAAGCCAAAACACCAAGAAATTAGAAGAGAACATAAAATATCTCACCGACAAGGTGATAGATCTGGAAAACAGGGGGAGAAGAGAAAATTTAAGAATAATTGGACTCCCAGAAAAGCCAGAAATAAACACCAAACTGGACATGGTGATACAAGATATAATCAAAGAAAATTGCCCAGAGATTCTAGAACAAGGGGGCAATACAGCCACTGACAGAGCTCACAGAACACCTTCTACACTAAACCCCCAAAAGACAACTCCCAGGAATGTAATTGCCAAATTCCAAAGCTATCAAACAAAAGAAAAAATCCTACAGGAAGCCAGAAAAAGACAATTTAGATATAAAGGAATGCCAATCAGGGTCACACAAGACCTTGCAAGTTCTACTCTGAATGATCGTAAGGCATGGAACATGATCTTCAGAAAGGCAAGAGAGCTGGGTCTCCAACAAAGAATCAGCTACCCAGCAAAACTGACTATATACTTCCAAGGGAAAGTATGGGCATTCAACAAAATAGAAGACTTCCAACTTTTTGCAAAGAAAAGACCAGAGCTCTGTGGAAAGTTTGATACCGAAAATCAAAGAGCAAGGAATACCTGAAAAGGTAAATATTAAGGAAAGGGGAAAAATGTTATCTTCTTTTACTCAAACTCTCTTCTATAAGGACTACATTTATATCAACCTATGTATACTAATATGTGGGGAAAATGTAATGTATAAATAGGGGGTAAAGAAAGACCAAATAGAATAATGGTTCTCACACAAAGATTCACAGGGGAAGGGGAGGGGAAGAAAACTCCTATAAGAAGGAGAGGAAGAGAGGGGGGGCGGTTTACTTAAACCTCAATCTCAGGGAAATCAACTCTGAGAGGGAAAAACATCCAGATCCATTGGGATCTTGAATTCTATCTTACCCAACAAGGGTAAGGAGAAGGGAAAACCAAGGGGGGGAGGGGGAGAGGGAGAACAAAAAGGGAGGGAAAGAGAGGGGGGAGGGGGAGGGAAGAAAAAGGGAGGGACTAAAAAGGGAAATATCAAGGGAGGGGACAAGGGGGACTGATTCAAAGTAAATCACTGGACTAAAAGGTAGAGCCGAAGAAGAAAAGGTTAGAATTAGGGAAGGCAATCAAAATGCCAGGGAGTCCACAAATGACAATCATAACTTTGAACGTGAATGGGATGAACTCACCCATAAAACGTAGACGAATAGCAGAATGGATTAGAATCCAAAACCCTACCATATGTTGTCTTCAAGAAACACACATGAGGCGGGTTGACACCCACAAGGTTAGAATTAAAGGATGGAGTAAGACCTTCTGGGCCTCAACTGATAGAAAGAAGGCAGGAGTGGTAATCATGATATCTGATAAAGCCAATGCAAAAATAGACCTGATCAAAAGGGATAGGGAAGGTAATTATATTTTGTTAAAAGGGACTCTAGACAATGAGGAAATAACATTAATCAACATGTATGCACCAAATAATATAGCACCCAAATTTCTAATGGAGAAACTAGGAGAATTGAAGGAAGAAATAGACAATAAAACCATACTAGTGGGAGACTTAAACCAACCATTATCAAATTTAGATAAATCAAATCAAAAAATAAATAAGAAAGAGGTAAAAGAAGTGAATGAAATCTTAGAAAAATTAGAATTAATAGACATATGGAGAAAAATAAATAGGGATAAAAAGGAATACACCTTCTTCTCAGCACCACATGGCACATTCACAAAAATTGACCATACATTAGGTCACAGAAACATAGCACACAAATGCAAAAAAGCTGAAATAATGAATGCAGCCTTCTCAGATCACAAGGCAATAAAAATAATGATTAGTAATGGTACATGGAAAACCAAATCTAAAACCAATTGGAAATTAAACAATATGATACTCCAAAACCGTTTAGCTAAAGAAGAAATCATAGAAACAATTAATAATTTCATCAAGGAAAATGACAATGGCGAAACATCCTTTCAAACCTTTTGGGATGCAGCCAAAGCGGTAATCAGAGGCAAATTCATATCCCTGAAAGCTCATATTAACAAACAAGGGAGAGCAGAGATCAATCAATTGGAAATGCAATTGAAAAAACTCGAAAGCGATCAAATTAAAAAACCCCAGCAGAAAACCAAATTAGAAATCCTAAAAATTAAGGGAGAAATTAATAAAATCGAAAGTGATAGAACTATTGATTTAATAAATAAGACAAGAAGCTGGTACTTTGAAAAAACAAACAAAATAGACAAAGTACTGGTCAATCTAATTAAAAAAAGGAAGGAAGAAAAGCAAATTCACAGCATTAAAGATGAAAAGGGGGACAGCACCTCCAATGAGGAGGAAATTAAGGCAATCATTAGAAATTACTTTGCCCAATTATATGGCAATAAATACACCAATTTAGGAGAAATGGATGAATATATACAAAAATACAAACTGCCTAGACTAACAGAAGAGGAAATAGAATTCTTAAATAATCCCATATCAGAAATTGAAATCCATCAAGCCATCAAAGAACTTCCTAAGAAAAAATCCCCAGGGCCTGATGGATTCACCTGTGAATTCTATCAAACATTCAGAGAACAGTTAACCCCAATACTATACAAACTATTTGACATAATAAGCAAAGAGGGAGTTCTACCAAACTCCTTTTACGACACAAACATGGTACTGATTCCAAAACCAGGCAGGTCAAAAACAGAGAAAGAAAACTATAGACCAATCTCCCTAATGAATATAGATGCAAAAATTTTAAATAGGATACTAGCAAAAAGACTCCAGCAAGTGATCAGAAGGATCATTCACCATGATCAAGTAGGATTCATACCAGGGATGCAGGGCTGGTTCAACATTAGGAAAACCATCCACATAATTGACCACATCAACAAGCAAACTAGCAAGAACCACATGATTATCTCAATAGATGCAGAAAAAGCCTTTGATAAAATACAACACCCATTCCTATTAAAAACACTAGAAAGCATAGGAATAGAAGGGTCATTCCTAAAAATAATAAACAGTATATATCTAAAACCAACAGCTAATATCATCTGCAATGGGGATAAACTAGATGCATTCCCAATAAGATCAGGAGTGAAACAAGGATGCCCATTATCACCTCTACTATTTGACATTGTACTAGAAACACTAGCAGTAGCAATTAGAGAAGATAAAGAAATTGAAGGCATCAGAATAGGCAAGGAGGAGACCAAGTTATCACTCTTTGCGGATGACATGATGGTCTACTTAAAGAATCCTAGAGATTCAACCAAAAAGCTAATTGAAATAATCAACAACTTTAGCAAAGTTGCAGGATACAAAATAAACCCACATAAATCATCAGCTTTTCTATATATCTCCAACACAGCTCAGCAGCAAGAACTAGAAAGAGAAATCCCATTCAAAATCACCTTAGACAAAATAAAATACCTAGGAATCTATCTCCCAAGACAAACACAGGAACTATATGAACACAACTACAAAACACTCGCCACACAACTAAAACTAGACTTGAACAATTGGAAAAACATTAACTGCTCATGGATAGGACGAGCCAATATAATAAAAATGACCATCCTACCCAAACTTATTTATCTATTTAGTGCCATACCCATTGAACTACCAAAATACTTCTTCACTGATTTAGAAAAAACCATAACAAAGTTCATTTGGAAGAACAAAAGATCAAGGATATCCAGGGAAATAATGAAAAAAAACACATATGATGGGGGCCTTGCAGTCCCAGACCTCAAACTATATTACAAAGCAGCAGTCATCAAAACAATTTGGTACTGGCTAAGAAACAGAAAGGAAGATCAGTGGAATAGACTGGGGGAAAACGACCTCAGCAAGACAGTATACGATAAACCCAAAGATCCCAGCTTTTGGACAAAAATCCACTATTCGATAAAAACTGCTGGGAAAATTGGAAGACAGTGTGGGAGAGACTAGGAATAGATCAACACCTCACACCCTACACCAAGATAAATTCAAAATGGGTGAGTGACTTAAACATAAAGAAGGAAACCATAAGTAAATTGGGTAAACACAGAATAGTATACATGTCAGACCTTTGGGAGGGGAAAGGCTTTAAAACCAAGCAAGATATAGAAAGAATCACAAAATGTAAAATAAATAATTTTGACTACATCAAACTAAAAAGCTTTTGTACAAACAAAACCAATATAACTAAAATCAGAAGGGAAACAACAAATTGGGAAAAAATCTTCATAGAAACCTCTGACAAAGGTTTAATTACTCATATTTATAATGAGCTAAATCAATTGTACAAAAAATCAAGCCATTCTCCAATTGATAAATGGGCAAGGGAAATGGATAGGCAGTTCTCAGATAAAGAAATCAAAACTATTAACAAGCACATGAAGAAGTGTTCTACATCTCTTATAATCAGAGAGATGCAAATCAAAACAACTCTGAGGTATCACCTCACACCTAGCAGATTGGCTAACATAACAGCAAAGGAAAGTAATGAATGCTGGAGGGGATGTGGCAAAGTAGGGACATTAATTCATTGCTGGTGGAGTTGTGAACTGATCCAACCATTCTGGAGGGCAATTTGGAACTATGCCCAAAGGGCGACAAAAGAATATCTACCCTTTGACCCAGCCATAGCACTGCTGGGTCTGTACCCCAAAGAGATAATGGACACAAAGACTTGTACAAAAATATTCATAGCTGCGCTCTTTGTGGTGGCCCAAAACTGGAAAACGAGGGGATGCCCATCAATTGGGGAATGGCTGAACAAACTGTGGTATATGTTGGTGATGGAATACTATTGTGCTCAAAGGACTAATAAAGTGGAGAAGTTCCATGGAGACTGGAACAACCTCCAGGAAGTGATGCAGAGCAAGAGGAGCAGAACCAGGAGAACATTGTACACAGAGACTAATACACTGTGGTATAATTGAACGTAATGGACTTCTCCATTAGGGGCGGTGTAATGTCCCTGAACAACTTTCAGGGATCCAGGAGAAAAAAAACACCATTCATAAGCAAAGGATAAACTATGGGAGTGGAAACGCCGAGAAAAAGCAACTGCCTGAATACAGAGGTTGAGGGGACATGACAGAGGATAGACTTTAAATGAACACTCTAATGCAAATACTATCAACAAAGCAATGGGTTCAAATCAAGAAAACATCTAATGCCCAGTGGACTTACGCGTCGGCTATGGGGGGTGGGGGGGAGGAAAAGAAAATGATCTATGTCTTTAACGAATAATGCTTGGAAATGATCAAATAAAATATATTTAAAAAAATTGTTTTTACATGTAAGTGAGAAAAAATAAAATAAAATGATCAGCTTTTACACTATTTCAAAATGGGAGTATGAACATGCTTTACATACAAATCTCCTTTTTGGATTCTCCTGTGTATATGGAGGAAATGCTCATTTTGCCATTGTTGTTGTTGTCATTGCTGCTGCTGCTTAAAATTGGAATAAAAATATTTCATTTCTCTCAAAGAAATGACATTAACGTATATACATAACCATTTGCTTTGCCACCATACCCCAAGGACCACTGGGGATCTCCATTGGCCTTGAAGCCAAAGCCTCTTCTATAATCACATAAGCTCCTGGAGTGGAGGGACAGCTTTGTTTTGCTGTTTGTATTCCCCAGTGTTTTGCACATAGTGCATAAGAAATGTTTCTCATTCTTTTTTTTATAGGCTTCATGTAGGAGGTGGCAATGAGCTGTGATCTAAAGGAAACTTGAGAGTCTATAAAAAAGGAAGACAGACTTCCAGGCATGGGGCACAGCCTGAGCAAAGGCACAGAGATAGGAGATGGAATGTCCTGTACAGTATGTGGAACAGTAAGCAGGCCACTTTGTCTAGAACACTGAATGTGTGAGGGGGAGTCATTTGCCATCTGTTTGAAAAGAGGGACTAGAGCCAAATTGATTATCTATAGTTCCCCTCTTCCCACCTCCACACAAAGACACACATACATGTGTGCTTCTACATACTAAAGGATTGGCTTAGCTACTTTATCTTCCGGGCCTTAGTTTCCTCCGTTGTAAAAGAGTGTTTCAATCATCTCTCATGTATGTCTTTTCCTTCTCCAAATGCCATAAGCTTGTGATCCTCTGTTGCTTCAAATTATTCTCTTGTGCTATGAGTTTCCTCATCTTCTCGGTCATCCTCCTCTGGAGATTCTCTAGCTTAACAATCTCCCCCTTCAAGTAAGGTAACCCAAACCTGCCTTATACCAAAGTAATATTCTTGCACAAACAGAATGAAAGGCTCTGTTCTGTCTTCAAGAAAAACAGCTTGTCAGTTTGGTAGGGAAAGAAATCCGTCTAACAGGTTATTTTGGGAGTTGTGGGAACTACAAAAATAAGTACTTTGACTGAATTTTCCACTGTTATATTGGTACCATTTAAACACAGTCTCCATAAAATGTTCTTCTAATGCCAGAAACTAACGCTTTAAGAGAAAAAAACAGTTTAGAGAGCCTCACTTAGCTTGGATGGTACCAGTTTTTGACACCTTGTCCTAAGTAGGCTGGCATCCTAGAAAAATCAAGGATAAGCTAAATTCCATGGCTATAGGGATGCCACATAACTGAAGGAAATTTTTGAAGAGTAGTGAATTCCTTTGTGAATCCCCATACCTAGTCTGGACCTTGTGAATTACCATAGCTAAAGTATCCATCTAGTAAATGGTTGCAGAAAGAAACTCATGAGAGTCAACAGTTTGTATTTAACATGGCCGTGGGACAAAGAATTTTCTCATCCTGTCTCACTATGGAATATTTGGAGCAAAGCTTATGACCACTTCCCTCCCTTCATAAGGATGGGAAAGTGGTTCTGTCTGGAAGCAGTGGGGTAGAGAAAGAATGAGCTCCTCCCTGTATCCTGGGTGCTCATTGGATGAGGGGAGAGAGAGAAAAAAGGATGGAATGAATGAGGACATGCGCTTTCTACCTGAAGTTTTTCCATTGGAAACTTTGTCATCAGAGGTGGAGTCAAGATGGCGGCATAGAGGCAGCAAAAATTCAGACCTCTGAAAACCCTTCCTTACCAATTACAAACTAAATGCTACTAGGGGACTGAAAATCAAACCTAACAACAAGACAGAGCCAAAGAACCATCCTGCTAGACTCAATTTAAAAGGTATGCCCCCGAAAAGCTGGAATTCGAGAACACTCAGGTTTAAGAGGAAGTGAGAAGGAAGGTCCCAGGACCGCCCCCCCCCCCTCAGAGGGCTAAGCCTCCAGTGGCAGCAGGAACCTCTGGGTGGGCAAAGGCACTGGTCTGGAGGTAGTACCTTGCGGCAAAGCCATGCCAGGCTCAGAGCATCAAACACAGGCAGTGGGGAAGGGGTTACAGAAGGATCACAGAGCGGGAATCCTATTTGCAGCAGTGGAGAACCCTCCATATTGCTCCAGCCCAAACCAGCTGGACTTAATCCTATCAAAAGTCTTCAGAGGGCAAAGAAGCTCAAGCTCCAACACCCCTCCCCCACAGACTGCTGGATTTTAACCCAATAAAAGCCTCCAGAGGTCAGGGAAGCAAATGCTTCGATACCCATCCCCCATGGACTGAACTGAGAGACTTGCTGACAAAACTTCAAGAGGGAAGACTGACAGAAAAGCTCCAAATCAAAAAACAAAATGAGAGGAGCAAGAGCACAGACAACTGCAGGGACTAAAGAAGGGGGTAAATATGAGCAAACAACAGAAAAAGAAAAAAGAAATTACAATAGATAGCTTGTATACAGGCAATGAACAAAGAGCAAACAGAACAAAGCAGGAGGAGGGTACATCAAGAAATAAAACAGAAAACCCAGTGAAGTGGACACAGGCTTTGGAAGAACTCAAAATACAATTTAAAGCACAATTAAGAGAGGCTGAAGACAAATGGGAAAATAGCTTAAAAACTAAGATAAGTCATCTGGAAACAGAGGTGCTTGAACCAAAATGATAAAATAGTGTCTGGAAAGCCAAAATTAACCAGCTTGTAAATGAGGCAAAAGAGATGAAAGATGACGCAAAGAAGATGAAAGATGAGGCAAAGGAGACGATAGATGAGATAAAGAGGATGAAAGATGACCTCCAAAGAAAATCAGACCAGAAGGAGAAGGATTACCAAAAAGCCAGGGATGGAATCCAGTCTTTAAGAACCAGAATAAAACAACTAGAATCAAGTGACTTCACAAGGCAGCAGGACACTATAAAACAAAATCTAAGGAATGAAAAAAAAATGAGGAAAATATGAAGCATCTCATTCACAAAACAGAAGATTTAGAAAATAGTTCCAAGAGAGACAACTTAAGAATCATTGGTCCACCAGAAAACCATGATAAAAGGAAAAGACTGGACATCTCTCTACAGGAAATTATCCAAGAAAACTGCCCTGATATTCTAGAACAAGAGGGAAAAGTGAAGATTGAAAGAATCCACAGATCACTTCCTGTACTTAATCCTTAACTGACAACACCCAGGAATGTTGTAGCCCAATTCAAGAACTATCCAACCAATGAAAAAATATTATAAGCTGCTAAGAAGAAATCATTCAGATACCATGGAATCACAGTGAGGATAACACAGAATCTAGCTGCATCTACACTGAAGGACGAAAAGGCATGGAACATGATATTCTTTTTTTTTTTATTTGGTCAATTTCAAACATTATTCCCTGTTGACAAAAATCATTTTCTCTTCCTCCCTCCTATCCCCCCTCCACTCCCCTCCTGTAGCAGGACGCACAATTGCACTGGGTATTACATGTATCTTTGATCAGAATCCATTTCTATATTGTTGGTATTTGCACTATGATGTTCATTCAGAGTCTTGTAAGGATAATTTTAGTGTTTTGACTTAAAATCTAAATAAGCAGTCACCATGGGAAATTCCCAAATATGAAAATTACCCAAGTCAGCTGGGGATTTATGGAGATTTTAATTAATAGAGAAGGAATTAAAGGAAGGAGAGAGAGAGAAAGAGAGAGAGAGAGAGAGAGAGAGAGAGAGAGAGAGAGAGAGAGAGAGAGAGAGAGAGAGAGAGAGAGAGAGAGAGAGAGAGAGAGAGAGAGAATTAATTTACACTGCTCTGGCTCAGGCTGGGCCAAGCAGTAGTTAAATGCCTAGGCCAAAGTGGCCTCCCTGAGTCTAAGGAAGAGGGAGTTAGTCTTATCACTCACCACAAGACTGTCTCCACGCAAGCTCCAGTCCTCCACTGAATCTCCTGAACTGAGTTCAGAATCTAACTCAATTCAAACTCTGAACTGAATTCTATTGCCTCCTGACTTTTTACCCCTTCCTTCTAAAGAAAATACCTCTTATGTCACCTCCCCTAAATTTTCATGTCTACCAATCACAGTAGACACTTTTTTTCCAGGACTACCCATTATTAGTTCTCACCTTCTTTGGTTCTCACATTCTCTGGTTAGATTATATCTTCTGAGTACTTCACACCTCTTTGTTAAGCTTGCCTTTTGTAAGTTACTTGAACTGTTAAGAACTAATTTAACCTTTACTGGTACTTAACACCTTTTTTGTATTAGATCTAAAAATAGACCTATCTTAAGGTTCTAACTTTACTATAAGGTATGAGTTAGGGACTTTCATTGTTCAATCAGGAGTTTGCAACTTTATCTTCCCCTAAAGTACTGTCTGAGTAGGGTGGAATAATTTTAAAAGTTCCCAATACATTCGTGATTCTTGTTAGACCAAGTATCTCCATTGTTACAATAAGGGAATAGCTAAACCAAATCTTCTAAGGTACACTCTGGGTAGTTTTTAAGATTCACAGTCTACATCCCCAATTGTTTCCCCCTCAACCCATGAAATCAAGCAGTTGTTTTTTTCACTGGTGTTTTTACTCCCACAGTGCATCAGTCTCTGTGTACAATGTTTTCCTGGCTCTGCTCCTTTCACTCTGCATCACTTGCTGGAGGTTGTTCCAGTTCCCATGGAGTTCCTCTAATTTATTATTCCTTTGAGCACAATAGTATTCCATCACCAACATATACCACAATTTGTTCAGCCATTCCCCAATCGAAGGGCATCCCTTCATTTTCCAATTTTCTGCCACCACAAAGAGCACAGCTAAGAATATTTTTGTACATGTCTTTTTCCTTATTATCTCTTTGGGGTACAAACCCAGCAATGCTATGTCTGGACATCTCACCATTGTCATTTTCTTCAATGAAATTATTAATTGTTTCTATGATTTGTTCTCTAACTAACCAATTTTGAAGAATCATATTGTTTAATTTCCAATTAATTTTTATTTGGCTTTCCATGTACCCTTACTGATCATTATTTTTATTCCCTTATGATCTGAAAAGTTTGCATTTATTATTTCTGCTTTTCTGCATTTGTATGCCATGTTTTTATGACCTAGTATATGGTCAATCTTTGTGAATGTGCCATGTGGTACTGAAAAGCAGGTGCATTCCTTTTTGTCCCTATTTATTTTTCTCCATATATATACATATATATTAACTCTAATTTTTCTCAGATTTAATTCACCTCTTTTACCTCTTTCTTTTTTATTTGATTTATCTAAATTTAATAGTGGTAGGTTCAGATACCCCACTAGTATAGTTTTACTATCCATTTCCTCCTTCAATTCTACTAGTTTTTCCATTAGAAATTTGGATGCTATACCAGTTGTTGCATACATGTTGATTAGTGATATTTCTTCATTTTCTATACTCCCTTTTATCATAATGCATTTACTTTCTCTATCCCTTTTAATAAGGTCTACTTTTATTTTGGCTTTGTCAGATATCATGATTGCAACTCCTGCCTTCTTTCTATCATTTGAGGCCCAACAGGTCTTGCTCTAACCTTTAATTCTGACCTCATGAGTATCTACCTGCCTCATGTGTTTTTCTTGTAGACAACATATGGTAGGGTTTTCAATTCTAATGCACTCTCCTATTTGTCTATATTTTATGAGTGAGTTCATCCCGTTCACATTCAAAGTTATGATTGTCACTTGTGAATTCCCTAGCACTTTGATATCCTCTCCTAGTTCTGTCCTTCTTTTACTATATCCTTTTAAACCAGTGGTTTACTTTTAATCAGTCACCCTAATCCCATCCCTTGATATGCTTCCCCTTCTGGTCCCTCCCTTTTTGTCCCCTTCTTGTTTTGTTTTTAGGGTCTGTTAATTTCCTTCCCCCCTCTCCTTCCCTCCCTTTTTGTACTCTCTTTCCCCAAACCCCCTTAGTTTTACCTTCTCCCTTACCCTGTAGGATAAGATAGAATTCAAGATCCCAATGGATCTAGATGCTCTTCCCTCTCAGAGTTGATTTCACTGAGAGTAAGGTTTAAGTATTATCTTATCTATTAGCACTCTCTTCCTCTCCTTCTTAGAAGAGTATTCTTACCCTCCCCTTCCCATGTGTATCTTTGTGTGAAAAAGATTATTCTATTTATTTTATTTCTTCAAGTATCTCTTGTTACATTCTTCTATCCCCCCACCATTTTTCTTTTTATATATCATCTTTTAGACCCGTAATACCCCAATCTTTTCCTATGAATGATTTGTCTAATTACTATTATAATGAATGCAGTTTTTTTCTAATATTATTTTATTTGGTCATTTCCAAACATTATTCATTGGACACAAAGATCATTTTCTTTTCCTCCCCCCTCCCACCTCTCCCATAGCTGACGCATGATTCCACTGGGTATCACATGTGTTCTTGACTCAAACCCATTTTCATGTTGTTGGTATTTGCACTAGAGTGTTCATTTAGAGTCTCTCCTCAGTCATATCCCCTCAACCCCTGTAGTCAAGCAGTTGCTTTTCATTGGTGTTTTTACGCCCACAGTTTATCCTCTGCTTGTGGATAGTGTTGTTTTAGATCCCTGCAGATTGTTCAGGGACATTGCATTGACCCTAATGGAGAAGTCCATTACATTCGATTGTACCACAGTGTATCAGTCTCTGTGTACAATGTTTTCCTGGTTCTGCTCCTTTCACTCTGCATCACTTCCTGGAGGTTGTTCCAGTCTCCATGGAATTCCTCCACTTTATTATTCCTTTGAGAACAATAGTATTCCATCACCAACAGATACCACAATTTGTTCAGCCATTCCCCAATTGAAGGGCATCCCCTCATTTTCCAATTTTTGGCCACCACAAAGAGTGCAGCTATGAATATTCTTGTACAAGTCTTTTTCCTTATTGTCTCTTTGGGGTACAAACCCAGCAGTGCTATGGCTGGATCAAAGGGCAGACAGTCTTTTATTGCCCTTTGGGCATAGTTCCAAATTGCCCTCTAGAATGGTTGGATCAAATGAATGCAGTTGTTAAGAATTAAAAATAACATTTTCCCATATATTAATATATAATTTGATCTAATTGTAGCCCTTAAAGAAGAGATTTTGAATTAAAAAAAAATCATTTTTCTCCTTTTCCCTATTTTTCTTATTTACCTTTTCATGTTTCTCTTGATCTTTGTGTTTGGATATCAAACTTTCCACTTAGTTCTGGTCTTTTCTTTACAAATACTTGGAAATCTATTTTTTTGAATGGCCATACTTTCCACTGGAAGTATATAGTCAATATTGATGGATAGGTGATTCTTGGTTGAAGACCCAGTTCTCTTGCCTTTCTGGATATCATGTTCCAGGCTTTGCAGTCTCTTAGTATGTTCACTGCTAGGTCTTGTGTGATCCCTATTGGGGATCCTCTCTATCTGAATTGTCTCTTTTTGGCTTCTTTTAGAATTTTTGCCTAACCTTGAAAGCTCTTGAATTTGGCAATTATATTCCTGGGAGTTGTCTTCTGGGTTTTAGTATAGAGGGTGTTCTATGAACTCTTTCAATGTCTATTTTGCCTCCTTGTTCAAAAACATCAGGGCGGTTTTCTTGGATGATTTGTTGTAGTATGATGTCACAATTTCTGTTTATTTCTGGCTTTTCAGGTAGACCAGTGATTGTCAGATTGTCTCTCCTTCCTCTGTTTTCCTGATCTGTCACCTTGTCAGTGAAATATTTTATGTTTTCTTCTATTTTTGTCAGGCTTTTGAGTTTGCTTTATTAATTCTTGCTGTTTTGCAAGAACATTGGTTTCCAGTTGCTCAATTCCAGTCCTTTAGGCCTGGTTTTCTGCTTTAATCATTTAATTTTCAGCTATAATTTTTTGGTTTTCTGCTATAATTTTTTGGTTTTGTGCTATAATTTTTTATTTTCTTTTTGAAGCATTTCCTACTTATCTTGCCATAAAGTTTCCATCTTTTTGATGAGCTCAAATTTAAATTTTCTCATCTCATTTTGTCAGTGCACAGGGGACTGAGTAACTAACACCATATTTCACTAGGCAAAAGAGAACTATCCTCTTGTTATCTTGCTCTCTTGTACCAGACCCATTTCTCCTTCTAACCTTTGCCTCTGTTGAGAGCATCATCATATTTCCAAATACCAAGGGCCACAGTTGCAGTTGTCCTTGACTCTTCACTTTCCCTCATCCTTACTCTGTATATAAGATCGATTGCCAGGTCTCCTCAATTTGACCTTCAGTCCCTCTGTATCTCTGACCTCTTCTGTATACCTCCTCTATTCTAATTTATATGCTCATCATTAGCTTGGACCCATATCACTTTCCCTTGGACTATTATAATAGCCTCCTGATTGGACTTCTTGTTTCAGAAATCCCCCCTGATTAATTCTCCCTTTGCCCAGATGCTAAATGGATATTCCTAGAACCTAGGACAGAACGTAGCACATCTCTGCTCAAAAAGTTTCAACAACTCCCTATTGCCTTTACAATAAAACAAAAACTACTCTGCTCAGTATTTAAAAGCTCTTTACATTCTGGGTCCAATTTATCTTTCCAGGCTGATTTCCTATTCCTTCCTTTCATGCACTCTGTGTTCCAGCTAAACTGGCCTGCTTGCAGTTTCTTGTACACAATGTTCCATCTCTCATCTCCCGTCTTGGCACAAGTATAGAATCTCTTCCCGTCCTCACCTTTGCCTTATAGAATCCCTAGCTCTCTCCATAACTCAGCTCGTGTTGGCTTCTTCTTGAGGTATTTCCTGATATTCCCAGCTACTAGGGCTCCCCTAAAATGACTTTATATTTATGCTATGTAAAATTTATATTTCCTTATGTGAACATGGTGATTTCCTTCATTGAATGTCAGCTCTTTAAAGGTTAGAGCTGTTTCAGTTATTAAGCAATTAGTAGGTGTTTAATAAATGCTTGCAGAATGATTTCTAAGTTACAAGTCTGACCATGGTGTGCCCCTGCCCAGAATAGGAATAGAAGTCTCTAGGGATAAATCTTTCCTCAGTTTGACCTTTAAGGGCTTTGATCCTCTGACTGTAGACTATCTTTCTAGACATAGTTCTCATTATTCCCTATCTATAGATCCTATGTTCCAGCCAAATCTCCTACCTTTGAAAAGACTGCTTCCCATGCCTCCATTATCTCCTAGAATCAGATTCCTTCAAGGTTCAACTCAGGTGCCAGCTCCCTTATAAGGAAGGACTTCTGTGATGACTGTTACTGTTTCTGTCCTCTTTCAGTAACCTTTTACTGACTCATCTAGCTAAGAGTAGAATGAATACTATGAACAGAAGACTTAAAAACTTATTTTTCTCTTTGCAAAGCACTTACCACAGTACTTTGCACACACTAAGCATTAGAAATGCTTGTTAAATGAATGTTTCTTTTGGGGAGCTCTATTTGCTAAGAAATTATTAAAAACAATCTTTTCCTATTGTGATCTTTTTACATTTGCATTTAATTTTTTAATTAAGAAAAATTTATTTCCTTTCCCTTTTTTCTTTTCCCTTTTCCCCCTTTTCCCTTTTCCCTATTGAAAAAGAAAAAAGAAAATTCTTGTAACAAATGCATAGTCAAGCAAATCCCTGCATCGGACACCTCCGAAAATATGTGTCTTGTTCTGCAACCTAAGACCATCACTGAGCTCATGTCAAGATATAGAGAGCAGAATTTATCACAGGTCATTTGGAATTGTGTTTCATCACTGCTTTGAGTTGAGAATTCTGAAACCTTTCTATGGAGTGGTTCTTGACAATATTTACTGACTGCATAATATTACTGGCTCTGCTCCCTTCACTCTGCATCAGTCCATATAAGTCTTTCCAAGTTTCTCTGAAACCATCCCTTTCATCATTTCCATCAGCACCACAGAATTTCCGTTCCATTTGTGTAAGAACATACATTTTTCAACCATTACCCAAGTGATGGGCAACCTTAGTTCTCAGTACTTTGCCACCACCCAACACTGCTATAAATACTTCCCCTCTTCTCATCTTACAGCCTAGTGAGCAGTTTTCATTTTCATGGCGACTCCTCTTCTATGGTCCCCAAGGATAGAGATCACACCTCATTTGTCATTTATCTGCTAGTCCTCTCTCCTACTTGGGATGAAATCTTGCACACTCCTAAGTGCTGAATAATTGTTTGTTGACTGAAGGAAGAATTCCTATTAGTGCCCTCATCCTTCTACCTGTGTCAGTGGAGACTCCATAATTATAGCTATTAAGGAGGCCCCATGACAGCAAAGTTATGGAAAAGTGGGCATTGCAGAAAAAAGTATGGCATGACATTAGTTCATCCCTTGGTAATGCCATAGTGTTGTTAATGCCGGCGCCAGGTAAATTGTGCAAAAGAGGGCATATTTCATAGTCTTAAGAGCACCCCTGAGCCTGGCCTTAATGTATGGCTAAGTACATCACACTCCTCACTGGTCCTTAGTGAAAAACTAATGGGCCCTCCACTCCAGCCAGCCAAGGCCAGGAAATGATTATGAGCTTAAATTAGAGCTAGTTAATTAGTGGCATTTCAAATCCAAACAGTAAAAATGCAAAGGGCTTGCAAAACAAGGCCTGGCAGCACTGGGGGAGGCCAGTTAGCTCTGGCTGGGGAAGCCATGTCTTTAGGCATTACCAGTGAGTGCAGCTCCTTGAGGGGGGGCCCTAAAAACCACACCTCTCCTGAACTCTGGGGAGGCATAGAACATGGCCTACGCCCCCTCAGGAAAGGAAAGTCCATTTGAAAATGTGTTTTTCCTGAGGTCTCTCTTGAAAATATCAAGCCAGATAGCATTAACCTTATGCCTATGGTTTTGGGCTTCCCTGTTTTTTGTGGTATGCATAAGGGTGGGGAGAGGGTTTGGGGTGGATTATAAGGTATGCCAAAGCACACAGTATTCTAGGACAGTTTTCACAAAGGAGAAAACCAGGATGGGATGGAAATAGCAGAAGAGCTGAGTTCTATTCCTCCATGGACAGGCAAACAGGGTTAAGTGACTTGGCCAGAGTCACACAAAGATAGCAAGTATCTGAGGTCTGATTTGAACCCATGACTTCCAGACTGGTACTCTGTCCACTGGGCTACCTAGCTGCCCCTCTCCCAAGTTCCATTCTTGATTGCCACTCATAACAAATTTTATCAAGTGGCTTTATCTCCAAGTCTCAGTTTACACATCAGTAAAATGGGGGATAATAATCTACATAATATCTCCCTCCCTCATGGGTTTTTTTTTGTGTGGGACATGGGGGTAGAGAGAAATTGGATGTCAACCAGCTTCAAAACTCCTAAATCTAGAGGTGGAAGAGCCCTCAGAGGAGGAAACTGATGTTCAGGGAGAAGGGGTTTGCCCAAGGGCAATGTAGTAAATGTGAGAGGTAGAATTGGAACCCAGGTCCTTCAACTGAAGGGTCATGCTCTTATCATATGCTTAACAGAGCTCTTCCTTGATTTTTTTTCATATGGGAAAACTGAGGCCCAGTAAAGGGAATGTCCAGAATCACCCAGCTAAGTGTCTGAGGATAAATTATAACACAGGAAGATGAGTCTTCCTGATTCCAGCTCTGGCACTTTAACCCCTGTGCCCCCTCACTGCCCATATGTATGCATTTATGTAATTCAACTTTTTTAGGAATCAAAGGTCCATTCAAAACAAAATCCACAGTGTAGGTCCTGAAGGGAGGGAAAGGGACATTCCTTCATGAAAAACTAAAAAAAAAACTGTGTGCCTGCTATAATACTATGCATTTTACAAATATTATCTCATTTGATCACCCACTACCCTGCAGGATAGGCACTATTATTATTCTCATTTTATTGCCAAGAAAACTGATGCCGCTAGCTGTGAAGTGACTTGCCCAGGGTCACATAGCTAATAAGTATCTGAGGCTAGATTTGAATTCAGATCATTCCTGACTTCAAGCTTAGTGCTCTATCCATTGTTCCATCCAGCTGCCTAAAGGCTTGACTAGGTATTATCTGGGGAAACTAACACAGTGGGAGACCTGGGGACCTGCCCTCATTTCCTCAGGCCTCTCTAAATTCTCCTAAGACACAGGTCTAACCTTGTTACTGCTTACCTCAAAAAACTTCTGTAGCTCCCTATTGCCCCTAAAATAAAATACAAACTCCTCAGCATGGCTTTTAAAGTACTTCACTGTCTAGCCTCAGTTAACCTTTCAAAGGTTAGTTATTATTACTCCTCAAAATACCTAGGTAGAAGCCATTTTTTTACCTCTGCCCACTTCTTGCCCTTACATTCCCCTCACATGTCCCTGATGACTATTTTGGGAGACCTTTGGTCTTGTCCAGTGGGTTTGGCTGGTCTATCAGACTTGGTTCTTTACTCTAGCCCCCTGAGTATTATTCTAGAATGTTTGGTATAGACTTTTTGTGGGGCTTTTTGTGACTCTCATGCTCTCTAATTACTCACAAAAGACAAATGAACATCACTTCTGAAATTCCAAAGTAGAGAGGCATTGGGTTAAAATTCTACTTTAGATATCGATGGCCTGAGTGACCTTGGGTAAGTCACTTCCCCTCCTAAGTCCTGAGAGTCTTTATCAGTAAAATTAAGGAATCTTCCAGCTTTTATGAGTGTATGATGAGGTTGGACATCATATAAACAACAAAACCCCACCTAGTACTACAAGCCACCTTAAGGGGGTTGCAGTTTGTACCAACTCCATGAGCAAGTTGTTAAAAGCAGGGTTAAACTTTGCTGGGCAAAGCACAGGAAAAATGGTAGAGAATTCTCCAGTGCACAAGGCATTGCAAAGACTTTTCTAATATGGCAAATCATCAATTCCATTAATTCACTGGAGTCCATCCCTTGGACTGACTCCAAAGAAAGCTGTCCATATTGGCTGGTCAACCCTTTGAACTCACAGAAGGGGACATGGCTGCTAGGCATCTAGCTGTAACATGGCATAGTAACATGGAGGAGATGAGGCTGTACCAAATGGGAGAAGCAGCAAAGGTCTCCTGGAGGAGATGACAATGGAGCGGAACCTCATAGGGGCTTGGAGAGCTCACAAAGACTAGAGAGAAGCCACAGATGCAGGAATGTCACATACAGGGAATAGCAAGTAAGCCAGTGTGACATCCGCTCAGATAGTTTGTCAAGAGGAGAAATATGTAATCAGTCTAGAAGGATAGGCTGGATCTTTCCCAAAAGGAGTTTTTATGAAATCAGAAGAAATGAATGAAGTTCTCCCCTTGAGGTCCAGAACTTCTTTTCATGGAATGAGATTCTCTGACACTTTTTAGAACCGTAGACCTCTTAAAGTTCTAAGGGGGTCTTTGAAATAGACTGTCAAGGCTCCAAGGTTTTTTAGAGCATAGAATGTCGACCAAAGAAGAAACAATATGACCATCAACTGTTCTTCCCACCAATTTTTTTACATATAGCTAAACTGAGGCCCCTCAAAGTGATATGACTTGCCCCAAGTCACACAAGAGTTAGTGGCATATCTAAGTATGTTAGCCTCCCAAAGAAAAAATTCTTTTCAGGGTAAGAGGCTGACAATGACCTGAAAACATCTGCCCTTGCCCATGGATGACTGAGTGATACAGTATATGGATGACCTATAGCAAATAGAGATACTCATCAAATTATATATTGGAGTGTGTGTTCTGGAAAAGGCAGGCAACAGGGTCAATAGGTTCAGTTCAATCAGCATTGATTGGTTCAAGCAAGGCCATTGGATTTCCTGGTATGATACAGATGAACATATGTGACAATGGCTTTGGGAAGATTTCCCATGGCTCCTCTTCACTACGAGCTCTCACAATCCCAAATTGAGCTGCAAAACTCCCTATAACTTGATGGAAAAGTTGATATGAGGTTAAAGCAAAGAATTTCACAGAAAATACAATTGGTACAATATTGTCATTCTCAGAGGCAAAAATCACATCTTCTGGGTCATTGTAAGAGCCTCTTAATTGGTCTCTCTACAGTCTCTCCCTTCTTCAGAGCATCCTACAAAGCACCACCAGCTTGAAATTTCTAAATCACAGACCTGACCACTATGTGCCCCCATCTCTGGAAACTTCAGTAGTTCCCAATTACTTCTCTGACAAAATACCATCTCATCTATTTGTCATATAAAAGCCTTCACGATCTACTCCTAACTTCTTCTTGGCTGATGGCACATGCTCTACATTCTAGTCAAGCTTCTGTACTTACACTTCATTCTATATGATACTCATCCCATTTCCGGCCTCTATAGAGGACAGACTTGGAAGGTATGCAGCTGAAAATCCGAGCTCCCATTAGGACTCAGTTCAAAAAAGCCACCTACTTCGAGACATCTCCTGAGATCCGTGTCACTGAGGCCTGAATTCCTAGTGGAGTGCTCCAGGGCTTTCTTGGATTGTTTAATACTTTTTATCAATGACATGGATGGAAGTATAGATGTTTGTCCTAATATTGGCTGATGAAATAATTTTTATAATATTATCTAATAATATCACATAGTATTTCCAGTGCTTAGCACATAGCAGGCATTTAATACATGTTTATTGAATGATTGACAAACGACAAAAATCTGGAGGGTAAGCTAATGCAACAGATGCCAGGTAAGATCCAAACAAACATTTAAAGAAGCTTTGGGTTCAGTCTAATAAAATGAATGTCGATAAGAGTCGATGTAAAATATCACACCAGGACTCATGGAAAGAGGCTAATTGAGTCTGAATAGAGGGGTCACTTCCATTTCCTAATGATTCAGACCATTCCAAAATGGAATGGCCTTTCCAGGAAAGTGGAGTTTCCTCTTCTTGGATATCTTCAAACATTTGCTTCATGAGGTCACCTAGAAAGTATTAGCCCTAATTGCTAGGCTGATCTCCATGGTGGTCCAAGCATCAGTATGGCCAGGTCCCCTCCCCCCCGAATTGTCACTGGTGACATAGCACTGTCCCTAGCAGGGTTCAGGCCAGGCTGCTCCAGTGGCCATCCCCCATACCTGGCACATACAGTGGGTGCTTAATAAACTCATTACCTATGTGACGGGATAAATTACCTCTTTGAGCTTCAGTTTCTTCATCTATAAAATGAGAGTATTGGGCAACACAGTCTTTGAGGTTCTTTCTAGCTCTTTATCTAGGATTTACAGTGTTTTTTCAGTGGAATTGACTGAAATCTCTCCATTTCATGGTCCAATTTTCATTCCAGTTCATTCCAGGTAGAAATGAGGAATCATTAAATAATCACTCTCCTCACCCGTGGCATGACAATTACTTTACATTATTAACAATAAATCATTAATGATAAAGTTGACTCTATCTTAGTCATATTTCAGAAGTTTGGGGGTCCAAAATGTCTCACTTATCCCCAAGCATTCTCAAGATGGGGAATGCAGAAAAGTGACTGGAAGACAATCAAGATCCTTGGCCTAGTTTAAGTTCTGCTCCTACAGCCATATAAGGTATTATGATGACCTTGGCTTCTTAATGACTAGGTTGGGAAAACAAAAGATTCTTGGAGGCTGCTCCCAAAGGGGAAAGGTGTTTTATTTTTTTGAAAATTTTATTTACAAGAACACATGTGATACCCAGTGGAATTGCGCGTGGGCTATGGGAGAGGTGGAGGGAGGGGGGAGGAAAGAAAAGAAAATGATCTTTGTTTCCCATGAATAATGTTTGGAAATGAGCAAATAAAAATTTAAAAAAATAAAAAAATAAAAATAAATTTTATTTAGTCAATTTAGAATATTATTCCTTGGTTACAAGAATCATATTCTTTCTCTCCCTTCCCTCCCCCCACCCCTTCCTGTAGCGAACGTGCAATTCCACTGTATTTTACATTTGTTCCTGATCAGAGCCTATTTCCATGTTGTTGATGTTTGCACTAGGATGTTCATTTAGAGACTATATCCCGAATCTTATCCTCTCAACCCATGTAATCAAGCAGTTGTTTTTTCTCTATTTCTACTCAGACAGTTTTTCCTCTGAATGTGGATAGTGTTCCTTCTTGTAAATCCCTCCAAGTTGTTCAGGGTCACTGCATTGCCACTAATGGAGAAGTACATTACATTCGATTGTACCACAGTGTATTGGTCTCTGGTTCTGCTCCTTTAACTCTGTTTCAATTCCTAGAGGTTGTTCCAGTCCCCATGGAATTCCTCCACTTTATTATTCCTTTGAGCACAATAGTATTCCATCACCAACATATACCACAATTTGTTCAGCCATTCCCCAATTGATGGGCATCCCCTCATTTTCCAATTTTTTGCCACCACAAAGAGCGCAGCTATGAATATTCCTGTACAAATCTTTTTCCTGATTATCTCTTTGGGGTACAAACCCAGCAGTGCTATGGCTGGATCAAAGGGCAGACAGTCTTTTATCACCCTTTGGGCATAGTTCCAAATTGCCCTCCAGAATGGCTGGATCAATTCACAACTCCACCAGCAATGAATTAGTGTCCCCACTTTGCCACATCCCCTCCAGCATTCATTACTTTCCTCTGCTGTCATGTTAGCCAATCTGCTAGGTGTGATATGATACCTCAGAGTTGTTTTGATTTGTATCTCTCTGATTATAAGAGATTTAGAATACTTTTTCATGTGCTTATTAATAGTTTTGATTTCTTTATCTGAAAATTGTCTATTCAGGTCCCTTGCTCATTTATCAATTGGGGAATGACTTGATTTTTTGTACAACTAATTTAGCTCTTTATAAATTTGAGTAATTAGACCTTTGTCAGAGGTTTTTGTTATGAAGATTGTTTCCCAATTTGTTGCTTCCCTTCTAATTTTGGTTGCATTGGCTTTGTTTGTACAAAACCTTTTTAATTTAATGTAATCAAAATAATTTATTTTACATTTTGTGGGTTTTTTTTCTAACTCTTGCTTTGTCTTAAAATCTTTCCTACCAAAGGGGAAAGGTTTTGAGGCAAGCCTGGTACTAACTCTAGGTCAGCTGCTAGGAATTAGGAAGGCTGATTTGTAGATACCAGCATGTTGGTAGCCAAGAGGCAGGGCATGAAACCAGACCTCCTTAATGTATAGCCTGGAATGGTTCTCCAGCTCAGTGGTCTTCCTCTTTAAGATCCAAGACATAATATAGCTAGAAAAGAATTCATCTAGACTAACCCCCTCATATTACTAAAAAGGAACCCGAGCAAAAGGATAAATAGTTAACTGACTTGTCCAGGCTAGAAAATGTCTGAGAGACCTGAACCCCCAAATTTTTTCTAATTTCCATTTCAGGAAGACCTGGGATCAGATCCTTAGCTGTTTTTCTCCAAGTGTTGCTAGAATAACAAGAGCAGCTCAATTTAAAAAAAAACACTTTAAAGTTTTAAAAGTCCTTTTCCTTTCTTCCATCTCTATCTCATCAGCTAGGTAGCATAAATATTGGAATTATAATCCTCAGTTGAGCAAGAAATGGAGATAGAGGCTCACTGAGGAGAAGCGACTGGTAGAAGGCCAGCCAGAAAGGTAATAGGAGGCCTTAGATTCAAATTTTGCTCTTCTGTCTCCATGGCAGGAAACACTGTTAAGTGCTCAGTTTCATATGCTGCCTCTCTCCACTCCCAACCCAAATGCACTGGCCCAGGAAACTATGGCTTCAAGGCAGCTCCAGTGCTTGTCTTGCTGAGAGGAAGAGGGGGAGAAGAGGAGTAGATAATTGGTGCTGGTGCCACAGCAGGTGTTCCCCTCAAGGACAATGATGACACCATTCAGAGATTCAGAGGCAGCATCCTGGGCTCCTTGGCAGGCTTACATGGATTCATTTTTGTAAACAAGTCAAGTGTCTACATCTGTGACATCCCAAACCAAGCCTTGAAGTGCCACCCCAGTAGCCAGGCATGGAGCACAATTTACTGAGTGAGGGAGCACTCACTCAAACACAGCCAGAGATCACTAAGGATGAAAGAAATGCAGAGATTGGGGTCTTAGTGTCTGATAACTTTCAAAACCAGACCCTGGGAAATACCTTTGGTGGCTGAATATTAATCATTAAATGGTTGTTCCATGCCAGAACTAAATAGTCCCTGGTGCCAACCCAGGGACTGATAGCACGTGTCTGGCCATCTGCTGACTGACTGAGTTGGAGTGTGTAGATGCAGTCAACATTTTCCCTTTTCCCTTTGTGATAATTCTCGTGGCATCCATCACTTTCTGCTGACAAATTCCTTTTGGACACAGGAGGGAAAAATGTTCCTGTGGTGTTCTTGGCAGGTACAAGAGAGGAACCAGAGTGAACAGGGGCTTCTGAAAGGCACTAGAGTAGACAGAGTTAGATGTCCTTGTGCACCCACAAATCTGCCACCCTTTGGCCCTGTGGGGCAGAGGTGAGCATTGCAGAGAAAGTTAGTGTACCAGTTTGCTGACCCTGAGCCAGACTCCAGACCTATATCTATTACAAAGGCCTGTGAATGTTTGAGAAGTGAAAAACACAAGAAGCCCAAGTTCCATTTCACCAAAAATAAAGCATAGGTATATTATGACCATTGGAGAACTGGAGAATGGGAAGGTACCTAAACCAGCCTCTGCTTAAAGACCACTAAAGGAAGGGAAACATGCTACCTCTCTAGGCATCCTGTTGCACTTTGGGACACCTCTCATTGTTCAAAAGCTTTGCCTGATATCAATCCTAAATCTACCTCTTTGGCCTTTCCGCTCTTATTCCTGGTTGTGCCCTCTGGGACTAAATGGACCAAGTCTAATTCTTGTTCCACATGAGGTCCCTTCAAGGACCTCATGTGGAATCAAGCCAATACTTCCCTCCTGATTCTTCTTTTCTCCAGACTTTATAAACATGCCTAGTTCCTTCAACTGACTCTTGTACCCTCAGTTAAAGCAGTTTAGCAATGCCACCTTCTAGGCTAGTCTCCCAACTAGTCTATGACTATGAGCTCAGACTTAAACTGTGTTTGTGTGTATGTGTATGTGTGTGTGTATGTGTGTGTGGAGATAATTATGGGAAGGACGATGATGAATGGCATTCATGTAATGCTTTAATGTCTTGATTTAACTTGGGCATTCAGGTTGTTGCCATGAATTTCACAATCAACTCAGAACCTAGTAAGGTAAGACCACTGAGCCAGAAGTTTGATATGTGTAGACTCAGTGGCAAGAAAGGTCTTCTTGTCTCTGAATGCACGATCACTGAACTAGATTATCTGTGGAAATTTAGCTAATGCTCACTAAGGGTTCTGGCTAATCTCCATTTTCATCAGCTCCTATGACAATGAAAAGGTATTAGAGAAGTAAATGATTCCATATTTAGAAAACAATGGCAAACATGATCCCTCCCTTCTTTCCTAAGTACAATAAGGATGTGACATCCTAATTTGTCTTCTAGTTGATTCTTCATAAGAGTCTGGTTCGAATGTCTCTTTGTGGCATGGAGAGGACACAGGATTCTTTAAGGTTATGCTAGGTAAGTACAAGGTCTACAAGTTTCAACCATATTAGAAAAGTTTTATATGATTTATTAAATTATTTAATTTATATATAACATATATAAATTACATAAATAAATTTATTTAAAATAGAATTATTTAAAAATAATTAATTATATAATTATTAAATTTATTTTATATATTATTATATATAAAAATTATTTATTAAAAAGCACACTGTTTACTGGTGGAGAATAAGCTAAGCTAAGTAAAATTAAGTTCAGTCACAGCAGGATAGCCCCATGTCACAACAGCCAGGGTCCAGATTTGTTTTCAGAGGAGCCAAGCTTGAATTCCAGATCCATCACTTAACTACTTGTGTGGTCTTGGTGAGCCTACTGGACTTCAATTTATTCATCTACGAAATGAAGAGGCTGGATTAGATAGCTTCTACCATACCTTAGAGCACCAGAGAAATGATTTAGATGATAAAATATTTCACATAGGAAAACATAAAGTATGAAATGGCCTTGAGTTCTGATTGCTACATCCAATTTCCAGTACATTGATTGCAAACTACTGGTGGCAATAGTACTTAAGAATCAGCTTTTTGACCCCAAGTTTTCACTTCTTACCAAGAAAATTAGCTAATATAACAAATCATGAGAATAACAAATGTTGGAGGGATTGTGGAAAGATAGCACAAGATGGCACATTGGTGGTAAGAGGGCTATGGATTGGTACAATCGCTCTGAAAAATAACTTAAAATTAGATGAATTAAATACTCAAATGTACATATCCTTTGACTCGAAAATTCTTTTATGAGGCTTAGACTCTTAGGAGGTTGACAACAAAAAAGGAAATTCTCCATATACATTAAAATATTTAGGGCAGTATTATACCCTATTCCAAAGAACTGCAAATAAAACAGATGCTCATCTAATGGCGAATTGCTAAACAAACTGTGGTACATGAATATAATGGACTTACTAGGTTGTAAGAAATAACAAAGAAAAAATAAAGGAATGTGGAAAGGTCTACGTGAACTGTTCAGATCCAAGTATGCAGAGCTAGAAAAATCCCATACATAATGAGTGCAACAATGTAAATGGTAAGAACCCCCCCCCCCACACACACACACACGAGAATACTGCAAAATTATAAAGGTCAAAAATGACTCAAAAGAAGAGATCTGGGAAGATATTCCCAACCTATTCCTTCACAAAGGTGGGACATCCACAGGTGTTGCACACTAAAAAGTTTTTTGGACTTTTTTCAATGCATTGATCAATTTGTTGATTCTTTCCTCTTTTTTCTTTCAAAAACATTATTTGTTATATGGTATGGCTAACTGGGAGAAGGAGGGGGAAAGATGTTGGAGAAAACTATAATTTAAAATATAAAAGGCATTAATAAAACTTGTTTAAAATATGAAAAGGCAAAAAAAAACCTGCCTGTGAAAATCTAGAGAACAAAAATTATGAAGAACAAACTTAGCCCTAGAGAAGGAGAGTGAGAAGCCAACTACCACTGTTCTTTTTCAAGGTCAGTGTTCACAGATGAGGAATACTACCAGATGGCTTTGTTGGGATTTGTTTTGATCAATTTGCTATTCCTCCTCATTTTTTTGCTTTAAATATTTTATTATAAAGAATAGATCTCTAGGAGGGGAAGTGAGATATAGGTAATATGAAAAAAAGATTATCAATAACATCTGTTTTTTCAAAGCATCATAATTTTAGACCATCTACAAATATCAAAATTGGAGATTTTTATGGAACTGACATACAGTTGAATGGGCAGCCCATTAAATCAGGCCCTCACTTCATGTATCTTTGACAGGCACAGTAACATTGAACTGGGCCTAGAATTGACTAAGAAGATAGCAGAGGAGATCACATCTAGAGAATTACACATTTTTAGTGAGCTTGCACTCCTCCCACATCCCAATAAAGGTGTTGCACAAGCCTACCATTTTAATACCAGTATTCTTCCAGTGACTCTATGTGCTCCTGAATCATGAAATACCACCATGTCTGAATCATCACTGGTAGGTGACATAGAGGGCAAAAGAAAGATGCATTGCAGTTGTATGGAGGCTACAGCATATCTGCAATTATGACTTCCAGGCAAGAAATAGCAAAAATAAATTATTTAATCAAGGCTAGATATAATCAGTAAAATTAGTGGGTGGGTTGGTCAGGGAGAAAACATGGGGGATAACAGATGGTTAGTCCAAATAGTAGATTAGTACTCCTTTGATATGTAAGTGATCTGTAATTTCATAGGTGTGAGTCCTCCCTCCAGTGATACAGATTGCAGCCCCTCTAAAACTTAGCAGCAGATGGTTTTGGAGACTTGCTTCAGATGAAAAATTCATCACCCTGTAGCTAACCTGGTGATAAGCTTCTACAAACTTAGCTTTACTGTTCTCAGATAAGAGGCATACATTTCATCACTGGGCTCACGTTTGTACTGTTATCCCTCAACATTTAAAAGATCTAGAAGGAATCCTGGGTAGATTCTTTGGGAAGGATTTTTGAAAAACTTAATAGTTCAGGTAGGAAAACATCAGATGTATCAACATGAATATGAATAGACACTCATCAGCATTATCATAGATCCATCCAAGTACCAAAGGACTTTGGTCAGTCTTGAAATGACCTGATTTATATATTGAGATGTAAAATCCATTTCTAAATAATTACTCTAATGTTGAAAGAAGAGGGATGCATAATCCTTCATGACATAATCCAACAGTCACTCCTATTTAACTATGGGGTTTGTTTTCATATTTGAATTTTAGCAGATTTGTTCAACTTGCAACATTATGCCACCATACTACATCACAGAGCCAGAAAATCTCCCAAGAGACATAGTCATATCAAGTCATAAGGGACCTTAGAGGCCCATTTGTCCCTCTATCAAGAAATTGCCAAGGGGTCAATTAGATTTTCTCTGATGGCCTCTAGTGAGAAGGAAGCTACCAAATCCTGAGGCAATCTTCTTTACTTTGGTACAGCTGAATTATTTGGGAAACATTCCCCTGCATCAAATCTACATTTTCCTCTTTGAAATCTCCACCCATTTCTCCTGGCTTTCCCCATGGCTCAGCATGGCGAAACACAACAATTCTAAGCTCCTTGCTATATAGTATCCCTTCTAATACTTGAGGGTAGCTGGCAAGTCACACTTGAGATTTCTCTTCTGTGTGCTAAACCTCCCCAGTTCCTTAAATTACATGAACTCCTCTATCCTTATCACAATTCCTTTTTTTTCTCTTTTAAACATTGTTTTATTTGGTCATTTTCAAACATTATTCATTAGAAACAAAGATCATTTCTTTTCCTCACCCCCAACCCCCTTCCATAGCCAAGGCACGATTCCACTGGGTATCACATGTGTCCTTGATTTGAACCCATTTCCATGTTGTTGGTATTTGCATTAGGGTGTTCATTTAGAGTCTCTCCTCAGTCATATCCCCTCAACCCCTGTAGTCAAGCAGTTGCTTTTCCTCAGAGTTTTTACTCCCACAATTTGTTTTCTGCTTGTGGATAGTGTTTTTTCTCCTAGATCCCTGTGGAATGTTCAGGGACATTGCATTGCCACTAATGGAGAAGTCCATTACATTCGATTGTACCACAGTGTATCAGTCTCTGTGTACAGTGTTTTCCTGGTTCTGCTCCTCTCACTCTGCATCACTTCCTGGAGGTTGTTCCAGTCTCCATGGAATTCCTCCACTTTATTATTCCTTTGAGCACAATAGTATTCCATCACCACCAGATACCACAATTTGTTCAGCCATTCCCCAATTGAAGGGCATCCCCTCATTTTCCAATTTTTTGCCACCAAAGAATGCAGGTATAAATATTTTTGTACAAGTCTTTTTCCTTATTATCTCTTTGGGGTACAGACCCAGCAGTGCTATGGCTGGATCAAAAGGCAGACAGTCTTTTATTGCCCTTTAGGCATAGTTCCAAATTGCCCTCCAGAATAGTTGGATCAATTCACAGCTCCACCAGAAATGAATTAATGTCCCAACTTGGCCACATCCCATCCAGCATTCACTACTTTCCTTTGCTGTCATGTTAGCCAATCTGCTAGGTGTGAGGTGATACCTCAGAGTTGTTTTGATTTGCATCTTTCTGATTATAAGAGATTTAGAACACTTCTTCATGTGCTTATTAATAGTTTTTATTTCTTTGGCTGAAAACTGCCTGTTCATGTCCCTTACCCATTTATCAATTGGAGAATGGCTTGATTTTTTGTACAATTGATTTAGCTCTTTATAAATTTGAATAATTAGATCTTTCTCTGAGGTTTTTGTTATGAATATTGTTTCCCAATTTGTTGCTTTCCTTCTGGTTTTGGTTACATTGGTTTTGTTTGTACAAAAACTTTTAAATTTGATGTAATCAAAATTGTTTATTTTATATTTTGTGACTCTTTCTATGTCTTGCTTGGTTTTAAAGTCTTTCCCTTCCCAAAGGTCTGACATGTATATTCTGTGTTCACCTAATTTACTTATAGTTTCCTTCTTTATGTTCAAGTCATTCACCCATTCTGAGTTTTTCTTGGTGTAGGGTGTGAGGTGTTGATCCAAACCTAATCTCTCCCACACAACAATTCTTAATAGGTGGTACCCAGAACTGAGCAGAGTACTGAGGAGGTGATCTGATGAGGGCAGAAGAGACTGACTTTTGCTTCCCTATTCCTGCGAGTGCCATTGTTCTCTGCTTCCCCTATCCTGTACTTGTGAAGCTGATTTTATGGACCCATGTTTTGAATTCCAGATTATCAATATCTTTCTAACACAATGGTGCCCAGAACTGCACACTGTACTCTACTCCAGGGGTAGTCTGACCAGGACAGAGGAAAAGTAGGACCCAGATGTTCTTTGAGGGACCAGTCACTCACTCCATCAAAATAGGAGAGGGATTATTTTCATCTCACCTAAGTTTCTAAGAGCACATTAAATATATAGATGGGAGTGTTACCTAGCACTATATATAGAGCACATGTAGTAGATATAGGAAATGCAATTCTTTTATTTTGAAATTTATTTATTTAGGAAATTTTTCCATGGTTACATGATTCATGATTTTTCCCATCCCACTTCCCTGCCCTCTCCCAGAGATGACAAGCAATTCCACTGGGTTATGCATGTATCATTATTCATATTTGCAGTAGAATGATCTTTTAATGTCAAACCCCCAATAATATATCCATCAAACCACACATTCAATCATATGTTTTTTTCTGTGTTTCTACTCCCACAGTTCTTTCTCTGAATGTGGATAGCATTTTTTCTCATAAATTCCTTGGTGTTTTCCTAGATCATTGCATTGCTACTAGTTGCATTGCTACTAGTAGAAAAGTTTTTTTACATTTGTTTGTACCAAAGTGTTTCAGTTTCTGTGTACAAGTCTTTTCCCTTATTATCGCTTTGGGGTATGAACTCAGCAGTGCTATGACTCGATCAACGGGCAGACAGTCTTTTAGTGCCCTTTGGGCATAGTTCTAAATTGCCCTCCAGAATGGTTGGACCAATTCACAACTCTACCAGCAGTATATTAGTTGTCTCAGTTTTGCCACATACCTTCCAACATTTATCACTTTCCTTTGCTGCCATATTGACCAATCTGTTAGGTATAAGGTGGTACCTCAGAGTTGTTTTTATTAGAGGAAATGCAATTCTTAATGTGACCCCACTCAAATAATCTTCAAGGTATGGATATCTCCTCAATAGGCAATAGCCTATTGGGCTAGGTAGACATTTAGAAGTATTTCAAAATTTGTTGTCAGTACTAATATGAAATTGAGTATTATACTGATTAAACCAAATACCACACAATTTCAGAGGTTGAAGGGACTTCAGTCACCATCTGATCCAGTGACAATATCCCTGGTTGTGGGACCTCTGCAGAAGGAACTCTAGCACTCAGTAGTCTACTCCATCTTTGTATGTTAATCATTAGGTAGTTCTTCCTTTTGAGAAGAAAATTCTTCCTCCTGTAATTTCTACCTCTTGCTTCATTCAGATCCTGTCCTATGAGACCAACCAACGCAACCCAAGTCCAACTCAAATTCCATGGAGATCACATAATCAAAAATCTAAAAATAGAAAGAATATTCAAGGTCATCTTGTCCAGCCCCCTCAGATTACAGATGAGGAAATAGGGGCCCAAAGTTGTGCCCAAAGTCACAATTCCCTTCCCTTCTCTGTAAGTGGTTGAGTCAGGAGATAGTGAACACACCTCCATTAAAACTTCTCTTGAGGCTAAACATCAACAGCAATGGGGAAGGCGGAAGGGAAAGAATTCCCCTTTTTCATCTAATCGAACCTACCATCCATCCTTCATGATAGAGATCAGTCCTTTCCCTGAAAAATGCATACAAATACACATACTCTCCTCAGGAAACATTCCCTCCCTATTCATTTCACCATTGGTTGTTCCTTTGTCACATCTCTGAGTGCCAGGATCACCAGTGCCTAAAGTTTGGTACTCCAAGACACATTGCCTTGGACTCTAATTAGCTATGTCTGTACAAATGACTACTTTAGTTAGCACTTGCTCATTTATTGCAGTACTATTTCATCCATGAAGGTCTTGAACCCTCAATTAGATTACAAGGGCTGAACAACATGCTGTGAGCCCTCACTGTCCAAAGCCCAGTCAAGCCCTGACTGCTTAGCTATCAGTCTAACAAGCACCATATCCCAAGGATATTTTGAATGAACCAAACCCCAAAACACTCCCCCACACACAAACACATATTCTGCCTAACAAGGGACTATGCACAGTTTTCCTTCTATTTGCTCTTCAATGTTTAATTGACTATGAGTTAAAATAGATAATACCAGTTTTCACAGCCATAAGGAAAAGTAAGGGGAGAAAAGGGGGTGGGAGGTATGTGTATGGCAGAGATTAAAAAGTTCGAGCTGGAGCTAAAGGCCCATTCCCAGTGGTTACCCAACTTTCACCTGCCTGCCTAGCTCCCCAGAGCCTCCTTCTACTGCCATTTATTAAGATAAATGTGTGCTGAATGGTGAGTAGGTGTTACAGTCTACCAGGGAGATAAGCCACCACCACATACAGCCATAATCCATAATTTTATATGACAAGCGCATTAGATAGGAGCAAACCAAGAGTCCTGGGAGGCCAAGGGGGGAGGCTGCTAATGAAATCAGAGTTCACATTGCTAGAGCACTTTCTCTGTAACAACTCTGGGAGGACTGCAGTGCCTGGCTTACTACACAATTTTTCAGATAGGGAAACCAAGACCCCAAGGAATAAAAAATCATCTGTCCAAGGTTACAAGTTAGGTAACAGCTGAGCCATGACTTATATATGAGTCATCTTGACACAGAAAACAATGTGGTCTAATATAGAGAACAATGGACTTAGACCTAAGACCAGAGTTGGAATCCTATATCAGATACTTATTATCTGTATAGCCTTTGGCAAGGCATTTAACATCTCTCAGCCTCAGTTTCCCCATCTATCAAACAGGGATAACAGTTTTGTTATTTGTTCTTGTTCTGTTGTTTTCCAGTCATGTTTGACTCTTTGTGACCCCATTTGGGATTTGCTTGGTGAAGATGCTGGAGTGGTTTGCCATTTCCTTGTCCAGTTCATTTGACAGATGAGAAAAGCAAGGCAAATGGAGTGAAGTGACTTGCCCAGGGTCACTCAGCTAGAAAGTGTCTGAGACCAGATTTGAATTCAGGAAGATGAGTTTTCTCATCTCCAGGCCTGACATTCTATTCACTTCACCACCTAGCTGCCCTGGGGATAATAATAGCAGCTACCTTATGGTGTTGTGTGGATTTAAAGAGGTTTTCTGCATGTATATATGCATCTATATTTATAAAGATCTACTTAGCTATATCCATTTTTACAAACCATAAAGTAACATACAAATGCTAACTATTTTGTTCAGTTGTAGTAGTAAGTAGCTGAGTCAGGACTTCAACCTAGAAGGCAGTATAGTGCCATGAAGAGAATATAATCCTTGGAAGCAAGGAAAACTGAGTTCCAATTCTGTCTCAGATATTGACTAAATGTGTGACTCTGGGTAGATCAGTAAACCACTCCCTTTCTCATTTGCAAAAGGAAGGACCTGGATTTGATGACTTCTCAAGATCCTTTTCAGCTCCAGATTGATGGTCCTATGTGAGATCTTGGCAAGTCACTTCCCTTCCTTTGGTCTTGGGCTCCTCATATATAACATGAGGGGGTCATCTTGGGTAACCTCTGGATCCCTTCCAAAATAAAATCTAAGATGCTTCGATCCTATTTGTCTCCGGCACCTTGCATAGAGTCCAAGCACAGAGCTAAGCATGCTGACCAATGCATAAGTCATCAATGATAATTGTGGAGAGTGGGTTAGAGGGCATGGGAGAAGACAGAATGGAGTTTGTTTCCTCTAAGTATTTGTTGGCTTCGTAAGAGGCTGACCTCTTTGAAACGGCATGGTCTTTGCATTTCTCGCAATAAAAGCTTATCTCTAGCATTCCAGCCAACAGGTATGATGGCCCTGGTGTTGGAGTTAATAATGAAGCAGATGCTGAGTGGGCAGCCAGCCCCAAATAATAAACAGAAATAGAGGGAGAGAGAGTCCCCCACGTACGGTGGCTAAATTTAGTCATCCTTGCTGCCTCCTGGGTCATCCTGCCCTTCCGACGTGTGAATTAGACAGGCAGATGTAGACTCTGGGAAGTTTTCCAGATCCATCATTGAAAAAAACATACGCTATAAAACTGACTGCAAACAGGGCTCTCCAATCTGTACATCCTTCTAGTCTGCCCCAAATGTGGCTTGAGTGACACCAAGGATTACGACGTGTAGTCAGACAAAAGGGCAAGATGTGCTTCCTCAAGGGCTCCAACTGACATCTCCATCTCTGGACAAGTCAGAATACTGCCTTCAGCACAGTCCCTCTCAATAACCCAAGAGTGGAGAAGACTCATGCTCTGTGTTTAGTGAAAAACGTCCATCCCTCTCATCCCATCCTGCACTTAGTGATAAGAAATGTCCCCTGATACTCAGAGGCTCTGAGCTGAGAAGATACAGCTAAAAATTTGCAGGCCACTACTCTGGGCCATCATTTCTCCTTCAAATACAAATAGCACTAGCCCACTGTGTACTCACAGTCTCATTTCCTCAAATAACATTCATCCGTTACCTGGACAACATGGCTCCATATAGCACAAAGCAGGATTTCTAATAATAATAAGCCTTCAGTTTGGGACAACAAAGCTTGAATGCTAACTATATTCAAGATGCTGCTGCCTGGAGGCAAGACTAGGAGGAGGCAAGGTGGTCTGCCTAGGGTACAACAGTTATGGGCATCTGATGTGACTTTCTTAAGAAAATGCATATTTTGGGGCAGCTGGGTGGCTCGGTGGATTGAGAGCCAGGCACAGAGAGGAAAAGTCCTGGGTTCAAATCTGTTCTCAAGCACTTCCTAGCTATATGTCCCTGGGCAAGTCATTTCACCCCCATTGCCTAGTCTTTACAACTCTTCTGACTTAGTACTAATATAATATACTGTAATGATTCTAAGATGAAAGGTAAGGATTTTAAAAAGCATGTTTTTCATGCCCAAAATGTAGTTTATAAAAACAAAATTGAATGTTGTGTAATTATAATGACAAGACTAGTTTCCATCAAGGTTTGCCTTCAGTACCACCACCATGATAAACCCTGAAAGGCTATTAACAGAAAGTTTTCTAAGCAAGAAATCTAAGATATCAAAAGCCATAAGAAAAAAATTCCTAATCGCTGATAATTAAAGAAATGCAAATTGCAGCAATTTTGAGGTTCTATCTTACTCCTGTCAGATTGACAAAGTTGACAGAAATAAAGACTATGCCCTAAAAGTCACTAAACATTGACCCAGTATTACCTTTCCAAGGTCTATACCCTCAAAGAGATCAAAGACAAAAACTCATATTTACAGCAATATTTATAGCAGCTCGTGCTGTAATAATAAAGATACAGAAACTAAAGGGATGCCTCTCCATTGAGCAATGGCTAAACAGAGGATGCTATAAGAATAATGAAATAATGTTTTACTGTAGGAAATGAGGAAAGAGATGATTTCAGAGTAAGCTCGGAAGACTTATATGAACTAAGGCAGAGTGAAGTAAGAATGAGGAGAGGAATTTATCCAATAACAGTAATATTGCAAAGACAAATGACTGAAAGACAAGAACTCTGATAATGGAGGGACCAAGGAAAACGTCAAAAGAGCAATGTTGAAATACACTACCCCAAATTCTCACAGAGAGGTGATGAATTCAAGGTAGAAAATGGGGCATTTGGGGGATACAGCAAACATGGTAATTTTTTGCTTCATTACACATATTTTTTAAACCCTTACCTTCTGTCTTAGAATCAATACTGTGTGTTGATTCCAAAAGGGCAAGGCAATAGACGGCAAGTGACCTGCCCAGGGTCACCCAGCTAGAAAGTGTCTGGAGCCATATTTGAACACAGGATCTCCTGTCTTTAGGCATGGCTCTCCATACACTGAGCAACCTAGCTGCCCCCATTTTTATTTATTATAAAGGTTTTTTTTTCCTTTTTCTGTTTTCCCAATGGGCATATGAGATAGAATGAAAAGAAAATTGATGTTCTTGAAAAAGTTCAATTTAATCCACAAAGAGATAGAATCAGGTCACGAGGAATAAGACATAGGAAGAGATGGAAGGAAGAATGGTCATAATCAGAGAGAGGAATTTTACCTGAGTGAGTCTTGTAGGAAACACTATTAGAAAGGGAAGAGAAGGAGTAATATACATTAGCATCTATTATATGCCAGGCACTATGCTGAGGACATTACAAATTTTATGTCATTTGATTTTTTTTATTTTTATTTGGTCATTTCCAAACATTATTCATTGGAAACAAAGATCATTTTCTTTTCTTCCCTCCCCCCTCCCACCCCCTCTCCCACAGCCGACGCGCAATTCCACTGGGTATCACATGTGTTCTTGATTCAAACCCATTTCCATGTTGTTGGTATTTGCATTATAGTGTTCATTTAGAGTCTCTCCTCAGTCATATCCCCTCAACCCCTGTAGTCAAGCAGTTGCTTTTCATGGGTGTTTTTACTCCCACAGTTTATCCTCTGCTTGTGGATAGTGTATTTTAGATCCCTGCAGATTGTTCAGGGACATTGCATTGCCACTAATGGAGAAGTCCATCACTTTCGATTGTACCACAGTGTGTCAGTCTCTGTGTATAATGATTTCCTGGTTCTGCTCTTTTCGCTCTGCATCACTTCCTGGAGGTTGTTCCAGTCCCCATGGAATTCCTCCACTTTATTATTCCTTTGAGTACAATAGTATTCCATCACCAACAGATACCACAATTTGTTCAGCCATTCCCCAATTAAAGGGCAGCCCCTCATTTTCCGATTTTTTGCCACCACAAAGAGTGCAGCTATGAATATTCTTGTACAAGTCTTTTTCCTTATTATCTCTTTGGGGTACAAACCCAGCAGTGCTATGGCTGGGTCAAAGGGCAGACAGTCTTTTATCGCCCTTTGGGCATAGTTCCACATTGCCCTCCAGAATGGTTGGATTAATTCACAACTACACCAGCAATGAATTAGTGTTCCTACTTTGCCACATCCCCTCCAACATTCATTACTTTCCTTTGCTGTCATGTTAGCCAATGTGATAGGTGTGAGGTGATCCCTCAGAGTTGTTTTGATTTGCATCTCTCTGATTATAAGAGATTTAGAACACTTTTTCATGTGCTTATTAATAGTTTTGATTTCTTTGGCTGAGAACTGCCTGTTCATGTTCCTTGCCCATTTATCAATTGGAGAATGGCTTGATTTTTTGTACAATTGATTTAGCTCTTTATAAATTTGAGTAATTAAACCTTTGTCAGAGGTTTTTGTTATGAATATTGCTTCCCAGTTTGTTATTTCCCTTCTAATTTTAGTTACATTGGTTTTGTTTGTATAAAAACTTTTTAATTTGATGTAGTCAAAATGATTTTACATTTTGTGACTCTTTCTAAGTCTTGCTTGGTTTTAAAATCTTTCCCTTCCCAAAGGTCTGACATGTATACTATTCTGTGTTCGCCTAATTTACTTATAGTTTCCTTCTTTATGTTCAAGCCATTCCCCCATTCTGAGTTTATCTTGGTGTATGGTATGAGGTGTTGATCCAAACCTAATCTCTCCCACACTGACTTCCAATTTTTCCAGCAGTTTTTATCAAATAATGGATTTTTGTCCCAAAAGCTGGGGTCTTTGGGTTTGTCATAAACTGTCTTGCTGAGATCATTTACCCCAAGTCTATTCCACTGATCCTCCTTTCTGTCTCTTAGCCAGTACCAAATTGTTTTGATGACCACTGCTTTATAGTAGAGTTTGAGATCTGGGACTGCAAGTCCTCCTTCCTTTGCATTTTTTTCATGATTTCCCTGGATATCCTTGATCTTTTTATGTCATTTGATTTTTATGACAACCCTGTGAGGTAAATTCCATTAATATTCCCATTTTACAATTGAGGAAACTGAGGCAAATGGAGGTTGTTACTTGCCCAGCATCACACAGCTAGTGAATACCTGAGGTTGATTTGAACTCTAGGCCTTGCATTCTATCCATGGTGCCACCTAGCTGTCATTATGGGTGATGAAGAAAACAATGGTCATAACAGCTCCCCTTTTTATGCTGATTTACATGCATTATTTCATCCTCACAAGTGCCCTGTTAGGCAGGTGATATTATTGCCCTCATTTTACACAGGAGCAAACTGAGGCTCAGAGAGACTAGAGGCAGCTGTCTCAACATTCAGATACAGGTCTCCTGACAAAACACAACTCTCTTTCTCACTGTACCTTGCTGCCTCCTTGGTATTTTGCAGCTTGCTTATACCTACCATGTGTCTTTCCATTGTCTTTTAAGTACCTTGAGTTGAGTTTTTTTGAAGACTGTTGGGCCCCATCATTTTCAGAATATCAGTGATAAAGAGATGGAATCTGGCGTGCTGGAATCACTGAAATCTTGGCTCAGGCTCAGCTTGTTCTATGATGAGCTCCCATTGTAGATACAGAAGCCCAGCATACCCTCATGCAACCAGAAGGGACTTTCTTTGGAGACAAAGGTCCCTCTCTGGGATTTCATTGTTTTGTATAGAGAAGCCACCTGTTTCTTCCTTGTGCAAGACTGAACTAACTGGCAGTCAAGCAAATTTAGAAAGATATATAAGCTGATGTTTTAAATACTTGGGACAAATTATTCTGAAGTTCAGCTGTCCTCTTTGTCAAGATTATGGACACCATGTAACTGGTATTTATTTAAGCAATCCGGCTGCTATCATTCACCGATTATAGCCCAGGCAAGTTAAGTGCCTTGGTCCAAGGTCACATTGTGAACTACTGGCTATCTTGGGACTAAAACCCAGGTGTACCTACTCTCCAAGCACTATATCATCCTGATCCCAGGTTAGTTAGCAAAGACTACATAACATGCAATGTAATTAAAATATTATGCTCTGTGTACTGGCATACTAACTATTAGCCAAATGAAAGAACACTCCTACAGCATTAATAGCAAAAGGATAACAATCAAAACAACGCCAAAGAGTCATCTCATATCCAGAAAATTGGTAAAGGTGACAACAGACAGAAATCGTCAATATTAGGGAGGGTTACTGAACAATCAGCACACTAAAAGTTGGTTGAGCTGTGAATTGGTCCAACTGTTCTGGGAATCCATTTGGATTGATGGGAACAAAATTGTCCATACCCTTTGACCCAGAAATCCCACTGTATGCATATTTCCCAAGGATATCAAAGAGTTTTTTTTTAAAAGCCCTACATATATCGAGATGTTAATATTGTACTTTTTGTGGTAGCAAAGAATTAAAGATGTCCATGGATTACAGAACGAGTAAACCAGGAAGTATAAGAAACAGAGAAGCATGGGAAGACATATGAAATGATGCAAAGTAAACAGAACAAAGAAAACACTATATTGTGTATACAATAAGTACAACAATATGGATAGAAAGAAAGATACCAATCACTGTCCCAGGCTAAATGATTAAATGATAATGATCAAGCTTAGCCTGACTGAAGGGGTACAAGCAGGCATGACTCCCTATCATTTTGTGTATGTGGAGAACTTGAGAGGGAAACACTTCCAGTGGGTAAGTATCCTTCCATATTGGCTCTTTTGTTATTCCCTTCTTCCATATTCTTTGACATAGGAGGTGATTCTCTAAGGGACAGGGGGAAGGGTATATTGGGAAATAGAGGTGAAATAAAACAAAGGATATCAAAGCAAAACTGCCTGACAAAGAAAAGTATTAATGGATTTGATGGGTTACATAGGCCTTTGTGGACTCGTCACTGAAGACCTGTGCTTAGAAACTGATGTTCATATACTATATCCTAGAATCAGCTGGGTTTCTGTTTATAAGTATTTCTGGATACTACATTAATAAACTTGTGAAATGAAGACTGAAAAAGTATTTCTCATATGGAACGTGCCTTGCAAATATAGTATATAAGTTCTTTCTTTTGAGTCCTCAAAAGCTGCCTAAGTGGCATGTATGGTAGATAGAGAGTCAGTCTTAGAGTCAAGTAGTCCTAGATTAAAGCATTACTCATAGCATATCCTGGGACAGCTGTATAGTACAGAGAATTCCAGACCTGGAGTCAAGAAAACTCATCTTCTTGAGTTCAGATATAGCCTCAGATACTTATTAGCTGTGTGACCTTGGGCAGGTCATTTAACTTCATTTGCCTCAATTTCCTCCTCTGTCAAATGAACTGGAGAAGGCAAACTTCTCCAGCAGGTATGTATGAAAGAAAACACAACAATGACAGATCCATGTTGCATGAACATGGGCTGTGTGAGTCCTGGAAGGCAACTGTCTCTAGAGGATTTGTCGATCTAGGTTAATTAATGGAGGGAGTTTCCAAACTGAGAATTCCGTAACTAAACAAAATATCAGATATAGCAGTTACCTATTAAGATAGTTTAGATTTCACATTTGATCAAGTAAAATAATAGAAAGCTACTTTTAATGAGGGTGTCCAGAAGTAACCATGTCCTTCTTTTGGATCTTTCATGATTCTGCTTTGAAATGCCTTCTGTGTTCCCTTCTGCTTTCAGATATTGATAAATCTGGAAGGCAGATGACCTTCCCCCTCTTCCACATACCCTCAATATTATGGGGTGTAGATTTCAGTCCTCCTTCACACAAGGACACATAGCAAAAGTTGTTAAAGTACTTCCTTGACAATAAAATAGCAGCAGGGTCATAGTTGGAGAGAAAACAGCGACCTCAATATCCATCTAGTCAAAACTTCCCATTTTATAGAGGAGAAATTGGAGGCTTAGGCAGGTTAAATGACATGCCCAAGGTCATATGGATAGTAAATGCCAGAGGCAGGATTTGAACTCTAAGACTTGGGCTCTTTCCACTGTCAAATTGCTAGACATGGACTTGGATTCAGCATGTCTTATTTGAATCCCAGTCCTGAAATTTCTTGAAGCTCCAGGGAAGTCAGTTCCCTTATGTGAACCTCTATTTTCCTATCTGTAAAATGAGGGGGTTGAGCTAGGTCATCTCCATGCAAACATATCCATAATGTCACCTTATGAGCTATATTCTCAGCAGCTCTAAGCACGGCTTACCTGCCCCCAAGGATGCATATAAGAAAAGGGAGGCAGAGATGAGGGGGTCAGGGATCAGATTTCCCTACATACTGGCCTGCATCCCACATCCCTAATCAAAGCCTACAAAGCCAAAGAAATCAAGACAAAAAGTATTTATTAAGTCTCTGCCATGTACCAGACAGTGTGCTAAGTGCTAAGGATCTAGAAAAAGGCCCAAGACAGTACCTACATTCAAAGACCTCAAGATCTAAGGGGGGAGATGACATGAAAACAATTGTATGTACAAAAGAGTTGTACACAGGATAAATTGGAGATGAACAGTGGAAGGAACGAATTAGCTTTAAGAGGGACCTCAAAAGGTCAAGAAGCCCTTTGCTACTTCCCCTCTTATTCTTGACCATTCCCAGCCACTCTTGTGCTAGAAGAGCTCAGAAAAACCTTCTCGTTCAAAATCCTCTAATCCTACTCAACCACATGGGGAAAGGAGGTATTTGTAGCTAATTGGGCAATTCATCACTCATTTTTGGAACTCTGCCTGAGGACCCGACTATTGTGATATGCAACTGAGGAAGTTCAAACAAGCCAAGTCTACCTAGTCTAACTCAGACCATGGCATTGCTGCTTCAGCTTCACCCATCCTCCACTCCTCCCTATTTTTTATCTCTTGACATCAAAATGGCCAGTACCATTGCCTCTGGATCCGGTTGCATCTTCTCAAAAGGCAACAGGGAAATTCCCCAGTGGCAAATTAAGGTAGTCTATATTTGCATGGTATCATGACAAAATGGTCCAATCGCCATTCCTGTAAACCTCCTCAGGCCCAGACTCTCTCTCTTCTGGCCATTATTAATATTGCTATGCTGTCTTCCTCTATTAGAACCTATGCTGCTTGAAGGCTTTGCTTGTTCAATCACTGTAGTCATGCCTAACTCTTCTTGATCCCATTTGGGTTTTCTTGGCCATGACACTGGAGTGTTTTGCTATTTCCCTTTCCAGTTCATTTGAGATAAGAAAACTGAGAAAAGCAGGGTGAAGTGACTTGCCTAGAGTCACACAGCTAGAAAATGTCTGTGGCTGGATTTGAACTCAGGTCTTCCTAACTCTAGGCTCAGTGCTCTATCCACTGAACCACTAGCTAACTCCTTGAGGGTAGAGAACTCCCTAATTTTTCTATGTCCCAAGGACCTCACACAATGCCTGGAAAATAGTAAAAACTTGATAAATTATTTTTCACTCATCATTCTTTCAGGAGGACCTAGATTTGAATCCTGCCTCTACTATTACATAACTGTGTGATCATTGGTCACATTTAGCCTCCCTGTGCCTCAGTTGTTCAGTGTGTAAATGGCATAGTATTACCTATAGCTCCCACCTCATAGGATTACTCTATTGAGGTGATGCATGTAAAACCCTTTGAAAACTTTAAATTGCTAAGGATGCTATCCTTGAGTGGGATAGATTAAGCTCAGGGATCCTTTCTCTTTTCTCTCAGAACTAGAGCTACCTGTCGTTTTATCCTCTCTACCAGTCTCAGATAGAGTGCTGCTACTCAGGGTAATCTGGGTACTTGCTGACTTGAAGGAGAAGAAATCTGTCTTTAAATGAAAAGTTCTATTTTAATGCCACTGAAAGGAGCAAAGTGGGAAACGACTTTTAGAGGTTTCACTCACAGACAAGGGAAAGCTGTGGGGATTTGGGGGGAGGTAGAGGAAAGAGCCTGTGAAAGCCCCTCAAGCCCAGGTTGTCTGGGGCCTTGTCATCAAGGGCTCTGGAAGAGGGAAGGTGAGAGCAGATCACTGGGAATGAGGCTTTGCTTTTGATGGCACAAAAAAGAGAGATGGGACAAGATGAAAAGAGTCATTTTGCTAATGGCAAATCTCAGCTCTTGAGGTATTTCCTGAGTGTAGGACTGCTCATGAATTCCACAGAGAAAGACCCAGATTCATTCTCCCTCCCAACTCCATGAATATCTGCTTTAGGACCAGATGTTTGTGGCCATTTGGATTTCCCTTCTTATATTTTGGAGTGGACCCCCCAAATGGACCACATCTTTCCATGGGCAAGATGCCTCAGCATGTGGTACAGGAGAAAAGCAGACTTGGGAAGCCTTTTCCAATCTCTGCTAATTCTAGTGCCTTCCTTCTGTTCTTTTTTCTCCTTTTGATCCAGTCTGTAGCTTGTTCGTACAAGTTTACTTGCTGACTGTCTCCCTTATTAGACTGTGAGCTCCTTAGGCTTAGGGCAGTCCCTGGCACATAGTAGGAACTTAATAAAGATTTATTAATTGATTGGGAGTCAGAAAATGTGGGTTCCCATTCAGCTGTGACAATTATGAGCTATATGACCTTGAGGAGTTGTTTTTCCCAACCAGACCTCAGTTTCCTCCTCTGTAAAATAGGAGAGTTAAATAAGGTGAGCCTTATGATTTTTGTCCAGTTCTACATATGCCGATGAATACATTCAGACATTCTTTTTAAAAAATTTCTTATTTCAACTTCCTCGAGGGACTCCAGAGAAACCACAGGGAATCAGGGAGAGCAGATGGAATCCAAGCCTGAGAACTCTGGCTAAAAGCCTTGGATTTCAATTGGGGAATGGATGAACAAATTGTGATATACGATGGTGATGGAATGCTATTGTGCTTTCAGGAATGATGAACAGGATGATTTCAGAAAGAGCTGGAAAGACCTACATGAACTGATGCAGACTGAAATAAGCAGAATCAGGAGATCATTATACATAGTAACTGCAATGTTGTGGGATGATCAAATGTAATAGACCTTGCTAACTAACAGCAATACAATGATCCAGGACAATTCTGAGGGACTTATGGAAAAGAATGCTATCCACATCAAGAGAAAGAACTGTAGGAGTAGGAATGCCAATGAAAACATATGATTTATTGCTTGTTTATTTGGGTATATTATTTGGGGTTTTGTTTTTATAATATAATTCACTTATAAAAATGAGTAATATGGAAATATGTTCTGCATGATAATACGTGTATAATCTAAAGTACATGTTTGATTGCATTGCTCCAGTTCAAGAAGTTTCAATGTCTTGAGGATTCAATGTCTCTATTCTCTCTAGAATTAAGATATATGTAAGGAGAGGGATAAGATGGAGTCACTATATCATTTTATTAATTCTCCACTCAATCTAATGAAAGCAAATAAAACTGCTCCCCAATAAAAAAAAGCCCTGGATTAAGGCATAGACAAACTCTTTGAAATCCCCAACTCAACACCAGGAATCATGGTTTCAGAAAGACTTTAGTTTTTTTGATTAAAATATAAATTTGGGGGGAGGAGGGAGGTAGAAATGAGAATGGGTGACTTCATTACTATTGGAAGTTGAAATGAAGTGCAAGTTTGCACTTGTTCTGGAATTTAGTCTTCAAGGGCACAGAAGTTAAATGACTTATCCATGGCTATGCAGCCAATATTGGTTAGACTCCAGATCTTCCTAATTCCAAGGCTGGCACTGCTAGCCTGTTTTTCCATGAAAATGGGAAAGAAATTGCTCAGAAATTAAAAAAAAAACAGAAAATGCCCAACTTTCTCCTAACGGCTTGAAAAATCACTCATGGGGGTTACAAAATCCAATCCAAATGTTCAGGATCTTTGGACAAGTTTACGAAAGCAAGCCAGGGAACCTGTCACTTCTCCTCTCACCCAGGCAGAAGACAAGGAGGCAATGAAACGTGTTTTGCATTCTGCATGGGCTCTCTGACAACAGGCAAGTTCTCCCCCTGATGCAATGCCGTATACACATGGGTGCAATCTCATACCCACTGTTATTTGGATCAGAGATGCCATTACTGATACATGCTCTCCAGGCATATAGGCAAATCTTATGCATATGGGAATGGTTCAGTCTGCTTTGATCTTGATGAAGAAAATAAGTGGGGAATCCTGGAATGGCAAATCAAGGTAGCCTGGACTATTTGCCCTTTTAGGGGATGGGGAAGAACAGCAGTGTCCTAAGCTCTTGGAAATGCTGCCACACAACCTCCTGGAATGTAGTGAGCTATTGACGGAGATATACAAATAAATAAGACCTAAGCCTGATCCTGCTTTTTCCATTGCAGCTACTTGTCTAGCCAAGAGTTCTCTGGAATAGCCCCTGGTTTCAATTTCAGCTTTTTGCTACAGTGTCTGTGCTGTTTCTTAGGTTAACATAACCATACACCTAAAGTTGGACTGGACCTCAGAGGTCATCTAGTATAACCTCCCTCATTTTAAAAAGGAGGAAACTGAGGCCCAGTGAAAAGTGATTTGCTCAAGATCACACAAGTAATAACCAACAGGGGGAGTTTTTGAACCCAAGATCCTGCAGCCTCAGAACTAATATTGTCTTCATTTCTAGATTGGTCATCCCGAAAGAACTGTTGGGGTCAGAATGCAGATCCAAGTATATTATTTTTTACTTTAGTTTATTTTGTTCTTATTTGGGGATTTTGGTTTTATTTTAGTGTTCTCTCACAACAATGTCCAATATGGAAATATGTTTTGTATGATTATACATGTATAACCTTCATCAGATTGCTTACCATCTCTGGGAGGGGGGAAAGCAAGGAAGGGAGACAGTTTGGATCTTACAATTTCTGAAAAGTATGTTGAAAATTGTTATTACATATGATTGAAAAAATAAAATACTAAAAATAAATAGATTAGTCATCTTGGTTTCTTTCTTTCTACACTGAGAACTACTGGTAGTTTGATGGTAGGTGCCACGCTGGATAGAGTGCTGGACTAGGAGAGCAGGAAGAGGGGATCTGAAGTCTTACCTTGGACTCTTACTAGCTGTGTGACCCTAGACATATCACTTAATTTCTTTGCCTCAGTTTCCTCAACTGTAAAATTGGGATAATAACAGCACCTACTTTACAGGGTTATTTTGAGGATCAAATGATATTATATTTGTAAAGAATTTAGCAGAGTTCCTGACACATAATAGATGCTATAAAATGCCTGTTCCCTTCTCCTCCCTTCCTGGAGGCTATAGTGCTTAGGTTAGTAACCTTCTTGCCTATCAGTGGTAGTCTGTGACAGCTTCTAGCTCTCGTGTTTAATGACTGTGATTCAAATCTCAGGGTAGAGAGTAGAAAATGGCGTTCAAAGCAAAGTCGGTCTAAGGCATCAACCAAAGAAGATGGACAGTTTGATGAGGAAAACATCTGAAATGGAATTTATATGTCTCTCCCTTGAAAAAGGGATTCTGGGAGGTGAAAGAAAGGGTATTGAACTTGTAGTCAATACCTGTGTTAAAGTCCCAACTCCAAACAATGACTGTGTGAACTTGGTCAAGTTCTCAATTTCCTCCTCTTTAAAATAGGGTCGCTGTAGTATATTGGACAGAGAGATGAACTCCAGTTTCAGAAGTCCTGAGTTCAAAACTCCTCTCTGACACATCCAGGCTCTTTCACGACATGGAAATCATAGAAACATCTCGATGTCCTGGGAAGTTTAAGTTGCAAAATCGGTATCCATCTCACATGAGTAGAAGGAGTTCCCTCATTAGGATTTCCTTCCAGTGAAGACATCACAGGTCCTGTCCAAATATACTCACACCTTCCCTCTCTCACAATGGGAAGGAAATATTTAAAATATGTCCCTCCAAAGAGAACTAATTCTTCTTACCCTGGGGCATAACCAATATGGGGGAAGCAGATGAGGAGGGTGATGGTACAGAGAATAATTGAAATAAAGCTGTAGTAATACCAAAAGATGAGGCAGTCTGGCTTCATTTCCCTGTGACTGGGAGGTGGCAGTGACGCCATGTTGACCAGACCCTGGGGGGGATAACTGTGGGCAGTAACAGAGCTGGCTAGCAGCAGACCAAAAGGCCAAACATGTGGATAGTGGCTGCTGCTGGGAGAAACTCCATCTTTTCCATGCTACTTTCAGCTCTGTCTCCCTCAGGGTTCTTGCGAGCTTCACATGACAGGTGGTTAAACCTTTACTTGTAGCATAGGAACTCGAGCTACTGTTAATATCCTATATAAAAAGAGCAAAACTCACATGACTCCTGACTTTCCTCATAGGATCTGGCCAGCACAGGGGGGGACCCTTGTCTAAAGAAGAAAGCTGCCCTGGGGGACTTTGTGCTTCATTATCCAAAGCTGGGAGACATTGGGGTTACTAATGTAGCATCTTTGTGGCAAATGGGGACACTGCAAAGGGCCTTGTCTGCCACCTGCCAACACAATGCCCTTAGGTGCGTGGACACAGCTAGGGCCACAATCCACCTGGAAGTTCAAACAGAACACCAGGTCAGGGAAGGAAAAAACTGTGGAGGCTCTGCTGTCTATCTGCCTTCTAAGGTATATCTTCTCTGACCCTGAGCTTTAGCTGTGAAAATCTGCTACCCTCCTCCAATCACACTTCCTCCCTTAAGTACTAGGCACTGTAAAAATCCCACTGAGTTTTTTATAATTCAAGATAATATCCTTCCCTTGGTCATGTAATGACTTGTTATAGATGAAAAGGAAGAAAAAACCATGGAGAGGTAGCATGATGGTACGATGAAAATATAACTGCCTTGGGAAGTGGAGAACCTGGATTTTAATATTTCCTCAGCTACTGCTTGGGTGACCTTGGCTAAGTCACTGCTGCCCTCAGGGGGTCATTTTCTTCCTGTTTGAAATGGGTAGGGCAAGGAAAGGAAGGTGATTTAGATCTAGGATCCTCAGTGTGACCCTAGCCATGTCACATCATCTCTTCCTCCTTGTCTATAAAATGAGAGAATTGGACTAAAAGGCTTTCATGGTCCATTATAGTTACATAATAATGATAATGTGTCAATATTTATATAGTGCCTACTATGTACCAGGCACTGCACTAAGCACTTTAAATTGCTACCTCATTTGATCCTCATGAAAATCCTAAGAGATAGGTTCTATCATTGTCCCAATTTTATAGATGAGGAAACTGAGGCAGAGGTTAAGTGACATCACAAGCTAGAAAATTTCTAAGCTTGCATTTGAACTGAGGTCTTCCTGACCACCTGAGCACACTCTCTACTGTACCACTAAGCTGTGGATCCATGATCCCATAGGCAACTCATTTAGTCTTTCTGGGCCTCTGGTTTCTTTTAGGGAATAATCTGTAATATTAGGGAATGAATTAGATTAGGACTTCATTTATTTTGCATCATGAACTTCCATGCCTCTTCCACCTTCTTGGTAGTCTGGCTAAATTTATGGACAGACCTCCTCCTAGAAGAGTGTTTTTAAATGAATGGGGCTTCAGAACAAACTAATTATATTGAAATACAGTTTATCTATTCATCCATCCATCCATTTATCTATCTATCTATCTATCTATCTATCTATCTATCTATCTATCTATCTTTCTATCTGTTTATATGTATATGTGCCTTTCTGTTCGTCTATCTATCCATCTATCTATCTAATCATAAATCCCATGTTAAGACCTATGGCCTCTGGTCCATTCCAGCTCTACATCAATGATTCTATGTGTGACCTTTGGCAGATCACTGCATGTCTCTTGGTCTCAAGTTCTACTTTAAAAAAAAATTTAGAATATTTTTTCCATGGTCACATGATTCATGATTCCCCCACCTTCCTTGTGTACTTCCAGATCTGAGAAGCAATTCCACTGGGTTATACATGTATCATTGTTAAAAACTGATTTTCATGTTATTCATATTTTCACTAGTGATATTTTAACATCAAAACCCTAATCATATCCATATTGAACTACATGATCAATCATATGCTTTTCTTCTGGGTTTTTGTTCCCACAGTTCTTTCTCTGGATGTGGATAGCATTCTTTTTCCTAAGTTCCTCTGGATTGTGCTGGGTCATTGCATTGCTGCTAGTAGAAAAGTCTATTACATCTATTACATTCAATTGGGCCATACTGTATCAGTCTCTGTGAACAATGTTCTCCTGGTTCTATTCCTTTCACTCTGTATCCATTCCTGGAGGTCTTTCCAGTTCACATGGAATTCTTCCAGTTCTTTATTCTTTTCAGCACAATAATATCCCATCACCATAAGATACCACAATTTATTCAGCCATTTCCCAATCAAGAGACATCTATCCCCTCAGTTTCCAATTTTTTATGACCACAAAGAGTATGGTTATGAATATTTTTGTACAAGTCTTTTTCCTTATTATCGCTTTGGGGTACAAACCCAGTAGTAGTATAGCTAGGTCAAAGGGTAGGTATTATTTCAAAGCCCCTTGCACATAATTCCAAATTGCCCTCACAAATGGTTGGACCAATTCACAACTTCACCAGTAGTGTATTAATGTTCCAATTTTGCCACATCCCCTCCAACATTCATCACTTTCCTTTGCTGCCATATTGGCCAGTCTACTAAGTGTAAGGTGGTACCTCAGAGTTGTCTTAATTTGCATTTCTCTAACCTGGAGGGATTTAGAAAACTTTTTCATGTCCTTATTGATAGTTTTAATTTCATCATGTAACGTCTACCTATTTGTGTACCTTGGCCATTTGTTGATTGGGGAATGACTTGATTTCTTGTAAATTTGGCTTAGTTCCTCATATATTTGGGAAATTAAACTATTGTAGATGCCTTGGGATGACATGGGATATAGACTCTAAATGATCACCCTAGTACAAATACTAATAATATGGAAATGGGTCTTGATCAATGACACATGTAAAACCCAGTAGAATTGCTCATTGGCTAAGGGAGGAGGGGAGGGAAAGAACACTCATTCATGTAACTATGGGAAAATATTCTAAATTAATTAATTAAAGAAATAAACTTTAACAATAAATGAAATAAAAATAAAATTGTTCTTCCAGTTTGCTGCTTTCCTCCTAATTTTGGTTGAATCAGTTTTGTTTGTACAAAACCTTTTTAATTTGATAATATCAAAGTCATTCATTTTACATTTTGCAATCTCTTGCTTGGTCTTAAATTCCTTTCTTTCCTACAGATCTGACAGTACACTATTCTATGTTCACATAATTTATTTATGATTTTACTCTTTATATTTAAGTCATTCAACCATTTTGAATTTATCTTGGCATAGGGTGTAAGATATTGACCTAAACCTAATCTTGCATATACTGTTTTCTAATTCTCCCAGCAATTTTTGTTAAATAGTGAGTTCATGTCCCAAAAAGTAGAATCTTTGCGTTTATCGAACACTAGCTTGCTGAGTTCATTTATCCCTTGTCTATTCCATTGATCCACCACATCCATTGATGTCACTTAGCCAGTACCATATTGTTTTGTTGTGGTACTGCTAGACCACCATCCTTCACATTTTTTTCATTATTTCTCTTGATATTCTTAATCTTTTGTTCTTCCATATGAACTTTGTTGTAATTTTTTCTAATTCTATAAAAAGGTTTTTTTTTGTAGTTTGATAGGTATGACACTGAATAAGTAGAATAATTTGGGTAGAGTTGTCATTTTTATTATGTTAGCTTATCCTACTCATGAGCAATTAATGTTTTTCTGGTTATTTATATCTAGTTTTAATTGTGTGAAAAGTGTTTTGTAGTTGTGTCCATATAATTCCTGTGTTTGTCTTGGTAGATAAATTAATAAACATTTTGTATTATCTAGAGTGATTTTAAAAGGAGTTTCTTTAACTCCTGCTGCTGAATTTTGTTGAAAATATGTAGAAATGCTGATGATTTATGTGGGTTTATCTTATACCCTGAAACTTTGCTAAAGTTGTTATTTCCACTAGTCTTTTAGTTGATTTTCAAGGATTCTTTAAGTAGACCATCATATCATCTGCAAAGAGTGATAGTTTAGTTTCCTCATTCTCTATTTTAATCCCTTCAATTTCTTTTTCTTCTTTAATTGCTACTGCTAGCATTTCTAGCACAATGTTAAACAATACAGGTGATAATGGGCATCCTTGCTTCACTCCTGATCTTATTGGGAACTTAGCCCCATTACAGATGATACTTGCTAATAGTTTTAAATATATACTGTTTATTATTTTTTGGAATGACCCTTCTATTCCTATACTTTATAGTGTTTTCAATAGGAAAGGGTTCTATATTTTGTGAAAGGCTTTTGTGCATCTATTAAGACAATCATGTGATTTCTGTTGGTTTGATTAATGATATGGTCAATTTTATGGATGGTTTTCCTAATATTAAGCAATCCTTGCAATCCTGGTATAAATCCCACCTTGTCATAGTGAAAAATCCTTGTGATACCTTGCTAGAGTCTTTTTGCTAGTATTCTGTTTAAAATTTCTGCATCTATGTTCATTAAGGAGATTGGTCTATAGTTTACTTTATTTTTTGTCAGAATGGCTTCGGAATCAGTACCATTTTGTGTCATAAAAAGATTTTGTTAGTCTCATTTTTTGCTTATTTTGTCAAATAATTTGTATACTATTGGGGTTAGTTGTTCTTTAAATGTTTGATAGAATTCACTTTTGAATCCAACTGGCCCTCAGGATTTTTTCCTTAGGAAGTTCCTTGATAGATTGTCTAATTTCTTTTTTTGATATGGGATTATTTAACTATTCCATTTCCTCATTTGTTGTTCTAGGTAATTTGTTTTTGTAAATATTTACCCATTTAACTTAGATTGTCATATTTATTGTCATATGAATGGGCAAAATAGTTCTTAAGAATTACCTCAATTTCCTCTTCATTAGAGGTGAGATCACCCTTTTCATCTTTGATACAATTAATTTGATACTCTTCTTTCTTTTTTAAAAATTAAATTAACTAGTACTTTACTTTATTTTATTGGTTTTTTTCAAAATACCAGCTCCTAGTTTTATTTATTAGTTCAATAATTCTTTTACTTTCAATTTTATCAATTTCTCCTTTAATTTTTAGGATTTCCCATTTAGTTTTCATCTGGGTTTTTTAATTTGTTGCTTTTCTAATTTTTTTAAGTTGCAAGACCAATTTATTGATCTCCTCCCTCTTGATTTTGTTGCTATAGGCACTCAGATATGAATTTTCCTTTGAATATTCCTTTGGCTGTACCTCACAGGTTTTGATATGATGTCTCTTCATTGTCATTCTCTTTGATGAAGTTCATAATTGTTTCTATGGTTTCTTTTTTGTCCGACCAGTTTTGAAGAATTAGATTATTTAGTTTACAATTAATTTAAAATTTGCCTTTCCCTGGACCCTTGCTAAGTATAATTTTTACTACATTATGATCTAAAAAAATTGCATTTATTTTTTCTGCTTTTCTGCATTTGTTTACAGTATTTCTATGCCCTAGTACATGGTTGATCTTTGTATATGTACCACGCACTGCTGATAAGAAGTTAAATTCCTTTTCATTCCTATTCAGTTTTCTCCAGATGTCTATTAATGCTAATTTTTCCAGCATTTCATTTACTTCCCTTACTTCTTTCTTAGTTATTTTTTGGTTTGATTTGTCTAGTTATAAAAGGGGAAGTTTGAGATACCTGACTAATATGGTCTTACTACCTATTTCCTCCTTGATCTCCTTTAATTTTGCCTTTAGAAATCTAGATGCTATGTCATTTGGTACATAAATGTATAGTCATGATATTACTTCATTGTTTATAGTACCCTTTAACAAAATGTAATTTCCTTCCTTATCTCTTTTAATCAGATCAATTTCTACTTTGGCTTTATCTGGTATCACGATTGCTACTTTTGTTTTTTATTTTTTTACTTTAGATGATGTATAATACATTCTTTTCCAGCCTTTTACCTTGAATATGTGTGTGTCACCTCACCTCAAATGTGTTTCTTGTAAACAACACATAGTAGGAGTCTGGTTTTTAATTCACTCTGCTATCCACTTCCATTTCATGGGTGAGATCATCCCATTCACATTCAGTGTTATGATTACTAACTGTGTATTGCCCTCCATTATATTATTTCCTTTAAATCCTGCTCTATTACCTTTCTCTCTGTTCCTCCTCACCAGGATTTTGCATTTTGTCAACTTATCACTTCTCCCTCCTTCCAAATTACCTCCCTCTTCCCTTGTCTTATTCCCCTCTACTTCTCTGTGGGGTAAGGTAGAATTCTATAGATCACTATGTAGGGTAATATAGAATTCTATACTCCACTGAGTATACTTGTTTTACTCTCTCAATGAGAGTAATGTTGAAGCATTGCCCATCACAACTCATTATCTTCCATTCTCTATAAAGATTTTCATGCCTCTTTATGTTATATAATTTACGTCATTCTATGTCCTCCTTCCATTTTCTCTCAGTGCAACCCTCTCTTTTAGCCATTTATTAATTGTTTACATATCATTTATATGCATACATATATCATACATATCATTCCATATTATAATTTACATATATATATATAATCATGTCATCACAATCAGCTTACTTCTCCACTTTCTTTCTGAATAAATTCCTTCTATATTCTATACTACTAAGAGTAATTCTTGAGAATCAAAGAAATTCTCTTTCATGTAGACTTATAAACATTTTGACCTTAATGAGTCCCGTAAATTTTCTCTTTCTTATTTACCTTTTTGGGCTTATCTTATGTTTGGTATTCAGACATTTTGTTTAGGTCTGGCTTTTTCTTCACATATGCTTGGAAATCTTCTGTTGTATTAAATGTCCATTTTCCCCCTTGAAAGAATATGCTCAATTTTGCTGGATAGGTGACTCTGAGTTGTAAACCCAAATCTTTTCCCTTCTTGAATATCAAATTCCATGCCTATTGATCCTTTAATACAGAAGCTACTAGGTCCTGTGTGATCCTGATTGTAGCTCCCTGGTATTAGAATGGTTTCTTTCTGGCAGTTTGAAGTATTTTTTCCTTGGCTTGGTGGCTTTATCTATTACATTCCTGGAAGTTGTCAACTGAGGATTTCTTTTATGGAGGTGATCTGTGAACTCTTTAAATTTTATTTTCTTGTTTGAGGATCTCTGGGCATTTATCTTTGATAATTTCTTGTAATATGATACCCAGGGTTTTTTCTTCATCATGGCTTCCAGGTAATCCAATAATTCTCAAATTGTCTCACCTAGGTCTGTTTTCTCAGTCATTTGTTTTTCAATAAGATATTTCATGTTTTCCTCTATTTTTCAATCATTCGATTCTGCTTTCTTGTTTCTTGATTCTCATGAAATCACTAGTTCCTAGATGGTTAATTCTGATTTTTAAGGCCTGATTTTCCTCTGTCAGTTTTTGGTTCTCCTTTTTGAATTGGCCCATTTCTTCTTGCATTAGTCTCATTTCTTCTTTTATCATTTTCCCTTCTTCTTGCAACACTTTCATTTTTCTTTCTCATTTTTCCTCTGCCTCTCTTACTTGGTTTTTGAAGTCATTTTTGAGTTCTTCCAGAATCTATGTGCAATCCATATTTTCCTTTTGAGCTTTGCGTGTGTTTCTTTTGTTTTTACTGTCCCCTTCTGTGTTTGTACCTTGCTCTTTGTCTCCCTAAAAATGTTTTTAGAGTTGGGTGCTTTTGTTGTTTGCTAATTTTCCTATCTAATTATAGGTAGGCTTGGGGGCTGATGTTCTGGTCTGAGGGCTGAGAGCACTGAGATACCCCCCCATACACACACACTGATTTAATTGATCCTTGAGATGTTGATAGCTTAAAGACTTAACTCAGGCTTAGGTGTAAGCTTTCAATCTCACTCTGATTTTGAGTGGGTTAGGGACTGGTTAAATTCTATCCTCAGGGTCTTTTGTTTAACTGTGTACTTGATCCAATCAGGTACACCCTTGATTGTCCTGTCTTGGAGCTCTGCCCTGAGCTTTAGGTATAAAAGTTCAGTACTTATTACTTAGTACTATCTTCTACCTTAAAAAGTGTGAATTAAGTCCTTGTCCCAAGTCCAGACTAGCATTCTCTGGGCTAGGGATCCAGACATTTCCAGAGGTTTGAAATTTCAAGGGGTATGGGTTGGCTTGTACCTCTATTTGCTTAGGCAGGGTCTCAGGATCTGGATTTTGGCTCAAGCATAGGTTCCAAATATTGGACAGCAGATGTGGGGTGAATGGTGTGTGGCTCACTCTTGGCTTCCTCTTCCCTCCTTCTTATAGCTTCCTGTTGGGTCTGTTCTCCTCTCACTTCAGTGCCCCAGATGTTTGTTGCCTACTTTTCGGGTTTTTCTTTTCTTGAAAGTTGTTTCACTCTATCTCCTTGTTGGTTCTTTCACTCCTATATTCATTTTGTGGCAATATTTTAATCTTGGTCAGAAAGGATTTCCAAGGTGCCACAGAGCTGCTGAGTATTACTCCGCCATCTTGGCTCCACCCCCAGAAGTCCTCATTTTCCACTTCTTTAAAATGAAGAGGTTGGACAAAATAGACCCTGAGGTTCCTTCCTACTCTAATGTTATGATTCCTATAAGACAAAAAAGCCTGTTTCTAACAAAAAATAGCAGTAAGTGAAAATAGCATCTGATTAGGCTATTTAGCATTCTGAAGAAAATTTGCACTCTTCAGGTTAGAAAAGAAATAGATTCTAAGTATAGAAGAATATATCTTTTGGACATTGTTAATGGGAGACTATGTTTTACTTGATTATGCATATTGGTTATGAGTTTAGTTTTTCCTTTTAATTTTTTTCAATAGAATTAGTACAGAAGAGAATTTTTGTCAAGTGAAATATATTTTATTAAAATTTAAAAACAGCTACATATGGTGGAGTACACTTATAATCTCTGATACTGGGGAGGCTAGGCATTTCCTGAGCTCAGGAGTTTTCAGCTGCAGCATGCTAAGCCAATCAGGTGCCTGTACTGCCTGGCACTACTATGGTAAACCTGTGGAAGGTGGGGTGATACCAGGTTACTCAAATAGGAGTAACAAGGCTAATTCTCAAGCAGAGGATGTCAAAGCTTCCAAGGTAATGAGTAGGGGGATTGGACCTGTGAACCTTGAACTTCTAGCATCAGTGAAAAAGGGAAACTCAATCTCAAAAAAAAAATAAACCAACAAAAAACACAATTTGGTTCCTCCTCTGAAATAGCTAACCAAAGTACATAAAAGTGATACACACTCCTTTTCCCTTCTTCTAAGAATGTTTGATTAGCAAGACACAAAATTACATATGCTCACCAAAAGCCACACCCTTCCCTAGTGTAGCAGTCCACCCCTAGCTATGGGCAAGGGAAACAGTTAAAAGGTACAGAGTGGCTTAGAAGAGAGAATGCTCAGTCTTGCACATGGCTAGGAAAGCCTCTGACCCTTGACCCCAGCTTGCCCCACGTTGGGCAGGAAAACAGGTTTCTTTGTGTTCACCTGGCTAAGATAAACCACATCTATACCTTGTCGTTAACCAATGATAATCATCCCTATGTATTGTGTCATACCAAAGACATTAAAAGCAGAACCACAGCAATCTCTACCCTCTCGCTCTGTTGGATCTCAGCTCTCACTGATGCCTGTCCTTGCTGGAGCTTGGCCTTTTGCCAAGTTCCATCGTTAATTCCTTTCCTTCTCTATCTGTCTCACCTGGGACCTGGCCTTTCACCAGGCACTTTCTTTTCTCTATCATGTCTCCGACCTGTGTGGTATTAAATTTGGATCACTGGACGGGAATTAGCCTTTTGGAAAGAAGTTCACTGATCGGGGTTCTGCTGTGGCTCCATTATAATTAATAAGGCCTGGTTTCTGACTCATTTCTGCTATCTCCTATCTAGAACTTGGCTCCCTCACGCCCTTTGCAGTATCCATAACTTCTATCCTTTTTCTATCTTCCTACCTTGTGGCTTCTCGTGGGTTTGGGAAGCTTTATCTGGTGCCCAACGTGGGGCAAGCTGGGGTCAAGGGTCAGAGGCTTTCCTAGCCATGGGCAAGACTGAGCATGCTCTCTTCTAAGCCACTCTGTACCTTGTAACTGTTTCCCTTGCCCATAGCTAGGGGTGTACTGCTACACCTAGGATGGGACCTGTTAGGTAGGTGGCTTAGGTGATGCTGTAGTGGATAGAGGTGTGGGCCTAGAGTCAGGAAGACTCCTCTTTCTGAGTTCAAATGTGGCCTCAAATACTTTCTAGCTGTATGACCCTGTGCAAATCAGTTTACTCAGCATGCCTTAGTTTCCTCAACTGTAAAATGAGCTGGAAAAGGAAATAGCAAACTAATGTCTTTGCCAAGAAAACCTCAAATGGGACCAGAAAGAGTCAGATATGACTGAACACCAACATAATGGTAGAAAGCAAGCAAGCAAAAGTATGATTGCAGGATGAAGGAAGAGCCATCACTGTTCTAAGGCAGCTAGGATGGGTTTTCATAGATTAGTTGGACATCCCCCCAACCCTTCTAAACCCCATTTCCTAGTGAAACTTCCATTTGTAAGTTTAATCAACTCTTGGCTCCTTTTTGGACTTCAAGAGGATATGACACAGGGGCAGCTAGGGGACTCAGTGGATAGAAAGCCAGGGCTAGCAATGGGAGATGCTAGGTTCAAATCTGGCCTCTGAAGCTGTCTAGCTGTATGACCTTGGGGAAGTCACTTAACCCCAATTGCCTAGCCCTTACCACTCTTCTGCCTTGTGATTGCTCTTTCGTATCAATTCTAAGAAAGAAGGTAAGAATTTTTTGAAAAGAGGATATTACATAGTTTCTCTGGGAGAAAAGAAGGGGGAGGGAGACACTCCTGCCCTCTACCTCTGGCAGGCAATGCAACCTCCACCGAGACTAAAGATAAAATTGGCCTAAATGAATATTGTCTTTCTTGTCCCTTCCGATCTGAGATATCAGGCACCATGTCTTCCTAGCTGATGCAATGCACTGCTTGCTTCCTTTTTCTTTGTCTCTGGGATGTTGCTGCTTGTGGCAGGAAATAATTTTCTGAATCAATGACGAATACCAACCTTATTTTGCCAGCCTAAAATAACTAACTGCTACTTCCTGTGGATCCACTTAATTTAATCAATAAGTATAATGCAAATAAATAATAATTCCATTCAAATGCACTGAAAAAATCTCACGTAATTGTGAGATTAGTCATCCCTGACTGAAAACTGCAAAACCTGTACAATCAGCATAAAGCCAATTCCTTCCTTGGTTTTGGAGCTCAATGATTCCATGTCAACATATACTAACACGCTAGACTACTGTTCACTACTCAGTAGAATCAGGAATGAGACAAAGTCTTCTTGGACCTAATCCAAGCACATCTATTTACTACTGAATTCCCAACAGAGCCTCATGAAATTAAAATACTTGAGAACTGGAAGGGACCTTAGAGACCAACTAGTCTAAATCCCTCAGCTTTACAGATGGAGATATAATTAGGAGATGGGACTTACCAAAGGTTCAATTTCAATTCAATTTGATAAACATTTATTAAGTGCCTTCTATGTGCCAGACACTATAATAAGCACTGGGAATGTAAATAAGAAAAAGACAGTCCTTCCTTCAAGAAGCTTCTGATTTAATTGGGGGAAATGGCATCAAAAAAATCTAAAAAGGGGGAGGAAGGGGCCAGCAGGGATGGGGTGATGGGAGATGATGTTCCATGGAGAGTTATCTCTTGAAGTATGTCTCAGCTCCACTGTCATAGGATTAAAAGGCTGGTCATGATCCCAAGAAATCATTTAGTTCCTTCTCTTGTCTTTAATCAGGGCCCCATTTAGACCAAGAGCATCAAGGCAAAATATTCACTTGGAGAAGAGCAGAGATAGAAGGGACTAGAAATGACTTACTCCCAAACCCTCATTACATAGAGTATTAGAAAGCCAGCTTCTACAGGAGAAGGTGATATGTTTAAGGCTAGAAAAATTATATGGGGACAGATTGTAATTTGGAATTACAGCTCAGGTCCAACTCTCAGCTCAAAGCTTTTTGTCCTTCATTAGAGGACCTACCAGCCTAATATCTTCCCTGTACCACAAGCAGCCTGCCAGGAAATCTGTCAGGAAAGAGTCCAAAGATAATGTTGTATTGAGGCTGCAACATCAATATCTTTGAAGGAACTCTAAGGGAGTGAATTCATAGTGGAAGCCCAGTAGGCTGTCACCAGCTTATTCTGGAATTTGGGGCAAAGTCCCTACCCCTTTGTGGGCCTGAAGTTCCAGGTCCATAAAAGGAAGGAGTAGAACTAGATCATTTCTAAAGCCTCTTTTGGCCATGTCATCCTGTATTTGATATATGAAGATTTCTTCCAGATCTGGGTATTCCAAGTTCTAAAGTCCTTTTCAGGTTGGGTCACACAATAGGAATACAATGTACATGGAATGCAGAATTAGGAGGCTTGGCACTTACATACCTGGCACTTCTTACCTGCTGTAGCCTTTGGTCAATTCACTTAAATTTTCTATACCTCAGTTTCCCCATTTGTTAAATAAGGATGTCAGACTAGATGGTCTATATCCTTTCCAGATATGATCTACATCCCATCTATCTCCTCACCATGCAATCTAGCCTCTATTTCCATCAGAAACTTAAGGTCTCACCCCCATGACCCTGGCCTTTGCTTGGTGAACATTCACCTTAACTTGTTGGGTCTCAGGCCTTTCCTAAGCATCTCCACATCATACCCCACACTCCCTTGCTTTCCCAATACAGCAGAGAGAACAGAGATCAAGGTAATTCTACAACTCTTAGTAAAAAGATGCCAATCAATTGTCCTATGACTAAAGCCACTGTTCTCTCCAACTTCTGACCAAAATACTTCTCCCTGGCCACCCAACCTCTATTCATGCCTTGTTTTTCCATATTAGAATATAAGCTCCTTGAGGGTGGAAACTTCCTTGTTTGCTTGTACTTGTAACCCCAGAACAAGGCATAGTGTCAGGCCTATAGTAAGCACAAGTAAATCCTTTCTCATTTTTCATTTCATATTCTAATGCTCATTCCACTTCCAACATATTTTTTGGCTGAACCCCCCAAAGCCCACCAGATCATACACTAACTGCCCTGCAGCATTAAAGAATTCAAAGTGCCTGATCGATCTATCTGCTCTCTCTTGGTTGTTCCAGAGTCCTCTTCAAGCAGACAAGGGGTTAAGATAAGCCCAGTTCTGATCCTGGAGACATATTCAATTCAGCTTTTTAGGTGCTTCCCATCCTTTGCCATCCTTTGCTTGAGCCCCATATAAGTCGACATATTTTTGTCATCTCTTCCACAAACATGTAAAAATCAATTTAATGCTTGAATTCTCTCACTCTCCTCAGGGACTGTGTTTCTCCTCTCCTTAAATGGTCTCTTGTTATACTTGGCTGAGTACTTGCTTGAGCCTGCTCCACAAGGGATTTGCTGGCTCTATTCACCTCTCCACTTGACCTGCCCCCCAACCCACCAGGGGGCCACTCTTTGACCCAGCACTGGATCCTTCCTTTTCTTGGTCTCTCAGATCACCCCTTTATTTCTGTTTGGATACTTGGATTGTTCGGTTTGGTTCATCTGACCTTATGTGATCTCCCTGGGTCAGAATGCTGGATGATGGTTACTTGCTATGGCACAATTCATTATTGAATCAATCTCATTCTATGTCAGGGCCATCTTGAGTCCTACACAACTAGACTAGCATCCAAAAGGATCAATATTTTAAGATGGGCTGAGGGGTCTGCCCATCATTTTGAAGAGGCTCCAGGTCTATTGACACATGTCAATATGACACAGATCTAGGTCTTCATCTGAGGGAACTTTCTTGACTTACGTAGCTAGATCTCAGAAAGTTGTCTGAGACTCCAAAAAAAGGAAAAAGAAACTATATGTACAAAACTATTTACACAACTTTTTTTGTAGTGGCTAAACAAATAGATGTGATAGAATACTATATGCTTTGAGAAATGGTGAAAGGGGTTGTTTCAGAGGAACCTGGGAAGACCCACAGAAACATATGTCTAGTGAAGTTCATAGAAGCAGTAAGAGAATTTGTATGGCAACAAAAATGCCATAAAGGCAAGCAACTTTGACAGACCATATAAACTTTGATCAATGCAAGGATCAACCATGATTCCAAAGGACAAATGATAAAACATGTTAGTTATGTCCTGAGAGAATAACCAATCTGTCAGTAAGCATCACTTAAATACTGACTGTGTACCAGCTAAGTTCTGAAGATACAAAGAAATGAGCAGAATGAACAGCTAATGGGAGGATTTCTTCTAATTGTCTCTCCGTGTTTGGTATAAGGCTTTGGCTTTCCTTTTTCTGAGATCGAAACAGAAGATCAAATAAATGTTTATTAATGGGAAAAAGCTAAATATAACTTATGTTAAGAAAAGAAAGTTGCCTGACTCTGGGGGAGTGGAAGAGTAATGAATCACCCAACATCATAATAAGTATCAGAAGTAGGTTTTGAACCTACTTGGAACTTTCATAGAGAATTCTAGCCACAAGGTTCTACAATCCCTCACTAAAACACACACAGAAGAACTGATGGCAAATCGTTACCATAAAAAACATCTAATCTCAACAATATTGACTGTAACCAGGCCATATATGTTTTCTGATACATAATCATCCAAGCCATGCTTATTAGGGTCCACAAAACCTCAGCATCTTCATCTCCAAGCCCAGTTCCCTACATGACTAGGGAACATTAACATCCACATTTAAGGGGAAAAAGATCATCCAAGAAGCATGGCCTTCCATAGCTAGAAGATCCAAAAATTAATATTTATCCAGTGAGAAACACCCTAAAAAATGATGACTTCTTGTTAGGAAAAAGTGTGTATGTGGGCAACATCACTTTAGGAAAATGTGTGGGGCTAGGTAGCACAGTGGATAGAAAGCCAGACCTGGAGTCATAGGTACCTGAGTTCAAATCTGGCCTCAGATACTTCCTATCTATGTGACTCTGGGCAAGTGATTTACTCCATTTGCTGAGCCCTTCACATTTTTCTTTTTTTTAAAAACATTATTTTATTTGGTCATTTCCAAACATTATTCATTGGAAAAAAAGATCACTTCCTTTTCTTCCCCCTCCCCCACTTCTCCCTTAGCCAACGCATAATTCCAATGGGTATCACAGGTGTTCTTGATTCGAACCCATTTCCATGTTGTTGCTATTTGCATTAGAGTGTTCATTTAGAGTTTCTCCTCAGACATGTCCCCTCAACCTCTGTAGTCAAGCAGTTGCTTTTCCTCTGTGTTTTTACTCCCACAGTTTGTCCTCTGATTGTGGATAGTGTTTTTTCTCCTAGATCTCTGCATATTGTTCAGGGACATTACACTGACACTAAAGGAGAAGTCCATTATGTTCGATTATACCACAGTGTATAATGTACACAGTGTACATAGTCTCTGTGTATAATGTTTTCCTGGTTCTGCTCCTTTCATTCTGGATCACTTCATGGAGGTTGTTCCAGTCTCCATGGAATTCCTCCACTTTATTATTCCTTTTTGCACAATAGTATTCCATCACCAACATATACCACAATTTGTTAAGCCATTCCCCAATTGATGGGCAGCCCCTCATTTTCCAATTTTTGGCCACCACATAGAGCATGGCTATGAATATTTTTGTACAGGTCTTTTTCTTTATTATCTCTTTGGGGCACAAACCCAGAAGTGCTATGGCTGGATCAAAGGGCAGGCATTTTTTTAAACCCTTTGAGCATAATTCCAAATTGCCTTCCAGAGTGGTCGGATCAATTCACAACTCTGCCCATGTCCCAATTTTACCACATCCCCTCCAACATTTATTATTTTCCTTTGCTGTCATGTTAGCCAATCTGGTAGGTATGAGGTGATACCTCAGAGTTGTTCTGATTTGCATCTCTCTGATTATAAGAGATTTAGAACACTTTTTCATGTGCTTATAAAAAGTTTTGATTTCTTTATCTGAAAAATGCCTATTCATGTCCCTTGCCCATTTATCAATTGGAGAATGGCTTGATTTTTTGTACAATTGATTTAGCTCTTTGTAAATTTGAGTAATTAAACCTTTGTCAGAGGTTTCTATGAAGATTGTTTCCCAATTTGTTGCTTCCCTTCTGATTGTAGTTACATTGGTTTTGTTTGTACAAAAGCTTTTTAATTTGATGTAGTCAAAATTATTTATTTTACATTTTGTGACTCTTTCTAAGTGTTGCTTGGTTTTAAAGTCTTTCCCCTCCCAAAAGTCTGACATGTATACTATTCTGTGTTTGCCTAATTTACTTATATCCTTCTTTATGTTCAAGTCATTCACCCAGTTTGAATTTATCTTGGTAGGGTGTGAGGTGTTGATCCAAACCTAATCTCTCCCACACTGTCTTCCAAATTTCCCAGCAGTTTTTATCGAATAGTGGATTTTTGTACCAAAAACTGGGATCTTTGGGTTTATCATATACTGTCTTGCTGAGGTCACTTGCCCCAAGTATATTCCACTGATCCTCCTTTCTGTCTTTTAGCCAGTACCAAATTGTTTTCATGACCACTGCTTTATAGTATAGTTTGAGATCTGGGACTACAAGGCCCCGTTCCTTTGTATTTTTTTTCATTATTTCCCTGGATATCCTTGATCCTTTGTTCTTCCAAATGAACTTTGTTATGTTTTTTTCTAAATAAGTAAAGAAATTTTTTGGAAGTTCAATTGGTATGGCACTAAATAGATAAATAAGTTTGGGTAGGATGGTCATCTTTATTATTTTGGCTCATCCTACCCATGAGCAGTAAATGTTTTTCCAATTACTCAACTCTAGTTTTAGTTGTGCGGAGAGTGTTTTGTAGTTGTGTCCATATAGTTCCTGTGTTTGTCTCAGGAGATAGATTCCTAGGTATTTTATTTTGTCTAAGGTGATTTTGAATGGGATTTCTCTTTCTATTTCTTGCTGCTGAGCTGTGTTGGAAATATATAGAAATGCTGATGACTTATGTGGGTTTATTTTGTATCCTACAACTTTGCTAAAGTTGTTGATTATTTCGATTAGTTTTTTGGTTGAATCTCTAGGATTCTTTAAGTATACCATCATGGCATCCACAAAGAGCAATAACTTGGTCTCCTCCTTGCCTATTTTAATGCCTTCAATTTCTTTTTCTTCTCTAATTGCTACTGCTAGTGTTTCTAGTAGAATGTCAAATAATACAGGTGATAATGGCCATCCTTGTTTCACTCCTGATCTTATTGGAAATGCATCTAGTTTATACCCATTGCTGATGATATTAGCTGATCGTTTTAGATATATACTGCTTATTATTTTTAGTAACAACCCTTCTATTCCTATGCTTTCTAGTGTTTTTAATAGGAATGGGTTTTGCATTTAATCAAAGGCTTTTTCTGTGTCTATTGAAATAATCTATGGTCAATTATGTGGATTGTTTTCCTAATATTGAACCATATTTGCATCCCTGGTATAAATCCTACTTGATCATGTTCAATGACCCTTCTGATCAATTGCTGGAGTCTTTTTGCTAGTATCCTATTTAAAATTTTTGCATCTATATTCATTAGGGAGATTGGTCTATAATTTTCTTTCTCTGTTTTTGACCTGCCTGGTTTGGAATCAGTACCATGTTTGTGTCATGAATGGAATTTGGTAGAACTCCCTCTTTGCTTATTATTATTTGTCTATTTTGTTTGTTTTTTCAAAGTACCAGCTTCTAGTCTTATTTATTAGTTTAATAGTTCGATCACTTTCAATTTTATTAATTTCTCCCTTAATTTTTAGGATCTCTAGTTTGGTTTTCTTCTGAGGGGTTTTAATTTGTTCGCTTTCAAGTTTTTTTATTTGCATTTCCAATTCATTGATCTCTGCCCTCCCTAGTTTGTTAAAATATGCACTCAGGGATATGAATTTTCCTCTGATTACTGCTTTGGCTGCATCCTATAAGGTTTGAAATGACCATTGTCATTGTCCTTGATGAAATTATTAATTGTTTCTATGATTTGTTCTCTAACTAACCAATTTTTGAGTATCATATTATTTAATTTCCATTTAATTTTTTATTTGGTTCTCCATGTACCCTTAGTGATCATTATTTTTATTGCCTTATGGTCTGAAAAGGCTGCATTTATTATTTCTGCTTTTCTGCATTTGTATGCCATGTTTCTGTGACCTAGCATATAATCAATCTTTGTGAATGTGCCATGTGCTGTTGAGAAGGTGTATTCCTTTTTGTCCCTATTTATTTTTCTCCATATGTCTATTAACTCTAATTTTTCTAAGATTTCATTCACCTCTTTTACTTCTTTCTTATTTATTTTTTGATTTGATTTATCTAAATTTGATAGTGGTTGGTTCAAATCTCCCACTAATATGGTTTTACTGTCTATTTCCTCCTTCAACTCTCCTAGTTTCTCCATTAGAATTTTGGGTGCTATAGTATTTGGTGCATACATGTTGATTAGTGATATTTCCTTGTTATCTAAAGTCCCTTTTAACAAAATATATTTACCTTCCCTATCCCTTTTAATCAGGTCTATTTTTGCTTTGGCTTTGTCAGATATCATGATTGCAACTCCTGCCTTCTTTCTATCAGTTGAGGCCTTGAAGGTCTTACTCCATCCTTTAATTCTGACCTTGTGAGTGTCTACCCACCTCATGTGTGTTTCTTGAAGACAACATATGGTAGGGTTTTGGATTCTAATCCATTCTGCTATTCGTCTACGTTTTATGGGTGAGTTCATCTCATTCACATTCAAAGTTATGATTGTCACTTGTGGACACCCTGGCATTTTGATATCCTCCCCTAATTCTGACCTTTCTTCTTTAGCTATAACCTTTTAAGCCAGTGATTTACTTTAAATCAGTCCCCCTAGTCCCCTCCCTTGATACGTTTCCCTTTCTAGCCCCTCCCTTTTTCTTCCCTCCCCCTCCCCCGTCTCCTTCTCTACCTTTTTGTGTTCCCTCCCCTCCTACCCCCCTTGGTTTTCCCTTCTACCTCAATGGATCTGGATCTCAATGGATCTGGATGCTCTTCCCTCTCAGAGTTTATTTCCCTGAGAGTAAGGTTTTAGTAAAAACTCTCTTCCTCTCCTTCTTATAGGAGAATTCTTCCCCTCCTCTTCCCATGTGTATCTTTGTGTGAGAAAGATTATTCTATTTAGTTTTTTTTTCCTATTTCTTGGAGTATATCTTAGTACTATCAACAATTCCCCCCTCCCTTTTTCTTTCTATCCCCCCTTTCTCCATATCTTCTTGATGCCCCAAACTTTCCCTATTCGTGATTCTTCTTACTACTCTAATGATGCATACAATTTTTGAGGGTTACACATTACACTTTCCCTACATATTAATATATATAAATTGATATACATGTAATCCTTATAGAAGAGAGTTTGAATAAAAGAAATTGATAACATTTTTCTCCTTTTCCCTTTCCTTCATATTTACCTTTTCTTGTTTCTCTTGCTCTTTGTGTTTGGATATCAAACTTTCCACAGAGCTCTGGTCTTTTCTTTACAAATGTTTGGAAATCTTGTATTTTGTTGAATGCCCATACTTTCCCCTGGAAGTATATAGTCAGTTTTGATGGATAGCTGATTCTTGGCTGAAGACCCAGCTCTCTTGCTTTTCTGAATATCATGTTCCATGCCTTACAGTCATTCAGAGTGGAAATTTCTGGGTCCTGTGTGACCCTGATTGGTGTTCCTTTATATTTAAATTGTCTTTTCTGGCTTCTTGTAAGATTTTTTTCTTTTGCTTGGAAGCTTTGGAATTTGGCAATTACATTCCTGGGAGTTGTCTTTTGGGGATTTAGTGTAGAGGGTGTTCTGTGAACTCTTTCAATGCACATGTTTCCCCTTTTTCTAGAATCTCTGGGCAGTTTTCTTTGATGATATTATGTATTATGATATCAAAATTACTTTTTATGTCTGGTTTTTCGGGCAGACCAGTGATTCTCAAGTTGTCTCTCCTTCCTCTGTTTTCCAGGTCTGTCACCTTGACAGTGAGATATGTTATGTTGTCTTCTAATTCTTTAGTCTTTTGACTTTGCTTTATTAATTCTTGCTCATTTGCAAGATTATTGTCTTCCAGTTGCCTGATTCTGACATTTAATGACTGGTTTTCCTTTTCAATTTGGTCTGACTTGTTTTTTGAGGCTTCGAGCTGTTTCTGCATTTGCATATTTTGTTCTCTCATATTGCTGAGTTCCTTTTGCATTGTTTCCCATTTTTCCTGCCAGAAGGCTTCCATCTTTTTGATCATTTCCGATTCAAATTCTTCAAGAGTTTGTGGAGAGTTTCCATTTCCTTTGGAGGGTTTTGGAGCATTTGTTTGTGTTTCCTCTTCTATCTCCTCTGTATTTTGTATTTTTGATCCATAAATTGTGTCCAAAGTCACCCCCTTCTTCTTGCTTTTCTTGGTGTTTGGAGGCTTTTGCACTTCTGTTCTGTTTTCCATCTCTATTTGAGTGAGGAGGATTGGCTCTTAGTGTATCTGTCTGATGGTCCGAGGCTTTAGCCCCAGGAAAATATTCAGTTCTCCGCAGCTGCGCTGTCTTCCTGGGGAATCCCAGGGTCTGCCCTCCCCTGCCTTTTGGCGTTTCAGGTGTTACTGCTTTCAGTTCCCTCCAGTTGCTTTTCTGCTGCCTTATTTCCATGCTCTGAGCCTGGCATATGCACTGTCCGCAAGGTACCTCAGTGTCTTTGCCGGCCCTGAGGTTTCTGTCCTTTCAGAAGACCCTGCACTCTAAGGGGGGAGGGGTCCTGGCCTCCCTGACCTCTGAGGGATTCTGATGGGATTAGGTTCAGCTGGGTTGGTCTGGATGTGCCCCAAAGCAAAAAACTCTGCTGCCGTCTGTGTTGGATGCCCCAAGACTGGCCCAGGTTACTTTCAAGGTACGCCCTTAGGATCAACCCCTTTGCAGGCCCCGAAGTTTCTGTCCTTTCAGAAGACCCTGCACTTTAAGGAGGGAGGGGTCCTGGCCTCCCTGAGCTTTGAGGGCTCCTGATGGGATTAGGTCCAGCTGGGTTGGCCTGGATGTGCAAAAACCTCTGGTGAGACTCAGATGGAGCCCCCTGTCTCTCTCTGTTTCCCTGCCGCCTGTGTTGGATGCCCCTGAGACTGTCTCAGGTTGCTTTCAAGGTGAGCCCTTCAGAACAGCTGGCCCTGAGACCCTTTTGCCGGTCCTGATGTTCCTGCTGCTGCCGCGGGCTCAGAGCTCTGGGTTGGGGGGAAGGGACCTGAGACCTTCCTTCTGCCTTCCCCTTAGACCCAAGTGATCTAGGATTCCAGCTTTTGGGGGGTGTACCTTTTGATCTGAGTCCAGGATGAGGGTTCCCCGGCTCTATCTTGTTGTTAGGTTTGAATTTCAGTCCCCTAGGAGCATTCAGTTTGTGATTGGTAAGGAAGGGTTTTCAGAGGTCTGAACTTTTGCTGCCTCTAAGCCGCCATCTTGACTGGAAGTCCCCTTCACATTTTTCTGTTTCAGAACTGATACTAAGACAGTATTTAAGGGTTTTACAAAAAAGAAAAAAAAGAGTAAAGGCAGGGTCAAGTGGGGTACGAGAATCTATACTCGCCCTAAACAACCTAAAATGTTCACTGAAATGCTGTCAGTCAGTCTCTGAAAAGGCTCATTCTCAGGAACTACAAGAAAGGCTAATTCCATGTTCTTGTTTTGTCTCTATCCTAGGTGCTGAAGCCACCCAATTTGTAAACTGGACAAAATCCTTAGCATTGATCCCAAGAATCATGTTCCAAGTGCTTTGCTGAAATGACAAAGTGACAAAAGGCCAGGAGCAGGAAATTGAGGTGGAATTGGTTGTATACTATGGGAGTCAGCTCCCAAATCCTGGATTGGGGCTGTGAATTAGTGTGAACTGTTGGCTGACTTTGTCCCAGGAGTGGGGCCAGTATACCTCTAGCCCGAGTGAGGTAGGTTCAGTTCTCCACCAGAAGGCAATTAAATCTTTTATGAGCCTCCTCTATCATCTTTGTAACATATGGAACTTGACAGTTATCAGCTTTTCTAAGTGGAATAAAATCAGACAGGAGAGCATCAATCACAGGGAAAAAGGTGTTTTTTTTTCCCTCTCAAAGCTACATAACCATACAATCACCAATGTCTATGTAGAGTTTGTGCACATGACTATATTAGTGATGCTAAGACAACCTATGATGTAAGTGGTGCAAATGGTATTTTTTAAATGTTATAGATTAGGAAATGGAGTCTCAGAGCAGCTAGTTCCTTGCCCAGGTTCCTATGCCTAAGCAGGTGGCAAGGCTGAAACTCATGACCAGGTCCTTCTCATTCCCAATATAATGTTATTAATACCAAAACCCCTCACACTGTGATTGCAGCCCACACATACATACCCTGTAACATAGATACAAGTTCCATTGGCTTCTGTGGGCTCTCATTTCCTCTAGGGATTCAAAGCCATGCTATCCAGCCAGAGCTATTAGAGCTTTTTCTCTATTCATTAAACCTCAAATACTGATGTGAGATGGCACTAGGATCCAAAATCATACATGATTTTAGGACCTGAAGAATACATGGAGGGTTGAAACCTCAGTCAGTTCAACATTCATTCCTCTCATTCTGCTCAAACTTGAGGTACTAGTATCCTTCTATAGAGACACCCAAAAGACACTCTGGGTTCTCTACTGGTCAAACCATTCCTCTAACTCCATATGATCTATACATTGATCAAACTGATCCATGCTCTGTTCAAGCACATTTATTCTGTCACACTCAAATATCATTTCATATTCTGTCTCAAACATGCCCAGGTTCTATTTCACTCATTCAATAATCATAAGGCAGTTATGTGATTCAGTGTATAGAATAATAGACCTGAGTCAGGAAGACCTGAATTCAAATACAACTTCAGATACTTACTAGCTGTATAACTCCAGGCAAACACTTAAGGTTTGCCTCAGTTTCTTTGTTTATAAAATGGGGATAATAATAACACCTACCTTCCAGGGTTGTTGTGAGAATCAAATGAGATAATTGTAAAGTGCTTAGTACGGTACCTGGCACTTAGTGGGTGTTACATGCTATTTTGTTGATGATGATGATGATGCACTCTATAAAAATACACCTGGAGCCCAATCTTGATGTTGCTATGCCAATATATTTGTCTACCATCATCAGAGTATTGTTATCGGTTAAGGGATTTATAGGGCTACCTAAGATAGCAAAACTGGTCATAAGATCATGTTTGAGAGCTCAGCAGGACCACAGAGAACAGATACCCCTTTATCTTACACTAGGAAACTGAAATCCAAGGAGGCAAAGTGGCTTGCCTTGGGTCACAGAGGGAGTAATCATCCCCAATGCCTCTTTTACCACTCCTAGTCTATATACACAGTTGATAGGCATCCAGAAGTTTTCCTGTGCATTTAGGCCTGATGCCCACAACTAGAATCAGTCCACACAGAGAAAATCAAAAAGACCACCATCTTCTTACAGTTGTCTGATTTTCTATTTAGGCAATCCCAGTATCCAACACATTGGAAAGCACCAAAGAATCTACTGTCTCTTCCACAGTGACTGAAAGCTTTGTTGTTATAGGACTGTAATTATGGGAACACTTTGTGTAGTAGCAAAGAGTTGAAGAGAAAGTAGATGAACAAATAGACTGTGAGATATTAATGTAATGTATGGAATGGAATATTGAAATTCCATAGCAATGGAATATTCCTGTAGTATAAGAAGTGATGCATATGAAGAATAGAGAAACCTGAAAAGATTCATATGAATAGATGCAAAATGGCATGAGTAGAAACAGGATACCAACATACACAATGATAATAACAATATATCATAAATAAAGTTGAAAAAATACTTGAGAATTATAATGACCAGCCACCTTCACCTATTTCTTTCCAGAAGTCAGGGAATGGATGTAAAACAATGCATAGTAACTGAGTTTTCAATATGTTAGTTAGTTTTATGGAATTGTTTCCTCTTTTTTATTTTTCATAAAGAATCCACCTCTCTAGAAAGTAAATACATTAGGAACTATAGGTGAAGTAAAAGTATTATACATGCATATATATATATGTGTGTGTGTACATATATATGCACATACATACACATAAATATGTATATGCATAATATTTTATTAATGAAAACTTATTTTTTAAAAAGAAGGGGTTGTAATAGTTTATCCCTCTGGGGTCTTTTCCATTGCTAACATTCTGTTGTTCTAAGTCATTGCAATTCTCTAGGCCTGTTTCCTTGTCTGTAAAACTGGAATAATCTTAGTACTTGTCATTCCTAACCCACAAGCTAACTGTGAGAATGAACTTAGGTGATGCATGCCAGGATGCTTTGTGAGTACAAAGCACTAGAGAAATGCCAACTATAGTAATAATGCTGATTTCTCTGTGGGTGTCAGTAGGGTTGGTTTTCACCCCTTTGGAGTGGGGGCTCTCAGCATCTTATATTGTTCTAAGAGATGCATCTCTCATCTTTTTGGTGGGAGGCCGCCTCATTACTCTGCAGCCTGCTGCGGAGGACTTTCCAACTCCCAGGCTCACATTCTGTCTGACATGTGTCAGCCCAGTTTTCCTTTATATTAGCTACAGAGTCAAGGCAGGAAATAGTGCTCATTCCAGAACTTTACATTCTGAAGTTCTTCACATTCATCCCAGCAGAGAAATCATCTCACTCTCTGGCAATGGACCACACCACTGTGGCCTTGGACGGTGACAGTGAATTGGAATAAAGAATTCAGAAAAACAAGCAAACAAAATGTATGATAGAGAAAATCTTACTTGTTTCAGCACCTTGAATATCCATAATTGTAGTGGTGTAGGCATTCACTTTGCTGGTGTATATGGTCATCCTCTTGCAGTCTAAGCAGATGATTTTTAACCCTTACCATGGTTAAAAGAATCCATTCATTGGTAGACAACTCTCTGGGGAGGAACCTCTCTCCAATTAGCAAAACTGGTCATAAGATCATGTTTGGGAGCTCAGCAGGACCACAGAGAACAGATACCCCTTTATCTTACACTAGGAAACTGAAATCCAAGGAGGCAAAGTGGCTTGCCTTGGGTCACAAAGGGAGTAATCATCCCCTATGCCTCTTTTACCACTCCTAGTCTATATACATAGTTGATAGGCATCCAGAAGTTTTCCTGTGCATTTAGGCCTGATGCCCACAACTAGAATCAGTCCACACAGAGAAAATCAAAAGCACAGGGATTAGAAGAAAAAAAAAAACATTTCTTCCCCTCCTGGTGTGCAGAGGCACAGCAAAGCCTATGTGAATGAAGGTTATTGGCCAAATCATATTTCTGGGGGTGATCAATGTAAGCATTGTCTAGTTATGGATTTTCATTTTTCCATGCTGATCTATATTTTATTTGTACAACTATTGATTAAACACAAACACACAGATCTCCTGCAGAGCCACTTTTTAAACATCAGATTTGTCCTTGTCTTTCACTTGGAAGCCTACCAGTCTGAGAGTCCAAAGCTCCAGCAACTCCTTTCCTCATGTTGAAGCAAAACCCAGCAAAAAAAATGTTATCCTCATCCAATTATCCATGGAAGACTCCGGTATGCAGTTCTATGCTTATTTATTTTTTTAAATTATTGATCTTTTTTGTTTTTTTCTTCCACTTCCATTTCCAACAATATATTTTAATAACTTAAAACTGTACTAAGACTTCTGAAAAAATCTGTACATCCTTCATTTCCTTCTCTTTTACTCCAAGACACATCCTTAGTAACCAAGAGTAAATAAAAATGTTGGCAGTAGGGAGGTGTCTCAACAAAACTAAATAAAACATCATCCAAGCCTGATGGTTTATGCAATGATCCATACCCATAGTTCCCTAAAACAGCAAAAAAAGAGACAGAGGTACATTTTCTCTTCTGTTCTCTAGAGACAAGGGTGTATGGGGTGCTCAGGGAGGAGTAGTATCTCTGGTATGGAGGGCTTGTCATGCCCTCTTAGGGCAGCTCTCCAACCTCTGACCCTCACTGACACCCAGCTCTCACCTGTGGCTCCCAGTAGCTGCTAGCATGCGGCAGTGGCCACACCCCAGGCAAAGGCTTCGACAGGCCGGCTAAACCTAGTGAGGGTAGCCATCGGTCGTCGACCCCTGGTGAACCAGGGCCTTGCTCACCCAGCATGTGAAGACTGCTTTGGCCGAACAGACGGAAGAAACCAATAAAAAGGTTCAACGGCTGAGAGGGCGACACAGCAAAGCACTGTGGAGTGCTTAGGGTGTGTTGGAGCACAAAAGACAATATGGTCATCCAATGCAGCTGAGGAAGTCTCCAGGTGTAACGATTTTTCGTGCCAATGGACCCAGGCTTCCAATGCCGAGAGAGTGGGACTGTCTCTGTGCATTGACTTTTCCACTTAAATCTCCTTCACCCACAAGTGTTTTTGTGCACACTCATCTACATCACAGATGAAAGCGCACAAAGGCAATCATCATCCTCGGTTACTGAGAGACTGCTACTATCTCTGGAGACATAAAAGATCATTGTAACTAGATCATGTTCATTTTCATGCTCTTTGCTTTCTGTTATTCTTTTCTTTTACATGGCTATAATCATTGGATATATTATTTTTCTGGCTGTGCTCACTTAGCCTTATTAAGTTTATATAAGTATTTTCATACTTCTTGAAGTTCTTCATATTCATCTTTTCCTATGGCACAATAATATTAATTATATTCATTTGCACAATTTGTTTAGTCATTCACCAGTTAATGGGTCTCTTCCTTTCTTCCTTCCTTCCTTCCTTCCTTCCTCCCTCCCTCCCTTCCTTCCTTCCTTCCTTCCTTCCTTCCTTCCTTCCTCTTTCTTTCTTTCTTTCTTTCTTTCTTTCTTTCTTTCTTTCTTTCTTTCTTTCTTTCTTTCTTTCTTTCTTTCTTTCTTTCTTTCTTTCTTTCTTTCTTTCTTTCTTTCTTCCTTCCTTCCTTCCTTCCTTCCTTCCTTCCTTTCTTTCTTTCTTTCTTTCTTTCTTTCTTTCTTTCTTTCTTTCTTTCTTTCTTTCTTTCTTTCTTTCTTTCTTTCTTTCTTTCTTTCTTTCTTTCTTTCTTTCTTTCTTTCTTTCTTTCTTTCTTTCTTTCTTTCTTTCTTTCTTTCTTTCTTTCTTTCTTTCTCCTTCCAGTTCTGTACTGTGTAATTAGAATTTGTTACTCTGAAAACTACCATCCCCAGCAAAACTACAATTCCCAGCACCCTACTCACTTCATGCTGATGTAGAGAGGATATAAATTGTGTACAGTTCAGTCTCTTGCTCTCTTTCCTTCCTTTGGTGGAGTGGGGATTTTTGAATAGGTAAAAAATGTAGCCTGTTTTGTCAGATAATAAACTTATCAAAATAATACTTTAAGTATTGGACATTAAGTTAAATCTTATAGTACTACTACAAAGTGCACTTATGAAGATTTTTTTATATATACATTCTTTCTTTCTGCCTTTGACCTACTTAGAGTTTGTCTTTCATAGAAAATTCTGGATTATAGATATTTTATATATTTTCTATAGCAGAAGTCAAAATTACAGAATCACTGGTGCTATACACAGCTCCACTAAAAGTGTATTACTATATCTGTCATTCCAAAACCCTTTCAAAATGACCATTTTTTGTTTAACTTTACTAATATCTTGGGTGTGAGTTTACAATATATTAATAACTTAGAATAATCTTTAATATGGTTGTTTATAGTTTGAAAATCTTTTGAAAAATAGACCTTCAAATACTTGTCTACTAGGAATGTCACTTGGTCTTAAGATAGTTTAATATCAGAGCCTTATCAGAGCTATTTTATGCAGACCTCTTTTCTTCTCATCTGAAAGCCTCCCTTTATAATCTAGTTGCATTGATTTTGTTCATACAAAACCTTTTCAATATCAAAATTATCTCACTGCTCTTCAGGGATCTTTATTCCATGTTTGATTAAAAATTATTCTCCTAGCAAAAGTCATGAATGGTGTCTGATCTGGCTCTCTCCTAATTTGGTTTTGGCATGACCTTTAATATTCAGTTTGCATATCCAATTAGAATTTTTTCTATAGTAGATTTTAAATTCTGTACTGGCTCCAGGATATCAGCTAACACACTACTGGCTAATCCACTTCACCTTATAGGCTATTTGAGTCCCCATTGATTGCTCCCCTATCCCATCTGTAGAATCAGCACTATACAATTTAGTACTTTATTCTAACTTGGGCAGGACCTAGAATGAGTAAATCTGGATTCTGGTTCTGGGTATGCCATTTCTTAACTGTATTACCCCGAAGAAGTCAGTTAATCTCTCTGAACTTCAATTTCTTTCTCTTTAATAAGAGGACAATAATATTTACACTACCTACTTCATAAAGTTGTGGTGAGGAATGTACTCTGCAAGTCCTAAAGCATGATATAAATGGGAATGACTAGTTCTAAAGTGAGCTATCACAATTATCATTACTATGCTATCTTATGTTATTTTCTGGTCACTTTATTCTTGGATCTTGACTCTTAAGCTCCTCAAGGACAAGGACTATTTCTCATACTTCTTCATCAAAGGAAGGATTGTCTATGTATTAGGGGCTTCATAAATATTTATTAGATGATTAATACTGAGAAAAAGGTGAGGAAGTTCAGTTTTCTTCCCATAACAGGTACTTCATGTAATGGAAAGATTCTGGATTATCTACTTTTAAAAAAAATTAGCCATTTCAGGGCTCCCCTTTATGTGTATAAACACTAGAGAGATTATTCAGTTTAAGGTTCTGGAATGAAGGTAAAGGGCATGGGTAAAAGATGGGAAGTTTAGGTTGACAGACAAATAGAGACTTGCATTTTAATATAGAATCCTCTTTTTGTGTTCTGTTCTGTATGGAAATGTTGAGGGGTTTTTTATATACTTAAGTTTAGAATTTTTAAAAAATTAAATAAATAAGACCATAATATCCTTGCCATGAAGCTCTGGTAAATGAAGAGGTCTGTCTCTCCTTCCAAAGGCAGAATACAAACTTCAGAATGAAAAATTCTATCCAACTTATTTCAACATTTTTTTTAAATCAAGTTCAACTTGGTATAGTTGAAAGAACAGGGAGAGGATTTGAATTCAAATTTGAGCTCTGGTTCCGCTACTAGGTGACCTTGAACAAAACCTTCCCCCTTTCTGGATCTCAATCTCCTCTCTTGATGGAAGTGATTGGATTGAAGAGCTCTGAACAACCCCTTAGGTCCTATCTACCTCAATTTAAGTATAAATAACAGACAATTGTTGGATTGAATTGATTGTCTCTTTCTTTTTTCTCCATGATAGCAAACCTTGCCATTGGTCATTTCCTCCTCTAATGTCTGTTTAGAACTATGGGTCCTTAAAGGCTTTGTCAGCTGAACCCAACCTCTGGTAGTTCTTCCCAAGCCAGAAAGACTTTGAGTAGAGTCCTGATGATGGTCATTTTGACATCTGAGAGCCAATATGAGTGTAGATGAGCTCAACACAGGGAGTGGTAACTCTATGAAATCACCTTGTAGTGGTAGTCTCTCGGTGACCAAGAGTGACTATTGTCTTTGTGCATATTCATATATGGTGTACCCTCATGTGGCTTTGGAGTCCAAAGGCTGAGGCGCAGAGTTTGTGGCACATGGGGCATGGGATGCCAGTTGTTATGGGAGGTGCGGTTGTGGCCTGGTGTCAGCGTTCACGCGCAGCGGCAAGACATCAATGTCATTCATCTTCAAAGGTGGTGGCGGTATGGTTAATGTGGGTTTGCCAGCTGCTTCTAACAGAGGCAGTAAGTTCTAGTTGCTTTGGTGTGATGCCAGCCCACTTCAAGTTTGACTTTAGCTGATCCTTGTATCTTTTCTTTGGTCGGCCTTGTTTCCTGAGTCCAGCTGACAGTTCACCATAGAATACCTGTCTTGGTATTCGCTGTGGGTCCATGTGGATGACATGTCCAGACCATCGTAGCTGGGTTTTGAGGATCATGACTTCGATGCTGGTGGAGTTGGCTCTGTCAAAGACTTCCTGGTTGGTGATTTGGTCCTGCCATTGGATCCTCATGATTGACTGGAGGCAGCGTTGGTGGAATTGCTCCAGCTGTTTCATGTGCTTCTGGTACAGTGTCCATGTCTCACAGCCGTACAGGAGCGAGCTGAGGACCACTGCGTTGTACACTTTGAGCTTCGTCGCAGTGCTTACACCTCTGTGTTGGAGGACTTTGCAGTGCAGCCGCCCGAGTGCCTGGCTGGCCTTTTGGATCCTGGCATTGATCTCATGGTCTAGGGACCTGTCGTTGGCGATGGTGCTGCCCAGGTACTTGAAAGTGTTGATGTTAGAAAAATGTCTGCCGTCAATTGTAATGCACAGCTGGTTAGTTGGCCTCCCTGGTGCAGGTTGGAACAGCACCTCTGTTTTGTTGAGGCTGATAGGCCAAACAGTTTTGTTGTGGTAGAGAACCTGTCCACAATGGTTTGAAGATGATTTTCTTGGTGGGCCATGAGAGCACAGTCATCTGCAAAGAGAGCTTCCAGGATGAGTCTCTTTCTTGTCTTTGTTTTTGCAGTCAGGCGGCAAAGGTCGAATAGTGAGCCATTCAGCCGATATTTGATGTAGACGCCCAGGTCTAGATCCATCAGAGCATGTCATAATACCTGGGTGAAGGATAGGTTGAATAGTATCGGAGCAAGGACACAGTCTTCTTTCACGCCATTGGAGATGTTGAAGCGATCAGGAGTCTCTCCACCAGATAGGACTTCCCCTGTCATGTCGACATGAAAGAGCTGGATCAGTTTGACGAATTTTGCTGGGCAACCAAGCTTGCTGAGGATCACCCACAATGCGTCCCTGTTCACTGTGTCGAATGCCTTTGTCAGGTCTATGAAGAAAATGTAGAGACTTAGGTTCTGCTCAAGGCATTTTTCCTGCATTTGCCTCACTGTGAAGACCATGTCGATGGTGCTGCGATCTGGTCGGAAGCCACATTGTGATTCAGGCAGGTTCTGCTCTGAAACAGATGACAGGAGTCAGTTGAGTATAACACAGGCAAAGATCTTTCCCGCAGTGGAGAGTAGTGAGATGCCTCTGTAGTTGTCACAGGCTGCTCGTGAGCCTTTGTTCTCGTATAGGGCTATGATGGAGGCCTCTCTGAGTTCTGGGGGCATGTCTTCCTCTTCTCATATGCTGGTCAGCACTATGTGGAATGCCTGGAGCACCTTTCCATTTAAGGTCTTGTACATCTCAGTTGGGATCCCATCTTTACCAGGTGCCTTGCCTGCACTCATTTGCTTAATGGCTTTTTGGACTTCCTCTATTGAAGGAGGGACATCAAGTTGCTCAATGGTGCAGTTTTGGGGGATCTGGTCAAGGGCCCTTTGGTCGACTGAAGAGGGTCGGTTGAGAAGCTGACTAACGTGTTCTTTCCACCTGTTGCTGATGCCTTTTTTATCTTTTATGAGAGTGTCACCATCAGAGGATGGCAAGGGAGTGGTGGTGGATTTTAATGGCCCATAGACAGTCTTGAGGGCACTGAAAAATTGTTTGTAGTTTTTCGTATCAGCAAAACTCTGGATTTCTTCTGCCTTTTTTTCCCACCATTGGTCTTGCATCTTCCTGATCTCACGCTGTGCCATGGCTTGGAGAGACTTGAATCTGTCCTTTATAGGAGCAGAGTTTGGGTTATTTTGCCACTCCATAAAGGCTTTGTTCTTTTTGCTCAATAGGTCTTCAATAGCAGTGTTATTCTCATTGAACCAGTCCTGGTGGTTGCGTTGTTTGGGGCCTAGGACTGCCTTTGATGTTTCCTTCACTGCCTCTCTGAACTGGTTCCATTTCTTGGTTGAGCTTCCAATGAGTGGTCCCTTGGCAGACAGCTTGTCATCCAGGCAGGACTGGAATGTTTGCAAATAAGATGGATCTCTAAGACTACTCACGTTGTAAAATGCGCGAACTGCCTGGGCGTGTTTTGGATGGCGAGGCGCAATGCGCATTTGAAGAGTCCCTCTAACCAATCAGTGGTCTGTCCAGCATTCAGCTCCTCATATGGCTCTGGTGATCTTTACATCCTGGATGTCTCGTCGGCATGCAATGATGTAGTCAATGAGATGCCACTGTTTTGATCGTGGGTGCATCCATGTTGTTTTATATTTGTTCGCCATTCTGAACACAGTGTTCACATTGTAAAACTATCTAATAAAACATGAAAGAGATATGATCTACACTGGTGAACAGAAGAACTGAGGAAACTACAGAGTTTTCAAATTCCTGAAATAACAGTTTTGACTGAAGCATCAGATCTTCAGATGGTTGCTTTATTGTCAAGGAGAAAACTGCTAATTTTATATGACCTCATTGTCTTAAGATCAACAGAGTTTTCTGGTTCTATGTAGGGCCTAGACCAGTTTTGCTGTTTAATAGATTTTCAGGTAAGTCATCTTTGGCTTAATTGAGTTTGAAAATATTAAATCTTAGCTCCAAAAATTATTTTAAAAAATATTAAAATCCCTTAGGTAGAGTTTTCACTCTGTATTCTGTATTCTGGCTTTGGAGAGAGAGAGAGACCTCTTTACTTACCAGAACTTCATGGCAAGGACATTATGATCTTATTTCTTTAATTTTTTTAAAATTCTGAACATGAGTATATAAAAAACCCTCAACATTTTCATACACAGCAGAATACAGAAAGAGGATTCTATATTAAACTGTGAGTCTCTGTTTCATGCTGCTTTGCTTTCAAAAAGGTATATAAAGTAGGGCCCCCATGTCCATGGGGAATATGTTAAAAGACTTACCCTGGGAGGCTGAAATAACAGATATAAGTGAATATCTGTTGCCATTTACGTGCATTCTCTCTCTGCTCCTGCCCCTTGGCTCCCACACTTCCTACCACCCCACAAAACAACACAAAACAAAAACATTAAGAAAGTGAAAGCAGAAGAGACCACTACAGAAGGGGGAATACTGTTGCCCTGGGAAGACCTCTGGGGCTGGTATGGGTGTATTACTGAAACCTGGTCAGACCTTCAGTGCCTTGTGGTTGACCACAGACAGCTAAAACCTCAGAAAACAAAACCTGGATCAGGGACCCCTACTGTAATAAATTTTGCATGGCAACTAAGTGGGGCAGTTAGAGGAGTAGATCCAGAGTCTGGGAAATTTGAGTTCAAATTTGGCCCCAGACACTTCTTAGAGCAAGTCATTTAACCCTTATTACCTCAGTTTCCTTATATGTAAAATGAGCTGGAAAAGGAAATGGCAAACCACCACATTATCTTTGCCAAGAAAACCCAAATGGGGTAACATAGAGTTGGACATAACAAAAAAAAAAATTCTATATGTTGTTTCCAAATCACTTCTATTTTTCTCTGCTCCCTTCTGAACTTTATTCTGTTCTCTTCTGTGCTTTTAAAAACATATTAAAATGGCCCTTTTATTGGTATCACTACTGCTAATTTCTTCCAACTCCCTTTACCTCCTTAATTAAAAATCCAGAGAAAGAAAAGAAAAAAGTCATGTAACACATAAACATAATGAAACAAAACAAATTCATACAAAGAATAGGTCTCTTTTTATACATTGTGTTCAGCACCTCTCTGCCATGACATAGCTAACATGCTTTGTCATTGATTCTCTGGGAACATGTTTGTTGACTGCATAAACCAATTTATTAAGTTTTTTGAAATTATTTTTCTTTACAATTGTGACTGCAAAAATTTGGTTTTCAAGACTGTGAATTGCCAAAACTGTAAAGATAATTTTAGTGTCTTGATTTTATATTAAAAATAAGTGGTCGCCATGGGAAAATTCCCAAATATAAAAAAAAATACCCAAGTCAGCTGGGTTTTATGGAGATGTTAATTAATACAAATTAATACAAATAATACAAAATGGCCTAGACCTGAGCCTTAAGAGAGACTAGTCAGTCTTTAATCACTCACCACAAGGTCATTCCAAGCATCCTTGACTGCGAACCCCAACTAGATTCAGAGAGCCAGCTCCTCCAAACTAACTCCAAACTCCCAACCAAGTTCAGAGAGAGACCAGCTCCTTTTAAAGAGAAATTTCTCTTACGTCACATCACCTCCTCTAAATTTTCACATCTACGAATCACAGTAGACGTTTTCCCCAGGACTGACCATTCTTAGTTCACATCTTTTTTGTCATCACCTTCTCTGGGTAGACTAAAACTTCACATCTCTTTTGTTAAGCTTGCCTTTTGTAAGTTACTTGACCTTTTAGTGATTAATTGAACCTTTATAGGTACTTAGCACCCTTTTGTATTAGATCTAAAAATAGACCCAGCTTAAGGTCTTAGCTTCACTATAAGTATGAGTTGGAGACTTTTCATTGTTCCATCAGGAGTTTACAACTTTATCTTCCCATAAGGCACTGTCTGAGTATGGGTGGAATAATGTTAAAATTCCCAATACATTCCTGATCAAATACCTCCATTTGTTATTATAAGCCTTAACCAAATGTTCTAAGGTAGAGTCTGGGCAGTTTTAAGATTCACACAATGCTTCACTTCACTCTGTGTCCATTCATACTATCCAGGATTCTTTTTCATGAATTCTTATAACCTAATAATTTCATTCAAATATTATAATATGTTCATCAATTCCTAAATTATCTAAGAAACAATCTGAAGTATCTCCTTAAATTCTAATTCTTTTCTTTTCCCACCCTACTTTTCATCCTCACATCAGGATTGGAAGTTTCTTTAACTTGTGCCTACCCCCCAACTTGATGTTATTTTTCTTCTTTCACTCCACTCCCCACTCCCACCCCCAATCCTGACTTGTTTCTCTCTTGAGTTTGACACATTTCTACACCCTCTTTTGTCAGTTTCTGGTAAAAAGTGATGTTAAACTAATACCCTTTCCCCTATTGTTTGTTCCATGTTTGTGTATTTTTCATCACATACATTCCAATTGTGAGAAATAAAGCTCTATTCCCTTCTTTCTTTATATGTCTATATCTATATACACATACACACACTTTTTTACTAATCCATTCCCATTCCCCACCACCTTCAAACAGAACAAATTCATTCTCCAGACTAATTTTTCTTATTTAACTTCCTCAACACCCTTTTTCTTTTGCAGAGGTTAAAATTCTAAAGAACACTCTTAAAAGTTAGTCTCCCCTTCCTCAATCAGTTTAATAAACATTCATAAGCACCTATTATGATCTGAGCACATTTGGTTCTAAAGAGCAAAATTCTTCCTTAAAGTTTCTCCTCCAAAATGGTTCTGTCTCTCAAGCATATGTCAAAATCTTGCAAGATATTTTGCAAGATATAAGAGAGAGAAGTATGTTTGACCTTCTGACTTAATATCAATTGAGGAGACAAACAGGGAACTATACTTTCTTGCTAGTGCCATGGAGGATGTCCAGGGAAAGGTCCACATAGAAGTGAAATCCCTTCTAGAGTCTTTTCTTTCCTTTGTGTGACTGACACTGGGTAGATTTTTCAAGTCCCAGGAAATTATTAAGCCTCCTAGATGAAATCCATATTCACTCAAGAGTTTAGCCTAACTATTCACACAGGAAAACCAAATAGATGAAGAATATCTGTTATAAAGGCATTGCTATGATTATTTGGGTGGAAAGCCTATTGTTAGTTTGTACATATATCTTGGAAGCCACTGAATACAGGCAATGCATTGGGTATAGAATTGAACAGGAGAAGAGTAGGCTGCAATGCCTTTGGGAAACTGTATACTGCTTTTATGACACTAAATTTTCATCTGCAACACAAGCCAGTCTTCTTTTACTATATCAATAGATTTCTATTTATACTTTGTATAAGTCTATAAGCCATAGTGGACTGTAGTCTATAAAGAATTAAAGTTAAGGTCACCAAAAATACAACAATAGGACTAATGGCAAGCATGACCAGGTGAAAACGCATTACCAGATAAAAACAGTATAAAAGAAATAATATACATGATCACATCAGAGACATATATGACCTGAAATGAATGTGGACTAGTCAGGTGGTAAGAATGAAAGACAAATTCTACCCAAATTAATATGCTTATTTAGTGCCGTACTTATCAAATTACCAAGGAACTTTTTTAATGAATTAGAAAAAATTATAATAAAGTTCATTTGGAAGAATGAAAGATCAAGAATATCAAGGGAAATTATGAAAAATATCTCAAGGATGGGGGCCTAGCAATACCAGATCTTAAACTATACTATAAAGCAGTGGTCATCAAAACAATATGGTACTGGTTAAGAGACAAAAGGGAGGATCAGTGGAATAGACTTGGGGTAAACAAGATAGTGTACAATAAACCCAAAGAGCACAGCTTTTGGGACAAAAACCCTCTATTTGACAAAAACTGCTGGGAAAATTGGAAAATATGTTGGAAGAGACTAGATTTAGATCAAAATCTCATATTCTCTACTAAGATAAATTCAGAATGGGTGAATGACTTCAATATAAAGGAGGAAACTATAAGTAAATTAGGTGAATACAGAATAGCATACATGTCAGATCTATGGGAAAGGAAAGATTTTAAGACCAAGCAAGAGATAGAGAGAATTATAAAATGCAAATGAATAATTTTGGTTACATTAAATTAAAAAGGTTTTGTACAAACAAAACCAACACAACCAAAATTAGAAGGGAAGCAACAAATTGGGAAAAATATTTAAAACAAAAACTTCTGACAAAGGTCTAATTACTCAAATTTATGAGGATCTAAATCAATTGTATAAAAAATCAAGCCACTCCCCAATTGATAAATAGGTAAGGGACATGAATAAGCAATTTTCAGTCAAAGAAATCAAAACTATTAATAAGCACATGAAAAAAATGTTCTAAATCTCTTATAATTAGAGAAATGCAAATCAAAACAACTCTGAGGTATCACCTCACACTTAGAAAATTGACTAATGTGACAGTAAAGGAAAGTAATAAATTTTGGGGGGGATGTGGCAAAAATTGGGACACTAATGCATTGCTGATGGAATTGTGAATTGATCCAACCATTCTGGAAGGCAATTTGGAACTATGCCCAAAGGGCTTTAAAAGACTATCTGCCATTTGATACAGCCATAGCATTGCTGGGTTTATATCCCAAAGAAATAATAAGGAAAAAGACTTGTACAAAAATATTTATAGATTCACTCTTTCTGTGGCAAAAAAAAGGAAAATATGTGGATGCCCTTTGATTGGGGAATGGCTGAACAAATTGTGGTATCTCTTGGAGATCGAATACTATTGTGCTGAAAGGAATAATGAACTGGAGGAATTCCATGTGAACTGGAATGACCTCCAGGAATTGATGCAGATTGAAAGGAGACGAACCAGGAGACAATTGTACACAGAGATGGATACACTGTGGCACAGTCAAATGTAATGGACTTCTCTACTAGCAGCAATGCAATTATCCAGGACAATTCTGAGGGACTTATGAGAAAGAACACTATCCACATCCAGAGAAAGAACTGTGGGAGTAGAAATACAGAAGAAAAACATATAATTGATTACATGGTTTGATGGGGACATGATGGGGTATGTAGACTCTAAACAATCATCCTAGTGCACTTATCAATAATATGGAACTAGGTCTTGATCAATGACACACGTAAAACCCAATGTAATTACTCATTGACTACATGAGGAGGGTGGGAGGAGGGAAGGAAAAGGACAGTAATCATGTAACCATGTAAAACTATTCTTAAATAAATAAATAAATAAATTTAATTTTAAAAAGAATGAAAGACAATTTATGAACAGTTTTCATAATCCATTGTCAATAAGGGCTAAAGGAAGCTCTTTGCTATCATGGGTTGACCCCTTGTGGTGGATTTACAGCAAGATATGGAAAAAGTTCACAGAGGTTTAGAAGGCATGAGTGAGTTCTCAGCAATCACTGAATAATCAGATCAAGAATTCATCTAAGTATCATGACCTTGTCATCCAATGTGTTAGTTATACCTCTTGGTTTTACTTCATTTGCAAATCTGAAGAACATGCCATGAGAAAAAATGTGAAACAACACAGGCTCCTTTCAAGTTAGTAGGGAACCCTTGATGAGCACTCTTGGAGTATGGACATTTAGCAGCTCCTCTCCACATTGTCCAAGAGAGTCCTTGACAAATTGTTTACTGAACTCATCTGTAGCATTCTCTGATCTACCAGGATAAGAACCCATTCCGCAAAAGGGAAGGAGCTAGACAAAGCTATGTTAATTCTTTCTTGTCAATACATTCTCTTCTAGAACTTAACCATTTTTTTCATGATCTAGAATTCTACCAAAAAGCAACATTGAATGTTCCGTGTTTTGTGTATGTGCTATCACTTTATTGGTTTGAGATTTATAAGTCTACCACTCATGAGGTTCTTGTTTTTTTTTTCTTTCTTAGGATAGGGACTTTGCCATTTGGCTATGTTGCCAGTAGGAGAACCTGACTGGGTCCCAAGAGCTGGATTTGGGTGAGCATTATACCTTATATATATGGTTGGTGACAATTAATAAAAGATTAGTGTTAAAAAATAAAAAAAAAAAGATTAGTGTTATATACTACTCAACTATGCTCTTAAAATAAATATGGAAATAGTCCTATTTAAATAAAATGCTATTATTGTAAAATTAGGTCCTTCAATCATTAATCCTCTACCATTGTTAACCATGGCTTAGCCTAAACCAGATCTCCTCCCTAAGGCTTAGATAAAAAGCCTACCTTTGTACTTTCAACCTTTCTGGAAGTCTAAGGCTTGTTTTTAGCTCTGGGACCTCCAGGCAACTTGGCATCAAAAGCTCTTGCAGAGGCTTCCTTGCAACTTTTGATCATCTGTCTAGCAAGAAAAATGTAGCAACTCTATGGTTACTACTTATCAGAGTAATGACCCCATTTCTTTTTTTAAAAGCTCCCAACTTTCAGCCTTTATTTCCTTGATCACCTTCCAGCCAAAATGGGGAAAAACCAAAAACCAGTATTATGTTCCTAGTCTTTGTAATGCTATTTTGCCATTATAATCAGGAATATCATAATTATTGCCAAGTTTAAGCTACAATATTTAGGGTTTTTTTTTTCAAAACATTTCCAACAGCAGGTGAATGGTCTTTGATTTTATCAGTGTAGAAAAGTCTGAGTGTGGGAACACCACTCCACACACACACATACCCCAGTCCAAATTTCAACCCATCTAATGATTTAGTAGATAAATTCTAAGGAATTGTATGATTCACATAGAAGTAGAGTAACTTTTTCAGTGATACAACTAGTAAATATCAGAAATTGAATTTATTTTCCCCACTCAAAACTGAACATTCAACACACTAATCCACCCTGCTTCCACAAACAATATTAGTAATAACAACAATTAATAATTAGGATGTAGTGAATAGAGCACAGGAAGACCCGAGTTCAAATTTAGCATTTGATACTCACTAGCTACATGACCTCGAATGAATCACTTTATCTTTGTCTGCTTCAGTTGCTCTATCTGTAAAATGAGGATAATGATAATCTTTATCTCTGAACAAATAAAATAATATTTGCAAATAGCACTTAAAAGAGTACTTGTTCTAACTAAGATTAGTAAGCATAGTATAAATGTTAGCTGTTAGTAGCCAATAACAATAGTAAGTCCTCTCCATCCCATCACTAGGATTTACTGTACCAGGAGCTTGCTGTGAGAACTAGAGTAAATATATTAAATTCCCTGATTGGCACTTTCCCTCTCTATAAGTTGAGGTGATTGGACTAAATAATTTCTTCAGTTCCTTCATAACTCTGACATTTTATCAGACCTGGTATATGTGTTACACAAGCCAAATATTCAAATCCCAGCATAGCCACTTGCTACTTACCTGATCTCAAGCAAATCATTTACCTTCTCTAAATCTTGGTTTCCTTTTCTGTAAAAGGAGGGAGCAGGATGGGACTAGATGACCTCTGACTTCCCTTCCAGACCTATATCTAGGATCCTATGTTACAATGTGTGATCTGGGGCAAATCGTGAAAGCTCTCTATGGCTCAGTTTCCTCATCCATACAAATAAGGGGTTGGACACCATAGCTTTTAAAGTACTTTCCAAACTTAAATTTATAATCCTCTGATCCTTTGAATATCTGATTTCTTTGTTCCAAAATTCTCCCACCCATCAGGTATCAAGCAGCTGGATTGCTTGAATTGAGTGGTTTCCATAGCAGCCATCACACTCATGGGATCAGGTACTAAACTACTGTGTTAGAGACAGCTTCTGATGCATATTTTCCCTGAAGGGCTTAGGCTTATAAAAGAAAATCAAACATCTCATACTATATTGCACGTTGACTTTTTATAATCACATTTAAGAAGAATATACTAAGACGTCTAAATGAGGCTATAAAATGATATTTTCATAGCAGCCATTTTGCAAACATATACTATTGGTCACAAGGGGGTGGGATTATGTGAGATATCAGAGATGACTTTGTCAGGCCTGTGGAGCTCATCATGAGATGGACTCTTTATGTTTTTCCCTGGCCTGTGCTTTTTCTGGGGAGGAAACATCAGGAGCTTTAAACTATGATCCTAGGTCTAACTTCTCTCTAATTCTGCTTTCTATTGTCCCTACCAATCCCAGTCCCTGATATGATCTTGGACTTCCCAGCTGTCTTACTGTTTGTTCCCATGGATTTCTTCTATATTTACATCTCTTTCCTTGGGAAAAGTTATGTCTCAAAGTACCTCTAAGGTTTGGGGCTGGCTATATATGTATAAGAATGAGCTAAGAATAAAACAAACTCTTAGAAAAGACAATGCCCTTTAGATTTACCTTCTTTCTTTGTTTTTCTGGTCCCTGCATTCTTCTACATGGCAATGAACAAAGGAAACTTAAGGGTCAAAAAAAATGAGGGAACACATGAAGAACGGTAGGTGTTGGAAAAAATCAATATTACCTGTTTTATAATCTAATCTCAGAAATTAAAATTGAGAAGTATGTGGACTACATACAATGAATTAGAATGGGGTTGTTCATGGACACTAGAAACCCAGAAACCAAGAATTTTATTTCAATGAGAGAGTACCAGCTAATTGGGTGGGTGGGTAGGTGAAAAGAGTTTTGATCCTCAGACCATAAACCTCTGGCTAGGGAGACGAGAATCTTTGTAGCCACGACTGAGAATAAGATTGAAAAATCCAAGGGAAGGTATTTTTGCTGGTGCCAAATAAGTGTGTTTGCCATTGCTAAAATATATCTAGCAATAAAAAGCCAAAGGGATTAAAATGCAGTAGTCATTCTTTCTTTGATAAAATCAAGGATTCTAGTGTGTAATTAAAATCTGTAACCCTAAAAACTATGATCCCCAGCAAAACTACAATTCCCAGCACCCTACTCACTTCCTCTCATTACCTGTTGACATAGAAAGGATATAAATTTGGTGGGGTTTCATGTCTCACTCTCTTTCCTTGTCTCTCTTTCCATGTCTCCACTCTCTTTCTCTTTTCTTCCTGTCAAGGCTTTGGAGGAGCCGGGATTTTTGAGCAGGTAGAAAAACTTAGTCATGTGGTTCTATTTTGTCACATAATCAACTTTAAAAAAGTAATACTTGAAGTATTGGACATTGATTTATATCTTACACTAGCTATGCCAGAATATGAAGTATCAAAAGTATCTGTTAAAGGCTATGCATCTGAACAGTCAATTCTTCAATTTTGTTTCTCTCTCTTCATGATTTTCAGAATTATTATTTTGTGATATTTTTGATATCCTTGTTCTTATATCTACATGCTCACTTTATTGAATTTTCACTCTTTCTTTTGTTAATTAAAGTGTTTAGAATCTTAAATTTCCTCTACAAATTACTTTGCCTATATCTTATCAGTGTTGATGTGCTGTTTCAATGTTATAACCTTCTTTGATATTATTATTTCTATGATTTCTTCAAGAAACCACATATTATTTAGTTTGTCCTGTGGTCTATAAAGTATTTAATATTTCTACCTTTTTACAATTGTTTGTGAGCTGTTTATGCTCTAGTAATATGGTCAAATACGGTTAATGCTTTATAATAATTCCAGGAAAGGGCAAAAAATGTATATAATATTCAAGGGCCTATCATTTTTATTTTTTTTCTTAAATTTTGTTCAGATCATTAACTTCTTTCTTCTTTATTTTACTATTAGATTCATCAAAATCTGAGAAAGGTACATCGCAGTCCCCAATAATTGTTGTTTTTCTGCCTACTTATCCCTGTAATTTGGTTAACTATTCTTTAGATGTTATGATCTGGAGTGAAAATATATTTAATAGTGATTGTGTTTCATTGTTCATGGTGCCTTCAAGAATAATGAAGTTTCTTTGTTTATTTCTTAATCATGTTAATTTTTTCTTTCTGCCTTGAATGAGATCATAATTACCACCCTTCTTGCTTTTATGTGCTTTATTTTTAATTCTGCTAAGGCTAATTGATTATGCTCTGACCTTTCACATTAAAACTACATGAATATAAGTATATTTCTTATAAATTCTTCTCCCTCTCTTCTGTTCTTTGGTAATCAGTCTTTCATAATAGAATTTTTGTTTTGTTGGTAATAACCCCTTTATAACACTTCTCTCTCTCTCTCTCTCTCTCTCTCTCTCTCTCTCTCTATATATATATATATATATATATATATATATATATATATATTACATATAATATATATATATTTCATCCCAGTTCTATATATACTATATTGTATCTCTATAAAACATTCTTTCTTTCTCCCACCCTCAACCTTCCCTTATTCAGAGCAGATAGAAAGGTTCATGAGATTCCCCAGTCTTTGACCTTCAAATCCATAATGGGTGAATGACCTGAATATAAAGAAGGAAACTATAAGCAAATTAGGTGAACACAGAATAGTATATGTGTCATATCTTTAGGAAAGGAAAGACTTTAAAACCAAGCAAGAGCTAGAAAAAAAATCACAAAATGTAAAATGAATAATTTTGATTACATCAAATTAAAAAGTTTTTGTAAAAACAAAACTAATGCATCCAAAATTAGAAGGGAAGCAACAAATTGGGAAACAATCTTCATAACAAAAACCTCTAACAAATGTCTAATTACTCAAATTTCCCCCACTAGTATAGCTTTTCTATCTATTTCATCCATGAGCTCCTCTAGTTTCACCTTTAGAAATTTGGATGCTCTGTGATTTGGTGCATACATATTGAGTACAGATATTTCTTCATTGTCTATACTGCCTTTTATCAGGATGTAATTACCTTCCCTATCTCTTTTAACTAGATGTATTTTTACTTTGACTTTATCCAATATCATGATTGCTACTCCTGCCTTCTTTTTATCATTTGATGCCCAATAGATTTGGCTCCATCCTCTTACTTTCACCCTATGCGTATCTACCTTCCTCATGTGTGTTTCTTGCAGACAGCATATGGTAGGGTTTTGGATTCTAATCCACTCTGCTATTTGCTTGTGTTTTATGGGTGAGTTCATTCCATTCACATTCAGAGTTATGATTACTAGCTGTGTATTTCCAAGCATTTTGATTTCTACTCCTGACCCTGCCTTTTCTTCTTTCACTATTTCCTTCTACACCAATGTTTGTTTATAGTCAGTCCCCCTAGTTCCCCCCCTTATTTTACTTCCCTTTCTACCCCCTTCCTTTTTATTCCCTCCCTTATTTTCCCCTGTAGTCCTTTTAAAATTCCCGCCCACCCACCCTCTCCCTCCCTTGTACTGCTTCCATCCCCACCAGACTGTTTGTTACCCTTCTACTCCCCTATAGGGTGCAAATCTTTTCTCTTCCCCAATGGATTGGATTGTTCTTCCCTCTTTGGGTCAGTTTCAAAGTACATAAGAGTTGAGTATGTCCTGTCTCCAACCTCTTTACCCTTCCAGTGTATCGATATTCTCCCCCCTCCCACCATGAGCTTCTTTGTGACATATAAATTTACCCCCATTTGTTTTTTTCCCATTTCTTTTAGTCATAACCTCTTTTTTTAGCTCTAGTCGTGTATATATATATACACATACATATGTATCTGTATTTATGCATGCATATATCTATATACCTATTTATGTCTTGTCCTTTCATCCTATACAGTTTGTCACTGTTCCCCCTAAGTGTAATTCTTCTAGCTGCCCAGGTGATAGAAACAGTTTTTAAGAGTTACCAATGACCTCTTTTCTTTTAGGGATACATATCATTTTAACTTATTGAGTCTCTAAAAAATTTTGTTTTTGTTTTGTTTGTTTTTTCCCCTCTTTTTTAATTACCTTTTGATGATTCTCTTGAGTTCTCTGGTTGGACATCAAATTTTCTGTTCAGGTCTGGTCTTTTATTTATGAATGCTTGGAACTCTTCTGTTGTGTTGAATGACCATACTTTCCCCTGTAAGAATATAGTCAGTTTTGATGGGTATTTTATTCTTGGTGGTAGACATAGTTCCCTTGCTTTCTGGAATATCGTATTCCATGCCTTTCGGTCCTACAGTGTGGATGCAGCCAGATCTTGTGTTAACCTCACCATGTTTCCATGGTATCTGAATGGCTTCTTCTTGGCAGCTTGTAATATCTGTTCTTTCATCTGATTGTTTTTGAATTTGGCTATAACATTTCTTGGTGTTGTCAGTTGGGGATTAAATACAGGGGGTGATCTGTGGATTCTTTCAATCTCCACTTTCCCCTCTTGTTCTAGGCTCTTGGGACAGTTTTCCTGGATAATTTCCTCTAGTATTATGTCCAGGCTTTTTCTTTTGTCGTATTCTTCTGGTAGTCCAATTATTCTTAAATTGTCTCTTCTTGAATGATTTTCTAAATCGTCTGTTGTGTGAATGAGAAGCTTCACATTTTCCTCAATTTTTTCATTCTTTTTGTTTTGTTTTATAGTGCCCTGCTGCCTTGTGAGGTCACTTAATTCCAGTTGTTGTATTCTGGTTCTTAAAGATTGGATTTCATCTCTGGCTTTTTGGTCATCCTTTTCCTTCTGGTCTGATTTTCTTTGAAGCTCATCTTTCATCCTCTTTACCTCGTCTTTCATCTCCTTTGCCTCATCTTTCATCTCCTTTGCCTCATTTTCCAGCTGGTTGATTTTGGCTTTCACAACACCATTTTCTAGTTTTAGTTCAAGTGCCTCTGTTTCCAGATGACTTATCTTAATTTTTAAGTTCTTTCCCCAATTGTCTTCAGCCTCTCTTAGTTGTGTTTTGAGTTCTTCCACAGCCTGTATCCAATTCGCTGGGATTTCTGATTTATTGTTTTCTGATCTCTCCCCCTCTGTTCCATTTGTTGAGTAGAAGCTGTCTCTTGTAGATTCTTTTTTCTTTTTCTGTTGTTTGCTCAAATTTACCCCTTCTTTACTCCCCGTATTTGTCTGTGCTCTTGTTCCTCTCATTTTTTTTGTTTTTTGGGGGGCTTCTATCAGTCTCCCCTCTTGGAGCTTTAACAGAAGATTTCTTGGTGTAGTCTCTGGGGGAGAGTTGTTGGGGGTTTGAGCTTCTCTGTCCTCTCGAGGCTTTTGATTGGCTTAAAGTCCAGCAGTCAATGAGGATGGGTGGGGAGCCTGGGCTTCCCTGAGTTCTGAAGACTTTTGATGGGATGGATTATGTTCAGCTTGGTTAGGCTGGGTTTGCACTGAATTCTAAACTTTCTGGACAGCTGGAGCAAATATGGAGGATCTCCAAAGCTCTGGCCATGCTGCCAGGTCTATGCTCCTTCTAGTCCACCATCTTGACTCTGCCTCTAGTTTTCTGTTCTTTCGAAAGACCCTGCTCCCTAAGGGGGTGGGGTCGTGGCCTCTCTGGTTTGGGCCGAATGAGCCCTAAAGCAAAAAAAAAATCTCTACAGTCTGTGTTGAATGCCCTGAAACTAGCCCAGGTTACTTTCAAGGAACGCCCTTTGGAGCAACCCCTTTGCAGGCCCTGAGGTTTCTGTTCTTTTCGAAAACCCTGCTCTCTAAGGGGGGAGGTGTCCTGGCCTCTCTGTGTTCTGAGGGCTCCTGATGGGATTAAGTTCATCTGGTGTGGGCTGAATGATCCCAACAAAAAACCTCCTCCTCCTCAGTCTGTGTTGATTGCCTGGAGACTGGCCCAGGTTGTTTTCGGTTTCTGTCCTTTCAGAAGCTCTGAGGGCTCTTGATGGGATTGGGTTCAGCTGGTGCCCTAAAGCTGGAACCTCCCTTGAGACTCAGATGGAAGGACCAAGCCAGGGAGCTTCAGGCTTCCCCCTTCTCTCTATGCTTCCCTGACTTCTGTGTTGGGTGCCCCAGAGACTGGCTCAGGTTGCCTTCAAGGTGAGTCCTTCAGAATAGCCAGCCCTGAGGCCCTTTTGCCAGCTCTGAGGTTCATGCTGCTGCTGCCGTGGGCTCAACACTCTGGCTTGGGGGGAAATGGGTCCTGGGACCTTCCTTCTGCCTACCCCTTAGATCCGAGTGATCTAGGGTTCTGGCTTTTGGGGGGCCGTACCTTTTGATCCAGGTCCAGGAGGAGGGTTCCCCGGGTCTGTCCTGTTGTTCAGTTTGAATTTTGGTGTCCTGGGAGCATTCAGTTTGTGATCGGTAAGGAAGGGTTTTCCAAGGTCTGAACTTTCGCTGCCTCTAAGCCGTCATCTTGACCGGAAGTCCCCCTTTCAACTTTTTTGATTTGCATGCCCATTTCTTTGACCTTTTCCCTCCCTAATTTTTTAATATATGAACTCAAGGACATAAATTTCTCTCTGAGTACTGCTTTGGCTGCTTCCCATAGATTTTGAAAAGATATGTCATCAGTTTTAGTTTCTTTAATGAAATTATTGATTGTTTCTATGATTTGTTCTTTAACTTACAGGTTTTGGAGGATCATATTACTTAATTTCAAATTAATTTTTGATTTGGCTCTCTATGTACCCTTACTAATTATGATTTTTATTGTATTATGATCTGATAAGTTTGCATTTATTATTTCCACTTTCTTGCCATGTTTTTATGCCCTAATATATGGTCAATCATTTGAATGTATGCTCTTTTTGAATATACTTTGAAAAGAAGGTGTATATCTTTTTTCTATTTATTTTCTTCACATATCTATTAACTCTAATTTTTCTAAGATTTTATTCACATCTCTTACCTCTTTCTTATTTATTTTTTGGTTTGATTTATCTAGATCTAGTAGAGGAATGTTCAGGTCTCCCACTGGTATAGTTTTACTATCTATTTCTTCCTTTAACTCCTCAAGTTTCTCCTTTAGAAATTTGAATGCTGTGGTTTTTAGATTTTCTCCATCTTGCTTAGTCTAGCACCCAGGAATGTACATACCCACAATACACTGGCATGTGCTGGCAAGTGGCAAATCAGAAACAACTGACTGACCCCTGCTCTGTCCTAAGCCAAGCTTGAGCCACCATTGTCACATGTGAAATGCAGGAAGTAATGTAGAGAACTGCCTTTGGAGTTCTCGTCACTTCCTGTGGAGAGGGCTGAGAACCAGTTTGATCCTGGAACTCGAGCTGGAGGAGCTCCCTCAGACAGCTTCCATGGGATGGTCATGTTGTGAGTGATAAAGACTGACTTCCCTTTCTCTTGGCTCTCAGGAGAAGCCTGCCCTTGGTAAAGGCCTTGAACTCCTTCCTGGCTCTACCTGAGCCAGAACAGTTTGAGTTAACTCTCCCTCTCCCTCTCTCTCTCTCTCTCTCTCTCTCTCTCTCTCTCTCTCTCTCTCTCTCTCTCTCTCTCTCTCTCTCTCTCTCTCTTTCTCTCTCTCTCTTAATCTCTTATTCCTATTGTAATTAAATCAACATAAAATTCCATTCTGATTTGAGTGTTTCATTTACGATTTAAGAAATTAAATCCTTGGCAACCAATAATTATTACATTCAGTCTCAACCCTAAATTTACCCCTTACAGTTCTATACCATTTGGTGCATCCATGTTGAGTATTGATATTTCCTCATTGTCGATATTGGCTTTTATCAGAATGTAATTGCCTTCCCTATCTCTTTTAATCAGATCTATTTTTACTTCACCTTTGTCAGATATCATGATTGCAACTCCTATCTTCTTTTTCTCAATTGAGGACCAATAGATTTTCCTCTATCCCTTGATCCTTATTCTGTGAGTCTACCTGCCTCATCTGTGTTTCTTGTAAACTACATATGGTAGGATTTTGGTTTCTAATCCACTCTGCTATTTGGTTTTGTTTTATGGATGAGTTTGTTCCATTCACATTCAGAGTTATCATAACTACCTCTGTATTCTGCCTCCCCCCCCAAATTTTGATATCTTCTCCTAGTTCTGCCCTTTCTTCTTTTGCTAAATCTTTTTAAAACAATGGTTTACCTTTAATCAGTCCCCCTAATCCCCACTCTTATTATACTTCCCTTTCTGCCCACTCCCTTTTTGTTACCTTCTTTTTTTAGTGTCTATTGAGTTCTGTCATCCACCTTTCCCTCCTTTTTTGTGTCCCCCACCCCACTCACCCCTTATTTTTTCCCTTCTCATTTACCCTGTATGGTAAGATAGAATTCTGTATCCCAATGGATCTATATGCTCTTCCCTCTCAGAACTGATTTCACTGACAGAAAGATTTAAATATTACCTATTAGCACTCTCTTCCTCTCCTTATAATAGTAATATTCTCCTCCCCTTTCCATGTGCCTCTTTGTGTGATATAGATTTTTCTATTTATCTTATTTCTTCAATTTTCTTTTGGTGTCATCTTCTATTCCACACTCCTTTTTTCTTTTTTTAGACCACTTATTACCTTTTTATTATACTATTATAGACCAATCTTTACCAATGAATGATTCTTATAATTACTATAATAGTAAATTTAATTTTTGAGAGTTACAAATAATATTTTTCATGTATTAATAAAAATAATTCGCTCTTATTGAAGTCCTTAAAGAAGAAAATTTAAATAAAAATATTTTCCCCCTTTCCTCTCTCTTTTTCATTTACCTTTTCATGTTTCTCTTGATCTTTGTGTTTGGATATCAAGTATTCCACTTAGTTCTGGTCTTTTCTTTACAAATACTTGGAAATCTTCCATTTTGTTGAATGTCTATACTTTCCCCTGGAAGTATCTAGTCAGTTTTGATGGGTAGGTGATTGTTGGTTGAAGACCACATTCTCTTGCCTTTCTGAATATCATATTCCAAGCCTTGTGGTCCTTTAGTGTGGAAGCTGCCAGATCTTATGTGATCCTGATTAGTGCTTCATGATATGTGAATCGTCTCTTTTTGGCTTCTTGTAAATATTTTTCCTTAGCTTGGAAGCTCTTAAATTAGGCAATCACATTTCTGGGGGTTGTCTTTTGATGATTTAATGTAGAGGGTGTTTTACAAATTCTTTTAATGTCTATTTTGCCCTCTTGTTCTATAAAAGTAGGGCACTTTTCTTGGATAATTTCTTATAGTATGATGTCAATGTTTCTGTTTATTTCTGGGTTTTCAGGTAGACCAATGATTCTCATATTGTCTCTTCTGGACCTGTTTTCTTAGTCAGTCATTTTCTCAGTGAGATATTTCATGTTTCCTTCTATTTTGTCAATCTTTTGATTTTGCCTTATTAATTCTTGCTGTTTTGTGACATCATTGGCTTCTAATTGCCCAATTCTGGTATTTAAAGACTGGTATAACCTTTTGATTTTCCTTTTTGGTTTGGTCTCTCCTGCTTTTCATGGCTTCCAGCTGTTTAATTTTGGTCTCTAATTTATTTATCATTTCATCTGATTTCTGGGCTTCTTTCTGCAATTGGGAGTTCCTGTCTTTTAAACTGTTATTTTATTTTTTAACTATTTCCCACTTTTCTTGCTAATATTCTTTCATCTTTTTGATAAGGTCCAATTTAAATTCTTTAAGAGTTTGTGGCCAATATTCATTTTTGGAAGGTTTTGGTGCATTTATTTGTTCTACCTCTTCTTCTATTTCCTCTATAGTCTGGATTTTTCCTCCATAAAAATTATCCAGGGTCAAAGCCTTTTTCTTGTTCTTCTTGGTATTGGGAAGTTGTTTTTCCTGGGCACTTTTTGCCAACACTATGCTGGTTTTTCCTTCCCTTTCCAGTCAGAAGTCTGAGTGAGGAGGGCTGGCTCTCTGTGTATGCAGATAAGGAGCAAGGTTTTGCCTAAGGCAACCTCTTGAGTTTTTGGAACTTCTACTGTTTGCAGCCCTTCTCTACACTATCTCTGTACCCAAGGTCTATGCTCTTCCACCTGTTGGGGTCTCAAGTCTAGCTGCTTTCAAGGGTAGGTCTTTGGTGGTCTTAGTCAGCTGCCAAGGACCTAGTGGTGCCTCTTGCTCGCTCACTGATTCTAGCAACCATTGGCTCTGAGTCTAGTGCACTGGTTCCCTAGGTGGGGTGGGGCAGGTAGATTAGCTGGTGTTTTTGTGGAAGCTATTTCACCCCCTTTAGTGTGGAAATACCCAAATCCCATGTATCTTCAGTGCTCCACCCTATTGTGGAGTCCCTTTGTTCATATGAATTCTTTTTTTTTGGCCTTTTGAGGTAGTCTATATTGGTAGGCAATGATGAAAGGTAGATTCGTGGATCTAAGCTGCAGCCATGTTTACCCAGAAGTCATCCTGGTTTTTCTTTTATTAACAGTCTGGTACAGTAGAAAGAACATTGGATTTGGAGTTGTAGAACTTGGGTTGAATTGTACTTTTGTGTGACTTCAGGCAAATAATTTCTTCTCTCTAACCCTGTTTTTCCATCTGTCAAATGAAGGGTTGGATTAGATGAGTCCCAAAGTTCCACCTACCCTTCCCATTTTCTCTTTTATACTTAGGTAGCCAGGTGGTGCACTGGAGAGAACATAAAACTTGGCATTCTGGTGAGTGTTTCACTGTGGATTCTTTGGGGAAAAATGTATGCTGGACCCATTTTCAAGTTTCATTTGCAGTATTAGCATTTTATCCATGGTTTTCTTAAGTCTAGCAAACCAACAAAACAAGAAGTGAAGCCCCTCAATGTAGTGTTTGCCAATGCCCAAGGCAGAAATGGCCACTGCTGAAAATTTCAAAATTGGCTATTGAGATCTGAAAAAAACTGCCTCTGATACACTCCTGGGCCCAAAAGAAAGGTTAGTCCCTACTCTCTGACCTTGTCCTGGAAGCTTCCCTGCAGACCCTGGCTGGCTATTATTTGTCTATCTGTCTGTGGTTTTTCCTCCCCCCTTGAGTGTCCATTTGTCTGTCTAATTAATGACAGGCATCCCTTTTTTCTAGAAATTCCTCTTACTTGCCACCCTAAGACTGACCACTGCCCTTGAAGGGCCAGCCAGAAGTAGCAGCTGATGGGATATCCCTTAATTCTTAACTCCAGTCTGGAAAATTGTGCACAAACATGGGTGGTTTGTAAAGCCACTAAGTCCTTTCTCTGTTGATAGTGGCGTTATAAAGCAAGTGCCACACTGGTGGGTGGAGGCTCTAATAGTGTCCCTTTAGACCTTGACCTTTCTGGGACTAGTATAATTACAGGAAACATATTACTCCATTAACATAGCAAGGGATTTGATCTTTTCCCTTTCATTGTTGTGAATTGCATTTCTAGAGAACAAAATGCTCCTTGAAACCCCTCAGGCAGCTCACTAGCATGGAAAGTAATTTATGCAACTCTCTTCTGGGTAGATGTTGTGAAGCCTGCCAGCCAATGAAAAACAAAAGCAAAAATAGGGTGGGGGGGAGGAGGGAAGGCAGCCTAGGAAAATGACAATAGCTTGGCCGGGGGCGGGGTGTCCAAGAGAGAGTATAAGGTCTTGCATGTCTGCATGGCACATGGCAGACTATGCCTACCTTCCAAACAAGTTACTCCCTACTGGCTGGTCAGCACAGTCCTGTCAAATGGGTAATGGACAGTTGGGGACATGGCTGTTTGCTGAGGGGAAGAACCAATCTACATGGAACCTTGTTGCTCGGCCCTCTGCCAGGGCCAGCTGCACCTGCCTGTGTAGGGCTGCGAGCAGGACAAATACAGAAAGCTCTAAGTATGAGCAGTTCATGGCACACCGAACATGGATTCCACCATCTTTCACAAAGTGGATGCATCCTGTCTTTATGGCTGAAGGCTAGGTTTACCAGCATAGCTTTAGCTTCCCCTAATCTAAGTCTCTGATCGCGAATTCCTCTGGCATAAGGCTGCCTCTGGGACAAAGTTGTTCAATAAGTCATGATTATAATTCCCTCTTGGAATTGGCCTATATGCATCTTGAATCCAATTCCCCAAATACTGATGATTTTTGCTTTTGAACTTGCCTCTCCTCTCACCATCCCTACTACTCTTGTGGATACATACCACTATCCTTCTAGTTACCCAAATTCATGAGTTAGAAGTCATTCTTGACCCTTCCCTCTTCAGCACCCTGCACATCGAATCTGTTACCAAATCTAGCTGATTCTCCTTCTTCAATGTCTCTCAATAATCCCTGGCCATCCTGGTTCAAGTTTTCATCTCCACTAATGTGAACTATTGCAAAAGCCCCAGTGGGTTTCCACACCCTTAATCTCTTCCCTCTCTCTGCCCTCAACATAGCTACTAAATTCCTAAAGTATAGGTTTGATCTCACTCCTCTGATGAAGAAGATCTGATGGCTCCCTATTGCCTCTGGGATAAAACTCAAGTTTTTCTCCTTAAAAGTTAAATTCTTTCACCACAGGCCCTGTCCTAACTTTCCAGCCTTATTTAATATTCCCCTGCATTATTTCTAACCTTTAGTCTAACTGGTCATCTGAATATTCCTCAGCCATTTCCTTTGTCTCCCACCTCTGTGACTTTGCCCAGGCTGTGCTTGCATGTCTGTAATATTCTCCTTCACCTCAACCTTTAGCTCCCAATTGTTCCCTTCACAACTCAGTTCAAATGCCTCGTCCATCTAGAGATTTTTGAAGATTACCTCAGTTTTTGCCTGCCCTCCCCTATATCAAATCACTAGGTATATTTCCTAGATTTACTTTTTTTGGGAAAAATCCCCCATTTCCATTTAGCCTCTCTACTTTAGATTTAAGTTTTCTAAGGACCAGAACTTCTTCACTTTTGTCTTTCTCTCTTCAGTGATTACTATAGTGCCCTTTTTATGTGACAGGTACTTTATAAATTTGTGATTGATTGATTGATTGGCAAGGTTGTCTCTTCTACCTAGAGATACAAATCGGCCAGAAGTGGCCACAGGGCAAATAACTTTAATATCCTTTACTCTCCACAAGCATCTAGGCTCCAAGACTCCACTGATTCCTATCTTAACCACTGGGGACTTGCTATCTGCCTCTGGCCTCTTCCATTCACCCAGGCCACCAGTTTAGGGCCCCAAATCCTCCTCAGTCTTCTCCTCCTCCTACCTGCCACCCAAGGGGATGACAACTGATTCAACCATGAAGTGAGCTCTGGAGCCTAGATATCCTGGCTGACTATGAGAGGGTGATTATCTCAAACAGGCCTTATCCTTCTAAAGTCAGTCAGCTTGAGGTCTCTACTGACCCCTGCCTTGAACATCTGGCAGACTTGGGACTCACCATCTGTTTACTGGTAGGCACATACCTTTCCCCCTCCTTCCCTTGCTTTCCACTTCTTGTTCAGGGATTGATAATCAAATCAGCATTACCACTGCTGCTGTGAAAGTCAGGATAATCTATTGTCCAAAAGGCCACATTCATAATCCCTGTGATTCTGATTTGGACACTGCTGAGCCCCAAGGTCCCTCTTCTGGCCCTCACTCCCCACACTCTTATAAATGTCCATGTCCTCCCATTTCTCCTTTGTTTCTTTCTTTCCTACCCTTCCATGGTGCCCCTTGGAACCCCATTTTACTGTTAACTAACTGTCCTTTATATTAGATCTGTGTATTACCTGAAGAAAGGACTTTGTATGCATTTTGTTCTTGATTTTCTTTACATGTGTCCTTTCCCATTCCTTGAGAGGAGAAACTTTCATTTTGCTGTGGTACCCCTCCAACGCCTAGCATCTAATAGATGCTAGGTGAATTGAATATACCTCTCCCCAAATTGGTCCTTACTCAGACTCAGAGCCCCAGTGTTTTCACAGCTTCCACTATGGCATCAACTTGGTCCTTTCTTTTCAGTGGAGCCATGGTCTTTCGATCTTCCCTGAGGTTCATGTTAAAGCTTTTGTGGGTTGGCTCTTATCTTATAAGGGCACTTCAAGGAATCAGGATAGGGGACTCCTAAACCTGGCTTGCCATTAATAAGTTCTATGGCCTTCCAGAGGCCTTATCCTTAATTGGGGTCAGAGTTTGTTACTTTGAAAAATGTGAGGACTAGACTAGATCATCTTAAAGTTAGGATATCGTGACTCTATTCTAATGAATTAATTTATGCTCTGTTTTTAATGGCTGATAATAAACACCCTCAGTCTTCTCCATGCAGAGCAGTGAACCAATTGCTTTGTGAGAAACAAAGATCCATAGGACATGGTCCTTGCCTTCCAGAATGAGTGTGAAATAAAGATAATACTTGTGCCATTTCCTTCACAGGATTATCATGAGGGTCAAATGAATTAATGGATATATGAAAGATCCTATTATAGTATTAGTGCTAAGTACATTTCATTTAACCATAGAACATCAGAACTGTGAGGGTATTAGAGTATGGAAACACAGAGGCCAGGAGGGACAGTAGGACATCATCATCTTAGCTAACATTTAGTATTTTAAATTTTTGCAAAGATCTTGAAATAAACTAACTCATTTGACCCCCACACACAAATCTGTGAGGTAGATGCTATCATTATCCCAATTTTAAAGATGAATAAAAAAGACACAGAGAGGTTAAATGATTTTCCCAGGGTCATATAGCTAGTTTGGGTCTTTGGCAAAATTTGAAATCAGGTCTTCCTGACTCCAAGTCTTATGCTTTATCCAGTGAACTACCATTGGCAGTCTACTGAAGCCTTTCAATTTCTTTTCAGAATAATGTTTTAAATGTATAAGATTAAAATTGTAAAGGAAATGAATTATATTAAAACAGTTATTATGATTTTTAAAATGTTCATGGCCCATAGATTGAAAACTCTTGCCACAAAGCAAATTCAGAGGCCACAAACAAGAATACAATGGATTCCAATTGAAGTAAGGGACGTAAGATGGAAAAAGATATTAGGATCTTGTCTTACCTTAGCAGCTTCTTTTTTGATCTGAGAAGTGCATAGTGGATCACAGCTCAGTGCCTCTTGTTTAACACAATAGTCAATACAATAGGATCAAAACCTGCCACTTCCGGTGGAAAAGACTGTAGAATCCTAGGTCTAGAGCTGACATAGACCTTGGAAGCCATCTAGTCCAACTCTCTCCATTTCCTCTGATCACATTTTACAGATGAGTAAACCAAGGCCTAAGAATGGGCAATGATTTGCTCATGGTCATGTGTAGGATCTTAGGTCTACTGCTGGACGAACCCTCAGAGGCACCAGTTAAACCAATCCCTCATTTTTACAGAGGAAGAAGCTGAGCCCCAGGTAGTACACATCTGAAGAGGAATAGGAACCTAAGTCCTTGAATTCTAGAGGCAATGATCTCTCTTTCCACATAGCCATGCAGTGTGCTACACACAAACTATTCAAATTCTTTTCTACCTCAACTACTTAACTCCAATAAACATGGAGATGGGAGAAGGAGCGTGGCAGAGACGATTATCCAATGGAAGCCTAATAGAGTAGGAACACCAAGTTGCTAGCTCATTGCCTAGTAGACAGCTCAAAAAGTATTTTTGCTGACCACCTGATTGAAATGCCCCAACAGAAGAAAGATCCATCTCAGCATACATGGAGGTAAACATCAGCATTATAGCACACTGGGGCTGGCCCTCAGCAGAAAAGTCAGATAAGCCAAATTTGTCTTCAGCATACTCAAGCTTCTCCCTGTGGGACCCTCCACCCTTTCTTGTATATCTCTGCATCTTCCCCTTCCATATGTATGCCTTCTTGCTCCCACAAAAGGCTCTGATACTCCCCCCTCATTAATATAGAGTGCGAAGTTGTCATTACATTGCCTTAGCTGGAGAAGGAATTGGGGAGGAGGGAGAAGCTGAGTAGAGGAATCCTCTCTCATTGTGAAATCCCAAATCAGTGAACAGGTAAGGGAAAGGAAGGCTTTCCCAGGGGACAAAGTCCAAGGAGCAGTAATCAAGAGAGCAAGAAATCTGGCATGGCAGCCACGCCAAGTGGAGTGGGAGGAGAGCTCGGAGGCTCAGTCTGCACGGGGCTCTTTTGGGGTCAGGGGCCCCTCGTCTGTGATCATGAAATCACAGCATGGAGGTGGCTGCCTAGGAAGCCTATGTGTAAGGCCAAGCTGACAGCAGAAATCAACAAGGACTGATTGAAATTCCAGAGGCTGCTGTGATTAAATTATAGCAGAACATGTGCTTTGTATATTTTAATGTCACAGTAACCACAGCTCAAATACTATGATGAATCTGTTGGAACAAAGATTACCAAGCCCCAATCAGTAGTCTGCTTATTATTTCAAGCAATACAGTTACAAGAAGTTTCCAGTACCATCAGAGAATCTGGACAGTCCCTGGGAGTCTTTGATCATGAGGGTTGGCAGTCAGCATGCACAAGGAATTCTGAGTGAGTATTCAAGAACCACAAATTAGAATTATGGCTATTGTTTTTGCTCAGCATGCACCTTTTATGACAACAGCAAAAGAAAATGGTTACTTCAGGTGACTTTTTATCTGGCTTGAATCTGAATCCTGAAGAGCAACAAACCCTCAAGAAGGAAAACTGAGGCTAAGAATTTCCATTTTAATTAACAATTTGCACTGATTAACTCTTTGATTAAGAGACTATCACCTTTTAAAAGCCCCCTGAATCTAGGTGGTACTGCAGTAGATAAAATGCTAGACTTGGAGTCATCCTTTTGAGTTCAAAATGTAGTCTCATATACTTACTAGTTGCGTGATCCTGGGCAAGTAACTTACCCTGTTTGCCTCAGTTTCTTCACCTATAAAATGAGCTAGAGAAGAAAATACCATACCACTCCAGTATCTTTGCCAAGAAAACTCAAATAGGGTCATGAAGAGTCAGAAATGTCTGAAATACATAAACATCAACTGTCACTAATCTCTCCTTTCTCTTTGTCTCCATTTTTGTTTCTTACATTCACACACACACATAAGCTCGTGAGCAAACACACACACACACACACACACACACACACACAACACACCTTGTAGACCTTTACTGACTCCACAAAGAGTTGAAAAAAAATTGTATTGGAGACAGAGGTGCTTGGCAATTTCTGGCCAACCACTATAATAGATGCCATCTTGAATGAGGTAATTAGTATGGCCTGGTTTATTTCTAATTCTCAAGGTAATTTTCAAAATTAAAGATCATGGTCAAGATGGTGGCTTAGAGGCAGAGAAAGTTCAGACCTCTGAAAAGCCTTCTTACCAATTACAAACTAAATGTTCACAGGAGACTGAAAATCAAACCTAGCAACAAGACAGAGACAAGGAACCCTCTTGCTGGATTCAATTTAAACAGTATGCCCCCCCCCACACACACAAAACCTGAATTTGAGAATACTCAGGTTTAAGGGGAAGGGCGAAGAAAGGTCCCAGGACCCACCACACACACACACACCTAGAGTGCTAAGCCTCCAGTAGCAGCTGGTCTGGAGGGAATACTGTGTAGTCAGGGCTGGGCTAGGAAAGGAGCTGGAGAAAGAGCGCAGAGCAGGCAGCCTGGTTGAAGCAGCAGAGACCCTCCATATTGCTCCCCTCTTAAAGGAAGTTTTGGCCTCAGGGCTCATCCATCCCAACCCAGCAGGACTCAATCCAACCAAAACTCTTCAGAGGGCATGGAAGCTCAAGCACCAACACCACTCCCCCACAGACTGTTGGACTTTGATCCAATCAAAGCCTCCAGAGATCAGGGAAGCAAAAGCTCCAATACCCCTCCCCCACAGACTGCACTGAGAGACTTGCTGACAAAACTCCAAGAGGGAAGACTGACAGAAAAGCCCAAACACACTGATCCAACACATGAGAGGAGCAAAAGTGCAGGCAACTGCAGGGGGAAAACAAAGGACAAATATGAGCAAACAACAGAAAAAGAAAAAAGAAATTACAATTGGCAGCTTCTATACAGGCAAGGAACAAAGAGCAAATGGAACAGAGCAGGAGGAAACACCAAGAAATAAAACAGAAATCCCAGCGAATTGGACATAAGCTTTGGAAGAACTCAAAATACAATTGAAAACACAATTAAGAGAGGCTGAAGACGATTGGGAAAAGAACTTAAAAACCAATATAATTCACCTGGAAACAGAGGCACTTGAACTAAATTGAGAAAATAGTGTCTTGAAAGCCAAAATCAACCAGCTGGAAATTGAGGGAAAGGAGATGAAAGATGAGACAAAGAAGATGAAAGATGAGGCAAAGGAGATGAAAGATGAGGCAAAGAGGATGAAAGACGACCTCCAAAGAAAATAAGACCAGAAGGAGAAGGATGACCAAAAAGCTAGGGATGAAATGCAGTCTTTAAGAACCAGAATACAACAACTAGAATTAAATGACCACACAAGGCAGCAGAACACTATAAAACAAAACCAAAAGAATGAAAAAAATGAGGAAAATATGAAGCATCACATTCACAAAACAGAAGATTTAGAAAATCGTTCCAGGAGAGACAACTGAAGAATCATTAGTCTACCAGAAGACCATGGCAAAAGGAAAAGCCTGGACATCATACTACAGGAAGTTATCCAAGAAAACTGCCCCGATATTCTACAACAAGAGGGAAAAGTAGAGAATGAAAGAATCCACAGATCACTTCCTGTACTTAATCCCCAATTGACAACACTAAGGAATGTTATAGTCAAATTCAAGAACTATCAGACCAAGGAAAAAATATTACAAGCTGCTAAGAAGAAGTCATTCAGATACCATGGGAACACAGTAAGGATAACACAGGATCTGGCTGCATCTACTCAGAAGGACTGAAAGGCATGGAATATGATATTCCAGAAAGCAAGGGAACTAGGTCTACAACCAAGAATCAACTACCCAGCAAAACTGACTATATTATTACAGGGGAAAACATGGTCATTCAACAAAATAGAAGAATTTCCAAGCATTTGTAAAGAAAAGACCAGACTTGAACAGAAAATTTAATGTCCAAGCACAGATTTCAAGAGAATCATCAAAAGGTAATTTAAAAAGAGGGAAAAAAGAAAAACAAAACAAAAAACAAAAAACTTTTTAAGGGACCCAATAAGTTAAAATGATATGTATTTCTATAAGAAAAGAGGTCATTGGTAACTCTTAAAAATTGTTATTACCACCCGGGCAGCTAGAAGAAGTACACTTACAGGGAACAGTGACAAAGTGTATAGGATGAAATGCTAAGACATAATTATGTATATAGATCTGTGTAGGCATAAATACATATATATGTATGTATATATGTATATATACAAATACAGCTAAAAGAAGAGGTTAATACTAAAAGAAATGGGAAAGGAACTGAAGGGGGTAAATTTATATGTCACAGAAAAGCACATGGTGGGAGAAGGGAGAACATCAATACACTGGAAGGGTAAAGAGGTTGGAGATAGGAAATACACAACTCTTACATGCATTGAAATAGACCCAAAGAGGGAAGAACAATCGATTCCATTAGGGTAGAGAATTGATTTGCGCCCTATTGGGAAGTAGAGGGGTAGCAAACAGACTGGTGGGGAGGTAAGCAGTACAAAGGAGGGAGAGGTTGGGGGTAGTTTTAAAAGACTGTAAAGAAAATAAGGGGAGAATAAGAAGGGAGGGGGTAATAAAGGGAACTGGGGGACTGATTAAAAGCAAACATTGGTGTGGAAAGAAATAGTGAAAGAAGAAAAGGCAGGACTAGGAGTAGAAAAAATGCTGGGAAATACATAGCTGGTAATCATAACTCTGAATGTGAATGGAATGAACTCACCCATAAAACACAAGTGAATAGCAGGGTGTATTAGAATCCAAAACCCTACTATATGCTATATACAAGAAACACATATGAGGAAGGTAGATACACATAGGGTCAAAGTAAGAGGATGGAGCCATATCTTTTGGGCATAAACTGATAAAAAGAAGGCAGGAGTCTCAATCATGATATCTGATGAAGCCAAAGTAAAAATATATCTGATTAAAAGGGAAAGGGATGGTGATTATATACTGATGAAAGGAAGTATAGATAATGAGGAAATATCAGTACTCAACATGTACTCAACACCAAATGGCATAGCATACAAATTTCTAAAGGAGAAACTAGTGGAACTCAAGGATGAAATAGATAGATAAACTATATTAGTGGAAGACCTGAACATTCCTCTATCAGAACTAGATAAATCAAACCAAAAAATAAATAAGAATGAGGTAAGAGAAGTGAAACAAATCTTAGAAAATTTAGAGTTAGTAGATATGTGGAGAAAAATAAATAGGGACAAAAAGGAATACACCGTCTTTTCAGCAGCACATGGTACATTCACAAAATTGACCATGTATTAGTGCATAAAAACATTGCAATGAAGGGTAAAAGAGCAGAAAAAATGCAACCTTCTCATATCACAATGCAATGAAAATAATAATTAGTGAGGGTACATGGAGAGGCAAATCAAAAATTAACTGGAAGTTAAACCATACGATCCTCCAAAATCGATTAGTTAAAGAACAAATCATAGAAATAGTTGATAATTTCATTGAAGAAAATGACAATGAGGAAAGTTTCTTTCAAAACCTAGGGGATTCAGCCAAAGCATTACTCAGGGGGTAATTTATATCCTTGAGTTCATATATTAACAAACTAGAGAGGGCAGATGTCAAAGAATTGGGCATGCAAATTAAAAAACTAGAAAGTGAACAAATTAAAAATCCTCAGATGAAGACTAAATTAGAGATCCTAAAAATCAAAGGAGAAATTAATACAACCGAATGTCAAAGAAGTATTGATTTAATAAATAAGACCAGAAGCTGGTACTTTGAAAAAACAAATAAAATAGACAAAGTACTGGTCAATATAATTAAATAAAGGAAAGAAGAAAACCAAATTGACAGTATCCAAGATGAAAAAGGAGATCTCACCTCTAATGAAGAGGAATTTAATGCAATTATTAAAAGCTATTATGCCCAATTATATGGCAACAAATAAAACAATCTATGTGATATGGATGAATATATTTAAAAAATATAAATTGCCTAGGCTAACAGAGGAAGAAATAGATTTCCTAAAAAACCCCATATCACAAAAAGGAATTGAACAAGCCATCAAAACATCCCTAAGAAAAAAATTCCCAGGGTCCAGATGGATTTACAAATGAATTCTATCAAAGATTCAGAGAATAACTAATCCCAATATTATACAAACTATTTGACAGAATAAGCAAAGAGATTCTACCAAATTCCTTTGACAACCCAAATATGGTTCTGATTCCAAACCCAGACAGGTCAAAAACAGAGAAAGAAAACTATAGACCAATCTCCTTAATAAACTTAGATGCAAAAATCTTAAATAGGCTACTAGGAAAAAGACTCCATCAAGTCATCACAAGGGTTATTCACTATGATCAGGTAGGATTCATACCAGGAATGCAAGGATGGTTCAATATTAGGGAAACCATCCACATAATTGACCATATCAACAAGCAAACTGACAAAAGTCACATGATTATCTTAATAGATGCAGAAAAAGACTTTGACAAAATACAACACCCATTCCTATTGAAAACACTAGAAAGTATAGTAATAGAAGGGCCTTTCCTAAAAATAATTAAAAGAATATATCTAAAACCATCAGCAAACATCATCAGCAATGGGAATAAACTAGAATCCTTCCCAATAAGATCAGGAGTGAAACAAGGATGTCCATTATCACCTCTATTATTTAACATTGTACTAGAAACACTAGCAGTAGAAATTAGAGAAGAAAAAGAAATAAAAGGTATTAAAATTGGCAATGAGGAGACCACACTATCATTCTTTGCAGATGATATGATGGCCTACTTAAAGAGTCCTAAAGAATCAACCAAAAAGCTAGTTGAAATACTCAACAATTTTAGCAAAGCTGCAGGATAGAAAATAAACCCACATAAGTCATCAGCATTTCAATATATTTCCAACACATCTCAGCAGCAAGAATTAGAAAGAGAAATCCCATTAAAAATCACCATAGACAATATAAAATACTTAGGAATCTATCTGCCAAGACAAAGACAGGAACTATATGCACATAACTACAAAACACTCTCCACACTATTAAAACTAGATCTAAACAATTGGAAAAACATTTATTGCTTATGGGTAGGATGAGCTAACATAATAAAAATGATAATCCTACCAAAATTAATTTACCTATTTAGTGCCATACCCATTAAAGTACCAAAAACCATTTTTAATGAATTAGAAAAAATATAACAAATTTCATTTGGAAGAACAAAAGGTCAAGGATATGCATGGAAATCATGAAAAAAATGCAAAAAAAGGAGGACTTGCAGTCCCAGATCTCAAACTATGCTATAAAGCAGTGGTCATCAAAACAATTTGGTACTGGCTAAGAGACAGAAAGGAAGATTATAGGAATAGACTAGGGATAAATGACCTCAGCAAGACAGTCTATGATAAGCCCAAATTTCCCACTTTGGGGACCAAAATCCATTATTTGATACAAACTGCTGGGAAAATTGGAAGACAGTATTGGAGAGATAAGGTTTTGATCAACATCTCACAACCCACACCAAGATAAACTCAGAATTGTTGAATGACCTGAATATAAAGAAAGAAACTATAAGCAAATTAGGTGAACACAGAATAGTATACATGTCTGATGTTTAGGAAAGGAAAGACTTTAAAAGCAAGCAAGATCTAGAAAAATTCGCAAAATGTAAAATCAATAATTTTGATTACATCAAAATAAAAAGTTTTTGTTCAAACAAAATTAATGCATCCAAAATTACAAGGGAAGCAATAAATTGGGAAACAATTTTCATAACAAAAACCTCTGACAAATGTCTAATTACCCAAATTCATAAAGAACTAAAAGAATTGTACAAAAAATCAAGCCATTCTCCAATTGATAAATGGGCAAGGAACATGAACAGGCAGTTCTCAGCCAAAGAAATCAAAACTCTTAATAAGCACATGAAAAGGTGTTCTAAATCTCTTATAATCAGAGAAATGCAAATCAAAACAACTCTGAGGTATCACCTCACACCAAGCAGATTGGCTAACATGACACCAATGGATTGTAATGAATTCTGGGGGGGATGTGGAAAAGTCGGGACATTAATGCATTGCTGGTGGAGTTGTGAATTGATCCAACCATTCTGGAGGGCAATTTGGAACTATGCCCAAAGGGCGCTAAAAGATTGTCTGCCCTTTGATCCAGCCATAGCATTGCTGGGTTTGTACCCCAAAGAGATAATAAGGAAAAGGTATATACAAAAATATTCATAGCTGTGCTCTTTGTGGTGGCAAAAAATTGGAAAATGAGGGAATGCCCTTCAATTGGGGAATGGTTGAACAAATTTTGGTATATGTTGGTGATGGAATACTATTGTGCTAAAAGGAATAATAAAATGGAGGAATTCCATGGAGACTGGAACAACCTCCAGGAAGTGATGCAGAGTGAGAGGAGCAGAACCAGGAAAACATTGCACACAGAGATTGATACACTGTGGTCCAATCAAATGTAATGGACTTCTCCATTAGTGGCAATGCAGTGATCCTGAACAACTTGGAGAAATGTATGAGAAAAACCACTATTCACATTCAGAGGAAAAACTGTGGGAGTAGAAACATAGAAGAAAAATAACTGCTTTGATACATGGGTTGTGGGGATAGAGCTGGGGGTATAGCCTCTAAGTGAACATCCCAATGCAATCACCAACAACATGGAAATAGGTTATGATCAAGGTCACAAGTAATACCCAATGAAATTTCGTGCCAGCTACAGAAGGGTGCATAGAGTGGAGGAAGGGAAATAACGTGATTATTGTAACCAAGGAATAATGTTCTAAATTGACTAAATAAAATAATTAAAAAAATTAATAATCATGTTTTTTGGGGGGATAATTATATTGTAAGAACATTTTCATTTTACACTCCTATCTGATTTCCTTCACTGAGACTGGCCACCCTTTCCAGCACTGGTTTCTCTTCTATTTATATTCCATACTCTCTGGTGATGGTGGCAAAGGAGGACTCCTAGATCACTTTCAGACCATGTGTGTTTGTGTGTGTGTGTGTGTGTATGCACATCTATGAATGGAACAGATAACAGAGAGATAATAGGGCATACATAACAAGACACATACAACTATTTCCTCACTAACTTCCCAGTTTCTTTCCTTTCTTAGATTATAATTTTCTATCATTCTTTATTTCCCTTTTCCTTACAACCTCAGAAACTGACAATTGTTTTCATCTTGACATGGAATGTAGCAGCCCACCCCTATCTAGGGACAAGGGAAACAGAATGTACAAAGTGGCTTAGAAGAGCATGCTCAGTCTTGCGCATGGTTAGGAAAGCCTCTGACCCTTGATCCCAGCTTCCCCTAGGTGAGGCGGGAAAACAGGTTTCTTTGTGCTCACCTGGCTAAGGGAAACCACACCTATACATTGTCGTAATTTACTATTTCCCAATGTCAATATACTATGTAAGTCATCAATATGTATTGTGCATATTAGCATATCAAAGACATTAAAAGCAAGGGCCACAGCAAGCTCCTTCTTCCTCTCTTGGATCTTAGCTATCACTGATGTCTGTCCTTGCTGGAGCTGCTCCATCTTTAATTCCTTTCCTTATCTACCTCTCCCACCTGGGACCTGGCTTTGGGCCAGGCACTCTCTTTTCTCTATCATGTCTCTGACCTATGTGGTATTAATTGTGGATCTCAGGATGGATCATGCCTCTGCGACATCCTAAGATCGGGGTTCTGCTGTGGCCCCATTATACTCAATAAGGCCTGGTTTCTGACTCATTTCTGCCACCTCATATCTATAACTTGGCTCCACCACGCCTCTCGGGGTATCCGAAACTTCTATCCTCTTTCTATCTTTCTACCTTGTGGCTTCTCGCTGGCTGAGAAAGCCACATGGAAGTCCTGTATCTCTCATTTTCCCCTAAATAGTTCTTCCCTTGCATTGACCACACTCTCCTTCCTTCCCCACTTTTACCCCTTGGTGAACCAGTTCAACTTTATGTTATCCTCTTCTCTTGAGTCCCTTGTCCCCTTATACTATTGCTGATCATATCCTGCAAACCTTTAACCTTTTACCCTTATTCCCAATGCCTTTACTCCTATTTTTGTGCTATTGAATCAAAATGGGAAAAATCATGAAATCGTATTGATTGGATCTCTTACAAAACTATTCAACATAATTTCAACTGAGCCCTTTACATCTCTAATTGATTCACTATCCCACTTACCAGGGCAGCTTTTCCAAACTTTCACATCTCCCTTCAAGGCCTCTCTCCACCATGCTCTCAGCTGAGAATCCTATTTCATATGTCATTAAAAATTGTGGCCATATTCCAAGAACTTCTTCATCTCCGCATCTCCTCATCTCCAATCACTCAGACACCTTCCATACCTCCTTTATCTCCTCCTTCACCTTTGTCTCATTTAAAGAGTTGGCTGTTTTTGCTAAGACAAACCTAATATGTATCCTTGGTCCCATTCCATCCTATTTTAGAAGCGGGTCATCTCCTCTACCATTCTTGCTCTTCAACCTTTCCCTGTCTACTGGCTGTTTTCCTGACGCAGACAAATAGCCATATGTTCCCCATATTGAAAAAAAAAATCATTTAATCTGTTCATCCCCACTAGTTCCTTATTTCTCATCTTTTTGTAGCTAAATTCCTTAAGAAGGTTATCTATAATTGGTTCCTTCACTTACTTTCCTCTCAGTTTCTTTTGAGCCTTCTGCCATGTGTTTTCAGATCTCATCATTTGACTGGAACTGCTATTGCCAAAGTTATGAATGATCTCTCATTTGACAAATCAAGTGGTCTTTTCTCAGAACTCATATTTCTTGACCTCTCTGCAGCTTTTGACATAATTTATTCCACTTGCCCCTTTCTCTTGGTATTGTCTTACCTCTTGGATTTCATGACATTGTTCTCTCTTGGTTCAACTCCTAACTATACAACCATTCCTCCTTAGTTTCTTTTTATGGATCTTCATCCAGGTCATGCCTCCTAATCATAGGTATCTCCCAAGGTTCTGTTCTTGATCCTCTTCTCTGCTACCACTATATTATTTTCCTTTGTGAGCTCATCAGTTACCATGTCCTTAAATATCATCTCTATTTAGATTATTCTCAGATTTACTTATCTAGCCCTGATCTCATTCCTGATTTCTAGTCATGAATCTCTTATTGCTTATTATAGATCTCAAAGTGTGTGCCCTATTGATATCTAAAATTCAACATGCCCAAAACTGAACTCATTACCTTTCTACAATCCCTCTTCTTTTCCTAACTTCTCCATTACAAGGCTTTTAGCCTAGATGCCATCCTCCAACTCCTCTTTCACTCTTACCACTCCACTTATTTCCAATCTATTGCTAAATCCTGTCAACTGTGTCTTTGCACTGTCTCTCCTATATGGCCCCTTCTGTTCACTAATGCTGCTGCCATTCTGATATACGTCTCCATATCTTTACTCTTCAATAATAGCAATAACCTGCTGGCTATCCTCCCTGCCACAAGTCTCTTCCTACTCCATCCTCCGTCTTTCACTTAGTACCAAAGTAATCTTCCTAAAGCACATTTCAGACCCATCACTCCCATAATAAATCCCAGCAGCTCCATATTGTCTCAAGGATCAAATGCATCCTATAGCTTTCAAAGTCCTTCATACATCAAACTTTTCCTACCTTTCCCATCTTTTTACATTTTATTGCTCTTTACAAAGTATATGATCCAATGGCATTAGCTTCCTTGCTATTGCTTACACATGATGCTCTATCTCACTTTCTGTCTCCCATACCTGAAATTCTCTCCCTTATCACTGTTTCCTAGCTTCTCTGACTTCCTTCAAATCTCAGCTAAAATCTTCCCATCTGCAAGAAGCCTTTACTGATACCTGTTAATGTCAGTGCCTTTGCTATGTGTTTATCTCCAATATAGCTGAAACCTGTCTTGTTTATACATAGTTGTATGCATGCTGTCTCCTCAATTGGGAATTTTCTTGACTTTCTCTGAATCATTAGCATTTAGCACAGTGTCTGGGAAACAGTAAGTGCTTAATAAATGCTTGCTGATTTAATTTAACTTTCAAAGTCCTTGCCACAAATTCAGAGGCACTAAGAAGTTCTACTAACTGTAGGAAGATTTCTGTGACTTCCTTACTTCTCACTACTGCTTGAAATAGAATGGAGAGAGAGTAGACAGAACACATTTTAGATTTAAGTCTAGGGACCTGACCTGGGTCAACTTGCCTCAATCCTTGATCAGCTGAGCTAGGTTAAGACTAGCCTCTGGATCATTCCAGTCTGGCTAGATGGAGCAGGAAGTAGCCAAAAGAGTTGTGGATAAGGTCTTCATGAACTGATGGAGAGTGAAATGAGCAGAACCAGATAAAAGTGGACACAGTGACAGCAATATTGTTTGATGAACAATTGGAAATGACTTAGTTGTTCTCAGCAATGCAGTGATCTAAGCCATTCCCAGAGACTCATGATGAAAAATGCCATCTACTCTCTGAGAAAGAATTGATGGAGTCTGAATGCATACATACTATATTTTCTTTTCCTTTTTTTCTTTTTCTCTTTTGTCATTTGCACTCTCTTCCACAAAATGACTGATCCAGAAAAAATGTTTTCCCTGATAACACATGCAATATCTTCATCAGATTGCTTACTGCCTCAGATAAGAGGGAATAGAAGGATTGAATGAGGGATAGAATAAAGGAGAGAATTTGGAATTCAAAACTTTAATAAATAAATGATAGTGTAGCTAAGATGGATGAGTAACTAGAGTGGCAACTCCATTTCACCATGAAAATCCTCTCTGACCAAAATTAAAGTATCTCCACAAAATGAATACGGGAGTAAAAGAACCAACAAGGAGAAAGAGTGAAACAAACTTCAAGAAAAGAAAAACCCAAAACATGGGAGGGGAGCAGGAAACTACAACAGGGAATGAAGAGCAAGCCAAGAGCAAACTACAACCCCACCCCCACATCTGCTGTCACAGGTTCCTAACATAAGCCCTATCTAACATGCAGAGTCTGAGATCCTGCCTGAGCAAATAGCAGTACAAGATAACCCCCACCCCTTGAAATTTAAAATCTCTGGACAAGTCCAGATTCCTAGCCCAGGGCAATCTGGCCTAAAGGGGGTTAATCCATGTGGGTCCAGAGTGAAGCCAGAAATCTAAGCTTGGGATGAGGGCATAATCAATTGTTTGGGGTGAGGACACAGTTCTCAGGGGGAGACCCCCTCTCCCCTCTTGGATATTTTTCCCAAAACGAAGGGTGAACCTTCAGGACAGGGCAATCAAGAGTGTACCTGATTGAATCAAGAACACCTTGAGACCAAAAACTTGAGCCTGGAACTCAAATTTGATCAGCCCCTGACAAGTTTAGACTGAAATCAAAAGCTTACACCAAAGCCTGAGGAAAGTCTTTAAACTATCAGCATATCAAGAGTCAATTGAATCAGTAGGGGGAGGGGGCTCTCAGAGCTCTCAGCCCTCACACCATCTGGTAATCTAGTAACAACCTAGAAAATAAGTTGAAAATAGCTTTAAGAAAGGACTGAAGTTTAAGAGGTACCCCAATTTCCCAGAAAACAGAGCCTACATATAATTAGAAAGGAAAAATGAGCAAACAACAAATAAAAGCACCTAACACTAAAGAATTTTTATGGAGACACAGAAGGGGACAGGGAAATCAAAGGAAATGCACCCAAAGTCCAAAAGAAAAACAAGGATTCTACACAGTCTGGAGGAGCTCAAAGAAGATTTCAAAAATCAATTAAGAGAGGCAGAGGAAAAATGGGGAAAAGAAATGAAAGAGATTTAAGAAGAAATGAAAGTGATGCAAAAATAAACGGGCCAATTGAAAAAGGAGAACCAAAAGCTGACAAAGGAAAATCAGGCATAAAAAATCAGAAATGAACATCTAGAGAGTAATGATTTCCTGAGAAATCAAGAAACAATAAAGCAGAATCAAAAGAATGAAAAAAAGAGGAAAACATGAAATATATTATAGAAAAAACAACTGACCTAGAAAAGAGATCTGGGAGAAACAATTTGAGATTTATTAGACTACCTGAAAGCCATGATCAAGAAAAAAAAAAAAAAAAACCTTGGTCATCATATTACAAGAAATTATCAAGGATAACAGCCCAAAGATCATAGAACAAGAAAATAAAATTGAAATTGAAAGTATTCACAAATTGCCTCCAGAAAGAAATCCTCAGTTAACAACTTCCAGGAATATAATAGCTAAATTCAAAAGCCACAAAGCCATGGAAAAAATACTTCAAACAGTCAGAAAGAAACCATTCAAATACCATGGAGCTGCAATCAGAATCACACAGGACCTGGTGGCTTCTGTATTAAATGATCAATAGGCATGGAATATGTTATTCAGAAAGGCAAAAGATTTGTGTTTGCAACCCAGAGTCACCTACCCAGCAAAACTGAATATATTCTATCAGGGGAAAGAATGGTCATTCAATAAGATAGAAGATTTCCAAACATTCCTGAGGAATAAGTCATACCTAAACAAAAAAATAATTGAAGTCCAAACACAAGACACAAGGGAAGCACAAAAAGCAAAATAAAAAAGAGAAAATTTAACAAACTAATTGAGGTTAAAATGTTTATATGTCTACATGGAAAGACTATTTCTATAATTCTCAAAAATTACTCTAAGTAGTAGAGAAGATAGAAGGAATTTACTCAGAAAGAGGGGGAAGAAGTAAACTGATTATAATGATATGATGATATATGATGATATGATGTGTATATATATAAATGTGATCATATGTGTGCATGATATGATATGTATCTATATGAATGACATGTAAAAAATCAATCAAGGACTGAAAGAGAGAGTTGCACTGAGAGAAAAGGGAAGGAAGAAATAGAATGGAGTAAATTATATAACATAAAGAGGCATGAAAAACCAATACAGAGAGGGGAGGATAAGGGTGGTAATGGGCAATACTTAAAATTTACTCTCATTGTAAATGGCTCAGAGAGGGGAAAATGAGTATATGTAGTAGGGCATAGAATTATATCACTCTACAAAGAAGTAGAAGGGGAAAGAGACAAGGGAAGTGGAAATGGGGGTAATTGAAGGTAGTGGGAAGTGGTGGGTTGACAAATGCAAAATACTGGTGAGGAGGAACAGAGAGAAAGGGAATATAGCAGGATATAAAGGAGATAATATGATGGAGGGAAACACACAGTTAGTACTCCTAACACTGTGAATGGGATGAACTCACCCATTAAATGGAAGCAGATAGCAGAGTGGATTAAATATCAAAATCTTACTATATGTTGTTTACAAGAAACACAAATGAGTCAGGGTGACACACAGAGATTCAAGGTAAAAGACTGGAGCAGAATTTATTACGCATCATCTAAAGTAAAAAAGTAGGAGTAGCAATCATGATACCAGACAAAGCCAAAGTAGAAATTTATCGGATTAAAAGAGATAAGGAAGGAAATTACAATTTGTTAAAGGATACTATAAACAATGAAGTAATATCACGACTAAACATTTATGTACCAAATGGCATAGCATCTAGATTTCTAAAGGCAAAATTAAAGGAGCTCAAGGAGGAAATAGATAGCAAGAACATACTAGTGGGTGATCTCAAACTTCCCCTTTCAGAACTAGATTAATTGAACAAAAAATAAATAAGAAGTAAGGGAAATAAATGAAATGCTAGAAAATTTAGTTAATAGATATCTGGAGAAAACTGAATAGGAATAAAAAGGAATTTACCTTCTTACCAGTACATGGTACATATACAAAGATCAACCATGTATTAGGGCATAGAAATATGGTAAACAAATGCAGACAAGCAGAAATAATAAATGGAATTTTTAGATCATAATGTGGTAAAAATGATGGAAAGGCAAATTTTAAATTAATTGGAAACTAAATAATCTAATTCTTCAAAACTGGTGGGTCAAAGAAGAAATCTTAGAAAAAATTATGGACTTCATTAAAGAGAATGACAATGGAGAGACATTACATCAAAAGCTATGGGATATAGCCAAAGCAGTACTCAAGGGAAAATTTCTATCACTGAGTGCCTATACCAATAAAATAGAGAGGGAAGAGATCAATGAATTCATTTGCAATTTAAAAAAATTAGAAAAAGAACAAATTGAAAACCCCCAGATGAAAATTAAATTGGAAATCCTAAAGATTAAAGGAGAAATTAATAAAAGTGAAAGTAAAAGAACAATTGAACTATTAAATAAAAGTAAGAGCTGGTACTTTGAAAAAAAAACAAGTAAAATAAGTACTGGTTAATCAAATAAAAAAGAAGAGAATCAAATTAATAATATCAAAGATGAAATGGGTGATCTCACCTCTAATGAAGAGGAAATTAAGGTAATTATTAAGAACTGTTTTGCTCAATTATATGGAAATAAATATGACAATCTAGGTGAAATGGATGAATATTTACAAAAACATAAATTGCCTAGATTAACAAAAGAGGAAATAGAATACTTAAATATCCCATCTCAGAGAAAAGAAATTGAACAAGCCATCAAGGGACTTCCTAAGAAAAAAATACTGAGGGCCAGATGGATTCACAAATGAATTCTATCAAACATTTAAAGAACAACTAATCACAATACCATACAAAGTATTTGACAAAATGAGCAAAGAAGGAGTCTTACCAAATTCCTTTTATGACGCAAATATGGTACTGATTCCAAAGCCAGGTAGGCCAAAAATGGAGGGAAAAAAACTACAGACTAATCTCCTTAATGAACAGATATGCAAAAATCTTAAATAGAATATTAGTGAAAAGACTCCAGCAAGTTATCATGAGGATTATTCACTATGATCAGGTGGGATTTATACTAGGAATGCAAGAATGGTTTAATATTAGGAAAACCTATGCATATAATTGATCATGTCAGTAATCAAACCAACAGAAATCACATGATTGTCTCAATAGGTGCAGAAAAGGCCTTTGACAAAATACAACACTTATTCCTATTGAAAATACCAGATGGCCAAAAATTGGAAAATGAGGGGATGCCCTTCAATTGGAGAATGGCTGAACAAATTGTGGTATATGATGGTGATGGAATACTATTGTGCTCAAAGGAATGATGAACTGGAGGAATTCCATGGAGACTGGAACAACCTCCAGGAAGTGATGCAGAGCGAAAGGAGCAGAACCAGGAAAACATTATACACAGAGACTGATACATTGTGGTACAATCGAAGGTGATGGACTTCTCCATTAGTATCAATGCAATTTCCCTGAACAATCTGCAGGGATCTAAAAAAAATACTACCCACAAGCAGAGGATAAACTGTGGGAGTAAAAACACCGATGAAAAGCAACTGCTTGACTACAGGGTTGGAGGAGATAAGACTGAGGAGAGACTCTAAATGAACACTATAATGCAAATTCCAACAACAGGGAAATGGGTTCGAGTCAAGAACACATGTGATAACCAGTGGAATCATGCGTCGGCTATGGGAGAGGGAAAGGCGGGGGGGGGAGAGGGGGGGAAAAGAAAACAATCTTTGTTTCCAGTGAATATATGAAAACGACCAAATAAAATAATGTTTAAATAAAAAAATAAAAAAAAGAAAATACCAGAAAGTATAGGAATAGAAGGGCCTTTCCTAAAAATAATATATAGTATGTATTTAAAACCATCAGTAAGCATCATCTGTGGGCTAAGTTAGAACTCTGCCCAACAAGATCAGAATGAAGCAAAGATGCCCATTATCTCCTGTATTATTTAACATTGTACTAGAAACACTAGCAGTAGCAATTAGAAAAGAAAATGAAATTGAAGGGATTAAAATAGGCAATGAGGAAACTAAACTATCACTCTTTGCAAATGATATGATGACCTACTTAAAGAACCCCAGAAAATCAACTAAAAGACTAGTAGAAATAATTAACAACTCCAGCAAAGTAGCAGGGTTTAAGACAAACTCACATAAATCATCAACATTTCTACATATTTTCAACATAACTCAGCATCAGGAGATAGAAAGAGAAATTCCATTTTAAATCAATCTTGACAATATAAAATACATAGGAATCTATCTGCCAAGACAAACACAGGAATTATATAAACACAACTATAAAACATTTTTCACACAATTAAAACTAGATCTAAATAATTGGAAAAACAATAATTGCTCCTGGGTAGGACAAGCTAATATAATAAAAATGAAAATCCTACCCAAATTGATCTACTTATTCAGTGTCATATCTATCAAACTATCAATTTTTAAAATAAAATTAGAAAAAAACTATAACAAAGTTCATCTGGAAGAACAAAAGATCAAGAATATTAAGGGAAATAATGAGAAAAATGTGAAGGATGGTGGTCTAGCAGTACCACATCTTAAATTGTACTATAAAGCAGTGATCATCAAAACAATGTGGTACTGACTAAGAGACAGAAGGGTAGATCAATGGAATAGACTAAATGACCTCAGTAACCTAGTGTTCAATAAACCCAAAGATCCCAGCTTTTGAGAAAAGAATTCACTATTTGACAAAAACTGCTGGGAAAATTAGAAAACAATATGGGAAAATTATGTTTAGAGCCACATTTTACACTCTATACCAAGATAAATTCAAAATGGTTAAATGACTTAAATATAAAGAGTGAAATCATAAATAAATTAAGTGAACATAGAATAGTATACCTGTCAGATCTGTGGGAAAGGAAGGCATTTAAGACCAAGCAAGACATAGAGAACATTGTAAAATGATTATATCAAATTAAAATGAATTCTACAAACAACCAATGCAACCAAAATCAGAAGGAAAGCAACAAACTGGGAGAACATTTTATAACAAAATTCTCTGACAAAGGTTTAATTTTCCAAATATATAAGGAACTAAGTCAAATTTACAAAAATTCAAGCCATTCCTCAATCACCAAATAGTCAAGGGACATGAACAGGTAGTTTTCCCATGCTGAAATCAAAATTATCAATAAGCACATGAAATACTGTTCTAAATTCCTCCTGATTAGAGAAATGCAAATTAAAACAACTCTGAGGTACCACCTCACACCTAGCAGACTGGTCAATATGGCAGCAAAGGAAAATGATAAATGTTGGAGGGGATGTGGTAAAACTGGGACACTAATACATTGCTGGTGGAGTTGTGAATTAATTCAACCATTCTAGAGGGCAATTTGGAATTATGTCCAAAGGGCTTTAAAAGAATGCCTGCCCTTTGATCTAGCCATACTACTTCTGGGTTTGTACCCCAAAGATATAATAAGGAAAAAAAGTGTACAAAAATATGTATAGCCTCGCTCTTTGTGGTAGCAAAAAATTGGAAAACAAGGGGGGTGTCCCTCGATTGGGGAATGGCTGAAAAAATTGTGTTATCTATTGGTGAAGGGATACTATTGTGCTGAAAGGAATAATGAACTGGAGGGATTCCATGTGAACTGGAATGCCCTCTGGGAATTGATGCAGAACAAAAGGAGCAGAACCAGGAGAGCATTGTATACAGAGACTGATACATTATGGCACAATAGAATATAATGGACTTTTCTACTAGCAGCAATGAAATGGCCCAGGACAATTCAGAGGAACTTGTGAGAAATAATGCTGTCCATATCCAGTGGAAATGGACATTCAGAAGAAAAATATGTGATTGATCATGTAATGTGATAGGGATATGATTGGGGTTTTGATTTTTAAAATATGTGCTACTGTAGATACAAATAACAGGGAAATAAGTTTTGATTGATAATACATGTATAACACAGTGGAACTGCTTGTCAGCTCCAGGACTGTGGAGGGAAGGGGATAATGATAAATCATGTAACCATGGAAAAATATTCTAAATAAAAAATAAATTCAACTACATATTAAGGACTATGAAAAAATGAATGATAAAAATGTTTTTACTTGTAATAGGGGAAGAAATAAAATAATTTTTAAAAGAGACTAAGGTAGATACCCATCCCCCCACATGTTCTATAGAAGGGCCTCACTATACAAGCACAGACAACTTTAATACTGACCTGCAAAATATCTCTACATTTACCAGAATAGAAAGCACTAGACTCAGGTACCATGGAACAGAATTCATGGTGCAATCCCAAAGGAATATGCTTAAAACACAAGGAAAATGTTAGCATGCCATGACCACTGCCTTAAAAAAGCCCACAATCTCAGATCCAGGAATACTTGGAAGTATAGGAAAGGGTTCACAGTTGTTTTTAAGAACATATCTATCAGGAACTATTTAAAACTGAGGCATCACTATTCAGATCTTTGACATACTTTGGGGTCTAAAACCTCAGTACATGATACTTTCCCCAAGAAAAGATTGAAACAGACATATAATCAGAACCAAAAGGCACCTATATTAATGATCATGGGTCTTGCCCCATTGTTCCTGGATGGGTATAGCCATCAGTATGGTACACATAAAGTGTTGAGGGCCACTTTAGAAGTCCTATTACTAGGCCAAGATCCATAAATCTCTATGGGTTCAATTATCAGCCTCTCCCATGATGCTAAGGAAACCTATCACTTTGGTGATCACACACACCAAATGATATCCCCTCCTCCACATTATTTCTATACCTGCTTTTGTAGCTAATTGCTGGTGTTCTTCCCATTTAACCACAGGAGTCCTGTCATGTGCAAAGTAGGCCCTCCAAGAAGCAATTTAGAAGTTAATAATTCCAATAATATTAACCTGAGAGTATAATAATTAAAATAGTGGAAGATATAAATTGTAGTAGATAAAAGAGTGGATGAGTAAATTGTGATCGCAGAAAATATGTTTTCACTACAGTGTCTTGTTTCAAATCAAATATAAGGTGGTCTCCAGGGAAATATTCCCAATTATGAATATATCCAAGTCAACTGGGTTTTATAGAGAATTTAATTAATAATACAATGAAGAATTAAAGAAAGAGAGAAAGACTAAGAAAGGAATAAGTATGAAGGGCCTTAAGCCAACATGGCCTAGACCTGAGTCTTAAAAGACAGATCAGTCAGTCCTTAATCACTCACCACAAGATCTGTCCAAGCAAGAATATAGACACCAGTTCAGCCAGCCATACTTCTCCAGAGAGAGATTCTTCTGACTGTCCTCAAGAGACTGCCTTCAAGAGACTGTTCTTCAACAGACTCTCTTCAGAGCCTCCTTAGAGACCCTTTTCTTTTTAGGAGACTGTCATCTCTTTATATAGGGAATTTTCTCCTATGTCACTTCCCCTAAGTTCTCCCATCTACCAATCACAGTAGATGTTTTTCAAAGGACAGACCATTCTTAGTTCACACCTGAGTAGACTAATCTTTTGAGTAATTCACACCTGAGTAGACTAGAATCTCTGAGTAAGTTTTCACCTCTTTGCTCCTTGTAAGTTCACAAGTTGCCTGACCTTTATAGGTACTTAGCACCCTTTTGTATTATATCCAAAAATAGGCATGGCTTAAAGAACTTTTTGTCTTACTATAAGTATGGGTTTAAGTACTTTTCATTGTTCAGAAAAGAGGTTACAACTTTATCTTCCCCTAGGGCAGACTTAAGTAGGGGTGGAGTAGAGTTCTCACATTCCTGATCTAAGTACCTTCACTGCCCAAATGGTGAATGGTCCCAATGGGGAATGGTCCCAATGGGGAATGGTCTTAACCCAACCTTACGAAATAGGGTCTGGGGATTTTTTAAGGTTCACAATCCTAACCTTATGAAGTAAGGTTTGAGAATTTTTAAGGTTCACAAGAGAAAGCATCCTTTGGCTGGTGCTGTGCAGCTATTCCCTTAAGTGTCACTTTCTGGCTACAATCTTCCCAAAAAGCTGCCTTGTTATAACTTGGCCTGTTTTTAACTTTTTATTTGGAGTCCCTCAGGTGAAATAGGTAATACTCTCAAAATAATTATAGGCAAAATGAAGAGTTGTATTTTTGTAGCCCTCTGTAAGAGAGGTTGGGGATGTAAGACCATCCACCTTGCTATTAATGATTTTGCTTATATTTACACATTTTAAGCTGCTATCTCAGAAGAGAAGAAATGAAGACTCAGAGATAAAGATCATAGAATCATGAGGATGTTCAAGTAGAAATGAAGGCTGAAAAATATTGGACAAAGGCCTTTACACTTAGCTTCCTTCAGAAGGTGAATGTGAAAAGGACAAGACTCATCAGAGACCTGAGTTAAGTAGACTCACTTTATGGAGTTATAGTCTAGGAAGGGACAGAAGACTGGGCTTGTAGAATATCGAGCTAGTCTAGGTGGAGGAAAGCCCTATGATGAGAGTCAGAACATCTAAGGTCTAATCCAAATTCAGTTGCTTACTTCTTGTGTGACATTGGGTGACTCCCTTCCCTCCCTTGGCCTTAGCTTCCCCTTTTGGAAAAATGGAGTGGGGAAGGAGGATGGGTTGGACTAGCTGATCTCAAAGATTATTTTCATCTTTGGAAAAAAATTGACACTCCTTCCATTCGGCTATTCTGGGGATTTTATTGGTTTCAAGTACAAAAAACTTGCCATGTGACCTTGGATAAATTGCTTATTTTTGGGACTCAGTTTCTTCTTTTTCAAAATAAATGAATCTGACTAGATGATACTTAGGGACCCTTCCAGTTCTAACATTCTAGGTTTTGAGGTTCCATCCACCTCTGGCCTTCTTTATTCTAAGTTTCCTTCTAGCTTATATGGTCCCTTCCCACTGTGACATTCTTTATTCTAGGTGTGCTCCTTTGGATTAGGTCTGCACTTCATATTGCCAACTTTTGAGTCTTGACATTTGATTTTTGATATGCTATGCTCTAAAGTTCCTTTCAGGTCTTGGCACCCTATGATTCTCAGTGGGGGTATGTGTGGTAGTACATCATTTGGGATTAGTTTTCTCATGGTTCTTGGTTGATGCTCTCTTCTTAAAGAGTGAAGGGAAAGGCCATAGGGACTTAGAAATTTCTTTAAGCAGGTTATCTCTTCAGCCATGGCCTATGTCAGTTGGGCCAGAAGCTGGTTGGTTCATCCCAGTGTAAATTTTAAAACAACTTCCCTTTCTTTTAAAGGAGCTGAATTGGTTAATGGGGATACATCACTTTCCTTTGGTATGCAGGGGTGATAAGAGTGAACATATAAGGAAGCCACAGCCCTGTGGCTTTTGAGTTTTTTTCTAGAGCTGGGTAGGGGGTGGCATGGAATGGCAGTACTCTGAGCCCCTGGAAAGTCTACCTAGAGGTCTGGCTTATTGGGGCCAGGGATCAGCCACTCTTGGTGGGGGTCAGTGACTATGTTACAGTGGAGCAAACCTTCCCCCTCTTCTCTGCTTGGCAAACAGCTTTGTGCAATGCAGCTCTTATCAGCAGAGAAAAACAGGAGCCCTGGAACAGCTCCAGGTTGATTCCTGGGTCTGTGCAATGGAGAAAGACAAAAAGATGGGCAGATCCCAGGCCCTAACCCCAATGCCAGTGTTCACAGGTGCATGGCACTGGCAAAATGTCCAAAGGAAAAAAGGTAGTGTGGGTACCTTGAGTAAATGCCCCCAAGACAAGGCCCAGGTGAGCTATGGCATTGAGCATGGCAATGGAGAGCTGTTTTGTTACTTCTACAAATGGTAAGATGAAGCACAGACCCAGGTCCCAAGAATCATAGCACAGATTGAGAATCGGAAATGATCTCAAGAGTTTTATAATCCAACTTCTTCATTTTATGGAAAAGGAAATTGAGGCCCAGAGGGGTTAAGTGACTCACCCATGAGTACACAGTGAATTTCATAGATTTAGAGCTAGAAGGGACTTGAGAGCCCCTCTAGTCCAACACATTCCATTTTATAGAGGAGGAACCTGAGATTCAGAGATGGGAAGTGACTTCTCCAGGGTCAAACATAAGTCCCATATTGAGAACTGGAAGGGACCTTAGAAGCCAACTAGACCAAACTCCTCATTTTACAAATGAAAAGAAAGAGGCCAAGGGAATATGACTTGTTCAGGGTAGAATAACTAATATGAGTATGAGGTAAGATTCAAACCCAGGTCCTCTTGACTACAAGGCTAATACCTCAGTATGCTCCTTCCCTGGTCTTTCAATATGAGAATAGTGACAATGGGAAACAGCTTCAAATAAGCAGATTTAAATTTGATGTGAGAAAAAAGCCACAAAAGTATCCAGCAATAAGAGCTTGAGAAAGGCCAAATAGAAAATGGTCCCCCTCATAGAGGGCTTGTTGTTCAGGGTAGTAGATGGCATAGGATGTTCAGCAGTGATTGAGGAAAACATGCTCTTCCAACAGCATTTGAATATCTTTATTTTTCCTTGGAGAGAAAAAGGTTTAGGTCCTTGATCTAGGAGTAAAAGGAATCATGGAAGCCATAGTCTAGTCCGATGTCCTCAGTTTACAAAGGAAGAAACAGATTCAACAAAATTAGTCACAGAGAGAGGATTCTAGCTTTAGTGCTATGAACTTCAGAGGCCATTGAGTCCACCTTCTTATTTTACACAGGAGGAAACTGAGGCCTAAAGAGGAGAAGTGACTTGCCTATGGCGACACTGATAGAGCTGGGATTCAAACTCTAGTCTGTGATGCTAAACATTGCATCCTTTGTGGATAGTGGTAGGAACAGGTTGGCAGATGGGGATGTGTTCTTGAAATTTACAGTAACCTTAGACCTCTACAACGTGGTCAAGAGACACATTCTGAGAGAGTATATTATCTAGGACCCCTTCCTCCTCATTTAACATATAGGGAAACTGAGGCCAAGACAAAAGTGACACAAAAAAGGCCACAGTAAGGTTGGACTAGCTGTGGACAGAATGGAATCAGGGGAGCTGAATACATTTCCTGGCCCTAGTACTCATTAGCCTCATGACAATGGTCAGATCATTTCTTCTCACAGGACCTTAGTTTTCTTATCTTTACTGGGGGAAATAAGAACCCTTGAAGGGTTGTTGGGTAAAAAATGCCTTGTGAAGCATCATAGAAGGAGGAGTAATGATTCTGGCTGCAAAAAGTCAGCTGGAGAGGGGAAAAGCCAGGAACTGACCCCAGACTGGAAGTCTCCAAGGCCAGTGCTCCCTCTATGGCATGGGTAACAGCCATATTAATGCCAAGCTTTCCTCTAACATTCCTTCCTCTTCCTCTATGGTTTCTAATCTCTTGCCCTTCTTGCTGATCCTCAAACAGCAATCCAAGAAAGTAACTGATTATTCCACTTTCTAGTTACTGTCTTTAAGGAGGGTCCTCCCTGACAATTTCTTCTCTACTGGCATTAAGTCCTAAGGAGCTGCCATTCTCGAATATGTCAGGCTGACATTTTATTGCCTTTCTTCCTTTGCCCAAATGCCTTTTCTGGGTTTCTGATCTCCTTCTCCCTAAGGTCTAGGTCCCCTCCTTTGTAGGAACTGTCCATTGATCAATCTCCATCTCCCCCACCCCCTTCCTATCTCCCAGGAGTTCTAGTTCAAGCATGTCTAATAAGTATTCACTGGGCTTTTCTCTATTGCCATTCAACCTGTGAAGCCCACAGATGCCACGTGAGAAGGCCCCTTGAATAGCCTTCCAAAAGTTTCCCTCCAATGCTCCTATACCATCCCTCCTTCAGCAATTCTCCACCATTCCAACATATACACAGAACCCCACCACCCACAAGTGTATGGTACCTCTCTTCCTTCTTACCCATCTGTTCCATCCTTTCCTATTCTATCCATCCAACATGGCCTGTCTTATAGCACCTGCTAGTTGACTAAAAGAAGCTCCTTCCAGAAATCCATTCATATTCAGCTGTTAATGGGGGGTGATGGCATAATGTGTTATTCCTCCCAGGTAATATCTGTATCCATTAAAGAAATGTGGAGGTGGGAGAGAGAGAGAAGAGAGGGGAGAGAAGGGAAGGGGACAATGATTCCTGTCTTCAGCTATCTCAAAAGCTATCACACAGAAGTAGAATCAGATTGGTTCTGCATAGTAGAAATGTTTACATTTTCACAAGGTTTTCAATTTCTTAATTTCTAAGCAATGGCTTTAATGGTGAGAATCCCAGGCACTGACTGGCCATTGAGGGAGAGATTTGGCTACAGGGTGGTAAGGATCTAAATGGATTCCCAGTCTGTCAAAATATACAGACAGCCAACAAACTAGGGGAAGATAAATTCTTATACCACCAGGCAGCTAGCTTGTGTGGTAGAGAAAGCACAGGACTTAGAATCAAGAAGCCTTAAGTTTGAAGTCTACCCCAGATACTAACTAGCTATGTGACTCTGGGAAAGTCACTGAATTTGGTTCTGTCTCAGTTTGGAGATAAATGGAGGTAAAAATCTATTTCACAAGGTTGTAGGAAGTCTCAAATGAGTCTACAGAGGTAAAACATTTTGAAAACCTTAAAGTGCCATATTAAATGTTGTTGTTATTGTAATTATTCTCTTACTATATGCCCAAGATGAACTTTATGGTCTACTTCTTTTTTTAAAAACCCTTACCTTTTGTCTTGGAGTCAGTACTGTGTATTAGCTCCAAGGCAAAAGAGTGGTAAGGGCTAGGCAATGGGGGTTAAGTGACTTGCCCAGGGTCACCCAGTTAGGAAGTGTCTGAGGTCAGATTTGAAACTAGGACCTCACGTCTCTAGGCCTGGCTCTCAATCCACTAAGCCACCCAGCTGCCCCCTATGGTCTACTTCTTAAGGCCATGAATCTTTTTTCCCAAATAAACCATGCTCTAACTTCCAACTATATTGAATAAGCATTCAGTATAAGGCCAGAAGAGACAGCCCATGAGAATTCCTAGCAGACCAAATTTAACACCAATACAGAGCATTTGAAAAATTGTATGTAGAAAAACTAGCCAGGTTGTGCTGACCAGAATACTAAACAAAGACCAGTAATTTTGTTCCTGACATGTATACAAGGCAAAAATGTCAAACAAAGGTCAAGGTGTATTCCCACTGGCTCATTTAGTCTCTTTGTTCTTACTGTTAAGTTTAGTTGTTTAAGGGTGTGCCTCAAAGCCTCTTGGAGGCTTTAGGGTTAATTGTATTTGCATAGAAAAGAGCAAGAATGTAGTTATGAAGATAGGGTTTAATTTGTCCTTTCATGCCTCCCCCCCCCCAACCCATTTGCCTACATGAAAAATGAAAGAGAGTTAGGGTTCAGAAATCAGGCAATCCTGAGCACCAAACCTGTTTGATAGTTTTTGGGTAAATAACCATTACCTGGTATGTTGTGTAGCCTTTAGAGTCTGAAAATGTGGAGGTATATGGAATGCATACCATAAGCTAGGGTGAGGTTCTTGGAGTAGGAAGAGAAGTACAACAGAATACTAAGCCTAAGAGTATTCATTACCCTTTTCTTCTAAAGAAACTGGTAGCTGAGAACGGGAAACTTCTACTAGGAATATGAGAGTCTTCTGAGGGAGCCAGACAAGAAGAGAATTTCTGCTTTATTTTTTTCCTAAAAGATCTGAGGAAAAACTTAAGGAGGAGCTTCATAAAAATAAAAAAGCAAACAAAAATGTGACAGCACCCACTCTTCTCTGAGTAAGAGATAACCAAGGACTTCAGATGAACCAGAAATGAGAAGTGGTAGACTCTATGATGGAAGACTTTAGCAGATCCTACAAGTGTTAGATGTGGCAGTTGCCTTTTTATGGGTGCCAGGATTAGGTTTTCCTTATGTATATATCCTTCCAAACATAGACCACAGCTATATAAGTTTCCTACATATATGCTTCTCAAATGTTTCATATTCATACAAACATACATACATATATACATATATATTCTTTCTGTCAATAGAGAATACCCAGGGTTTTATGGAGAAATGTTTAGTTACTACTTTTCTTACTATATCATTACCTTTGCCCTGAACTAATTATGTTCTCTGACTGATTATTAAAGATAAACACACTGGTGGGGGCTCATGAACAATGTATTTGGGAAATATAGATACTCACAGTAACTTGAACCTAGAGTAGCAGGTATATGTATGCACCAGAAGAGCTTTAAGCTTTCCTTGCCAGAAAAGCCTTAACAGCTGCTTCACCTGAGAAGATGGTAATAAAAGCAGCAGATTGCCTGCAAGAGGCTGAATAGCAGAAAATCAGTAAATGATATGTGCACCTAGGTAGCACTGCAGGGGATAGAGCGCTGATCCTGAAGAGAGGAAGATTCATCTTCTGGAGTTCCAATCTGGCCTGAGATACTTCCTAACTATTTGACCCTGGGCAACTCACTTCACCCTGTTGGCCTCAGTTTCCTCTTCTGTCAAATGAGCAAGAGAAGGAAATGGCAAACAGAGCAACAAATGGTAAGCAAAAAGCAGCTGAGTGACTAGGAGCCCTGAGTAGATGCCCAGCCGAGGCTACAAAATGATGGGAAGCTCGGCAAACATGATAGAAGGCAAAGTGAAAATAGCAGCTAGCGGTAAGCCATACAATGACATCAGCAGAAGTGGCAGTTCTGCATTTGACAGTGGCAGAATTGCCACATGTGTCTCTTCATGCATTTTCCCTGGTCATTCATGGTTCCTGATTGTCATTATCTTCTCCATGTATGTATGTATGTACATATATATGTATGGATGCCTTTCATACATGTTCCCTGGTGCTTCATGTTCTCTCTGTTGGCTCTCCCTCACCAGAGGAATGGGAAACAGTGGCAGAGTATATGTACTGCAGGTGTGAATGGAGGGGAGGCCAATGGTTTCTTGTCATCTCATTGGCCAGGTTATTGCTTTCAAGTAAAAGGCCTTGTAAACAAATCATCTAACTTTATGGTGCTCCAGAACTTTCCAAGAATTCTCTGGTACACTCTGTTAGGGCATCCTAGTCAGTGAAATCAGGGGTCTGGACCACCAAAGGAACACATGAAAGAATCAACAAGCAAATGAATGAATGAACCAAATGGATGAATGAAGTAACATAGCTGGGAAGGAGTGTCTTGAGAACAATGCATGTGTGTGGGTGCTGAACCCATAAGTGCCTCAGTCCTCTGGGGGAGGTGGCTTGCTGGGGGCCCACGGATCAGGGAGACCCCAGGCCACTGCATTTATATCTCACTGAATTTCGCTAGCATCCCACTCTTCTTAGAACAGGGAGACCAAGGAGCAGCTGTTTAAAAATATCCTTCCTTCCTATTTCGGTATGGAAAATGATGCCCATACCATTTCTCATTGTTGAGGGGACACCAAAGCCCTTCTAGTCCTTTCCAGCCTGCCTCCTCTGAAAGTGCAGAATGCAATGTGCATCTGCCTCTTGCCCTTCCCTCCCACCTCAGAAAGCCTGCAATGCAGCTGGGGGCTGAATCAGCCTCTTTTCAATTTCCCAGTTCTGAACCTCGGATTGCTGGGCCCCTTGGCAATCTCAGCTTCTGGAGGTTTGAAAACTGTGACTCAGACAATGACTTGCACCAACGCCATTCATCACACAATGACTGCCCATCCTCTGGCCTGGGCCCCTAATGAGAACCCTGTCGGGAAAATTGGCTTCTTGATGTACTGCTCTTCCTATGGCATCCTATGGCTCTATGTTAAAGGCAGAAGGAGCTTTCCCTTGGCATACTCCCTCTCCCACCACCCTTCTTTTTCAGATAGAAGATAGCTGTTTATTTTCTGTACAGCAGAGGTGCAGAAGGCACAAAGGAGCAGGTGAACAAAGTCAGAAAAAAAGACAACCCTCAAAGAACCCAGTGCATTCATTAGACCTCTGCAGCTCACCCTCCTCTGGACTGGCCTGGCCTGCTCCTTCTCCTCTGATTATTCTCATTTGTCCTCCCTCCCTCCTTTCTCTCTGCCTCTGCCTAGTCTCCATTTTCTCTGTCTGTCCTCCCTTCTCTTCCCTTTTCTCTCCCCAGTCTTCCCTCCCCTCTTCCTGTCTCTGCCTCTCTCGGTCCCTCTTCCTGGCTCTCTTTACGTCCCTCTCTTCTCTCTTGTCTGTCTCATTTTCTCTATCTGCTCCCTTTTCTCCTCTCTCTCCCTTCTTCCTGCTTCCCATCTTTTTGTAGCTCCTCTTCAACATCTAGCTTTTCTCCTTCTCCTCTCTGCCTTTCTTTTTGCCTCTACCTACCTCTCCTCTGTCCCTATCCCTGCCCTTTGGGTGCCCCTTCTCTCTCTCTCTCTCTCTCTCTCTCTCTCTCTCTCTCTCTCTCTCTCTCTCTCTCTCTCTCTCTCTCTCTCTTTCTCTCTCTCTCTCTCTCTCTCTCTCTCTCTCTCTCTCTCCCCCTTCCTTTCTCTCTCTCTCTCCCCATACCTACTTACCTACAGAGAGAGAGGGGACTCTGTCCCTCCACCAGTCCTTTTAGTCCCCTCTCCTCTCTCTTTCTGTCTCTACCTACTTCCCCTCTATTTGACTCCCCTCCACTGCCCCTTTTTGTCTCCCCTCCTCTTGCTCTTTCTTTCTCTCCCTTCCCTCTCTCCTTCCCTGCCTCACCTTATCTTCCTTTCCTTAGTGAAACCCCCACAAACACATGTATTCTTACTGTGGATTTCTGTTTTCCTTTAGGCATCTTCTTAACATAATGCCCAGCCAAAAGAAATGGCTTCCCTGCAGGTTGTATGGGCCCCTTTCCCTTCAAGATGAGGAGAAAGACAAGAAACCAGAGGTTTTACAATAAATAAGAATATAACTTTAGACTGTACTGCACACACACATATACTCTTAAACAAATATTCACACACTCACATGAGTTCTGTCTGTCTGTCTGTCTGTCTCTCTCTCTCTCTCTCTCTCTCTCTCTCTCTTCCTTTCTCTCTCTGTCTCTCTCTCTCTCTCTGTCTCTCTCTCTCTCTCTGTCTCTCTCTCTCTCTCTCTCTCTCTCTCTCTCTCTCTCTCTCTCTCTCTCTCTCTCTTCCTTTCTCTCTCTCTCTCCCCATACCTACTTACCTACAGAGAGAGAGGGGACTCTGTCCCACCACCAGTCCTTTTAGTCCCCTCTCCTCTCTCTTTCTGTCTCTACCTACTTCCCCTCTATTTGACTCCCCTCCACTGCCCCTTTTTGTCTCCCCTCCTCTTGCTCTTTCTTTCTCTCCCTTCCCTCTCTCCTTCCCTGCCTCACCTTATCTTCCTTTCCTTAGTGAAACCCCCACAAACACATGTATTCTTACTGTGGATTTCTGTTTTCCTTTAGGCATCTTCTTAACATAATGCCCAGCCAAAAGAAATGGCTTCCCTGCAGGTTGTATGGGCCCCTTTCCCTTCAAGATGAGGAGAAAGACAAGAAATCGGAGGTTTTACAATAAATAAGAATATAACTTTAGACTGTACTGCACACACACATATACTCTTAAACAAATATTCACACACTCACATGAGTTCCCTCTCTCTCTCTCTCTCTCTCTCTCTCTCTCTCTCTCTCTCTCTGTCTCTCTCTCTCTCTCTCTCTCTCACACACACACACACACACACACACACACACACACACACACAGAGGTTTGGGGAAGGAGGAAATAGACTCAACTGACCTGAAATTGTGAAAAGAGCCATTTAGTGACTAGTTCCTAGTGTGACTGTTCCCATCTTTGTCCTTCACCTGTCTTCCCTCTTTACTCTCTTTGTTGCCTCCACAAACTGCCTCCTTAGGGCCCTTCTCAAGAGCTCCAGCCCCACCTTCCCAATTGCCTTGGGAACATCTTCTTGGTTCTACCACCTTCCTGTCAAACTTCCCATCTCTGCATCTGGACTTGTCACATCTTCCAGCAAAGCAGCTGCCCCCACTCATTTGCTGACATCTATATTTCTGGGCATTCTTTCATTCACCTGGCCTTGCAACTTGAGGGTCATTTTTCCTTCTCCCTATTCCCCTGCCACTCTACAAACTCAGTCAACTAGGTCTCCTAGAACCTTCTTTCAACGTCTCTTAGGGCTGTTCCTTGTTTTTCCCTCAGAGAACCATCTCCCTAGTTTAGCCCCTTTTCCCCTCACACCTAAATTAGTGCAAAAGCCTGCTGACTCATTTCTCTGCCTTCAGGCTTTTTCTCCTCATCTATCATACACACACTGTCAGATTAATTTCAGGGTAACAGGAGTTAAATATCTATGCTCTATCTGAGAAGTAGAATGTGAGACCTCGGGTTGACACTACCCATTAAGGTGAAGAGCTGAAAAAGGAGTGCTACTGTATCATGGGAGGCACAAAGAAATGGGAAGAACAATGGGAGAGTTCAAGGTTAAAAGCAATGAATGGCAGCCAGAGCAATCTCATCCCACATATTGCCAGTCTTCGATTACATTCAACCACTTCACTGCTGATGAACAAGGCAGGAGAAAGGAGTAGATTCCTCTCAGGCCAGCTAATGGAAAGCTCTCCAGGTAGAAATCAGAGAGAGCACTGAGTATTGTTGCCTGAGACAGAACTGTAAGTGTTAAGGTAGATGCACTGAGAGATGCAGTCTGTATCATTTCCCTAACTTAATGACAATTGGATCTTACTGCATTGCCAATAGGACTAAATAACTTAATGGTCTTTCCTAAAACTCTTGGGTTCATACTATGCCTCATGTTTGTGGGGGGAGCCTGCCTGCATGGGCTCAAAACCCCTTTAGGAGTTTCAATTTGTGTTGTAATTTTTTTTTCTTTTGATTGATTCCTTGCTGGTGAGCAAAATATGATAGAGTCTCCATGCTTGTGTGGTTGTGTTTGTATGATTAAAGTACACTGAAATAATATAAAGACAAGGAGCGAGGAGCTGGGAGATTTGTTCAGTGAGAAAACCCAATAAAAAACTACTCTCTAGGATATTCACTATCTCATTTGATACTGGAAGCATACTTTAAGGCTAACAAAATAAATACTGGCACCTAGCTAGATGAAGAAATAGGTCAGCCATGCTCTGATAATCATCTAAAGTTTGGCACTTCTCCAGAGCTCCCTCTGGTGGTTGGTGGAGTTCATAATCACCAGAGTGAGCTTGTGACTTCCCAGTGCCAGAGCCTTCTGGTGAACAGGATCAGGTCAGTGGCAGCAATGCCATCTAGTGTTTAAATTAAAATCATGGCAGTAGAGCTAAGAGGATCCTTAATGATCTGGCCCCATCATTCCCCCAATTTATCCAGAAGGAAACTGTGACCCCAAAAGAAGGGATGGATTTGCCTAAGGACACACAAGTAGTAAGTTACAAAGAATACAGGTTTTGATTCCCAAACCTGTATTCTTTCCACATACAACCCCACTTTGTTCAAAGCCTTTTCATCCTTCCTCATGGCTTACTGGACACAGGCCATGTCCCTTACCTGTTATTCAAGGCTTTCTTATGTTCTGGACTCTAACAAATTCTTCCCTATATCAGCCCTCATCTTCAAAAACACGTACGTTCACTGCTTCCCTCCAATGTAGCATTCACATTCCTTCCTTTGAACCTTTATCGTGTCTGGAATTCCAATTCCCTCTACAAATGGTACTCACCCTTTAAGACCCATCTCAAATCTCACTTCATCTCCCGACCATTAGTCTCTCCTACGAGAATTTACTGTCTCTACCATTCATGTGGCACTTAGTGTTCCTTCTCCAACTAGACTGACAGTTTCCTGAGAGTAAATGTTTTCATTCTCATTTTGGATCCTTCTGTGGTGAGTAGCAGAGATTGGGGTAACATGGTAGCTGTTAATTGACTGACCACAAACCAGATACTAACAGGTTTGCATTCACACTGTTGGAGGGTTTTTTTAATAACTCTTGTCTAATTGGATTCAATTCAGTTTTCCTTCAAAGTGGTTTATGTGTGTAGACCCAGCTCCCATTAGCCTGTTGTTTCTTGTCCACATACTAGACATTCCCTGTAGATAGGATTGGAAATAGCATTATTTCCTTGAGCACATTCTTCAAAATCCTAGTTCAGGATTATTTAAAGTGGTGTATATTTTATGGTCCTGTGAAGGTTTCATATTGCAACTGCTGAGCTTTAAAGGAACAAGAAACTGCCATCTGTCCTTAGAAACAATTATCAGCCGGCCATCTGCCCCATACATCGGCTAATGATTTTGAGCCCTGGTAATATCTGATGGAAATATTCCTTCTCTGTGGAGCCAAAGGAAAGGGACCCATTCCAAAGTGCTGATCCTTCCAGTTATTGGGGGCTGTTGTTTCATTATTGTTATTGTTCTCATAGAAGTGCTGGTTACAAACTGAAATTGGATCCATGGCTATCTGCTATGGACTAGATGCAGAAACATGCCTATTTGCAAATAAATGCTTCTATCTGCAAATTACCAGATGGGACTCCAGCCAAGTGTGGGATGCCATTTGGAGTCATTGAGAAGAAACCAATGTCAAATACAGTAGATATGGGGAGAAAAAAGGTGGTAATGAGTAATACAATCCTAAATTTACCTGTGGCTGCTGGCAAGCAATATTCCCATGGCCTCCTAATTGGTCTCTCTGCCTCGGGCCTCTCCTCCTCCCAATCTCTTCTTCACACAGCAACCCCAAAGGGATTTTCAGAAAGGGAGCCTCTTACAATGGCATGGGTCTCTCCACTCCCAACTCAGTAAACTTAACAGTGGCTCCCTGTTATCTCTGGGGTCAAACAGAAACTTCTGCTTGGCATTTAAAACTCTTTGCATCCTGGCTCCTTCCTGCCCCACAGTTATCTTGCCTCCTCACCTCCTGCCACACACCTTCTGATTCAGCCCTATCAATTTCTTTGTGCTCTCTGACACACATTTCATCTCCCATCTGCATGCTTCTGTACTGTTTATCTGAACTCCATGCTTGAGATGCTCTCCCTCTGACTCTCCCAATTCCTGGCTCCTTTCAAGATTCAGTTCAAGCATTACCTCCTTCAGGAGGCCTTTTCTAGTCACTCTGGATTTATCAAGTATGTACCAACTTATGTACAAGTTGTCTCCCACGTTAAAATGGAAACTTCTTAAAGGCACAGACAATTTCTTTTCTGTCTTTGTATCCCAATGGCCACACAGAAGGTCCTTGCTAAATGCCTGCTGTTTGATAAGTGAAAACTAGTTTTGCTGCCTTTTTCCCCTCTTTGAAATCATCTGGACAAAATTCTCAGGCTCCATATAGTACTTAATATCTATTTTGTTTATTCTGCTAATCTTAAGGTAAAGAAAAATGAATTGTGTTTGAAGTGATGCTCAGTGAATCTTTAGGCATCCCAGCTTCCCTGAATATGATCATTGCTCAATTCTGTAGAGCACTTCAAAGTTTGCAAAAGGCTTTACATGCATTGACTCCAGCAAGATAATAATTACTACTCCTGGGGGCAGCTGGGTAGCTCAGTGGATTGAGAGCCAGGCCTAGAGACAGGAGGTCCTAGGTTCAAATCTGGCTTCAATCACTTCCCAGCTGTGTGACCCTGGGCAAGTCACTTGACCCCCATTGCCTAGCCCTTACCACTCTTCTGCCTTGAAGCCAATACACATTATTGACTCCAAGACAGAAGGTAAGGGTTTAAAAAAAATAATAATTACTACTCCCATTTTACAGATGAGGAAACTGTGAGTGCGTAAGTGACTTTCTCAGGTTCACACAACTAGTAAATCACTGAGGAGGATCCAAGATCAGATCTTCTCAACTTCAAGTTCAATACTCTATTCACAGTTACCTAGCTGTTTCCCCAATATCAAGCAATCTCTTCAACTCTATCACGTTTTTTGTACTTTGTGTCTGAATCAGTTTCTTAAGGTAATATGATTCTAAGTGTGCTACCTACTCTGTCCTAAATCCATTTAATAGCTTCACATCTGAAAGAGACTTGAGAGGCCATCCAAACCAATTCCCTCCTTTTCCAGATGAGAAAACTGAGACCCTCGGATGTTAAGTGACCTCACAGGACCACAGATTTTGCCCTGAAAGGAGTTTTAGAGGTCATTCAATTGAATTCCCTCATTTTACAACTGAGGAAACTAAGGCTGAGAGAGCTAGGACTGGAAGATGTGAGCAGCATAGGAAATGGAAGTAGACTGTCTCTGAGATCTCTTAGAACTCTAAATCTCCAATCTTAGGAGCCTAGGGTGAAAAATCAGAGCTAAACTTTCATTTGAAACTCTAGGCTTTATGTTTTTCTTAAACTCTCCCTGGGATCAGTAGTAAAATTTTTGTGAGGAGCATGAATAAAGACAGCCAATTCGGTTGATTTCCTACTCCCACTGGGGGAAAAGAGATAAGAAGGGCTCTGCTAGGAAAGAAACAGGGAAAAGCAACTGGGCAAGCAATTGAGGTAATTACCTACCTTCTAGAGCAATGTGCAGCGATGAGTCATTCCCCCTAACTGGCCCTGCACCATTCCCATTCGGGGAACTACATTGGAGACACCAGGACTGAGCTCAGCTACTGCAGTAACAGGAGTTCACCACTGCAGCTGTGGCTGTCAGCTGAGGTACTGCTGCTGCCTCATGCAGCTTGGATGGTCCTGAAACTCATCTTGCCAGGAATCCAAGCCAAATCTCAGTCAAACTCTAAAGGTTTTCTTAGGGGCTACTCCTCTATTGGTGGCCCCAGCTCATGGCCCTTACTCCTGCTTTGATTTTTGAGCATCTTCTCTAGCCTCCAAACTAAAGAGTTACCAGAACTATGTAGAGTCACTGGAAAGAGTGTTCCAGTTGGAGTCAATTGGTGGGCCTGAGTGCCCCTTTCACTTACTGTCTGTGTAGCCTTGGGCAAGTCAATTCACCTTCTTGGGCCTTAGGTTTCCCAATCTGTAAAACGAAAAGATTAGACTAGTTGATCTCAGAGGTCTAGCTCTGTGATCCTATTTGCACAGCACCTGACCACCTCTCTGCAAAAGGAGGGGCCTTGGATTAGATGACCTCAGAGGTCTTTTATAATTCTAGATCTATGATCCTATAAATATGCATTTCAATAAGGGATTTCTGAAGACCATGATACCTGCTTTTACATCAATTGCCCATTGAGATACTCCTTTGGGTTAGGAAGGAACATCTGTTCCTTCCTAACCTAAGTCCTATAGGATAGAGACTTAGAAGCAGGCTAAACCTTCCAGTGGTGAGCACATAACATTGCCCTGCTTCTGCACAAGCCCAGCCTTGGAGCTTTTTATCTCCTAACATGCTCTAACACAAAACTGCACATTTTCAAATGTTTTTGGGATGTGGTAATTTTGACATTATCAAACTAGGGAGATCGGGGACAGATGAGGGACAGAGGGAGAGTAAGAGTCAAAAAGCATAAAGGTAACCCCCTGCCTTCACCATGTTGCTATTTCTAATTGCCTGTGTTCAAGCTAAGTATCTGACATGATGTCAAAAACCCTTTACCATTTTCAGTAATAAAAAAAAATATGTCTGTCTGTCTGGAGAGTTAACCCTGCAATCTTGTCTCTGACACAGACAAATAGTATGACCCTGAGCCAGTTTTGACCTTTCAACACCCAAGACCTGTGTTGGTGAACCTATAGCACTTGTGCCAGAGGGGGATGCTCCCCTTTCACACTCTACACCTGAGAACATTTCTCACATGACCCACCTCTCTGCCCAGCAGCCCAATGGGAGTGCTTCTTCCCTCCTCTGTCTGGGATAAGGCAGAGGGCTCACATGCAGAATGAGGGTTGCAGTTTAGGCACTTGGTCTCTAAAAGGTTCGCTATCACTACACTAGACAGTCCTCTAGATGACTGAATCTTCTAACTGCATTGGAGTTTCCACAAGAGACATTCTCAGTACCAAATAAACACAGATCTAACATCTCTTTGGAATACCTGCTCCCATCCCCCTAAACAACTATAATTCATTTTACACACTTATATATAAAGTGGTTTCATGTTCATTTTCCCATTTGATCCCCCTAACTACCCTGTGAGACAGATAGTGCAAGTATCATCATATTTCTTTTACAGATGAAGATAGTGAGACTCAGAGAGGGAAAGTGACTGACCAAAGGTGACACACCTCAGAAGTGGTAGAACCAAAAATTAACCACAGATCCTTCTGACTCCAAGCCCAGACCTAGAAAAAGACAAACTCAACAACAAGGTAGCAGAAGAAACTGACTGGATTAAAGGCATTTGAGCATTCAAATTCAGCCTTATTCAAATGCACTCACTCCATTTCTATTGACTGAAAATGGAGGAACCAGAGATCACATGACTGGTGAGATGGTAGAATTGTTGCTTTTAGCAATTTCAAAACCTCAGAAAAGGAAATTATGTGCCAGATAGAAAGTAATGAAAGCCTGAAGACACAAGATAAGACAGAAACACGGCCCAAGATATAAACCTCAGGAAATAACATCGCAGGACTTAAATACTTAAAAGCTCTCATTCAGCATCCCCACCTCCAGTCTACTTCATACACTAAGCATAGTGAGCATAAGCAAAATTAAATGCGTGTGATTTGGAGTCCAGCAGTGGGGATCCCAGACTTCTTCCCTCATGGCAATGACTCAGCCTGAAATGTTCATTCTAAAAGAGGGAGCAGATACTGATTCTGCTTAGTCACACAAGAGAAAAGGAGAATTACTGTAAGAATGGATTGGAAGATAGGAATAGTTCAGAGTACAGTGCAAAGCCATAGGCTACAGAGGAAAGAATTTTCACATCCAAAGAAAAGAAGATAGGAAATTCAACTGAGGCAAGTCCTCTCCTCACAAAACTTGCTCTGGTCAGAGATCCAGTTTGCCCTCAGATCTTAAGACATGTCTGATTATGTGGCAATAGAAAATGGAAGAACTACAGAGGGAAGAGGGAAAGCAGGTGCAAATGATTGGAAATATAAGACAGAGGACTAGAATTTCAAGAGAGATACTAGTTTACAAGCAGGTAGAATGAGAGAATCATAAAGGCAGAAGGAACTAAACCTAAAAAATACTGAACAAATGTTACATTAAGATGGAATATGTCACACAATAACAGCAATATTGGATGATGATCACCTGTGAAAACTTGACTATTCTCAGCAATGCAGTGATCTGGGACAATCTGAAAGATTTATGATGGGGAATGCTATCTACTTCCAGAGAAAGAATTGTTGGAATAATCTTTCACAACTGTATTTTTGGTTTTATTTTGAGGCTTTGGTTATGTATGACTTTGCTCTTACAACAATGACCAATATGGAAATATGTTTTGCATGACAATAAAAAATGAAAAAATGAAATAAAATAGTAGAAAAAGGAATATGAATCAAAATTAACCAGTGATAAGGAGTTCTGGAGACTCCTCAGAGATCACTGAATAACAATGAAAAATCTAGAAGAGTTCAAAAAAGAAATAAAATTTCAAAAGAAAAATTTAGGAAAGTGATATATCAGAAAATAGAGCTCTCAATAAAGGATTAAAAAAAAACACATAGAATAGGATGTAGAAATTTGGAAAAACAATAGCTGATCTCACCAAAGAATGAGAAACTCACAAAAAATATCAAAATAAAAATTAAAATTAAAAAAAAATTTGAGAAGTACCCCCCCAAAAGAATACAGACGAAATTACCTTGAAGCTAGAAAGTGTGGCAATAATTTAAGCACTACAGGTATCCCAGAAGAATATGACAAAGAAAAATATCTCAATATTATATTTCTGAAAATAATGCATGGAAATTGCCAGGAATTTTGAATACAGATCATAAATCACTGTTAAGCCAAATACAAAGTTAGGTATTGGTAAAATATGTAATACTTGAAACCCCCCAAAATATAATAATTATATTTCAAAATTTTTTAAATGACCAATTTTGGAAATTTATAACAGAAGATATTAAAATATGAGAGACTTGCTATGTGAATAACACAGAATTATTCCACAATCATGAGAAACCAAAGAGAAAGGAATAGTATGTTCCAAAAGGAAATAAAATTCAAAATTCAATGTCAAATCACATATCCTGAAAAGCTGAGCCTAATTCTTCTTTCTTTTTTTTATTAGATTCACCAGTACAATGGAATTTGGTAAAACTCCTTCTTTGCTTATTCTGTCAAATAGTTTGTATAATGTTGGGATTGGTTGTTCTTTGAATGTTTGATAGAATTTTTTTTTAATTCATCTGGACCTGGGGATTTTTTCTTAGGGAGTTCTTTGATGGCTTGTTCAATTTCTTTTTGTGATATGGGGTTGTTTAAGTGATTTATTTCTTCCTCTGTTAGTCTAGGCAATTTATATTTTTGTAAATATTCATCCATATCACATAGATTGCCATATTTGTTGCCATATAGTTGGGCATAATAGTTTTTAATGATTGCCTTAGTTTCTTCTTCATTAGAGGTGAGATCTCCCTTTTCATCTTGGATACTGTCGATTTGGTTTTCTTCTTTCCTTATTTAATTAGATTTACCAGTACTTTGTCTATTTTATTTGTTTTTTGAAAGTAATAGCTTCTAGTCTTATTTATCAAATCAATACTTCTTTGACTTTCAATTTTATTAATTTCTCCTTTGATTTTAGGATGTCTAATTTAGTTTTCAACTGAGTATTTTTAATTTGTTCACTTTCTAGTTTTTTAATTTGCATTCCCAATTCCTTGACCCCTGCCCTCTCTAATTTGTTAATATATTAACTCAAGGATATACATTTCCCCCAATTACTGCTTTGGCTACATCCCCTAGGTTTTGAAAGGAGGTCTCATCATTGTCATTTTCTTCAATGAAAGTATTAATTCTTTCTATTATTTGTTTCTTAACTAACTGGTTTTGGAGAATTGTATTGTTTAATTTCCAATTAATTCTTGATTTACCACTCCATGTACCCTTACTAATTATTATTTTCATTGCATTGTGATCTGAGAAGATTGCAGTTATTATTTCTGCTCTCTTGCACTGGTTTGCAATGTTTTTATGTCCTAATACATGGTCAATTTTTGTGAATGTACCATGTGCTGCTGAAAGAAAGGGGTGTTCCTTTTTCCCCCTATTTATTTTTCTCCACATATCTACTAATTTTTCCAAAATTTCTTTCACTTCTTTTGCCTCTTTCTTATTTATTTTTTGATTTGATTTATATAGTTCGGATAGAGGAAGGTTCAGGTCTCCCACTAGAATAGTTTTTCTATCTATTTCATCCTAGAGTTCCCCTAGTCTCTCCTTTAGAAATTTGGATGCTATGCCATTTGGTGCATACATGCTGAGTACTGATATTTTTCTCATTGTCTATACTGCCTTTTATCAGGATATAATTAACTTCCCTATCTCTTTTGACTAGATTCATTTTTACTTTGGCTTTGTCAGATATCATGATTATGATTCCTGACTTCTTTTTATCAGTTGATGCCCAAGAGATTTGGTTCTATCCTTTTACTTTCACCCTATGCGTATCTACCTTCCTCATGTGTGTTTTTTGTAGACAGCATATGGTAGGGTTTTGGATTCTAATCTAATTTGCTATTTACTTGTATTTTATGGGTGAGTTCATTCCATTCACATTCAGAGTTATGATTACCATCTGTGTATTTCCCAGCATTTTGATTTCTACTCCTAGTCCTTCCTTTTCTTCTTTCACGATTTCCTTCTACACCAGTGTTTTTTTAATCAGTCCCCCTACTTCCTATCCTTATTTCACTTCCATTTCTACCTCCCTCCCTTCTTATTCCCCCCTTATTTTTTGCAGTGTTTTTAAAACTACTCCATGCTCTCCCTCCCTTGAACTGCTTCCCTCCCCACCAATTTGTTTGTTACCCTTCTACTTCCCTATAGGATGCAAATCTATATTCTTCCCCAATGGATTGAATTGTTCTTCCCTCTTTAGGTCAATTTCAATGCCCTTGAGAGTTGAGTATTTCCTATCTCCAACCTCTTTACCCTTCCAGTGTATTGATGTTCTTCCCCCTCCCTCCATGAGCTTCTTTGTGACATATAAATTGTTTATATGTTTTTGTTTTGTTTCTTTACCATTTCTTTTAGTATTAACCTCTTTTTTACCTCTAGTTGAATATATATACACATAAATATTTATGCATACATATATCTATATACATATTTATGTCTTGTTATTTCATCCTATACTATTTGTCACTGTCCCCTCTAAGTGTAATTCTTCTAGCTACCCAGTTGATAATTAAAAAATTTAAGAGTTACCAATGACCACTTTTCTTATAGAGATACATATCATTTTAACTTTTTGGGTCTCTTAAAAGAGGGTTTTTGTTTGATTTGCTTTGTTTTTCTTTTTTCCTCTTTTTAAATTAACTTTTGATGATTCTCTTGAGTTGTGTGCTTGGGCATCAAATTTTCTGATCAGGTCTAGTATTTTCTTTACAAATTCTTGGAATTCTTCTATTTTGTTGAATGACCATGTTTTCCACTATAAGAATATAGTCAGTTTTGCTGGGTTGTTGATTCTTGGTTGTAGACCTAGTTCCCTTACTTTCTGGAATATCATATTCCATGCATTTCAGTCCTTCAGTGTAGATGCAGCCAGAACCTGTGTTATCCTCACTGTGGTTCCATGGTATCTGAATGACTTCTTCTTAGCAGCTTGTAATATTTTTTTTAATTTTAAACATTATTTTATTTGGTCATTTCCAAACATTATTCACTGGAAACAAAGATCATTTTCTTTTCCTCCCTGCCCCCCCCCACCTTTCCCTCTCTCATAGCCAACGCACAATTCCACTGGTTATCACACGTGTTCTTGACTCGAACCCATTTCCCTGTTGTTGGTATTTGCATTAGAGTGTTCATTTAGAGTCTCTCCTCAGTCATATCCCCTCCACCCCTGTAGCCAAGCAGTTGCTTTTCATAGGTGTTTTTACTCCCGCAGTTTATCCTCTGCTTGTGGATAGTATTTTTTAGATCCCTGCAGATTGTTCAGGGACATTGCATTGCCACTAATGGAGAAGTCCATCACCTTCAACTGTACCACAATGTATCAGTCTCTGTGTACAATGTTTTCCTGTTCTGCCCCTTTCGCTCTGCATCACTTCCTGGAGGTTGTTCCAGTCTCCATGGAATTCCTCTACTTTATTATTCCTTTTAGCACAATAGTATTCCATCACCAACATATACCACAGTTTGTTCAGCCATTCCCCAATTGAAGGGCATCCCCTCATTTTCCAGTTTTTTGCCACCACAAAGAGCACAGCTATGAATATTCTTGTACAAGTCTTTTTCCTTATTATCTCTTTGGGGTACAAACCCAGCAGTGCTATAGCTGGATCAAAGGGCAGATAGTCTTTTATCACCCTTTGGGCATAGTTCCAAATTGCCCTCCAGAATGGCTGGATCAATTTACAACTCCACCAGCAATGAATTAGTGTCCCCACTTTGCTACATCCCCTCCAGCATTCATTACTTTCAATAGCTGTCATGTTAGCCAATCTGCAAGGTGTGAGGTGATACCTCAGAGTTGTTTTGATTTGCATCTCTCTGATTATAAGAGATGTAGAGCACTTTTTCATGTGCATGTTAATAGTTTTCATTTATTTGGCTGAGAACTGCCTGTTCATGTTCCTTGCCCATTTATCAATTGGAGAATGGCTTGATTTTTTGTACAATTGATTTAGTTCTTTGTAAATTTGAGTAATTAAACCTTTGTCAGAGGTTTTTATGAAGATTGTTTCCCAATTTGTTGCTACCCTTCTGATTCTGGTTACATTGGTTTTGTTTGTACAAAAACTTTTTAATTTGATGCATTCAAGATTATTTATTTTGAATTTTGTAACTCTTTCTATGTCTTGCTTGTTTTTGAAGTCTTTCCCTTCCCAAAGGTCTGACATGTATGCTATTCTATGTTCACCTAATTTTCTTATAGTTTCCTTCTTTATGTTCAAGTCATTCACCCATTTTGAATTTATCTTGGTGTAGGGTGTGAGGTGTTGATCTAAACCTAATATTTCCAACACTGTCCTCCAATTTTCCCAGCAGTTTTTATGGAATAGTGGATTTTTGTCCCAAAAGCTGGGATTTTGGGTTTGTCATATACTGTCTTGCTGAGGTCTCTTGCCCCCAGTCTATTCCACTGATCCTCCTTTCTGTCTCTTAGCCAGTACCAAATTGTTTTGATGACCGCTGCTTTATAATATAGTCTGAGATCTGGGACTGCAAGGCCACCTTCCTTTGTATTTTTTTTCATTATTTCCCTGGATATCCTTGATCTTTTGTTCTTCCAAATGAACTTTATTTTTTTTCTAAATCAGTAAAAAAATTTTTTGGAAGTTCCATGGATATGGCACTAAATAGATAGATGAGTTTGGGTAGGATGGTCATTTTTATTATATTGGCTCATCCTACCCATGAGCAGTTAATGTTCTTCCAATTGTTCAAGTCTAGTATTAGTTGTGTGGAAAGTGTTTTGTAGTTGTGTTCATATAGTTCCTGTGTTTGTCTCAGGAGATAGATTCCTAAGTATTTTATTTTGTCTAAGGTAATTTTGAATATGATTTCTCTTTCTAGTTCTTGCTGCAGAGCTGTGTTGGAATTATATAGAAATGCTGATGACTTATGTGGGTTTATTTTGTATCCTGCAACTTTGCTAAAGTTGTTGATTATTTTGATTAACTTTTTGGTTGAATCTCTAGGATTCTTTAAGTAGACCATCATGTCATCTGCAAGGAGTGATAATTTGGTCTCCTCCTTGCCTATTTTAATGCCTTCAATTTCTTTTTCTTCTCTAATTGCTACTGCTAGTGTTTCTAATACAATTTCAAATAATAGAGGTGATAAAGAGCATCCTTGTTTCACTCCTGATCTTAATGGGAATGGATTTAGTTTATCCCCATTGCAGATGATGTTAGCTGATGGTTTCTGATATATACTGTTTATTATTTTTAGGAACGAACCTTCTATTCCTATGATTTCTGGGGTTTTTAGTAGGAATGGGTGTTGTAAGGCTTTTTCGGCATCTATTGAGATAATCATGTGGTTCTTGTTGGTTTGCTTGTTGATATGGTCAATTATGTGGCTGGTTTTCCTTATATTGAACCAGCCCTGCATCCCTGGTATAAATCCTACTTGATCATGGTGGATGACCCTTCTGATCACTTGCAGGAGTCTTTTTTCTAGTATCCTATTTAAGATTTCTGCATCTATATTCATTAGGGAGATTGGTCTATAATTTTCTTTCTCTGTTTTTGGCCTACCTAGCTTTGGAATTAGTACCACGTTTGTGTCATAAAAGGAGTTTGGTAGAACTCCCTCTTTGCTTATTATGTCAAATAGTTTCTATAGTATTGGGATTAACTGTTCTTTGAATGTTTGATAGAATTCACTGGTGAATCCATCAGGCCCTGGGGATTTTTTCTTAGGAAGTTCTTTGATGGCTTGTTGGATTTCTTTTTCTGATATGGGATTATTTAAGAAATCTATTTCTTCTTCTATTAGTCTAGGCAATTTATATTTTTGTAAATATTCATCCATATCACCTAGGTTGGTATATTTATTGCCATATATTTGGGCAAAGTAGTTTTTAATGATTGCCTTAATTTACTCTTCATTGGAGGTGAGGTCTCCCTTTTCATCCTTGATGCTGTTAATTTGCCTTTCTTCTTTCCTTTTTTTAATTAGATTGACCAGTACTTTGTCTATTTTGTCTGTTTTTTCAAAGTACCAGCTTCTAGTCTTGTTTATTAGCTCAATAGTTCTGTCACTCTCGATTTTATTAATTTCTCTCTTAATTTTTAAGATCTCTAATTTGGTTTTCTTCTGGGGGTTTTTAATTTGTTCGTTCTCAAGTTTTTTGATTTGCATTTCCAATTCCTTGATCTCTGTCCTCTCTAATTTGTTAATATATGCACTCAGGGATATGAATTTTCCTCTAAGTACTGCCTTGGCTGCATCCCATAAGTTTTGAAAGGATGTCTCACCATTGTCATTTTCCTCAATGAAATTATTGTTTCTATGATTTCTTCTCTAACTAACCGATTTTGGAGTATCATATTGTTTAATTTCCAATTAATTTTTGATTTGGCTCTTCATGTACCCTTACTGATCAATATTTTTATTGCCTTGTGATCTGAAAAGGCTGCATTTATTTCTGCTTTTCTGCATTTGAGTGCCATGATTCTGTGACCTAGTGTATGATCTATTTTTGTGAATGTGCCATGTGGTGCTGAAAAGAAGGTGTATTCCTTTTTGTCCCTATTTATTTTTCTCCATATGTCTATTAACTCTAATTTTTCTAAGATTTCATTCACCTCTTTTACCTCTTTCTTGTTTAGAGGTGATCTGTGGATTCTTTCAATCTCCACTTTTCTCTCTTGTTCTAGAATATTAGGGCAGTTTTCTTGGATAATTTCCTGTAGTATGTTGTCCAGGCTTTTCCTTTTGTCATGGTGTTCTGGTAGACCAATTATTCTTAAATTGTCCTAGAATCCTTGAATGATTTTCTAAATCGTCTGTTTTGTGAATGAGATGCTTCATATTTTCCTCATTTTTTAAATTTTTTGGTTTTGTTTATAGTGTCCTGCTGCCTTGTGAGGTCACTTAATTCTACTTATTGTATTCTGGTTCTTAATAACTGGATTTCATCCCTGGCTTTTTGGTCATCCTTCTTCTGGTCTGATATTCTTTGGATATCGTTTTTCATCCTCTTTGCCTCATCTTTCATCTTCTCTGCTTCATCTTTCATCTCCTTTGCCTCATTTTCAAGCTGGTTGATTTTGGCTTTCAAGACACTGTTTTCTGTTTCCTGATGACTTATCTTAGTTTTTAAGTTCTTTTCCCAATTGTCTTCAGCCTCTCTTAATTGTTTTTTGAATTGTATTTTGAGTTCTTTTAAAGCGTGTATCCAATTCGCTGGGATTTCTCTTTTATAGCTTGATGTTCCTTCCTCCATCTCTGTTCCACTGGTTCTTTGTTCATTGCCTATATAGAAGCTGTATATTGTAATTTCTTTTTTGTTTTTCTGTTGTTTGCTTATATTTACTCTTCTTTAGTCCCCACATTTGTTTGTGCTCTTGCTCCTCTCATTTTTTTGGTTTTGTGGTTTTCTCTCAGTCCTCCCTCTTAGAGCTTTGTCAGGAGATATCTCAGTGCAGTCTGTGGGGGAGGGGTATTGGAGCTTGAGCTTCCCTGACCTCTGAAGTGTTTTGATGGGATTAAGTTCAGCTGGGTTGGGCTACATGTTCTCTGAGACCAAAACTTCCTGGATGTCTGGAGCAATATGAAGGGTCTCTGCTGCCTTGACCAGGCTGCCCAGTATGCGCACCCTCTCCAGCTCCTTCTCCACTCCCTTTGTTTGGTGTTCTGAGCCTGGCACAGCCCTGCCCACAAGGTACACCCTCCAGACCAGCGCCTTTGACTGCCCAGAGGTTCCTGCTGCAACTGGAGGCTTAGTGCTGTAGGCAGGGAAGGGGTCCTGGGACCTTCCTCCTTCTTTCCCTTTAAACCCAAGTGTTCTAGAATTCCGGCTTTTGTGGGGCATACCTTTTGAATTGAGTCCAGCAGGAGGGTTCCTTGGCTCTGTCTTGTTGTTAGGTTTGATTTTAAGTCCCCTAGAAGCATTTAGTTTGTAATTGGTAAAGAAACATTTTCAGAGGTCTGAACTTTTTCTGCCTCTAGGCCACCATCTTGACTCTGCCTCCTCTGACCAGTTGTATTAATGTGCCCTGAGGCCAGATCTTCCCCAGCTGCCAGCAGAGGCTGAAGGTGAAAGTAAAGGTGTGGAGGCTGAAGGTAATTACCCTTGGTCCTCCTCTCTAGTCCTTTCTGCCAGCTTCCTGGTCAGAGCCTTCAGCTTTCTGTGGTGGTACCAAGATACTCTGTCATTGTTGCAGCCTTTTCCCTGGGATCCCACTTATCCATATTTCTACCATGGCTCTCAGCCCAATAGGTGGGGGATAGATGTTGAATCTTGCCCTTATACCTGAGAATTCAACTTTATCTGTGTATATTTCAAATTGAATTGAGTAGGAGAGACCTGTGACTCTGTCTTATTGTTGATTTTGGCTTTCTGTCTATTATATACCCTTGTTCTACTAGTTTTTTACTAGCTCTTTGAGTTTGGACTTTTCTGCCTTCTGGAGGCTTCTTTTCTGCACTCTTGATAAATTGGATTAAGCCAGTTGAGCTGCTCTGCAGATATGAATGTGCCATGAGGCCAAAATTTCCAGAGGCAGAAGACCAAGATGGAGGAGTGGTGTCTGAAGACTGTGACCAGACTGCCCTCTTCTCTTCTTTGCTTCTCTCCTCCAACTGTCTCCCTGTGGCCAGAACCCTGAGTTTCACATAGTTGTAGTAGAAAGGCACTCCATGCCATTTGGAATCCTAGCCCTGATTCTCTGCCTGAGTCTCAGCACAGTAGTTGGTGGAAGGTCACTGAGACCTTTCTTATTTTTTTCCTTAAACCCAAGAATTTAACCTTTTCTGTGTACCTTTTAAGTTGAATCGTGCAGGAGGGTCCCTATTGTCTGTCTTCTTGTTAGATTTGGTTTTTTGTCCTTCCAGAAACACTTTGTTTTTCATTGGTGTGGAAGGGTTTTCATAGAGGAATCAAATTTTGCCACTTCTAAGCTGCCATCTTGACTCTTTCCCTATGATATTCTTAGAAAACCTCAGAGAATTAGGAAAGAAGCTAACTGAGACAATACCTTCACTAATGAAGTAGGACATGAAAAAAGAGGCCCATTAATGTCAGCAGTATTTTGATGTGGGTAAGGACTGGTCCATGAATCAGCTTTAGCTGGGGTCAATTTACAAACCTGGTAGATTAAATTAGAGGGAGAATGGCAACAGGATTGCATGTACATCAAATAATTTGCTCACAGTTTATTCTGCAAAAATGCTTCAAATGAATCTTGTTGTAAATCCACTTTTGCCAGTAATTATACTCAGTTTTTGTTGTTTTTTCATATAGAAGTATTGGATAACTTCCCTGGATTGTTGCTTAAAGTATGGTATTTGGGTTTTTTGTTCATTTGTTGTTTTCATTTGTCATGTTCTCTTGAGAGAGCTTTGATACTTAAATTATCTCAGTGTAGTCATTCTTCATGATCAGTCACTTAGGCCTGTAATAGAATTCATGTGTTCTCTTAGCTTTGTTGATATTTTCTTGTCTTCTGCCAAATTTTTCTACACTTTTGTATTTTTTGTCTAAATCTGTTATTTTCTCTTTCTTGGAGCTACTACTTCTTTGGAGAGATTCTTCATGGGTATTCAGTTTTTCATACTCTATTGTTTGTGCTTTTTAAATTTTCATGGATAACTGACTTCTAAACTAATTTTGTTCCTAATTTCTTCTTTTCAAAATCCCATTTGTCTTTTAAACTCTTCTAGAGGTTTTGCTATATTTTGTTTTTATGACTTTTCCATGATCTCTGGGCAGTCCATAGAATTGTTTTATTGATTATGGAGTTTAGATTAATTTTTTCTTCAAAGTATAATATTTCTTTATAGTATTCTGGCTTCTCTAAGTTCTTCCTCATTCTTCTATTTTTATGAGTATCTCTACTTGTTTATCTAAGATACTTTTTATTCAGACTTTCCCCCTTGATCTGTCTTTCTCTTGTAATTCTACTCATTTGACTCTGGTTTACCTCTTTTCTTTTTAGCCTTTTCCCTTCCCATTGATATCATAGACTGATGTCCTCAGACACCTAGAATTGAGGAAAACATTCATCCAATGAATAGAAGTTCCGACTCTAGGCAAAACACTGTTGAATCCACTTACAAAATCATTTATTTCTTTTTGAAAATTTGTTGACATAGATTTCACCCCCAACTATATAGCTGACAAATAAAAAGGAATAACATACCCTAACCCTCCAAAAGGTTTTGATCCATATATTTGAATTGATGGCCCCACATGGATTTATCCATAATGAAAACTATGGGCTCTGTCTACACAATGCCAGAAACAGCTGAAAGGTCTAAACCAAATTTCTCTCTCTTTCAAATGTTTTGCCTAATGATTCCAACTATCCAAAATTTGGACTGTATTGCATGAACTGAACAGCTGTTTGGCATCTGTAGATACAATCACAAAAGGTTAGTTGCAAAGTATAGGAATCATCAGATTAGGGTTTGCATAAAAGAAATGACAAACTACTATGCATGTTGTCAACAAATGAGAGCTACATGAAGTTGGAACTGATCAATGACAATTCAATTCACTCAGTACATTATAGAAGTCAACAGTCTCAATTCAGGGTTCTACATAGAGTGATCTACACCCATTGTGGAATGTCCAGAAGTGGTGTATCTCAGATGTGGTAGTTCAGCCACAAAGGATTGACTCAAAGTCAATTTGGAAAGTGACTATATTTACATAAATTCTTGTTCCAACTAAATGTTCAAGAATGTAACTACTATATAAAGTAATGTATGACTGTATATGGACAGCGAAGATAGGCATTATTTGCCTTCTCATTCAATAGCATTCACTGATATGCAGTAAATGCTGATTACATATGGTCTTTGGTTTCTAGAGCAGAACTCTTCAGTCTCTTGTGAAGATGGGATTAACTTTACCCTATTTATTCTTTAGATTATATCCACCAGGAATGTATATACCTCCACTTAAGGATTAAGTAGGGGGGGGAGGTCTATGACCCACATGTGCTAGTAAGTGACAAATCAAAAACAGCTGACTGCCCCCTAGGCAGTCCTAAGTAAAGTGAAAGCCAGCATTGGTACATGTAAAGGTGGACCAAAGGCACAGGAAGTGATGCAAGGAACTGTCTTTAAATTTGGTGGTAACTTCCTGTCAGGGGGGTCTTAGCCTTTGAACTTGGTCTTGGAGGAGCTCAAGCTGGAGACCTCAGACAGCTTTCCTTTGGACTGACACATGAGTGAGTGAAAAGGGCTGACTCCATACCAGCTCCAGGCCAGAATCTCAAAGTTGAGAGATCTTTGCTAAAGAAGGAACTAATACATTCTGGATGCATATTGAAGCCTGTCATTCTTCACTTTCTTTCATGAATTTTTCTTTAGTGTGATAGGAGTTTCTTACACAATGTGATGAGCATGGAAGTATGTATTGTAAAAAACATGTATAACCTGTATCATATTACCTATCATCTAAAAGAAGAGGGAAGGGTGGGAGTAAGAGAGAGAACATGGTCAAAAAATGTCAGAAAATATTGAAAATTATATTGACATGTAATGTGGCAATTTAAACACTTATCTTAGGCCTTAATATCATTCTAAGAGATAAGAACAGCAAGGACTAGGCAATAAGTGTTAAGTGACTTATCCAGGGTCACACAGCTAGGAAGTCTCTGAGGCCAGATTTGAACCCAGGTCAACTGCAGGCCTGGTACTCTATCTACTATACTACCTAGCTCCCTCTGAGCAACATTTTTTAAACCTCTCCCTCCAAACAACCAAAAACAGCCCCACAAACACTTCAAAACAAATTTTGGAGTGATGGAATAAACAGAAGACAAAGTTAATCAGAGTATTAGCCAAAGAAAATGTAGAGGGAAAGCAGGAAGAACCCATTTTGCTGGGATAAGAAGTGAGAGCAGTGTAATCAACAGTGTGAGCAGTAGCCCAGTACAAGTGGAGCCTGATGATCAGACTGGTGCAAATATATCTTGTAGAACCCTCAGCAGAAAGAACAACCCTGGTGCTTGAAACATCAGAGGGAGCTGGCAGCTGAGGAATGAAATTGAGCTAAAGCCACTGCAAGTGATATGAGAGGGAACCCAGGGACAACACTCCCTTCACCTCAGAAGTAGATCTAAGCTTCAATATTAAGGCAAGATCATGAATAAGCACCCTCTCCCTAAATGAGTAAAAGAGATAAAGAAAAGAACTGACTCTGGAATTTATTTCAGTAAAAGGTAAGACCAAAATGAAAACTAATAAGATATAGAAATTCGTAAACCTACATAAGCAAATGTGAAAGGATGTCAGACCCAAAATCAACTCCTGGAAGAGCTCCAAAAGAGAACAAAAAAAAAACAAATAATAAAATACTTTGAAGAAAAATTAGAAAATAAAATGATTGAAAAAGTCAACACCTTAGAGCAAAAACTCACTGAAGAAACATATCCCTACAAAAGGAAATACAAAACTGTAAACAGGAAAATAACTCTCTAAAAAGAAAGTATAAAGCTTCAGAAAAGAAAATGGCTCCTTAAAAACTAGAACTGGACAAATGGAAGCTAATCACTCCATAAGACAGCAGAAAACAATAAAACAAATTCCAAAGAATAAAAAAAGAAGAAAATCTGAAAGATCTCAGTGGAGAAACTGCTAACCTAGAAAATAGATACAGAACCTAAAATTCACTGGACTCCCTGAAAGTTATGATAAAAAATGTCCTAGATAATATAATACAAGAAATTATCAGGGAGAACTGCCCTGATGTTTTGATGATGCTTGAACCTTACTCTCAGAACTGGCACAAAGTGGAGATAATACCTATATGTAGTTATCTATGGAAATTCATTTTATACTATAGGGAAGTTAGAAGAGGAATGGGGATACAAAAGGGGGAGACAGACAAAAGAGAGGATGAACCTGGGGAGGGGGGTAATTAGAAACAAAAATATTTGTGAACAGGTAAAGGTGGAGAGGAAAAGAAGGAGAAACGGGGGGAAAATAAGATGAAAAGGAAACACATATTAATCACAATTGTGAATGTGAATGGGATGAACTCACTCATGAAACAAAAGAGAATATCAGAGTGGATTAAAAACAAAAATCTCACAATATGCTAATTACAAGAAACATATTTAAAGCAGGGAAACACACACAAAGCAAAGGTAAAGTATTGAAACAGAATATGCTTCAGTCAAAGTTTAAAAAGCAGGGATAGCAATTATGATCTCAGATTGATTATAATGGAAAATAATTGTAGTATAAGAAATGATAAGTAAGATGATCACAAAAAAACTTGGACTTATATAAAGTGATGCAAAGTTAAGTGAGCAGAACCAGGAAACACTGTACAATAAGAGCAATTAAGTACAATAACAAGCTATGAATGATTTAATTATTATCAGAAATGCAAGGATCCAGAAGAACTCCAAGGGGAACCAAGATGAAAAAGCATACCCACTGCTGTAGAAGGAACTGACAAATTCTGAAGGAAGATTAAAGCATGCTATTTTTTACTTTATTTACTGTATTAATTTTTCTCTAGGGTAACAGATATGTCTTCTATAATTATGGAAAGAACACATGTACAACCTATATCATATTATCTGCTGTCTTGGGGAAAGGGGAGGAGTGGGAGGGAAAGAACATAGATTACAAAAGGTTGGAAAATTGAAATTATTCAATTATATCATGAAGAAACACTTATTAACTTTTAATATGTCTTCTTGATGCAAGTACTCATGGCCTACCTAGGATGGTGCCTGGCACAAAATGGAACTTAGTAAACAATTGTTCATTGATTGATGATCAGCTGGTGATTGCTATATAAGTCTGAGTCTTCTGTATAGTCTACAATATTTTTGCTTTTCTTATTCCCTATTGCTGAACTATTGTTTTCAAATAATTCTTTGAATCTTCCCTTATACTGCCCTTTGTAGTTACATCAATATATTATATGCACACACATATAAATGTGTCCTATACACAATATATGTTGATTTAATCGGGGAGGGTTCTCAAGTTCATGATACAATTTATCTATTCTTTGCAACAGGTGTTGTCACATAACATGCAATTGCATGAAGGTAGTCTTTTTGTAAATGCTTCTAGTGAGCACAGTAATATAAAGCGATTAAGTGTCCAAAAAGATGATGTTTCTTGTTGTCTTTGGACACACAATAAAAACACCTCAGCCAACTATTTTATTTGCCTCATCAAGGATAACCTATGAATCATCCCTTAATTTAGTTGCAACTTCCTTTTGTCATCTGGTTTCATTTATAGTGATAAGGTCATGATTAATATGATATAATTTCTGCACTCATTGTTCACTAGTCAAAGATGTCACATCTGGAGCAGCAAGAGCTCAGTAATTGTTTATAGATGGTCTTAGCCTTCTCTGCCCCCTGCCCTCCCTTCTACCATACTGACAACATTGCTGCAGAAGTAGAAGGAATGGAGGCCATTTTGTATTTTTCATTGTTTTAAGGGTTGCAAGTGCCAAATAATCCATTATCCAATAGCTAGTGAGTTGATGGCTGAGCCTTTCTAAACTTATCCAGGTTGGGCTATTGAAACAAATTCTCTTCCAAGGTCTGAACTCTCTAATATAATAAAACTGCCAGAGCTTCTGCTCATTTAGTAATGCATCTAAGAACCAAGGATCACCTTCATGCCATAATCAGGAGGATTTTTACTATGCCAATGAAAGCAGTGCTTAGATTCCCAAATTCAAAGTAGCCTTCTTTCATTCTCTTATTCAATTCTGGATCCAGATTATTCTTCAATGATGGATCAGTTCCACCCACAGGCTCTGTATCCAAGGACATATTGTAGCTGTATAAATGAAATTGTGTTGACTGGACCAAGCCCCAGAATATAGGACATGATTCATAAGTTGCCACCTGGTTTCAGACACTCATCACCTCATGCCTGTTGTTCAGGTGTATCTGACTCTTTGTGATCTCATAGACTATAGTAGACCAGGACCTTCTATTCTCTACTATCTCTCAAAGTCTGCCGAAGTTCAAGTTCATTGCCTCCAAGACACTATCTGTCCATTTCATCCTCTGGAGTTTCTTTTTCCTTCAATCTTTCCCAACATCAGAGTCTTTTTCCAATCAGGACCTCATACATGGAATATTGCAATAGCCTTCTGGTTAGTTTGACCACATGACAACCCTTCCCCTTGACTCCATAAATTTTTGTCATTCCCTGTTTCCTGTAGAACAAAATATAAAATCATCTATTTGGTATTTTAAGCCTTTCATAAATTGACCTTATTTTTTCAGCCTTTTTACATTTTACTCACTCCTCCATGTACTCTGAAATCAAGTAAAACTGACGTTCTTGCTGTTCCTTGCACATAGAACTATCTTCTGACTCCATATCTTTTCTTTGGTTATCCTTCATGCCTAGCATGTCCTCCTTCCTTGACTCCATCTCCTGTAAGCTTTCTTTAAAATTTATCTCAAATCCCAAGTTCTATAAGGGGCCTTTTTCCTTCTGAGACTGCCTCTCATTTACACAGTATATATCTATAATGACCTGTTTCTGTAAGTTGTCTTTCTCATTAGAATGTAAATTTCTTTTCTTTTTAAAATTTTATTTAATTAATTAATTAAGAAAAATTTTCCTGGTCACATGATTCATGTTCTTTCCCTCTCTGCCTCCCACCCCCCTCCTATAGCCAATGAGCAATTCCACTGGGTTTTACATGTGTCCTTGATCAAGACCTATTTCCATATTATTGACATTTGCACTAGGGCAATCATTTAGAGTCTGCATTCCCAATCAAAATGTAAATTTCTTGAGGCTAAGGATAAAGACCCTATTTTTGTCTTTCCTTACATCTACATAGCTTAGCTAGGGCTTGGCACATAGGAAGTATTGAATGAATGATGAATGTGGATTGTTCCATTGCTCTCTCTTTCTCTCCCACAGTTTTCTTTGATACACATCCATCTTCCACTTCCATTAGTGTAGACATGGCCTAGGGCATTGTCTTAGGCCCTCTTCTTTTCCCCTTCCATGCTATCTCTTGCTGATCATCTCAGCTCCTACAGGTTCAAATATCATCTCTGTGCATCTGACTCTCAAAGTCTATATATCCAGCCCTGACCATGCTCTTGAGCTTCAGTCCTACATTATCATCTTCCTCACAAATAGTTGCTTGATATTCAATAGATTTTATCAGCCTCAACAGGTCCAAACCAGAAGCATTTCCTTATGTCTGTTGTGGATATAACTATCTCGGTCACTCATTTTTGTAATCTAAGGAGCAGTCAAACCATTCCAGCCATCATGTCCACTTCCTCCCCACCATATTTGGCCTTCATTCAAGGAGCTAACCCTGAGTTCTAATTTGCCTTATGTTGTATAACTAAGTCTCTTTCACACTTATCTCCAACGTAAATTCCTTGAGGGCAGAGATTGTTTATGGGCTTATATTTGTGACTCTAGCATTTAGTACAGCTCTTATTCAGTTGTTTCAGTTGTATCTGATGTTTTGTGACCACATTTAGGTGTTTCTTAGCAAAGATACTGGAATAATTTGCCATTTCCTTCTGCTCATTTTACAGATGAGGGAACTGAGACAAGCAGGGTGGAGTGATTTAACCAGGGCCACATAGCTAGTAAGTGGCTGAGGCTGGATTTTAACTCAGGAAGATGGGTCTTCCTAATTCGGGGCCCAACACTTTATCTACTATGTCCCCTAGCTGCCCTTTCTTAGTACAGTGCCTAACACTAATTGCTTAATAAATTGTCCTGCACTCTACTTACCTTTAAATTATCTTTCTACTTATCTATTTACTGATGCATATCTTCCCCTAGGTTATGAAAAGGTGGAAACAACAAGTTTCACATAGCTAATAAGTAGATAATTGCTAAGCCTTATTGATTCTAACTCCACAAAATGCCTCACATTTTTCCGCTTCTCTCCTCTCACAAAGCCATTTCTCTAATTTAAGTCCCTTATCTCCTCTCAGACTATTTTAAAAGCATATTCATTTGTTTCTCCTCTCTCTAATCAATCCTCCACATAACTAACAAAATAATCCTTCCAAAGCACATATCTGAAAAACTTTCAGTGCCTCCCAATTGCCTCTAGTATGAGATGCAAAGTTCCTAAGCTGAAATTTAAGGCACTCTACCAACTGGTTCCCCCTTACTTTTCCAACTTTATTTCATATAATAGATGGTATAGCAAACTGGACTACTAAGTGTTCACTGAATTCTCAACACTCCATTTTCTGCCTCTAGAAATCCATTTAGGCCATTCTACAAACCTGGATTACATTCCTCCTCACTTTGGCCTCTTAAAATCCTTACCTTCTTTCAAGGTTCAGTTCAGATGCCTTGGGATCCTCTTCTCATTGCCACTTATCTTTACTTTTAAAATAAATCTTATTGAGGCCTTCCGGTCAAGATGGCGGCTTAGAGAAAGCTAAAGTTCAGATATCTGGAAAAACCTTCCCGACCGATCTCAAACTATGAGCTCCTAAGGCGCCGAAATTCAATACGATCAACAGCACAGACCCTGGGAATCCTCCTCCTGGACCTGGACCTGGAGCAAAAGGTACGGCCCCCCTCAAAAGCCAGAACCTGAGATCACTCGGACATAAGAGGTAGGAGCACAGAGTCCAAGGCTCCTGGAAGCCGTGGACCTGCCCCCCTCAGAGAGCAGGGTCGTCTGAAACAACAGCAACCCTCAGGGCGGGCAAGAAAGCCTCACGGGCTGGATCCTTCTATCGGAGTCTCAGTGAAAGTCACTGCCCTCGGAGCTTCGGGAAGCCACGGCCCCCTCCCCCACAGACTCATGGCCAGCTATTCTGAAGGCAACTTCCGGAAAGCAACCCAACCCAGTTGAGGGTGCACCTTAGCAGCAGGGAAACAGAGAGAACCGGGGGAGAGTGTGGTCCCCTGGTCCAACCCTTCCATTCCAGTTCCAGTGAAAGTCATTGCCTGAAGGCATACTCAGTTTAACCCAGGGAAAGCTCATAGAACCTACAATCTGCCCAGGACTAAAGCCTCTGAACACCAGACAGAGATAAGAAAAGCTAATCCTCCCCATTCAGAGATGGCAAACTCCACAGAAGCACAGAAACCCCAAAATCCCAAGAAAAATAAGAAGAAAGGGGCGACTTTGGACACATTCTATGGAACCAAAATACAAAATACAGAGGAGATAGAAGACGATACACAAGAAAATGCTCCAAAACCTTCCAAAGGAAATGGAAACCCTCCACAAACCCATGAAGAATTTGAATCAGAAATGACCAAAAAGATGGAAGCCTTCTGGGAGGAAAAGTGGGAAATAATGCAAAAGAAATTCATGCATCTACAAAACCAGTGTGACCAAACTGAAAAGGAAAACCAGGCTTTAAAGGCCAGAATCAGGCAGCTGGAAGACAACGATCGTGTAAAGGAGCAAGAATTAATAAAGCAAAGCCAAAATACCAAGAAATTAGAAGAGAATATAAAATATCTCACCGACAAGGTGACAGATCTGGAAAATAGAGGGAGAAGAAAAAATTTAAGAATAATTGGACTTCCAGAAGAGCCAGAAATAAACACCAAACTCGAGATCGTGATACAAGATATAATCAAAGAAAATTGCCCAGAGATTCTAGAACAAGGGGGCAATACAGCCACTGACAGAGCTCACAGAACACCTTCTACACTAAACCCCCAAAAGACAGCTCTCAGGAATGTAATTGCCAAATTCCAAAGCTCTCAAACAAAAGAAAAAATCCTACAGGAAGCCAGAAACAGACAATTTAGATATAAAGGAATGCCAAACAGGGTCACACAAGACCTTGCAAGTTCTACTCTGAATGATCGTAAGGCATGGAACACGATCCTCAGAAAGGCAAGAGAGCTGGGTCTTCAACCAAGAATCAGCTACCCAGCAAAACTGACTATATACTTCCAAGGGAAAGTATGGGCATTCAACAAAATAGAAGACTTCCAACTTTTTGCAAAGAAAAGACCAGAGCTCTGTGGAAAGTTTGATACCGAAAAACAAAGAGCAAGGAATACCTGAAAAGGTAAATATTAAGGAAAGGGGAAAATGTTATCTTCTTCTTTTATTCAAACTCTCTTCTATAAGGACTACATTTATATCAATCTATGTATACTAACATGTGGGGAAAATGTAATGTATAAATAGGGGGTAAAGAAAGACCAAATAGAATAATCTTTCTCACACAAAGATTCACATGGGAAGGGGAGGGGAAGAAAACTCTTATAAGAAGGAGAGGAAGAGAGGGTTTTTTACTTAAACCTTAATCTCAGGGAAATCAACTCTGAGAGGGAAAAATATCCAGATCCATTGGGATCTTGAAATCTATCTTACCCAACAAGGGTAGGGAGAAGGGAAAACCAAGGGGGGGGAGGGGGAGAGGGAAAACAAAAAGGGAGGGAAAGAGAGGGGGGAGGGGGAGGGAACAAAAAGGGAGGGACTAAAAAGGGAAACATCAAGGGAGGGGACAAGGGGGACTGTTTCAAAGTAAATCACTGGACTAAAAGGTAGAGCCGAAGAAGAAAAGGTTAGAACTAGGGAAGGATATCAAAATGCCAGGGAGTCCACAAATGACAATCATAACTTTGAACGTGAATGGGATGAACTCACCCATAAAATGTAGATGAATAGCAGAATGGATTAGAATCCAAAACCCTACCATATGTTGGCTTCAAGAAACACACATGAGGTGGGTTGACACCCACAAGGTCAGAATTAAAGGATGGAGTAAGACCTTCTGGGCCTCAACTGACAGAAAGAAGGCAGGAGTGGTAATCATGATATCTGATAAAGTCAAAGAAAAAATAGACCTGATCAAAAGGGATAGGGAAGGTAATTATATTTTGTTAAAAGGGACTTTAGACAATGAGGAAATATCATTAATAAACATGTATGCACCAAATAATATAGCACCCAAATTTCTAATGGAGAAATTAGGAGAATTGAAGGAAGAAATAGACAGTAAAACCATATTAGTGGGAGACTTAAACCAACCATTATCAAATTTAGATAAATCAAATCAAAAACTAAATAAGAAAGAGGTAAAAGAAGTGAATGAAATCTTAGAAAAATTAGAATTAATAGACATACGGAGAAAAATAAATAGGGATAAAAAGGAATACACCTTCTTCTCAGCACCACATGGCACATTCACAAAAATTGACCATACATTAGGTCACAGAAACATAGCACACAAATGCAGAAAAGCAGAAATAATGAATGTAGCCTTCTCAGATCACAAGGCAATAAAAATAATGATCAGTAATGGTACATGGAAAACCAAATCTAAAACCAATTGGAAATTAAACAATATGATACTCCAAAACCGTTTAGTTAAAGAAGAAATCATAGAAACAATTAATAATTTCATTGAGGAAAATGACAATGGCGAGACATCCTTTCAAACCTTTTCGGATGCAGCCAAAGTGGTAATCAGAGGTAAATTCATATCCCTGAATGCTTATATTAACAAACTAGGGAGAGCAGAGATCAATCAATTGGAAATGCAAATGAATAAACTCGAAAGCGATCAAATTAAAACCCCCCAGCAGAAAACGAAACTAGAAATCCTAAAAGTTAAGGGAGAAATTAATAAAATCGAAAGTGATAGAACTATTGATTTAATAAATAAGACAAGAAGCTGTTACTTTGAAAAAACAAACAAAATAGACAAAGTACTGGTCGATCTAATTAAAAAAAGGAAGGAAGAAAAGCAAATTAACAGCATTAAAGATGAAAAGGGGGACAGTACCTCTGATGAAGAGGAAATTAAGGCAAACATTAAAAACTACTTTGCCCAACTATGTGGCAATAAATATACCAACCTAGGTGATATGGATGAATATTTACAGAAATATAAATTGCCTAGACTAACAGAAGAAGAAATAGATTTCTTAAATAATCCCATATCAGAAAAAGAAATCCAACAAGCCATCAAAGAACTTCCTAAGAAAAAATCCCCATGGCCTGATGATGGATTCACCAGTGAATTTTATCAAACATTCAGAGAACAGTTAATCCCAATACTATAAAAACTATTTGACATAATAAGCAAAGAGGGAGTTCTACCAAACTCCTTTTACGACACAAACATGGTACTGATTCCAAAACCAGGCAGGTCAAAAACAGAGAAAGAAAACTATAGACCAATCTCCCTAATGAATATAGATGCAAAAATCTTAAATAGGATACTAGCAAAAAGACTCCAGCAAGTGATCAGAAGGATCATTCACCATGATCAAGTAGGATTTATAGCAGGGATGCAGGGCTGGTTCAACATTAGGAAAACCATCCACATAATTGACCACATCAACAAGCCAACCAGCAAGAACCACATGATTATCTCAATAGACGCAGAAAAAGCATTTGATAAAATACAACACCCATTCTTATTAAAAACACTAGAAAGCATAGGAATAGAAAAATAATAAACAGTATATATCTAAAACCATCAGCTAATATCATCTGCAATGGGCATAAACTAGATGCATTCCCAATAAGATCAGGAGTGAAACAAGGATGCCCATTATCACCTCTACTATTTGACATTGTACTAGAAACACTAGCAGTAGCAATTAGAGAAGAAAAGAAATTGAAGGCATCAAAGTAGGCAAGGAGGAGACCAAGTTATCACTCTTTGCAGATGACATGATGGTCTACTTAAAGAATCCTAGAGATTCAACCAAAAAGCTAATTGAAATAATCAACAACTTTAGCAAAGTTGCAGGATACAAAATAAACCCACATAAATCATCAGCTTTTCTATATTTCTCCAACACAGCTCAGCAGCAAGAACTAGAAAGAAAAATCCCATTCAAAATCACCTTAGACAAAATAAAATACCTAGGAATCTACCTCCCGAGACAAACACAGGAACTATATGAACACAACTACAAAACTCTCCACACAACTAGACTTGAGCAATTGGAAAAACATTAACTGTTCATGGATAGGACGAGCCAATATAATAAAAATGACCATCCTACCCAAACTTATTTATCTATTTAGTGCCATACCCATTGAACTACCAAAATACTTCTTCACTGATTTAGAAAAAACCATAACAAAGTTCATTTGGAAGAACAAAAGATCAAGGATATCCAGGGAAATAATGAAAAAAAAAACACATATGATGGGGGCCTTGCAGTCCCTGACCTTAAACTATATTACAAAGCAGCAATCATCAAAATAATTTGGTACTGGCTAAGAAACAGAAAGGAAGATCAGTGGAATAGACTGGGGGAAAGCGACCTCAGCAAGACAGTATATGATAAACTCAAAGATCCCAGCTTTTGGGACAAAAATCCACTATTCAATAAAAACTGCTGGGAAAATTGGAAGACAGTGTGGGAGAGACTAGGAATAGATCAACACCTCACACCCTACACCAAGATAAATTCAAAATGGGTGAGTGACTTAAACATAAAGAAGGAAACCATAAGTAAATTGGGTAAACACAGAGTAGTATACATGTCCGACCTTTGGGAGGGGAAAGGCTTTAAAACCAAGCAAGACATAGAAAGAATCACAAAATGTAAAATAAATAATTTTGACTACATCAAACTAAAAAGCTTTTGTACAAACAAAACCAATGTAACTAAAATCAGAAGGGAAACAGCAAATTGGGAAAAAAATCTTCATAGAAACCTCTGACAAAGGTTTAATTACTCATATTTATAAAGAGCTAAATCAATTGTACAAAAAATCAAGCCATTCTCCAATTGATAAATGGGCAAGGGACATGGATAGGCAGTTCTCAGATAAAGAAATCAAAACTATTAATAAGCACATGAAGAAGTGTTCTAAATCTCTTATAATCAGAGAGATGCAAATCAAAACAACTCTGAGGTATCACCTCATACCTAGCAGATTGGCTAACATAACAACAAAGGAAAGTAATGAATGCTGGAGGGGATGTGGCAAAGTAGGGACATTAATTCATTGCTGGTGGAGTTGTGAACTGATCCAACCATTCTGGAGGGCAATTTGGAACTATGCCCAAAGGGCGACAAAAGAATATCTACCCTTTGATCCAGCCATAGCACTGCTGGGTCTGTACCCCAAAGAGATAATGGACAAAAAGACTTGTACAAAAATATTCATAGCTGCGCTCTTTGTGGTGGCCAAAAACTGGAAAACGAGGGGATGCCCATCAATTGGGGAATGGCTGAACAAATTGTGGTATATGTTGGTGATGGAATACTATTGTGCTAAAAGGAATAATAAAGTGGAGGAGTTCCATGGAGACTGGAACAACCTCCAGGAAGTGATGCAGAGCGAGAGGAGCAGAACCAGGAGAACATTGTACACAGAGACTAATACACTGTGGTATAATCGAACGTAATGGACTTCTCCATTAGTGGCAGTGTAATGTCCCTGAACAATTTGCAGGGATCTAGGAGAAAAAAACACTATTCATAAGCAAAGGATAAACTATGGGAGCGGAAACACCGAGGAAAAGCAACTGCCTGAATATAGCGGTTGAGGGGACATGACAGAGGAGAGACTCTAAATGAACACTCTAATGCAAATATTATCAACATAGCAATGGGTTCAAATCAAGAAAACATGTAATGCCCAGTGAATTTACGCGTCGGCTATGGGGGGTGGGGGGAAGGAAAAGAAAATGATCTATGTCTTTAATGAATAATGCTTGGAAATGATCAAATAAAATATAAAAAAAATAAATCTTATTGCTATTTTTTGTTTTTATATCACCTACATTTCTTTTTGTATTCCTTCCTCTTCTTGCTTCCAGAGAATCATTCCTTGTAACAAAGGTTTTAAAGAGGAAGAACAAACATTTTCAACAAGTCTAATCAACACATCAAAAAAAGGCTAAATGAAATATTTCAGACTCACGGGGCCCCTCACCTCCTTCAAAGGGGGGCTCTACAGTTGCTAGTACTTTCTTCCTCAAGTATTATTTTTACTTGTGTATTGGGCATTGAACTCTTCTTCCACTCAGTAGAGTGGAAAACCCATGAGAAAAGGGCCTACTGTTTTGGTCTCTGGAGTCCCAGTTAAGAGCACAGTATTCTGCTGATACTACTTAATTTTTGTTTAACTGAATTGACATTAGATAAGACACTTTCTCCTTGGAGGGTCAATATTCTCTTCCATAAAATGAAAAATTACTGCTCTAAATATACCTTAGTATTGTAAGGAACATGGAAAAATGTATTTAAAGAAATTTTTTAACTAAAAGGGGATGAAGAATCCTTAAGGGAAGAAATTCCCTCCAGCAATATAGGTTGATACCTGCTCTGCAACTTCTAGTCATAGAGGTGTGTAAAAATGGAGATTTGAACCCCGGACTTCAATTCCCAGGAGTCCTTGGTAGCTCCCAGAATTCCCCATAATCTCAGGTGAGGTCTTCACCTGGGCCATGAGGAGAGAGGGGTTTTTAAAATGGACTCCGCCTTCTTCTCTCTCTCTCTTCCTGCTTGTGCTTCCAGGGACACATGTCTCTCATGATGTAGTGTCAGTGAATGGGCCATTCGGCCCTTCTAGGCACGTACTTTCTTATTTTGTATTTTCTTTAATTTTAATCTTAATGAACCTCATAAAAATAGAGAAACCAATTTTAACTGCTACAGTTTATGGTGACCACTAGATTGGATGAGAACTTTTCAAATTAAAAAAAAAAAGATAGCCTAGATAATGATTTCTAAGCTGCATTTCTCCAAGTCCCTTTTAGCAAGCCTCTTGACTTATCTCGTGCTTGCCTGCGTTCCTGTCACAACCCTGCCCACCCCGGTGGTCTCTCTCTTGCTCACCTGGTCTCAGTCCAGCCCTTCCTGCCTGGCTGGCTCAGCTCCTGTTCGAAGCGTCCGGACCTGTTTGACCCAGATCTCGATCACCTGGTGACCCGCCTGCCCACCCCAGGAAACTCTAGCTTTGGAGCAGACCACTCATCATCCCAGGCCCAGCCCTGGTCCCGCCTGTCCTGCTGCCTGAAATCCCGACCCAGATGAACCACTCAGCCCAGCAATTCTGACTCATCACCCCAGACCCAGGACTCATTTCTATCAGCTGGTAAAAAAAAAAAAAAACCCCCGGGGGTAATTTTCCCTTAGGCTACGATTAGCCTCCACTTGGACTGGGGGCAGGGGATCACAGGAGGGGAGAAAGAAAGGGAAAGAAGGAAGAGGCTTTTCAAAACAGGAACTTACAAGCATGGGATATTTAAAAGTATATCATTTGACGATATTGATTCTTTCATTTACCTCACATGTGATCCAGGGGCAAAATTTAGCTCCCTACAACTCTTTAGCCAACTTTGGGGAGGCAGGTGAATGGCTCAGCAGGCCTAGAGATGGGAGGCCCTCAGTTGAAATCTGGCTTCAGATACTTCCCAGCTGTGTAGCCCTGGACAGATCATTTAACCCCCATTGCCTAACCATTACCAATCTGCCTTCTCACAATAGGCCTCTAAATGGATGAAAAACCCAAGGAACTTTAAAGAGACTGGAGGTTATATTTTTAAGGCATTTCAGACTCCATGTTTTATAAAAAAAATCTCTGCATTCTATTGCATTTTGCTAATTGTTTTGTTTAAGATTTAACTTTGTGATTTTAAGTTCATATATTACTGCATTTCGTACTATTCTGTTACACTGAATCATTTTAATGTACTGAATTTTAACTACTGTTATATTCTGTTGCTTTTCCCCTATAACCATACTGAACAAACATTATTAAGCCCATATAAAAACAGCTTTTCTATTTTTGACTGTAAATTGTCACAAAGAGGATAGATGGACCCCATCAGAACAACAACCTTTGGAAAATTTAATGAGCTAAATATCTCATATTGATTTTAAGGGTTCTTTAGAAATGATTTTTAGAATTTTTCTTAACAATCTCTGGTCATTTTGCCTGCCCCTAACATGTGGTAAGGCCCATTCTAATAGCTGAAGTGAACTACAAATTTAAACCCCAACTCCTGCATTATATAAAAATGTGAATGGAAGTTGGGCGGTTAATCTCAGGGCATGTACCCCTAGAAGCTTCCAAAAAAGGAGCATCCCTCATTTATAATTATTCAGCTCACTATTTAACTTCCACCAGAATGATATATAGATTTTTTGATAATGTTCTAAACCCGAAATGAGTTTTACTTTGTTTAAAAATATGTTTACCAAGGTTGAAAGATTTGCTACAATTGTAAAAATTGTGACAAATATACATCAGTTCATAGGCTTTTAAAAATGTCATACAGCAACTTATGTGAAATATGATAATGGGTTTGTTTGCTAGTGTAATTAATTGGGCTATTGATAATTTTGGGGATACTGATATCTACATATTTATACTACTGTTCTTTATAAAAACAACTGTTACCTTGTGAAATTCACAGTGGATCGTGGCCAGATATGAAGAAGAAATGCATCTCATTTTTGGTGAGAAAGCCTGGCATTCCATATTTTCTTACCTGACACAGTGTTTCAATGATTATGAGCTATATTTTTGAATTTTTAAAGCTCTTTTATTTTTATATTTTTCTTGCATGTGCAAAATACTATTTCAGTCTTATTTTTTCTGTCCTTTTTATATTTGAAGCACATGTCATCAGTATTAAGGTTTTCTTTAACTTTTTTGATTTTGCAGTAATATAAGTTTAAAATACATTTGCTATAAGGTCAATGCATGCCCCCAAAAGCTTGAGACTATAAAAATGATGCCACTAATTATTTAAAAAAAAGGTGGGGGGACTGCCCCCTAACTGGCTTTTTGTCAATGTGGCCAGCAATTATTGGTTTTGTTCTTTTTTCCTCTTATCCTCAAATTATTGTAATCTTTATGTTGATTATGTTTTCATGATCCTTTGGGAAAAATCTTTTTCCCAGAGGATCATATGGAGAATTGTAAAAATGGAGATTTGAACCCCCCACTTCAATTCCCAGGAGTCCTTGGTAGCTCCCAGAGTTTCCCATAATCTCAGGTGAGGTCTTCACCTGGGCCACGAGGAGAGAGGGGTTTTTAAAATGGACTCTGCCTTCTTCTCTCTCTTTCTTCCTGTTTGTGCTTCCAGGGACACGTGTCTCTCATGATGTAGTGTCAGTGAATGGGCCATTCAGCCCTTCTAGGCACGTGATTTCTTATTTTAATTAATTTTAATTAATTAAAAATTATTAATTAAATTATTAATAACAATTAATTGATTAATTTTAATCTTAATGAACCTCATAAAAATATAATACTTCTAGCAGAGAAACTAATTTTAACTGCTACAGGTGTCAAATATGTGGCCCAAAGACCATACCCAGCCCACAACTGTCCCTAGCACAGCGTAAAACAGTGTATAATAGAATTGGGAAGTAGTTAACAAAATAAATAAAAAATATAATCAAACACAGATAATATGACATTTTAAAACTAAATCAAGAGGTTTTCAGGGGTTCTTCCGTACAGTTTAGGAGTGAATGTTTTCTATTGGAGTCTGACACCATTGGTTTAGAGCACTGGGATACTAAGCAATTGACCCAGGGCCACACAACAGCCAGCATGTAGCAGAAGGAGAACTTGATCCAAAGGTTTCTTATTCACAAGGCAGGCTTTGTAGCCATTACATCAAATTGGTTTATATAAAGATAGACACATAGAAAGATGAGAAGGGAAGGAGGGAGGGAGAGGAAAATAAAGAGAGACAAAACAAGACAGAGATAGAGATACCATCTCCTTGGGCTACCCATCTAACTGTATTTCATAATCTGAATATGAGGCAATCTTTGTACATGTACTATTTTATGCATGGCTTATTAGGCCAAATTATTTAGAGGGAATATGAATCTCATTCATGCAGCTATGCAATGTTTAATCTCTTTCTATAATCAACACAGTGGTATCCTTGAACACAAATAACTAGAGAAACTCATTATCTATGGGGAATTATTCTTCTATTTGTACTTTGTGATATCCTCCATGACCGTGGTAAATACCTTGAGAGACCATATGTTTCCTTGATTTATATGTCATTTGATCCCAAACAATAAAATGCTTATCAAATCTATTTCATCTAGTAAGAAATCTTGCATGACCTTATTGTGCATGCAACACAGTCATTTTGGAGGAAAGTTTTTAAATCATAATCTTGCTCCATGGAATCCATTTTTAAAGTCAACAAACAATGAAAACTATGATATCTTCTGTTTTCTGCACCTTTCAGTCAATTGTATGACTAAAAATGTTGTCTACTCTAGAATAAAGTTCATGTAAGAAAAATCTTCTGCCTCTACTGCTTCTCCCTGTTTTCTGAGGCATTGCTATTTATTAACTTCTAATACCATCCTCTCTAAGATTTAAGAGTTTATAGTGTCTTTTGATCTCATTAGAATGATGGTTATTTTACGTTGTTAAACTTCCATAGGAAATGATGACTGCCTAGTTGGATATCTGTTCCTTTATCAATTTCCTATTTTCCAATGTCAATAATTTATTTTAAAAAGAGATGATGTTGGAATTATATGATTGTACACCAGGACTCCTTCCCATCTTTTAGTCTCATTTTGTTTTGATTTTGATATCTATTATAACAAGTCAGTGACTTGAATTTACATGGACTTAGAAACATCTCTCATACTAATCATTTCCTGTCTGTTAAGTTTTAATAGGTTTCCTTTTTTTTTTGGATATTCGTCAATGGTCCCTGTGTCTAGCTTATTCTACTCTTTTCTTGAGGAAAAAATTATTCCTTACATACCAGAGTAATGCTTCTTTATAATCTATAAGCTATTGGTATTTTTCATTTCCCAAGTCAGATTTACCAACTTTTTTTAACACTGTTCCCTTTGCTCATCATTGAAGTAACTGAGAATTAAGATGTATTTTGATTTAATTTGAAGAGCGTTATCAAGTTCTTAAGTTCTTAAGAGAATTTGTCTACCTCAGGATTATATATTTAGTGTTAGAAAGAATGGCAGAGACTTTCTAGTACAACTTCCTTTTTTTCTGAAATACACATTTGCACATAAACCAAATGAATCATCAATAGCCGAAAGAATAATTATTTGAAGACTTCAAGTCATCCCAAACTAATTTTGGACAACATCAATAGGTAGTTTTTTCTTATATTGAGCCAAAACTGGCTCTCAATACTTTCGCTGTGGGAAATAGCTTCTCTGAAGAGTTTCTGAAGAGTGCTAAGGGCTAGGCAATGCAAATCAAGTGACTTGCCCAGGGTCACATAGCTGGGAAGTGTCTGAGGCCAGATTTAAACCTAGGACCTCTCGTCTATAGACCTGGCTCTCAGTCCACTGAGCTACCCAGCTGCCCCCATATTTTCTTGATAAGAGGCAGCAGGTACCTTTCTACCTAGCACCTCCATCTGGGGAAGCTGCCTTTGGCTCCAGCACCATTCTTGAGCTCTAATAAACTGAGAGAGTTCTTAGCTCCTTCTCACTATGCTTGCCCTTCCATTCTCAGTCTACCTCCACCAAAATCACTAAAAGACAAGTCAAAGCATTTGTGCAAATATCTTCTCCCCAGCCACCATCTTGAAATGGAATTCTTTGGATTCCAAATATATTTCCCTGCCCACTTCCTAACATATGTCTTTAAATTCACTTATCAGAGAATCCCATGAGTGAGCATGCTGTTTGGCAGATAAATTCATATAAGAGGATTAGAAAATCCTCACATTTTGTCTCAGAGCACATAAAAGTCATAGGAAGTTTTGCCTCTAAGTTTCAAAGAAAGTAAGGTTTTCCTCCTTTCATCATCCCACATTTCAGACTTGAGAAAGTTTTTTTTAATTACATTAACCTTTCTTACACTGTTAATCATTTCCTTTATTCTAACACATAAAAAAGGAGGAAAGGAAATCCTTTCCCATAGAATGTGGGACATTCATAACATCTACCAACTTAAAAAATAATTGTAGGCTTTGTCAATGAGGAACAATAATACCAGCCAGAGAGAAGAAAACAGTTATCTACCCTTTTTCATCTATACAATGCAAACAGTCAGTTTAATAAAGCAAACAAGGAAACAAAAGCAATTCCAATAATTGAACCAGTTGATTCAGCATTGTATAAACTAAATAAATCGATTAAATGGTGAATTGATTATTTTGCTATTCAGCGATTTGGGGAAATGTAGATTTTGCCCCAAGGAAAGCACTTTTCTGAGAACAATTTTCAGAAGAAGACTGTAATAACAATTAATAAAATTGCTTCCTTCAAAATTGAGCTCTTTTGCTGTAACTCTGTATTCACAACCATCAATGCTTCAAAGATTCATAATGTCATCAGTGTGGATGCATGTTCAGTCCACAATAAGTTTGGACAAATGATCCATATCTCAACATACAACCAATTGGTAATAGGCCCTTTGAATTTAACTAAACTGATCCACAAAAATAGGAAGAATTTTTTGCTGTCCCATACTTAAACTTGGTGGGAATTGCCACACATACTTCAGTAAGCATAATCTGTTAGAACTCAGTATCTCCCCCACATTTTTATGAGATATCAGAGAAGGATGGCAGAAAACATATACAACTAATAAGTAAAATTAATCAGTTGTTGTATAGGAACACTGTTACCATGTAGAAATAATCAGAAGTAGCTAAAAGCCCAGATACATTAAGGAGTGTGCTTTCCTTCAGCTCAAATTCTCCTCCAACTTCATGTTGAGAGAAAAACTAAGAGAAAGCTAGGATACCATTCACATCATTGCTGCTTTTTTCTCACCACATTTCCTTATCCCACTTTTTCTTTTTTCTATTAAAATTTTCTTTTTTAGATTGAGAACTTGATAATTATCATCAAATGTGAACACTTTTATGTACAAAGAATAAAAAAAAGAGACCGATATATATGGATTGTTTTTCAGCATATTTTAAATTTACCATATTTAACATTATCTTCCTTGTCTGTGTCCACTAATAGAATTCTTCCTGCTCTCTTGTGTGTTTTTTGAATGTTTCATTGATTCTCCTTTCTTTATTTTTATTTACCATTCATTTTCAAAGGAGGCAAGAAAGAAAATGAGAAACAATGCCTACTTTGATACTAGTAACTCATATGACCCTAAACAAGTCTGTTCCCTCCTCTGAGTCAATTTTCCCATTTGTAAAATGAAGAGGTTCACTTCTAAATTTCCTTCTGCTTCTGAAAGTATATAATCAGACCTGTGATTGGCAAAGTGTTCTTGCCTTTTCAATGACTTCCAAATTTCACTAACTTGTCAAAAGGATTATAACATCCTGTCAATGGTTGGTCAAGCATTTTGAGGACCTCAGAGAACAAATATTCCTAAAATGTTAAAGGTCTACTTATAATAAGCCAGTACACAACAGGCAGAATCCTGCAGGGAGTATTTCTCAGATAGTAGGCAATGATATCTCTGAATGGCAGGTGAAATAGTACTAGAAAACAGAAGTAACCATTACAGAGTGCCCAATTTCAGCTCCACATAAGGAAAATCTAATGGTCAATTTGAAATATTTGAATCTGAAAGATCAAACAGATTTGTTCTGTCTGGCTAAAGAGGGTAGGGTTAGGAACAATGAAGGGAAACTGTGATTTGAAAGATTTAGCCTTGATATTTGGAAAACTTCCTAATAAATAGAGCTATCCAAAAGAGGAATTAGTTACCTCAGAAAGCAGTGACTTCCCCCTCATTGTAGACATTCAAACAAATCTGGCTGATAACTTATTGGGGATGTTGTGGAAAGAATTCTTAGACAACCCCATTCATTTCTGAGATTCTATGTAGAAAAGTTGACTTTTCATTCCCAAAGAGATAAGTGGTCAAAGAATATGAGCAGTTTTCAAAAGAAGACATTCAAAGTCTCAACAACCATTTAAAACATGCTTCAAATTATTAATAAGAAATGTAAATTTTAAAACCCTGAGGTATTATACCCTTCAAATCCAACAAATTGACAGAGATTGTAGAAGAGGGGAAATTGTCAGTAGTAGAGAGGATGTGAGAAGATAGGAACACTAAGGCACTGCCTTCAACCTTGATGTAGAGTTTGACACATCCATTCTCTCTTCCCTAGATTTCATGACATTGTTCACTTCTGGTTTTCCCCGTACTTAACTGGCTACTTACCCTCTTTTTTCTTGACCATTATCCTTATAACATTCTCTAAGTGTGGATTTGGCCCACAAATCTATAATGGGCCCACTTTTCTATGTTTCCTCAGGATGAAATATCATTTCTTTGCAGAAGACAACTAAATCAATATATCCAGGCCTAGTTTCCCTCTTGAGCTTCACTCCTGCAACACCAATTGCCTGTTTGACAATTCCACTATAGTCAGATATCCTGTAGTTAGATATCCAAAATTATATATGCACAACTTTAGATACACTTTTCTGAGAGAAAGAAAGTTTCAGAATAATATTTTGTAAAAGCATTAATAAAAATGGCCTCTTTAAGAATCATTTCTTTTGCTGTAACTCTACAGAGCCATTAATTCTTCAAAAATCCATGATGTTATCAGCATGGATGTGGCTTTGGCCATCCAGATCCCAACACTGTTCAACAGTAGCTGTGGACTGAGTAAGTCTCCAAGGAATAAGACTTAAATATAAAAAGTTACATCAAAAAAATTGGAGGAAATCAGAAAGAAATACCTTTAATAAGTGTAATGAGGGGGAGCATTATTAAATTAAACCATGGATAGAGGAGATCACAAAAGATAAAATATACAAGTTCAATTAAATGAAACTGAAAAACTTTCAAATGAGCGAAAAATAATTACTCATAGAATTCTACTTGTCCTTTAAAACCCAATTCAAGCACTAACTTCTATAAGAAGCTGTTCCCTATCTGCTCAACTGAAATTGGCTTCCCTCTCTACTTTATGATTAATGATCTCATTAATGTAATCACCTATATTAATTTTTATCAGAGAATGTTCCATTTTTTTGTAGTTGTATCTGTGGCATATAGCACAGACTAGGTCTTTAATAAATCCACAGCTAATATTAGCTGGATAGAGTCAGGATCTGATTGGTCAAAGTCCCATTCACACTGATAATATCATGGATCAATTAACTCCTCAACCAACATTGCTTTCTTTCTCAGCCTTATGTACATATATATATATGTATATATGTATGTATATATATATTAATTGTAGAAGTTAGTGCTTGAATTGAGTTTTGAAAGACAAGCAGAATTCGATGAGGTAGGTGGATTTGAGGAAGGATGGGCCAGAGTGGCAGGATCACAGAGTATGGGAGTCAAACATTTAGCAATCAGTAAACATTAATGCTTACTATGGACCAGCTCCTATACTAAGCACTGGGGGTACAACAAAAGGCAAAAACACCCAGTGCCCTCAAGGAACTTACTTTTTTTTTAGAAACATAATGTGCAAATAACTATGTACATACAAGATATAGAGAGAGTAAACTGGAGATAATCTCTGAGGATAGGGATTCTTTTTGCAAGGGATCAAGAAAGGTTTCTTATAGAAACTAAGATTTTAACTAAGAATAGCATGAAGTCAAGAGATAGAGCATTCAGTCAGAGGGGACAGACCATAAAAAACAGTTAAAATATGGATGCAGGTTACTCAAGGAACAACAGAGAGGTAAGTGTCACTGGATAGTATAGTACATGGAAAGGAATGAAGGGAGAAAAAGGACAAAAAAATAGTAAGTTGTTAGGTTATAAAGGGCTAACATTTGATTCTGGTGGTCATAGGGAGCCAGAGTAGCTTATTAAGCATGTGGGATGGCATAGTCAGATCTGTGATTTAGGAATATCCTTCTGGTAGCTAAGTGGAGGATGACATGGAATCAGAAGACTATTCTAATGGCACTGTCATGTTCTAAATCATTCATGAGAAGTGCAAATTAAAGCAATTCTGAGGAGACAAAAAAGGAAATTGATAAATGCTGGAGGGGCTGAAGGTAAACAGGTAAATTAATTAGTAAATCTATGAAATCATCAATTCTGAAAAACAATTTGGACCTATGCTCCCCAAATTATTAAACTTTGCATACCCTTCTACCATGTAACACCACTATTAGCCTCCTACCTCGAAAAGTTCATAGAAATGGGAAAAGCAGCCATACATACAAACATTTATATAAGATCTTTTTAGTGGGCCAAGAATTGGAATTTAAAGATGATGCACATTAATTGAACAATGGTTGAACAAATGGTATATGAACATGATAAAAAAACTTGTAATGAGACAAAAAACAGAGGAGATGGCTTCAGAGAAACACAGAAAGACTTTATGAATTGGTACAGACTGAAGTAGAACTAAAAGAACAATTTATATAATAATAATACTATAAAGATAAAGAACAATGAAAAATTTAAGAACTCTAATAACCACAATGACCAACCATGATTCCACAGGACTCATGAGAAGCCTGAGAAGCCATGGCATCCACTTCTTGAAAGAGGTGTCATACACTGGGCACAGATTGAGATGTGCTTTCTTGAGGGGTCATGACCACTGCAGGAATGCATTTTGTTTGACCATCACACCTAGCTATTAAGAAGGCATTAGTAACTTTGGAAAGAGCAGTTTCAGCCAAGTGATGATGACATGAGGCAGACTGCAAAGATATGAGGAGTGAGAGGAGAGGAAATGAAAGCAATAAACATAGTTTTTTTAAAGGAGTTTGAGAAATAAAAGAGAGATAGAGAATGAGGAAGTTGTACAGTCTAATCAAAGTGCTATTTTTTAAATATGGGATGACTTGGGCATGTTTGAAAGCAGGAGGGAAAGAAACTAGTAGATATGGTTAGGTGGAAGACTAGAGAAAGAAAGGAAAGACTGAAAAGAAGAGCAATCTGTTTAGAAGATGGGAGGAGGAGATCATATGGACAAAGGTGGATTACTGTGTTGGTGAGAGAAGTGAAGGGAATGTGCTTAAAGGTGTGACCAATGCTACAGTGGATGCCAAGGACATGGAGTTAGGCAATGTTGTCTAGAGAAAGCTAGAATAGAATAGCATGAGAGGAAAGATGAAGAGAAAAATTGAGATCATAATAAAATGGGAAATTCTGGAGGGCACTCTGGAAGGTATGAGTAGATTTGTTTAGGGTTAATGAGGATTGGGATGAGAGAAAGAAAGTTGGAGGTTATAGAGAGTGTTCCTACATGGCTTGGGATTCAGTTATACAAAGATACTCTGAATAACAGGTGGTAAGAGTTTGCTAGCCATATGGTAGCAGTGGGGGAGAAAGGGGAAGATGAATTATAATGCTCACAGTCTCAAAATTCTGTGGTTTGTTGTTATCAGGCCAAGGCCACAGGGCCTTAGCCATCCTGTCTATTCCTCCAGCCTGCCTGGGTGGGGGCACGGTGACTGGAGTTGCAATCAGATTTCCCCTGCCCCAAGCAAATAGAACATACTAGATATAATGGAATAGTGCTCTTTGGGAAGAAATGATGAATGTGAAGAATTCAGAGAGGCAGGGGGAAGGCTTAAATGAACCAGTGCAGAGTAAAATAAAGAGAAGCAGGAAAACAATCTATATGATGACTACATATGGAAAGAACCAGAGCAAAGGGAACTGAATGTTACACAAATAGAATAGACAAGCATGGCTCTAGAAGAGAAACAAGAAAATGGACCTCCCTCTCTTGCTGATAGAGGCAAGACTTGATTATGGGCATGAAACACTGCATATACTGTCAGACGTGTTTGATGCTTTAGCTTTACTAAAATGTTTTTCCCCCTTTTTTCTTCTTTGCTACAAAAGATGGCTCTCTGGGTAGGGGAGGAGTGAGAGAGAGATTTTGAAGTGAAGATGATATAAAAACAAAAGAGATGAATACTCTTTGAAAAGAAGAACAATGAAATTTAACTGAATGCTGTGAGATTATAATGACCAAGTTGGGTTCTGGAAAAGATGAGTAAATGTACCTCACTTATTTCGCTGGGGCACTGCGGGGGTGGGAGATGGACGATCTATTCATTGTGCTTTGCTTTCCCTCCCCCCCACTTTGTTACAAAGAGGCTCACTTAGTAGGGAAGGACATAGGTATAATTCAGAATAATTAGGATTTTTAAAAGGCATCAAAAACACATTTAACAAGAGCCACTGAAGAGATGGCACAGAGAACTTGGAAGCAGGAAGAAGTAAGTTAAAATCCTGCCTCAATTATTTAACTAGTTGTGCGATCCTTGTCAAGTCATTTAATGTCTCTAGGCCTTAGTTTCCTCCTTTGTAAAGTGAAGGGGCTAGACTCAATGGCCTTTCAGGTCCCATTCAGCTTAAAAGCTATAATCTTATGAAAAAGTGAGACACATGAGTGGCTGTCAGTGACATCATTGCTCTCTCTCTATTAGTAGGGCTATCATGAGAACCCTCATAGATTTTCTTTATACTTAAAAGATAAAGGGACATTTCTGAAATTTACTTTGAGACCCCCCAAAATGCAAACTTCACCACCTGTTTATTTCGCTAGGGCAAATACTATGTGCTCTGTTATCTATTATTTCCATCCCCTCTACTCCAACCTGATTTTCTTCATGACTAGGGATGAAGATGAGCAAAATGAATAATAAGAGTTAGGAATTGAGCAAAGTGTGCTAACCCAAGGAAGTTTGCCTCATGAATTTGGCCTTATATCACCAATATACTCTATGAAAAACAGTCATAGAGTCACAATGGAAAGTGTGAGCTACACTGAAAGTTTTGGTTTAGTAGCTAGTAATTCTATTCCTAACTATACCACTGACCTTGGGCAAATCTGGTAAGCTTTGAGCCTCATTTTTCTCATTTATAAAATGAGAGAGTCAGATAAAATGATCTTATAACTTCCTTATAGATCTAAAATTTTCTTTTCTATGATGTTCTAAGGATTCTCCCTTCTCTTAATAGTCTTTGTGTACCTTGAATATTGGCAGGGATTACAAAGGAAAAGAAAGGAAGAGTCAACATGGGAGAAGATATTGGCAGACAGGCACATATTCATTGTTGGAGACCCTGCTAATCAGTCAAAACTCTGGAGATTCAAATTGGAATTATGAAAGAAAACTGGCAAAATTGTTATTACTTTATTACCCAGTAATCCAACAAATGAGTATATAGTCCAAGGAAGTTAAAAACAGAAAGATACATTATATACCAAAATGTTCATGGCAGCACTCTTTTGAGGTAGTAAAGAACTAGAAATAAAGTGGATTTCCATTGATGGGTGAACAGCTGAATAAATTATGGTATATGAATGTGATGGAACATAATCCAGTGATAAATGATGAAATTCAGAGAAACATAGGCGATTAGTTTGAACAGATATGGAGTGATATAAGCAAGATGCATTAAAAATATAAACAATTATTACAACCATTCAAATGAAGAGAGCACTAGAAAGAAGCTGACCTCTGAATAATTGGAAAAAAAGTTCCAACATTGGTTTCAGAAAATAGATGAAACATGTTGTCTTCTCTCTTCAGAGAGGTGGGGTATAATGACTGCATACTAATGAATATATAATCAAATAACGTCACTGTTATCAAGTGCTTTTGCTTGTTTTTCATTTTAAAATTGTGAGGGAAGAAGGGGAGATGAGGATATTTCTAGAAATGATTACAATGGAGTACTAAAAGCAATCAATGAAATTTAAAATGAAAATCTTGTTCTTTGTTCTAGGGTTCCTTCCAGTTCTGGTGTTTTTTGTTTGCCTTTATGAGGTCACAGAAACTCAGAGTTGGAAAGTGTCTGGGTGGCCACTGAGGTGATCCCATTCCTAAATGAGAATACACTTCATTATCTTTGGGTCAAGTCATTTAGTCAATTCAAAATCCACTTAAATCTATTACTGTCTAAATCACATCTTGCTGTCTTATCTAGGACAGCTCAAGAAACTGCTAAAGGGACTTTCCAGTTCTGCCAATCTATGTCCTAAGGAACCTCCCTGTGATAACGCTCTCTTTTGTGCTCTAAGTCCCTTCCAACTGTAAATTTTCTAATCAAAATACTGAATGGTTCAATGAGTAAGTCATCTTATTTCAAACACATTACTTTTTTCACATTCAGGTAAAACCATAAGACAACAAAATGTTCATGGAGTCCCGAGAGAGAACAAAAACAAAGGAAGTGAGCAGAAAAGATTATGTTCATAAGCTTTACCCTATCACTTCAGGGTTGGGAGATGCTGTTCTTACTTCATAGGAAAAGCACAGGCTGGCACTCTGTCCAAAACAGGAAGGGACCCTCAGACTTTCTGGAGTCTCCTCACATAATCTGGGCAGGAGAGCAGAGAGGGCAATGTGTTGACAGAGACATAAATTAAGCCAGCCACTTTTCCCTGATTTGCATTTCAGTGAAGGTGAACAGAGAACACTTTGGAATGCATTTAAGAAATTCTGCCTTTAATACCCCATTATATCCATTTACAGAGGTCAGGGTCAGTGAGGGTACCATGAGACACAAAGACTTCATATGAGGAGAAAACAGACAAGTAAAATGTTCATTGGCCATTTGTGGTCATCTTTCCCACATTCATCACATTAGAGAGTATGGCCTATTGAGGGGGATCAATTTCCAAGCCTACATACAATTATTAAAAACTAGTGAGTTCAACAATGAACACAGGACAATAGAATAAGAAATGTGAGGTCTTGTCCTGGGCTCTCCTTTTTTAAGTAAGCCCCTTTTCTCTGGGTCTTTTCTCTCCTGTATTAAATTACGAGGAGTTTGAATTAGTAAGGCTATGCAGGATCCCTCCATTTTCTGTCCTACCAATAAGTATTGCTTTTTTTCCTCATGGCTATAATGAAGCATAATAGGAAATGGACCTAAATGGGACAATTTGTAGTTTCTCTTGATTTAACGATCTCCAATCAGGCATGATATTTGTCTAGAATCAAAGTGTGATTGGAAAATAATCTCCTTCGTGAGTTAACTGGCCAATTGCTCACAGCTGCTGCCTGGGGAAAAAAACACCTCACTACTCAGTACTTGGATAAATAAAATTCCATCACCTCATTACCACTTGGATCCAATAAAAGAACTGCCAAGGAGTAGCCAACCATGATACCTGGGATTTGTCACCATGTTTCTGTCCTCTTACCTTCAAGATTTGCTGCAGAAAAGCAATGCATATTGACTAGGGAAGGAAAAGCTCTACCTAGTACTGATTTTAGGACTTTTGTTCCAGGAGATCTCAGCTAAGTGCAGGACAACCTTGCGACCATTGCCAAGGTCAGAGAAACCTCCAGCAATTGTCAGAATGCCAATCATTCTAGTACATTCTGCCAGGAAGTTTTCACCAAATTCAATTTGTCAAAAAATTCTAAAAATTGGAGAAGAGAAAATATAGATATAGATCAGCCTGACTTTGGGAACACTTTATACTATTTTATAGAATAGGAAAACTTTCTAAGGGGAGGGAGGGGAAAATGGGTATTTCAGAAGACTGTTAGCTCACTGGTTACAAGATAGTATTGAAGAAGCCAGCATGATGAATTTGAGTGCCATGTGGTTTAATTTTGATCAATTCTCAGTCCACAAATTATATTTCTGAGACATTTGGCCAGTCATCAAGCAAAGCCATGCCACCAATTTGAAGTGTTTAATCCAGGGTTCTCCAACCACCCCAGAAGGTGATAGAACAACATCTCAGACAGATCTCAACATCTCAGGAAGACTTTATCATCATGGATTCACTAACCCTAGACAGTGGACACACAATCTCACTCAAAGGAAAGTTCCCAAGCATCATCAGAGAAAGCTGATGCCAAGAAGGAGGAGAAACACCAATATATTAACTTTTTCATAAAGCTTAACTCCATAAGGGTAAAGATATAAAAATGCTCACATTACATTTCTAAGAGCAGCACATAACATGTCAGAAGAAACAACCCACGAATCTCAGTTTCCCATAACCCCTGCCTAGAATATTGACACCAAGGTCCAGGCTTGACTCTGAAAGGGCAGAATTACAAGATATGATGGATTTCAGTTAAATTTAAGGTAGTGAATGATATGTCTTCAAATTGATATTGGATGGCAACTTATTGTAGATATTGATTAAAGATTCTTAATAAGATGGAGGGAGGCTGGATTAGATAAACTCTGTTGTACTTTCCAGTACTCAGATGGAGGGAGGGAGAGAAAGAGAGAGGGAGGGAGACAGAGAGAAAGAGAGAGAGAGAGAGAGAGAGAGAGAGAGAGAGAGAGAGAGAGAGAAATTAGGTTCACAGACCTCCTGACATTCAAATACAAGATGCAAGAGAAATATAAAAAAGGTAAACATGAGTGAGAAATCATAATGGCTTAAGATTAAACTGTTTTTATTTTTACATGGAAAAACAATACATATAATTGCTAAAATTTTTCTCATATTTAGGGCAATTAGAAGGAGTTAGTCTATTAGTCAGAGGTCATGGGTTTTCTATTATTTTAGGATGATCTCCACAGAAGAATTGAAGAGTGAAAACAGGGATATGCAGGAAAAAAAGGAAAGGGAGAATATGGAAACATCTCATATAATAGAAGTGCACAAGGAAGAGTTTTACAATGGAGAAAGAAATAAGGGATAAAGAGAAGCATGAAACACTTGAACCTCACTCTTATCTGAACTGGTTCAAGGAGGGAAGAATACACACACACACACACACACACACACACACACACACACAAAATTAATCTTACTCAATAGGAAAATAGGAGGGAAGGGGCTAAGAGAAAGGAGGAGGAACAATTAAAAGGAAGATAGATTAAGGGAATGAGGGATCAAAAGCAAAACATTCTTTTGAGTAGGGGATAGGGTAAAAACAAAAGGAGGAAAAATATATGAAAATAGAATTGAGGGTAATACATAATTAGCAATCAAAACAGTAAATGTGAATGCAGTGATCTCACCCATAAAATAGAAAAGGAAGTTAGATGTAGAATGGATTAGAAACCAGAATCCCATTATTACAAGACACACACTCAATACAGAAAGGGGTTAAAATAAGGGGCTGGAGTTGAATTATTATGATTAAGTTGAAGAAAGATAAGGGAATAACTTTCTTGTTTACAAAGTCCAACTTTAAGGCATCTGGATCCAATAAAATATTACATAAAGAAAGGTAAGAAGAACAAGAATAAGCATTTATTAAGTACCAGTATACTAGATACAGAGAGAAATACAGTTTAGTACTTTCTCTCATAGAATTTAAAGTCTACTAGAAAACCTTAAAAAAAAACCCAACTCAATAGAGCTACCAAGGAGGACAATTATAGAAGTGCCGCTGGTCCAAGTACTTTTAGTTAAGGGAAAATACATAAAAGACCTACTATTACAAAAGAGAGCTGACCAACACCTCATACCATATAAGCTCCAAATGAATAGGCTTAGACATAAACATGTCACATCATAAACAAATTAGAAGAAGGTACATTTTATACCTATGGATAGAGGAAAAGTTAATGACCAGAGAATAGAAGATGACAAGATAAATGGACAGTTTTGTCAACATAAAATTTAAAAGGTTTTGCACAAACAAAACCAATATAACTGAAATAGAAGGTAACTAAGAAAACTAAGAAAAGTTTCTCTGATAAAAGTTAATTTCAAGATATAGAAGAAATTGATTGAAAATTATAAAAGTAAGAGCCTTTTCCCAATTGATAAATTATTAATGGATATGAATAGATAGGTTTTTTGGCATTAACTTTTTTTACCAATTACATGTAATAACAAATTGCTACACAAGTTTTTCTAAATTATACAATTGAACTTATCTCCCCATCTCTTCTCTTCTTCCTCCCTGTGCAGGCAGGCAATTTGATCTAGGTAATACATGTATTATCATGCAAACATACTTATATATTGTTCATTTTTGTGAGTAACCTTATAAAACCCAAACCTCAAAAAATAAACCCAAGTAAACAATTAAAAAATCATATGATTTCATTTGCATTCTGACTCCAGAGTAGATAGCATTCTTTGTCATAAGTGCCTCAGAATTGTCCTGGATCATTGCATGGTGGATAATAGCTAAGTTTATCACAGTTGATAGTTCCACAATATTGCTGTTACTGTGCACAATGTCTTCCTGGTTCTGTTTATTTCACTCTGCATCAATTCATCAAGGTCTTTCCAGCTCTTTCTGAAATCATCCTGTTCTTCATTCCTCATAGTATTCCATCACCATCATATACCACAATTTGTTTAACTATTCCCCGATTGATGGACATCTCTTTAATTTCCAATTCTTTGCCACCACAAAATAACAACTATAAATATTTTTGTACTAGTAGGTCCTTTCCCCTTTTTTGTCTCTTAGGGATACAGATCTAGTAGTGGTATTACTGAACCAAAATTTGTGCATTATTTTATAGCCATTTGAGCATAATTCCAAATTGCCCTCCAGAATGGTTGGATAAGTTCACAGCTCCATCAACAATGCATTAATGTCCCATTTTTGCCATATCCCCAAAACATCTATCATTTTCCTTTATTGTCATATTGGCCAATCTAATAGGTGTGAGGTGGTATTTCAGGATTTTTTAAATTTGAATTTCTCTAATCAAGAGGGATTTGGAATATTTTTTCACAGGATTATTGACAGTTTTGATTTCTTCATCTGAAAACTCCTTCTTCATATACTTTGACCAATTGTCAATTGGGGAATACCTTGCTGAATGGAGAATTTTTATTATCTTTTTACAGAAATTAGATTTTTTTGAAAAATTTTCCAGGGTTACATGATTCATCTTTTCTCCCTCCCCTCATCCCTCCCTACTCCTGGAGCTGATACATATATTATCACTCAAATCTATTTCCAAATTATTCATTTTTGTAAAAGAGCAGTCCTTTAAAACCAAAACTTCAAATCACCTACCCATATAAACAAGTGATAAATCACATGTTTTCTTCTAAATTTCTACTCCCACAGTTCTTTCTCCATATGTGGATAGCATTCTTTCTCATAAGTCCCACAGAATTGTCCTGCTATTAGTAGCAAAGTCAATTACTTTTGATCATCCCACAATGTTACAGTTTCTATGTATAAGGTTATCCTGGTTCTGCTTATTTCACTGCATATCAGTTAATATAGGTCTTTCCAGTTCTTACAGAAATCAATCATTCATCATTCCATATAGCACAATAGTATCTCATCACCATCATATACCAGAATTTGTTCAGCCATTACCCAATCAAAGGACCTTCCTCATTTTGAATGGAGAGTTTTTAAAGAAAGAAATTCAAACTATCAAGAACCACATAAAAAATTCTGCAAACCACCTAATAACCAGAAAAGGACAAATGAATGAAACCCTGAGGTTCCAGTGTGGGACAGATTACAACAAAACAGGCAGACTAATGTACTGTTGTGAGTGCTATGGTCCAGTCATTCTCAAAAGCAACTTGGAAGCATGGCCCCGAAATAAATAAACTCTGCAGATTCTTTGACCCAGTGATATTACCATCACTACTACCCCCCACCAAGAGACCATGGGTATAGAAAATTGACCCATATGTAGAAAGATATTTTATAACTCTATAGATAGTTTCAAAGGATCGAAAACAAAAAGAATGCCCATCAATTGGGGAAATGACTGAACAAATTATGGCATGTAACTATAATTCAATATTATTTTGCTTTGATAATTGATGAAAGAATTGTTTTCAAAGATACTTGGAAACACTTGTATGAAATGAAATGAGCAGGACCATGAGAATAACTTATATGTTAGTCAATAACGTTGAGCAATTTAACTGATTAATGCCATGTTCAATAAGGATTCCAGAGTACTCATGACGAAGCAGGCCACCCCCTTCCTCACAGAGACATGATGGACTCCAGATGCAGAATGAGACATACATTTTTGGACACAAACAATGGAGAAATTTATTTTGATTGACTAATATATGTGTTATATGGTTTTATTTTTCATTTATTTTTTCCGTGGAGGAGAAGGGTGAGAAAATGCATGTTTATTAATTGAAAAACTGATTAAGTTTTTAGATGACTACTCCAATAATTAATGTGCATCGTTAGTTATTTGGTGTTAAACACCATATCATTAAGAGAAGAACACATGCTTTAGATATACTGATGAGTTTAGAGTCACAAGTGGTAGCCTTCTTTTTCTGATGGTGCCAGATAAAAGGAATGCTAGTGAGCATCTGAAAGTTTATGGCTAGGTTCTTTGCTCATAGGAAAGCCTTGGAATTCTCTCCCTTAAGATGTGGTTGCACTGCAGGTGCCAGAGCCCTCATGATTCAGAGCAAGTACTCTGGATTGGTCCAGAGTCTATAACGATAGCTCCAAAGAACTTTGCTGACAATGCATTTGAAAATTAATATGCTTAAGCGAGGTATTTGCATCTATCCATCAGCGCTGTAACATAAGACTCTAGAGAATATTTCCTGTCAATATACATGTATTGAAAGCTTTCATTTGCCTTGTCACATCCCTGCTGTTTGCCCTGAAGAGTGGGCATACATTACAACACAAACTGATAATGGGGTGTTTAGCACCTTGCCTGAAGATGCCTGTAGTGGTTGAACAAATTGCTGGATGTGGATATAATGGAATGTCATTGAATCTTACAATATGAGGAGTTCTTTAAAAGATATCAGTCTTGTAAAAAGTGACATAGAGAAAAATAATCAGAACCAAGAAAAAAATAACATAATCAAGCTTTTTAAAAATTTCCTTCAGGTGTTAACATTCTCTCTCTCTCTCTCTCTCTCTCTCTCTCTCTCTCTCTCTCTCTCTCTCTCTCTCTCTCTCTCTCTTTCTCTCTCTCTCTCTCTCTCTCACACACACACACACACATACTTTGTATTTTTTTTCTAAACTTAATGTGATTTCATTGACACAGGTAACTTCCATTGAGAAATTCCCTGTATCAAGGTAGGCTGGCTCTAGGTAAAGTACTTATGGTCAGAGATTACTGCCTAGCAGGACACTGAGATTTTAAGTGACTTACCCAGAATCACACATCCACTATATGTCTGAGGTGGGACTAGAACCCATGTCTTCCTTTCACAGAGGCTCACTCTCTATCCACTATTCCATAAATCTGTGCATACTTTGTATTTATTTGTCTGTGTTATAGATGCCCTGGTATACTGTAAGCTCTTGGGGCATAGGATTTAGGTGCAGGATAACCTTCCTACTATAGCCAAGGTCAGAAAAATATTGTTTGCAGGTGACAAAACAAAATTTAGGCCTCTTGAAAGCTAGAATTGATTATACCTCTGTATCCTTGGGGCTTTGAACATAGTAGGGATTTAGATGATTGCTGACTGAAAGATCTAGATGGGATGGGATAAAGTAACACCTTAAAGAAGACTCATCTGGAACAGTAAAGCCTAGGATAGTCACTTTATTCAGGATCTGTATAATTTTTCATTATTACTAATACTAGCAAAGCATGATCAGAAATGCCATTTCTAAATTATTAGCCCCTTGATTTATACCTTCTTCCTATTCCATCCAGCTGTAAGAAAGTGTGAAATGGGGGTTGAACTCTATGGAAGTATCAGACAAAGTGTGAGACATCAAATCATAAAACATCGCAGCTAAAAGGGCCTTACAAAACAAATCTTAGTACTCAAATTTAGCCCTGGAATGAATCAGAGATGAAGGTAGCTCTAGAGACAGAGGAATTGAGTTTAAATCCCACTTCTGTCACTCACTACCTTGTAACCTTGAGTAAGTCAACGTCCATGGGTTTCTTCATCTGAGCTCCTTTCCTGGTCTAGATTGAAGATCTCATGAGCTTTCTTTCATTTTACAGATAAATAAAGTGAAGCCTCTAGAGAGAGAACAAGTGGTTTGAGGCCCCAATTCATGCAGAGCTGGGAGGCAAATGCTACTCTCCTGACTCAAAGATCAGATGGTTTTCCAATTGCCTGATTCTCTATCCAACACATAGAGATCAAAGACCAGAAGTCACACCAGGTCATAAAAATTTGACCTTGCAGTTCTTTGTGGAAAAACAAACTAATATTCTCTCTGTAAGATGTACCAAAAATTGAAGGGATCCTAGATTTAGACCTGAAAAGGACCTTAACAGTCTTTGATCAAAGCCTCCTCATTTTACATAGGAAGCAACTGAGGCTTAGGTAGGTGAGGTCAGAGGATCTTAGACATAGAGCTGGAAGGGACTACAGAGTCCATTTAGTTCAACCCTTTCATTTTACAGAGGAGGGAATAGAGGCTCAGAGAAGTTAAGTGATCTGCCCAACTTCACACAAGTATTAAGTGGCAATATGAACTGGAACCCAGTTTTGATGACTCCAGAGTCAGTTCTTTCCACTTGATTAATGTAATGAAGCTAAGATGGAAACTCATAATCCTAGGGGAGATTAATTAGCTTCACCTTATTATAGAGGAATAAACAGCACTCTAATTCTGGTCATGTTATTTCAAAACACGAACTATAGATCAAAAGCCTGTTGGGAAGGCATGATATCATCATGATGGAGTCTTTCAATAATCCATACATCTGCAGGAGCTCTCTCTCTCTGTCAAAAGCACAGCAGCTATAATTTTCTTGACTTGCCTTTATAATAATTTCATCTTCTAAAATGTGGATGAACTAATGAGCAGAAATTCTATTTTGAATCTGATTGTCAACAACATGGAGGAATTGGTTACTGGGATGAAAATGATGGAAAACTTCAACATGTCAATAGAATGAACACTTTAACTATCTGATTTCCATGCAACATACTAGGGATAGGAAGATAAAAACCAAAACTAAGTCATACCCTCAAAGAACTTACATACTATGGTAGAAATACCACATGAATAGACAAATTTTTACAAAATAATTTCAAGAGGGAAAAAGGTCAAACAATTTTGGGTGTGGGAATTGGGAGGGAGGGGAATTAGAAAGGACCTACTATATGACAGGGCACCTAACTATATCTGAAAGGAGAGAACAGAACATAAGCATTCTGTGAAGCAGAAGCAAGGAGAGGGTACATTTCAACCAAGGATGACCTCTACAAAGGTACAATGATAGGAGATGAAATAACATGTATGTGGAGAAGTCATTGGGCCAGTTTGATGGGAACAATTAGAAGGTAATTCTATCAAATAAGCCTATTTGTAAATGACCACTACATCTTCGAATATGGGATAGAGAAGAGAAGAATAGTCAAATGTAATCAGACACCTACCCTAGATTCAAGGGGAACAGATTTCCCATGTTTGAGAGAAAGAACATGCAGAAGGCCATGAACTAAAATTTGATGGGAGAATTCATTCTCAAAATATTGGAAAGTTCTCAAAGATGAAATTCTAAAAACATAAAAACTATTCAAACAATAAAGAAAACATGTAGTTCTCTAAAGAGTCCAATGGGACATACAGGGAATATGTCTAGCAATTTAGATTCTTAAAAAAAATTTCACAAAAGATAAAAACCAGGTTAAAAAAGTATGAATAAAAAACATGAAATGGATCTGTCATAATAGCACCATGAATGCTAAAATGTAGAATGAACTGAGTGTGGCAAGGACAGCTAATAAAAATGAGAAAAAAGTCCTTTGTCTTATCACCTATTATTAGGGATAAGAAGAGGTTCAAATAAGGAGTTGGATAGTTCCTTCATGTGGATGGGGCAACAGTAAGTGATGAGAAAGAGAATGTAGAAAACTGTTTTAATTCCCAAGATGACCTTGAAACCTTTGATCCAGAAAAGAAAGAACAAATATGTTTAAGAGTCAATATATGGGATAAATAAATAGATGGTAAGAGAGTATTTGGCTGTCCTTGATGAGTGTAAGTCACTTGATGCTGATGAATTATAATTTCTGATACTTAATGAATTGACAGATATGATTTTTATTGACTCTAAGTAATATTGGGAAGATCAGAGAATGAGAAAAGAACTAGAGAATTAAATAAAGGGCAAAGTTGTCTAGGTTTTTTTTAAAGGAAAAAAAAGGAAACCAGTATTAAGTAGATACTTTGTGCCAGACACTGTGCAAAGATGTTTTACAAATATTGACTCATTTGATCTTCACAACAACCTGGGAGGTAAGTCCTACTATTATCTCCATTTTACACCAAAGGAAACTGAGTCATACAGAGGTTAGATGAATTGCTTGGGGTTACAGAGCTAGAAAGTCTCTGAGGACAGATTTAAACTCACTACTTCCTCACTCTAGGCCTCATACTGTGCCACTTGATTCCTGTCAAAAGTTTAGTATGTGTTATTAAAGAGATGGTCAATGAACATCTAGAAAAGGAAACAGTAGTCACATAGAGGATTCATAGAGAACAAGTTATGTCAAACCAAACATATTGCCTTTTTTGTTAGGGCTACCCAAATTTCAAATTAGTTGTAACATGTCAAAATAATTTACTAAGATTTTAGTAAAACATTCAAGGAATTCTTCCATGTTCTTTTCATAGAAAAGAAGGAAAGATAAAAATGGTAATGAGTAGACAAAGCTATCACTCTTTAAGGATGATATGATGGTTTACTTAAAGAATACTAGAGAATTAACTAAAAAGCTAGTAGAAATAATCAACATCTTTAGCAAAGTTGCAGGATACAAAATAAACCCACATAAGTCATCAGCATTTCTATATATCTCCAATCCATCTCAGCAGCAAGAATTTGAAAGAGAAATTCCAATTAAAATCACCCTAGGCAATATAAAATACTTAGGAATCTATCTCCCGAGACAAACACAGGAACTATTTGAATACAACTACAAAACACTCTCCACACAATTAAAACTAGATCTAAACAATTGGGAAAATATTGATTGCTCATGGGTGGGATGAACTAACATAATAAAAATGATAATCCTACCCAAATTAATTTACTTATTTAGTGCCATACCTATTGAACTACCAAAAATTTTCTTTACAGAATTAGAAAAAAACATAACAAAGTTCATTTGGAAGAACAAAAGATCAAGGATATCCAGGGAAATCATGAAAAAAATGCAAAGGAAGGAGGACTTGCAGTCCCAGATCTCAAACTATACCATAAAGCAGTGGTTATCAAAACAATTTGGTACTGGCTAAGAGACAGAAAGGAGGATCGGTGGAATAGACTTGGGGTAAATGACTTCAGCAGGACAGTCTATGATAAAACCAAAGATCCCAGTTTTTGGGACCAAAACCCACTTTTTGATAAAAACTGCTGGGAAAATTGGAAGACAATATGGGAAAGATTAGGTTTGGATCAACATCTCACACCCTACACCAAGATAAACTCAGAATGGGTGAATGACCTGAATATAAAGATGAAAACTATAAGTAAATTAGGCAAACACAGAATAGTATACTTGTCAGATCATTGGGGAAGGAAAGGCTTTAAAACCAAGGAAGAGCTAGAAAAAAATCACAAAATGTAAAATCAATAACTTTGATTACATCAAATTAAAAAGTTTTGTACAAACAAAACTAATGCATCCAAAATTAGAAGGAAAGCGACAAATTGGGAAACAATCTTCATTACAAAAACCTCTGACAAAGGTCTAATTACTCAAATTTATAGAGCTAAGCCAATTGTACAAAAATCAAGCCATTACCCAGAACCAGGAAAACATTGTACACAGAGACTGATACAGTCGAATGTAATGGACTTCTCCATTAGTGGCAATGCAGTGATCCTGAATAACTTGGAGGTAACTACAAGAAAAACCACTATCCACATCCAGAGGAAACACTGCGGGAGTAAAAACATAGAAGAAAAACAACTGCTTGAATACATGGGTCGAAGGGATATGGTTGGGGATGAAGACTCTAAATGAACCTCTTAGTGTAAACCACAACATGGAAATAGGTTCTGGTCAAGAACACAAGTAATACCCAATGAAATTGTGTGTTAGCTGAGGGAAGAGTGGGTAGAGGGAGGGAAATAATGTGATTATTGTAACCAAGGAATAATGTTCTAAATTGACTAAATAAACTTATTCAAATGGAAAAACAAACAAAAAAGGAAAAGAAAAGATGGAAAGATTGGAGCTAGATGATAGAACATTTCAATGGATTCATAACCAGTTGAATGGTCAAATCTTTATTCTTGGAAGCCATTCCTTTCAAAACAAACCAAGATCAAATTAGCATCTTCGGGCTGCTACTTCTCATTGCTGACGCATAATAGACTTCCTGACCATGAAACTCAAAACTGCTCTCTTTCCTTGTTGCTCCCATCTTGTGCTTATGAAGTTTATTTTTGGAACTCAAGTATTAGGGGGGACTCATCAAAGAGGATACTGACTATAGAGTACAGGGTAGCTTAGTGAACCTGATGTTGAAAATGCACAATGAGCTATAGGGGCTCTCCCCAATTCAAAGCACACACAGACTGTCAAGACTGTGCCTTCATTGACCAGTCCCCCTGTTAACTGAGCATAAGAATGTGTCATCTATCTCTATGGAAATTTATCTTATTAGATTCAGCCCAGTGCTCTAGATGAGCAAGATATTTTCAGAACCTGATTCTGTCATCTACTGGGTGAGCTAGCTCTCTTGTCTTTATGTCATCTGCAAAGTTGATAAGCTTGCCATCTAAGTCTTTATCCAGGTCACTGATAAAAATAATAAACCATGCAAGGCCCAGTTGAGATCCTTAGGGTACTTTGAAAACTCTTACCATAGTGACACTGAACATTTTTCAAATCTAGCTAACCAAACAAGTTTTAAGTTCAGCACATTGCATCATCTAGTCCAGAGGTGTCAAACACATGGACTTCAGAAGTGTGCAGCCCACCGGACTCCATAGGGCAGCTGAGCCAGATTAAGATGTAATTGAGAAATATTTAACACAATAAAAACACTTGAATATAATGTTAACACGTGGTTTTCTAAGTCAATATGTGACCCACAGAGACTCTCATGATTTCTATTGGAGTCTGACACCACTGATCTAGTCTGCAGCTTTCTATCTTCTCTAAAAGAATTTTATGACAGACTTTTTTTTCAAAAGCTTAGAAAATTACAAATACAGTATTCTTCTCTCCTACTAATTTAGTAATTCTGTCAAAAAGGGAAATGAGGTTACTCTGACATAGTCTGTTCTTGACGAGGCCATACTGGTTCTTTGTAATCACTACTTGTCTTTCTAGGTGTCCGGCTACCATCTATTTAAAGAACTGTTATAGAATGTGTCCCCAGGAATCTAAATTAAGTTCATTTGCCCACAGTTTGCAGACTTTGTTCTCTTCTCTTTTGTAAAAAATAAGGACAACATGTACATACCCTTCTCCAATCTTGTGGTACTTTTCTTGTTTTACATGATCTTTCAAATATCACTGGCAGTGAATCAGAAATCATACCTACCTTGTGTTTCAGAAAGCATTCACTTGAATTCTGCAAGAACATTTCAGTATTCTCTATCTCGGTATCAGCTCCTTGTCAGCCATATTTTGTTGTCATCTTTAGGCAAAGGTCATTCTCCTTGGCAGAGAAAATAGAAGTCAGATTAGAATTGAGCAGATTTGTCTTTTCTCTGTTCTCAGATACATACATACACCTACAAGCAAAGGTCTCATCACTTCTTTGATGGTCCTTTCTCTCAACAACCCTTTTTGTTGTCTTTCATTAACTTTGCTAACCTCAAGTCATCCTGAGATGTAGCCCTGGAGTACTATTTTTATATAACTGCCACACTCTCGTAATCATCCTCTGTTATCATGTCTCACTTCCATCTTCTCTTTATTTGAAGATTTCCCAATACAATCATGGATAAAGCAATTTGTCCCCTTTCAATACGACCATTTGACATCACTCTAGATTTCTAGCTCCAGCAACAAGAAAACCCACATCAAGTATAACCATTAGCAAAAAGGAGAAAAATGTTTTCTTGATTGCAAATGGTATGATGGTTTATGAATGGAATGGAATGCTATTGGATCTCAGAAAAATACAGGAAGATTTATATTAATTAATTTATAGTCAAATAATCAGAACCAAGAGAAAAATATACACAGTAACTATAACAAAACAGATAAAATGGCCACTAAAAGGAAACAACTCTGAGTGATGGGGAAAAAAAACAACAATGAGGCTCCTAGAGAAAAAGGTTTACTTCATTATATCCTTCTCATGAGAAAGAGCTCCTAGGAGAGAATAGCATATAAAATGATAGGTATAACCTTTGCTATCTGATGGTTTTCATCTAGTTCTCTTAGCTACAAGGGAGAATTCATTAAAGAGAGATTGGAATGACTGTGATGTAAACTCAAAACTCAGTAAAATGTATTTTCCAAACAAATCAGAATGAGCTAACTGAAGAAGCAGTGGGCTCATGGGTTCCACATGTCTAAAGGTTTTAAGTGAAGATGGGACTGACCAATTATCAAGTAAATTGAAGAGAGAATTGTTTTCCAGGTATAAGTCAGGCTAGATAATAAGAAGTGGAGAAGGAAGAAGAGAAATAATAGCTAGAATTCACATAGATTTTTAAGAACTTTAGAAGTAGTATCTAATTGATCATCACAACAAACCCGTGAGGTAGGTGCTCTTATTATCCACATTTTACAGTTGAGGAAACTGAGGCAGAGGTTAAGTGACTTGTCCAAGGTTAAATGTACAGTAAGTATCTGAAGTCAGAATGACTTAGGCCAGGGTCTTCCTGTCTGCAAGTCTACTGCTCTATCCACTAAGCCTCCCAGCTCTCTCTATAGCTTGCAACTGAGATCTCTTCCAACTGCAATTCTGAGTCATTGAATTTTGTAGGCAAAAAGAATATTTTGAAGGACCTAGAACTCAAATCTCTAAAAATTCAATTTAGGGATCTTTATACATGCTGCCCAAAAGAGAATCCAGTGCTGGTACTTAAAGTGGGGAACAATTATAACTATAACTAATGCTTATGAAATATAGTGGGCAGATAGGTGGTGCAATGGAAAGAGCACTAGACCTGGAGTCAGTAAGACCTGAGCTCAAATCCAGCCTCAGACATTCACTAGGTGTGTGACTCTGGACAAGACAATCAACCCTGTTTGCCTCTGTTTTCTCATCTGTAAAATAAGCTTGTGAAGGAAATAGAAAACCACTCTAGTATCTTTGCAAAAACATTCCAAATGGGATTACCAAGAGTAAAACATAACTGAAACAACAGAACACCAGAACATGACGTATGGCGTTAATATAGTCTTTCCAGACTGGATCCCTGAACAATTAACACACAGTCTAATGCTCTGGTTCCAGATATGCTCACATGCCCTAGCCCCAATTGCTAATTTTCTTCATGTAGAGACTACTAGGAACTTGGAACAGTGCCCATGAGTTAGAAAATCTGTCGAGCTTTTATCATCACAGTCACCAGATGTTGGAATCTTTCAATATCACCAGTTAAGCCAATCACATTCTATTCTAATCTTAGTTTCCCTTATTTAAAAAAATCAAGGTTCACTTTCTAGACAAACACAATTATTGAAGGTATATAGTTACAACCAGGCACCCTCACAAATCAACAAACCACCAAGGTTCCATACCTGGACTGTATCTCATTCTCTCAGATTTAATGCAACTGCATCAGTACCTTCTTCAATACACACACACACACACACACACACACACACACACACACACACACACGCACACACACATACACATGCACACACACACACTCATAGTATTAATTACTCCAATTAAAATACTAACTTTTTGTCCATATTCCGTTCCTCCATTCCCTCTGGAGCTGGTAAAACAACCATCCCAGGGGGCAGCTGGGTGGCTCAGTGGATTGAGAGCCAGGCCTAGAGATGGGAGGTCCTAGGTTCAAATCTGGCCTCAGACACTTCCCAGCTGTGTGACCCTGGGCAAGTCACTTAACCACGATTGCCTAGCCCTTACCATTCTTCTGCCTTGGAGCCAATACACAGTATTGACTCCAAGACGGAAGGTGAGGGTTTAAAAAAAAAGGAAAAACAACCATACCAATTCCACAGTTTGCCAATGTCTGTTCAATGTCCTGTTCCCTCCTTTATAACCAAGGACAATCATTGACCAAGGTGGACTTTGCTCTCTATCACACTTGATGGAGAGTCAGAATATCTGTATTCTAGTCTAATTCTGATGCTAATTAGCTAAATGACCTTAGGAAAATCTTGGCCCCTCTCTGGGTCTCTCTTAGGCTCTCTCTCAAATTTTAGGAAAGACATTCAGAGATGGATAGCATCCAGAGAAGGCTGAGTTAGAATACTCTCATGGCATAAAAGGAGTAATGGAAGACATTGGGTACATTAAATCTGGAGAAGAAAAGCGTTGGTGGGGGGAATTGTATGTGTTGCTGACATGATATCTGTCTGCCAGTATTTGAAGGGCTGTCATGTGGAAGACAGATGAGAGTAGAGTTCTTGTGCAAAGGGGGGAAGTTGCATAGTCAAGAAAAACTTCCTACCAAGGAGAGCTATCCAAGAGAGGAATGGGCAGCCCCTGGAAGGCCTGGGTTCCCCATTACTGCTACTTTTCTACCCTACAGAAAATTTAGACTCCTTGAAAGCAGACTCATTTCCCTTTAGTCGCTACATAGCCCATAGAGGCTGGTCCAGAACTGAGTGCACTGAACTGGACTACGTGAATCTATTGGACTGGACTAGTAAGTGACGCTGTTGAAGGACTTCTTGGCCGAGGGTGCCTTGGACTCTGAGGTCCCTTACAGCTGAGTTTCTGTGACACAGAGAGGACTGAACTAGGTGATTAAATGGGCCTTTGGGCCCTCTCTCATCATTGGTAGGGAAATCACAGCAAATGAGCACTGCGGATTCTGGTCAGATGTCTTTCCTCAAAATCGATGACCAGCATAACAGGAAAGACAATGTCAAACCAGTTGTTCTTTCTCCTTCCTCAAGCTCAGCTCTTAGACCCTCTTTCTGCCTAGTGGTGTGGAAGAGGATGAGGCCCCTGAGCACACATAGCTGCATTTCCTTCCACAGTCAGCTCTCTTGTATCAAAGCACCATTCACTACAGGCTAAGCATATAGAATTAAAGCCATCCATCATGCTGCTTGTTGGATTGCCCCATGCAGCTGCCTCTGCTGACAACAGAATGGAAACGCAAAGACTGGAGCTTTGCAATTAGAGCAGATTGAATCCAGTCAATTGAATGATTGTTAAAAAAAAGGGGGGGGTAACATCATCTGGACAGGTTTTAAGGCCATTGCCTAACCTTTACCTGAGCCACCTTCATTTGTCGGAGGCTATATTGATGGCCTCCGCAAGTGGAGCGAAATAGGCAAACTTCTTGGTGTCATTGCTGTTGTTATTCCTTCTCTCTTCCCCTCCCATCTGCCCCCCTCCCAACCCCAGCCATGAGCATGAAAGGACTAAGCAGGCCATTGTTGTTACCTCCCAGCACTGAGCAGGTCATCTTTAATTACTGAGAGCAGCTATCTTGCCTACGTACTTGCTGTGTTGTTTAATCAGCGGTCCCCAGGGTCCCAGCCACTAAATGTGCCGACTGCATCAGCCGCAACAGAGAGGCAGAAGATGTCACTGCGACAAAAGCCTGTGATCTCTATTGCCCGACTTGTTCCATCTCTGGGCATTTATTATTGCACAACGAGGAGAATCAAAAATGATAATCCCAGGAAATTAATTAACTTCAGGCTACTTGCATGCTCATCCCAAGCTCTGCGGCTGCTCCCAGCTCCCTGCCGGCAGCTTCACTGCAGACAAATGGAGCCTGATACATCTTCATAGCTATCAAGAGAGTGCCCGAATCTGCTTTTCTTTCTGGATGCCTATCTCTAGTCCCATCCATCTCTTTCCAGGCACACCAGGAAATCCGTATCTCCTGGCCGCCTAGGATTTGCAGCTCCTTTACAATTTCCAGAGTGCCAGGGCCCCGATAATATCAATGAAGATGAAGTTTTTCTGAGATCAAAGTAAAGGTCCCTTGGCAGAGGAAAGAAGGGAAGCTAGAATCTAGGGTTCTCAGGCCTCCGAGGCCTTAAAGGACTTTGTGAGAATATTGAGACTGCAAATTCTTAATTTGGGGGTGTGGGGGTCTTATACCTCTTTAGTAGTCTACTGAAGTCTCTAGTTCTTATCTCACACTGTTTTTCAATGAATAAAATAAAATCCCTAAGATTAGAAATCAATCATATTGAAATATCTTTACAAAAAATTTTTTTCAAAACAAATTCATGGTTCCCAGGTTAAGAATCCCTGATCCCTTCCTCTTCAGAAGAGAGAATGGAGTTCTAGATAGGAGAAAAAGTCATGCAGGAGCCAGGAGATCCAGAGAATTCTGGATTAAAAGCTAGAAGGGCCCTGAGACATCATTCATTTTTCAGAGGAACAATAGGAGGTCTACAGTGGTGAAGTGGCTTGCCGTAGTCATACAGGTAGTCCCAGTGCTCTTTTGGGGATATAATCCACACTGATAGGTAGCTGAATGTACCCTTTTCCTTTGTCCATGAGCAGCAGAGGCCAGCTGCTGTACTCATTCTCATTCCTTCCTCTCCTTTCTCTCCCAATGGTGCTAGGACAGTGACAGATGTAGGCAGGGGCTGGCTGCCTCTTATCCCCAGGGCTTAGCCTAGTATCTGGTACACAGAAGTGGAAAAGGTAGGGCCCTCACCTAGAAGCTAACTGATGAGGAAACTCTGGGTATGAAAAACAGTGTCCATCAAAACAACTTGTCAGCTGTGACACTGAGAAGTGGCCAGGGTCACACGGCTAACATACATCAGAGACCAGGTCATTTGGACTCTAAGGCCAGCTCTTTATCCTGCAGCCACACTCTTAGAACATAGTAGGCACTTCAAAATGTTTTGGGATTTATTGGTAGTCAGGAAGAGTTGGAGGAAGTCTGGGGAATAACAGGAGTCATTCTTAAGCAAGTGTTCCCCAGTTCCTTAAGCTCTAGCAGGAAGCAGGGCCAGTCCTGTTGGTAGGAGATATTTTAAATACCTGCTTGGTATAATTAAAGTGAAGAATGAAAAATCCTCTATCCCCAAACATTTCCCCTGCTGGTCATTCTCGAGGCTGAAAATTCTACAATCTGGGATGCTTTCGGAGGCTGAAAACACTGAGATTTCCAAGAGGCCCTTGGAACATTGCAAATAGGCCTGGCAGGAAGGATTCATGAAACCAGGACCAGGCATTAACACTTTCCTGTTGATCAGTCACCTGGCAGGACCCTCAAGGAATAGACCAAATCAATTACAAGAGATGCTGATAAAAAGCTTTAAGACTTGCTAAGCACTGAAAAATTTCTTCATTTGATCTTTGACCCAACCCTGGGAGATTAATATTACAGATAGTAATCGAACCAATTTTGCATTGGAGGAAACCGAGGCCCAGAGACAAGAGGAGATTTGTAAGCATAAAGGATGAGGTCAATTTTCTCCTAATCTCTGCAGAACTCTTTCCACTGCTCCCAGGCTACTTCTGGAGTACAGATCAAAGGGGTGAGATGGAGAAAAGAAAGTCCTGAAACTGGAAGCAATATGGACGGAGAAGAGATTCAGAAGAAGCGCTACAGGAGAAACCAACGGCACCCAGGATACCATAGCAGGAGCTCAAGGGTAATTTGTTTTCTGCAATTATTAAGCATCTCTTGTGCTAAGCATGGGTAAAGATGGATGAGACCAGGTCTCTGACTTGATGTAGCTCACAGTCTAGTTGGGAGCCAGGAGCCAGGGAAGAAGAGCACATAATGACAAGGATTCACCGTACATTCATAGTACATAATAAAAATGCAAAATAAGTCCTTTAGATAGGGTCAAAGCAAAAAGTAGAACAGAACTAGCTCTAATGACATACAGCCTAGATTCAAATCCTGATTCTGACACTCACTGCCTATGCTGTCTTGCTCAGGTCACTTCAACCCCCTTGGGCCTCAATTTCTTCATCTGGAAATGGAAGGGGAGGAGAATGACATGGCTTCTGAGGTCACTGTTACCTTTAGCTGTGTAAGCCTCCAGGTGACCTTTGGCAAGTCATTTCAAAGTACTAGGCTTTAGTTTCCTGGCTAGCTAGGGGTTACAAAAATGCACAGAGCACTGGACCTAGAGTCTAGAAGACCAGATTTCGAATTCAACTTCAGACACTAGATGTAGACTTTGGATAAGTCACTTAATTTCAATTTGCCTCAGTTTCATCTACTATAAAATGAATATAACAACAACACAACCTTCAGGGCTGTTGTGAGGAACAAATGAGATAATATTTGTACAGTTCTTGGCACATAGTAGGCACTATATAAATGCTTATTCTCCTTTCCTCCTTAAAAATGAGTGGGTGAGATTAGGTGGCCTCTGAGATCTATGATCCCGAGTTCTGTCTCACTGGAAGTCAGCACTGAAAGCTATGGTGGTGTTGATTTTGTAATATCCAAAGAGTAAAGGGGCACTTATAAAATATTCATCAGCAAAGGTGAGGCTAGAAATTAAGTCTCTATGGTTGACTGCAGAAATTATAGCTGTTTCAGGAATACCTTGCAAAGGTGTTGATGAGGTGGCCAGGTGTGGTAGAAACAATGCTGCCTTTGAATCTGGGTCCTGACTCTTTCTCAATGTGTTATTGCTTTCCTTGGGGCTCTAGGGCTCACTCTCCCAATTCCATTGGGACTATTGACATTGGATCCCTAGATGCCAGCCATTTTCTCCTGTCCTCAGGGTTTTAAGGTAACCTCGGGGGTTACAAGAGGTATTTTAAATACAAGGTGCTACCACCAGTTATTAGTTGATGTCAGTATTTGCTATTGTTCCATAATTTTGGTCCCATTCAACCCTTTGTGACTCCATTTGGGACTTTTTGGCAAAGTTACTGGAGTAGTTTGCCATTTCCTTTTCCAGCTCATTTTTATAGATAAGGGACTGAAGCAAACAGAGGTAAGTGACTTGTACAGGGTCATGCTAGTGACTTAATAAGTGTCTGAGACCAGATTTGAACTCAGGCAGATGAGTCTTCCTGACTCCAGACCTGGCACTCTGTCCACTGCAATACCTAGCAGCCTCCATCAGTTAATTAGCCAGACTTAATTAGCTCATAAGGAAAGGTATGTACTAGAGTGATAAAATAAGACAGTTGGTAAAAAGAAAACTTAATTCCTTCCTAACCAGACAATTGGCTGGCCAACAAACACTGATTAAGTACCTACTGTGTGTCAGAGACTGAGGACATAAGGAAAGCTTAAAAAAACGGGCTCTCCCTTCAAGGAGCTTACAGTCTAAGGAGAGACAACATAAAATAACTATGAATAAACCAGATCTAGAGATATAGCTAGATCAAGTTCTAGTGTATATGACATAATAGTAATATATTTTATACATATCATATGTATATGTGTATACGTATGTACATGTAGTTAACATCTATATCTTATTTGTAGAGTCACAAATCTGCCCTTTCTCAGATTTCCTAAGTCTATTTTGATCTTAGTTCCTGATGCAGCTTCTGGTCCCAGTCACTGATGAAAAGTCCCCATCTCCCAGGTGTTTCTAGTCTCTGGTCAAAGTGGAGAATAGGAGACAACACTCCAAATTCGGGGCTTGGGCTCCAGTTTCTCTTCTGTCTAAGATGATAGAGCACTCAAGTTTCAGGATTCTTTGCTCTTTTATCCCAAACTGAGAGGGCCACTCGCAATAGACTTGCTGTGTTGTATTGTTCCATTTTATCCATTTCACTCTTTCTCAACTCAATTAACTCAGTTATGTTCTCTTAGTTCAATCTCCACAACTGGACAGATCCAATAGGAGTGTTCTCAACTGACAAAAATATCAGAGTCAGAGCACTTTGTTAACCACTTTGAATGGGGTGGGGTAATTGATTCACTTAACTCCCTTCTTAAATATACAGTGAGAACATTACAGTTCCTATGATCTAGCTTACAAGACTGCTATAAGTAGCTTTCTTCTTTTCTTACCCTTTTCTTCCACAAAACAATTCTCACAATAAACACAGATAGTCCAGTAAAGCAAACTCCCCCACTGGCCCCACCCCAAATGGCCAGAACTCTTTCTACAGGCCCGATAACAGGTTGGTGATCAAACCATCAGCAGGTGTCTATTCTCTGGGCAAAGCTCTATGCTGGGCACCATGCCCAACACACAGAAGCAAGACAGGGTGCCTGCCCTCAAAAAGCTGCTCCACAATGTTGACATTAGACCCTTGTTACTTTCTGGTGGGCATGCTTTGTTGGGAAAATAAAACACAAATCACAATTAAGGTTTTAAAACATGGTTGGTTTGGTGCTATGTTATGTTATTGTTTTATGAAAGAGCTTTTAGCATAATTATATGGTTGAAAGGGCATAATGTGGGGGGATTAAGATTTAAAACTGTAACCCAAGACTGTGGATAACACGAAAGGATACTAACATGGCATGAAGGGGGACATCCAGGAGATAATCACACCCTTGAGAATTGCAAAACTCTGGTGTATGAGTACTTTGCCTCTGAGTTGTTATTATCTTCTCGTAGGTATACCACCTGGAATGACCTAATTGCTAGCCTCTCAGTTTCCCAGGCTAAAAAAACCATATGTGTGTACACAAACAAATTGGCAGGAGTAGTTTGGAAAGCATGGTGGCTTGAGCAGCAGCAGAGCTGAGCTGCCCAGTTTGGAATGGAGAACAAACATGCTGTTTCTTCTGTTATGCCAAGCTCATCTTAGAGAGAGAGTTTAGATATTGGAAGGGGTGTCTGATGACAGTCAGATGGCAGAATGAGCCCTGATGGGGAAATGTCTTATTGGGACACCATGAGATCTCAGAACTGGGAGGGACTTCCACACCATATATGAATTCCCTCTATGGCATCCCTGATGGGTAAGTTGCCTGTTTCTCTTTTAGCACTTTCAGAGATGGAGTGATCACTCTCTCTTAGGTCAGGGCATTCCTTTTGGAATTATGCTAATCATCAGAAAATTTCTCCTGATTTGGAACTGAAATGTACTTCATTGTACCTTCCCTCCTACTGTTCCGATTTCTCCCCTCTGGGATCTAACTACAAAAACAGAACAAGTCTAATCTTTTTTTCCACCTGAGAGTTCTTTAAATAGTTGAAGCCATCTATCATGTGCCCCATGAGTGTTCTCTTCTCCAGACTTAATATCTCCAGTCCTGTCAATTAATGATACTCATATAATATGGTTTCCAATCCCCTCACCACCATTGTTGTCTTCTTCTGGACCTGCTCCAGCTCCCCAATTTCCTTATTAAAAATAGGCACCTAGATCCTTTCCCAGATGAATGCCAAGCATGGTGGATGAAGCTTACATCTTTTTCCCCATGTGACCACAGAGTCAAACATTTTGGTAAAACAAAAAAAAAATATGTGTTTGTAATTCATCAGTATAATAACCTCTAAGTGTGCAGTTGGGGAGGTGGGAAGGGATAATACCCTTTTCTGTGACTGTCATTCTTAAAGACATGAACACCTCAGAGCCTTCCAAAGACAAGGAAAGACTTCCTGAAGCAAGCAAACCACAGATGGGCAGATTCTGAGAGAGGAATATTAATTCCCAAGACTGAACAGTGATGATACAGGGCAGCAGAAGTAGGTCTTGACAATGCAGGTGGTGGATTTTCTGAGTCACACAACCATGTGAATATCCAAATTACAAAAGTATACATGCAACATTTCTTTCAATGGCATGGCTAGGCTAAGTTGGGCCAAGTTGTTAGAGTCAGATCACCAGCAACAGATGTATCCCAAGCAATGGTTCCTAATAAAGGCAAGGGCAGGAAACTTTAGGCTAGATCAGCAAACTATGCTCTATCCAGTCAACTGTCTGTTTTGTAGGTTAGGAATGATTTTCACATTTTAAAATAAAGCTTTATTACTCTTTAAAAAATTAAATCCTTATTAGCTGAGGTTAAGATTTGGGGCCAATTTTGGCGATCAGGTATGGTTTTCAGACCCCCATTCTGAGTTAATAGTGTGATGGCTGATGAGACTGTCTCTCATATTTGCTATGTATGTAATTCTTCTTTTGTTGGTGCTTGTCAGCACTTGCACAGCTATCTATCCAATCCTATTGAGTGGCTCCTTTCATACTGCCAAAGACATGACAATATTTCTCCATGCACATCTTAAAAAAATCCATCACTTGATCCTGCCATCCCTGATAGCTATCCTCCTATATCTCTTTTGCCCTTTGAAGTTAAGTTCCTTGAAAAGGCCATCTACAATAGGTACCTCAACCTTCTCTTCGCTTCCTTTCTTAGCCCCTTATAACCTGGCTTTTGACCTATCCATTCCGCTAAAACTTCTCTCTCCAAAGTTACCAATGATCTCTTAGATGCCATGTCCAATGGCCTTTTCTCAATCCTCATTCTCCTTGACTTCTCTGATGCCTTTGATACTGTTAATTACTCTCTTCTCTCTACGTTATCAGGACAACCCTCTTTTCTCAGTTTCCTTCTGCTTCTATGACTACTCCTTCTCTGTCTCATTTGCTATACCCTCTTTTAGATCACTCATCTAACCATAAGTCTCCCTCACAGTTCTGTCCAGTGCCTTCTCTCTTCCCTATATATTAATTACATCACTTGGTGATCTTATCACCTTCCAGGGATTTGATTACCATTTTTATACTGATGATTCTCAAATCTGCTTTTCCTGCTCCAATCTCACTCTTGACCTCTAATCTTGTATTTCCAACTGCCTTTCAGACAGCTCAAACTGGACATTTAGTAGGCATCTTAAGCTCAATATGTCCAAAATAAAGCTCATTACCTTTTCCCCAACCCCTTGCCACCTCCAACCTTCAATAGTACTCTGAATAGCAACACCAACTTCTTATTTCTTCAGGCTTGCAACCTAGGAGTCACCCTGGACTCCTTACTATCTCTCACCACCCCCCCATACACATCCAAACTCTTACCAAGGCTTGTCTATTTTACCTCTGCAACACCTCTTGTACACTACCTTTCTCTCCTCTGCTACTGCCACCACTCTAGACTAGACCTTTATCACCTCCCGCTCGGTTAATTGCTGGTGGGTCTGCCTGACTCAGGTCTCCCCACTCCAACCCATCATCCATTCAGCCACTAAAGTAATTTCCTAAAATGCAAGTCCAATCATATCACCTCTCTTCCCACCTTAATAAACTCCAGCATCTTCCTATTGCTTCCAGAAGCAAATGAGAAATGTTTGGTTTGGCATTCCATGGGATATCTTCCTACATTATATTTCTATGTAGCATTTGTATGCATATATGTGATGTTAACATGTATGACACATTCTTACATAATCTCATGATCATAAGTCCAAACTTTCAAAGTCCTCCCATGTCCTTTGATGTTGATTGTAGAAACTCTGTGTCTTTCGTCATCTGGTTAGCATGCCTCTCTTGCCTGCTGTCACTCTTGATTGTAGTCCTGTGTTCTTCAATCCAGGAACAAACTGAAACAATCAGGAACATGCATGCGTGTAAGGTTTTTACATGTGCATGTATGTACAATTGAAATTTTCATTGTGCATGGAAGTAAGCTATGAGTTCTTCATGAATGCTTGTCAGAATTCATCAGTTATTCTTCATGTGTGGAAGTAAGCATTACATGTGTTCATCTTCATGCATGGAAGTAAGCAGTATAATATAGTGCATAAGTTCTTAGAATTTTGTTAAGACTATGAATTTGAAGTTTTATCTTTTTGATGTTTGACTTTTTCACAAGGAGATTTATTGTATATTTTCTTTCGTTATGTCTTGGAGATAGAATTTAGATATGTAATTCACTTGGAAATGTAGTTATGTATTCAATTGAAATAACATTGTTTCTTTTTTGGTTAATATAACATAATAAAGTAGAGACTTTGTATAAAATATGTAGAGACTTTTCTATGGCTGCTAAATTTTTAAATGCATATTTTCCTTTTGTCTGTGTTACTGGCTGTATTTCTTTCTGGATCTGTTCTATTTGCTTCAGGGGTGCTTTCCTGTTATCATTTTAACATGTGCAATTCTCTCTTGTCTGTCATTTCTGTTGATAGCATAGTCTTGTGTGTGCTTTCCTTTATTTTCCATTCATAGGCTTTCATTTTAACATGTGCAATGCTCTCTCGTCTGTACTATCTGTTGATATGTAGTCTTGGGTGCTTTACTTTGTTTTCCATTCATAGGCTTTTATTCTTAGGGACTGTTATTTATTTCTTCTAGGGCTACTTGTGTTGCTGCTCATGACTAGGGCTTTTTTTTATTAGATGTCATTGGTATGTATCTTCATTGATGACATAATCATATTGTTGTTTCTTGTGAGGTATCTGAAACTATGAGGTAATATCTTCATGGTCTCCTTCTCTCCCTTCCCCCAGTAGAGATTGTTTAGGGTGAAGGTTGAGAGATATGGAAAACCTGTTTCAGTTCTAAACTATAACTTGATGTTAAGGTTAATTTGATAACAAATTCATCCTATGTGAATCTATACTTCCATAGCATTCGAGGCGTTTGTGTCTGTCATAGTTATGAAGTTGGAGTTCTCTGCCTCAAGCTTAGGAGTGTTCTTGTTGTTGAATTACTTAGTTGTTCTTTTGCTGGAATATTTTCTTTTCTACCTAAGACTAGTCTTCAATCTCATAAGGTCTTGTGTTATATGTTACCCTATGGAACTCCAACTAATCTTGGTTTCACTCTTACTGCATGAATGGTATTTGTCATGCTTTTGAAGTAAGAGAATAGATGTGAAATTGTCTATCTATCTCTCCTCCTCCAGTTTTTTAATATGTTCCTTGATATCCTCCTTCCCATTCAAAATCTCTACCTGTACAAGTCATGTAATTCAACTTCTCTATGAAGTCATCTTCATTATCAACCCCCTAATCTTGCATAAAGTTCTTCTAATGGTATACAACTTGTTCTGTGCCCAAAGAACATCTCATCATCATAATCTTGGTAAGATTTTGATTGTACTGGTTTCAGGTATTCAATTTTCTCACTTGTGTCCCACACATCCCCTTCTTCATCTACCTCCTCAAAAAGCTTATCAAATTGATAAGGCATTTGTTCTAATCATCTTGGTCCATTATTATTACACCCTCTAGTATTTTTTCTGACTCTGTATCTGATTCTCACTCACTGAATTCTGCAATCCTTATGTTATTTATTGGATTTTGTTCAGTGCCATGTAAACTTGTGTCAGATACTGTTAACTCTGGCTTTGTGTGTTAATCTAAGCCTATGTCACCAGCTTTCATGTTTCCCAAATAAATTTCTGGTTGTTTCTCATTGCCAAGCTTTAGATTTTGCTTTGAGTTGGTAAACTTGATGGTATAGGGTTAGTTTCTTCTTGCAGATATCCAATGCTGTTATCAATATTTATAGATTCTACTCTATCATCAGCTAGAAGGTTTTGTTCATTTCCCTTCTCCTTTGATTGTGTAGAGATAGAAATCTGTCCCTCTATGATGTCATTTTCTTCTGGGAATGAGTTTAGTACATCTGCATTTCCCCCTCCATCAGCAGGATGTGTGCCTTCATTCTTTCCCACAGTACTACATACATATGTTTCTGACTATGTAGCTAAGGTGTTTATTGCTATTGAGTCACTGTACATTTCTTTGCTACCCTCTGCCAGCTGTATGTTTGGATCAGTTAACTCTTTTTCATCTAACTCATTTCCTATGAAGTCTTCATATGAGGCTGATTGTACTATATCCTCTACTACATTGGAATTATAATTGTTGCTTACCTCACATGAGTTTATTTGGCCAGATTCCCCTATGCCATTTAGAATGTTGGCTTCAAGTATTGTAAACCTTAAAATTTCTTAGACTTATGAATGTTGGAAATTTCCCCAATTTCATACTTGAAAAAATCTTCTACTAATAGTAAGAACTCTATTGGAATGTGAAACTCCTTGGCATGGGAGGATCCTTCTCCTTCCTACTTAAGACTACTTTAGGACAGAAACCTTTTGCTAAACAATGGAAAGGGCTTTGACCTATGCTTAAGCATAGAACAGGAAGTTCTTTGAGTCATGATTGATTTTAGAATTGATACAATAGAGATACTTGGAATGACAGAACCAGGTCTTGGAACTTATAATCTCCACCCTACTCGGAGTAACAGGATTAAGGAAGGGCTGCAGCAAAGATCAAGATTTAATTATTTGAGAATATGACCTTCAACAGACATGTGCAAAGGGGGGAAGACCTCTGGGCGGGCGGTCCTGGGTTAAGCTAGAGCCACCATTGGCACAGGGGAGAGATTGACAGTGATTGGTAGATGTGAGAACTGAGGGGAGGGAACTTAGATGGTTTCCTTAAAGAGAGGAGGTTTTGGCTCTGAAGGAGGACTGAGGAGGTTGCTCTGAAGGGAGGTTACTCTGAAGGAGGACTGAGGAGGTTGCTCTGAAGGGAGGTGGATGCTCTGAAGGAGGTCTGAGAGGAGAGAGGTCCTGGAGGGAGAGCTCCTGGAGAGATCTTGAAGGAGGCTGTGGAAGGAGAACTCAGGAGGAGTCAGGAGGAAGATTCTCTGGAAACATTTCTTGAAAGGAGGCTCTCTTGAAGGTGGAGCCTGAGGTTGGCATGAGAAGCCTTACCTAGAGAGATCTTGGGTGAGTGATAAAACCAACTGACTGATTTATTCATTCTTATTCCTTTCTCTCTTTTTTCTATTGATTAATCAGTGTATTATAAATTAAATTTCTCTATAAAACCCAGTTGGCTTGGGCATATTCATAAATTGGGAATATATTCCCTGGCAACCATCTTATATTTTTATAAAACCAAGACACAGTAGAAAACATATTTCAGCGGTCATAATTGTTATATATTTCCCTTGCTCCCAAACATTTTAATTATCACAGTTTATGGCTCCCACTCTCTTATCTACAACTATTTAACGCTCAAAACTATTTTAAATCTAACAGTATGCCATTTGAATCCTTGGTTGTTCTTTCAGTTACTAAGACTTCCATTCCATTCCTCTTTTCAAATTCAATGGTCATGTCACCTTCATTACTTTGAATAGGATTATTATTTTAAAATGTAATGTCAACTTTATTTTCAGTAAATTTTGTGTTATCTAAATCAGTCATTGATGGATAGAAAGTTTCAGCTTCAGGATTCAAAGGAGATGTTTTTCTAAGGGTATCTGTGCCATATAGCTATCTGAAGAATTAACCGAATTTGGTGGGATGTCATGCAATTCTGTCAATGATTTCAAAGTATTTACTTCTTTAGTAATAGTAACCTGTAGGGAATTTAAATTTTGTTTCTCTGTATCTTTCACTAACTCCTGCTTAAGTTTTTGTGACTTTGTCTCTCTTTTACTTTTACATAATTTAATCCCTGAGCCCACTCTGCACTGAACAAAGTTCTCCAAGAATGCTTCGACTTCATTTGCACTTTTTTCCTGTGTGGTTACTATAAAGCCTTTCTCTAAGTCTCTTATCTCAGTTGCTATTTGAGACATGATGTCTTTAATTTCTACATCTAGTTGTTTTACTTGTCTCTGCCTGTCTTTTGATTTATTGCATGTGCTATCACTCACAGATTCACTTTCTTGTACTAAATTTTCACCATTTCTTCTATGTCCATGTACCAAAACAAACTACATACATTATAGGCCTGGCTTCATAATTCTCTTCTAATCATTTCAGAATATTTAGGTTTGGCTCCTGATTTAATACTCTGTTGCATGTCCTGTAAATCAGTTGCGTGTTGTGTGGATTTTAGCTTACAATGAGAATAGCGAGTGGAATTTTGTTTTCTGTATCTAGCTTGTGTGGTTTTGTTGTCATTTACTTCATATTTATTTTTCAGAAAACAGGTGTCCTTATGGCAGAAAAAGCATTGTCTAGTTTCTCTCTGCACTGTTTTTTGTTTATAATTAGGTTTTCTGTATGTCCTAACAGTGTTCAGTTTCTTGATTTCCTCAATCTCTTTGTCTCTTAAATTTTTCTCTGTCACCTCCAATTTTTCTTTTAAATCTTGCCTTTGTTTATGTTGTTCTGAATGATTTTCATGGAGGTAACTAGCGGTTTCACATAATTCGATCAGACTCACAGTATCATACTTTGGAAGTAATATTTAAAAAATTTTTCATGTGAGGAGTGCATCCCTTCAAAAACTGTCTTCTCACATGACTAGTAGATTCCTCACTATTTTCCTCTAAACCTATAATTGATTCAGCCATTTCAGAGAGACGATCTATGAATGAAGCTGGATATTCCCCAGTATTTTGCATGAGTTTCTCAAATCTTGCCCATACATTAGGCTTTGAGCAACAGAGCTTAATAGCTTGGAGCAAGTCTTCCCTACATTTCCTTAAGTAGGTCATGCTTGTGGGATTTGCAAAATCAAGGTCTTCCCTTTGCTCCTCTGTGGGCCAACTAGTCAGGTTGTTTTCTGACCTGGTCTTCTCAATGAATTGGTGATGCTCATGGGGACTGAATAGTTCAGAGAAGAGAAATTCTACATCTTGTAAATCTGGATCAAAGATCCTGAAAGCACGTTTTGGTTCTTTTTGCATCTTAAAGGGTTGATCAATAAATTTTGGAACCCATTTCTTCAGTGATTCAAGTTCCTGGGATATAAACTGTCTATGCACTTTTGATTGTAACACACCAGCTGTACTTGATAATTTAGTGACCTCCTTAAGTGGAAAAATTTTTTCAGGTTCACTATCAGACTTAATGTCCTTGTCACTGTCATTTCCCTTTGCATTAAGCTTTGTTTTCTTTGCCTTTCTTTCTCTTTGGGTGCACTATCTGTCTGGCCATTGTTCTTATCCTTAATCTGGTCTAGCCCTTTAGCCTTGATAAATTCCTCAAACATGTTCTTAATAACATTTTCCAAGTTAGTATCCACCACCATTATGTGTGCTGCCTTTTTGGGGATCACAAATCTATAGATAGTCTTCAATTATGTCAGAGTCTGTAAAGCTACCATAGAAATTATGAAAATTTGAGTCAAAATCTGCCATAGTATAGTTTCAGTCTGAAATGGCAACTGGAGTATAAACATGGTAGTGTCGCCAAGATAATCCAGAGAATCAAAAATCATGTTGGTCATTTTGCTATAGAGAATGTTAAATATCCAGTAAGCCATAATGGCAGCCATCTCAACTACCCCACAGAGTACTTGTTTAAACATTTTTTTCTGCTGTTTCTTAGGAATTGTAAAGTTCAGTCTTTTAGGGGTGCCAATCTGTAATAGATGATCTTTGGAGGTATATTTGATGGATACTAGATAACCAATGGATCAAATAGTTATCTTCTTTTTGCCTAACCTCCTCCCTTTTGTACCTCCCTCTTCTTCCTTCAAATCAGCCAGGTCACCTCCAACTTGATTATCCCAAGTCCCAGAGATAAAAAGGAAGAAGAAGAAGGACAATAGTCCTTATATCTCTCCTGACTGGCTCTGTTTCATGTTAATGACTGAATTGCCATTTCTCTCAATATCCTCCAACCTAACACTCATTGTAGATAATAGGGATATCCCTTCCCTCTTACCTCCATCCTCCACCCTTGTCCTGTCTTCCCCAAATAAACCCCTTGTTGACAAAGAAGATCAAGAACTATTTCATTGAAACCTCACAGCTCACATTGAGTGATATAAGGTAGACTAAAGAAGGGGGTAGGGGAAGTTGAAAGACTTCTGAAGAGGTACTGTCTTTTGCCTCTTTTTTGTATCCTCAGCAACAGGGCTGATAGTAGACTCTTAATCAATGTTTAGTGATTGACTAATCAGAGTATAGAGCATACTCTGAGAGCTCTAAAGGGGAAAGATGGAAGGATGGAAGGAGGGAAAAAGGAAATGAACATGGTCCTGGGGCTCTTCTAGGCACCATAACAGAAGCTTGGTTAACATTTATAGAGCATTTACTATATTCCAGGCACTATCCAAAGCACTTTACATATATTATCTCATTTGATGATCATAACAACCCTGAGTGGGAGGTGATATTATTTTTCCCATTTTCCAGATAAGGAAATTAAGGCAGAGAAAGGGTTAAAATGGCTTGTATGACTTTCTCCAACTATCCCAAACAAGGTTCCAAGGCAGAAGAGTGGTACAGGCTAGGCAATGGGAGTAAAGTGACTTGCCCAGGGTTACACAGCTAGGAAGTATCTGAGGTCAGAGTTGAACCCAGGTCCTTCTGTCTCTAGGCCTGGCTCTCAATCCACTGAGCTACCCAGCTGCCCCCTCAACATTTCTTTTTAAAATCATTACCATCAGTCAGTTCTATCAGGTAGGCAATCAGGGTGCAATATTAAAGTAGGTGAGATGATGGGTCTATATGGTATCACAATTAAACAATAAATACTAAATTAAAACCTACTAGGTACCAGGCACTATTTTAAGGACTGGGAATACAAAAGAAAAAGGAAAAGATAGTCCCTATCCTCAAGGAGTTCACAATTTAATGGAGGAGACAACACACAAACAACTGTGCAAACACTCTATACATGAAAAAGTAGAGATGATCAACTGAGGGAAGATACTATAATGAATACCTACATGCCACCTGAAAAAGGGGAAGACATAGTGAAGTTGATGATTGGTATAGTGGAGATAATATGAGCTCTTTTGTCACAGGACCTGTGTTCAAATCTTCTCATTAACATTCTCTGTTTGAGCAAGCTTTTTAAGCTTCCTTTAGCCTTAATTTTCTCATCTATAAAGCAGATTAGCTGGCCTATGAAGAACCTTTCAGTTCTAAATCTGATCCTATGATCTTATGTTTTATATATATACTCAGTCCAAATCTATAGTCAGTCATGCCAGGACTATTACAATAACCTGTTTGTTACTCGCTCTTCCATAAGTCTCTCCTCATTCCAGGTCAACCTCCACTAATTGGTCATAGTGATCTTCCTCCAGGCCCTCAAGAATCATCAATGACTCCCTGTCACCTTCAGGATCAAATATGAAACCTTTTCTTTGTCATTCAAAGTCTTTCTTAACCTATCCCCAACCTTCCAGTCTTCTTTGGCCCCCTACCCCACTTTAACCATATATTCTACTATCTGGTGACACTGGTCTCTGTACTGTTCCACGCCAAATACACTTCATTTCCCAATCCCAGGGGATTTTCCCTGTCCCTCACACTTGGATTTCTCTCCCCCCTCATCTCTACTTTCTGGTCTCCTTGAAATCTTAGCTAAAATCCCCCTTCTACATAAACCTGTGTCAATCCCTGTTCATTCTTGTGCTTTCCCTCTGCTCGTTGTCTCTAGTTTTTCCCGAATACAAATGGTTTGCACAGAATTGCTTGTGTAATCACCCTCTCAGGACATGAAACACATGTATTCATGTGTCAAGGAGAATAGAGTCAGTGTAAGTCATCTGTGTGACCCCAAGCAAGTCATTTTACCACTGTGAACTATAGTATTCTCATTTGGAAAGTGGAATTAAGAATGCTAATATGACATAATTCACTCTATACAACATGTATTCAAAGAAGCATGATCAGTGTGAGTTATTAGAAAAGCATGAAGCTAGAAAGGCTTTCTAAGGTTATTGAATCTCTCCTCTCCTTTTACAGATAGGCTACCTAAGGTCCAGGGGAGTTCAGTGACCTACCCAAGGGAGTAAATATAAAAGTATAAGAGCCAAGGGATGTGAAGCGAGTTCTTGACTTTCTATGTGATTTCACTCTCCATATCTGAATATCTCTGTGCCTTGATTTTTACACTGGGGAACCATGAAAAACACTATTTCACAGAGAAAGAGCATGAAGGCTTCAGAAGGAGGTTCAAAACATGCTGAATTAAGGCCTAAGTAGAGCAAAACTGTCATCTTTCCATTCATGTTGGCTTCTTAAGTTGCTGAAGCAGAGCGTGTCACATGCCGCCCCCAGTCACCGCCTTCAAAGACAACTGCAGCCATCTCAGAACCATTGCCCAAGATTACACTTAATTGCTTACTAAAATTTTGGCTGTATTTGCCTCTTCAAAAAAAAAAGAAACTTAGGTATTTGTCAAAATAGCAAGGCTATGTAATTAAATTGAACTGAAGATATTTTCTAAAAAAATGTGTTATAATTATGTGGGACAGTTCAGCTTAAAACTTGAGCCAGGAGGCCAAGGGGATACCGGATGACCTTCTCCTAGTTTCCATGGAAATAATAAAAAGGAAAAGAACTGTATCTGCTTCTTAATGGGTCTCTGATTAGATTGGAAGTTGTACAAGGAGCTGAGCAGGCTCAGCTTCTTCTTTGGAGGCAGCCCAATTATTTGTATTTCTTCACAACTAATTGCCATCCCTCTACAGGGACATTTGGGTGGGGAAGGAGTTGGTGACAATAAAAATTAACTTGTTTACAAACCAAACATTAAGCCACAAAAGCTGAGGAATTCCACAAATTGATGAATTGGATGCTAATTTCAGAAGTATTTAGTGGTTTGGAAATCACAGAATACAGAATTCTGGAACTCAAGAGGTCCTTTGAGACCATATAATCCATACCTCTTGTTCTACAGTGGAGGGAATAGAGGCCCAGAGAAGGAGAAATGGTTTGCTTATTGCCATATAGTGTATAACTAGTGAAAAGAATTAAGATCCACATTTCCTGAAACAATTTCATTGAAGAATAAAAAGAGGAGTTTGATAAAGAGACCAATGTGGATGAAGAGAGGCCTCACTAAACAGGTTACATTTTAAGATGAAATGTATATTAGAAAGGAAAAATTGCAGGTAACCCAGAGGATGAATATGGCACAATTCTACAAAAATATTGCCAGGAGGACTAAAGTTCAGAATGGGTTGAGACTTGAGAGGAAAGCTAATGGCCAAAAGGGTGAGACCTTTTTCAAACTACACTGGAGAAAAGAAGGAGATTGAAAAAGAGCTGGGTGAGCTACTCTGGGTAAACAGAACAATGATGACTGATGAGAGAAGACAGAGCTTCTCTACTTTTGCTCCTGTTTGCTCTGCCGAAAACTTGGTCTTTTATACTGAAAAGGATTGAACCAGTAGGGCCAAGAAGTAGTTGATGCCCAAAATAAGTGAAAAAGGATCACTGAGATGTAGTGAGATGAAACACGTAATGATAGCATGGCTTTCAATGGTTATACCATATTCAAAAATCATCAGGTAGGTAAAGGGAGTTGAGGTGAGATAGTGATGTTAAACTTTATTCATATAAATAAATATGAATCTAGGATCCAGAGGGAGAAAGCATGCCAAAGGGCATTTGAGTGAAGTTGAAAAGAGGGAGAAATGAAAATGATTGTCATTTTAGTATACTACAGATCACCTGGACAGGAAGAGGAAATAAACGGAGAATTTGGAAAACAGATGAGAAGCCTAGCACTGAAGCATGATACAGTTTTGATAGAGGATGTCAATTATCCAGACATATGCTGGAGGTATCTCTCTGACAAAACTTGAGCAGCTAATCAATCCTAGACTAGTGATAAGTTCATCTTTAAAAAGAGGACTGAATCAATAAGGGTGAATTCTATATTGTACCTGATCCATTCCTCACCAACAGGGAGAAATTGATTACAGCAGGAGAAAGGATGAGAACTTTTGGGGCGGATAATCACTCCATTCTAGAATTTGTGAAGGAGGAGAGGAAAACTGGACCTTTGTATGACATGCAACCTAGATTTTAGGAAAGTAAATTTCCAAGGATTCAGAGGAAAAATAGGTAGTATCACATGAAATAAAATGCTTCAGGGGAAGATAGCCAAAGAGGAATTGGAAATGCTCAAGAAGGAAATTCTGAAAACATATGTGACATGTGGGGTATTGTGTATGGCTCTTAGGGAGGTCAGAAAAGATAGCTCTCTAGCATCTTCTCCCCCCACTGTTCTCCAAGGGAGACTTTAGTTCCTGCCAGGAAAGTAAGCAGGAGGTTAGAGCCAGAGGCTGCTCTGCTCTCCCTGGAGAGTACATGGCCAGAATTATACCTTACATATGACTAGCCTAGGGGATATAATTTTTAGATTCAAGATAAACTTCTGATAGCAATTTGTTAATAGGGAAAGAATTACACCTAGCTTTCTATCCAAGGAATGAATACTCTCCCACCAAATGCCAGTTTCATAATGAACGCACATAGTAAATAGCAAAGAAATGTATCCAAGTTGATAGAAAAACAGAAATCAGAGTAAATAGACATAGGAGAATGTATACAAGAAAATACAGAGAGAAGAAAGTCTCCTTTTGGAAGCAGAGCAACTCTCTCTCCTCTTACCAACTCTGTTCCATTCCTCATTCTGGTACAGGACATTGATCTTCACTAATAAGGAGAGACTCTAATACCAGTGGGCTTTGGGGCTGAGGTTACAAATAAAAGAAAACAATTCTAATGGATTGTTTAAAGACACTAAAGTAGATGCACAGGGGCCTTGCCATCCAGCTTAGAAACACTCAAGTCCATAGTGAATGTGGGAAGGAAGGACAACAAGAAGAAAAGCTTTTTGGTTTTGGTTTTCTGGTTATACTGAAAGGACAAGGAAGATCAAAGAAGGAATGATGTCTGGGATGGATAGGACTGTGATAACTAACCAGAAAGAGAGAGAGAGAGAGACAGTAGAGTCACTTGATTTCTCTTGTTTTCTCTGCACAAAGAAAACAATCCTTGTGCTGGAAATGCCAGAACAAAAGTGGCTGACCTAAGGAAATTGAGGGGATGCCCACCAACTGGGGAATGGCTGAACCATTTGTGGTATATGATTATTTCATAATCCTATTGCATTATAAGAAATGATGAAGAGGATGGTTTCTGTAAAAGCTAGGAAGATATTCAAATTGAGGCAAAATGAAGTGAGCAAAATCAGAAGAATATTGTAAACAGCAATAGCAATATTACAAAGATATTCAACTCTGAAAGACATAGTTACTGTGATCAAGACAATGATTATACAGAATTCCCAAGAACCCACGATGAAAGTTGCTATTCACCTCCAGAGAGAAAACCGGTGAACTCTGAATACAGATTAGAAGATACATTTTTTACTTTTCTTATTTTCCTCAGGATTTTTGACCACCTTTCTTTTGCATCATGGCTAATAAGGAAATATGTTTTGTATTACTTCATATGTATAATCAATATCAATCAAATTGCTTGCCTTTTCAATAAGGGGTGGAAGAGAAAATTTGGAACCCAACATTTTTCAAAAAATAAAAATGAAAAAATTATATGTAATTGGGAAATATTTAACAAAATAAATAAAAATATATTGGAAAAAAGAAGTTTGGGTTCCTCTCTTTTGGAGGATGTCATACAGAGACTGGATGACTACTTTTCCGGTATGTAAGAGTGGAGACTCCTTTGTTTATTGGCTTGACTCTATGGTCACTGAGGTCACTTCCAACTCTTAAATTCTGTGACTCTGAAAAAGTAAGGAGATTATCTGTCTACTCTTGTTGAGTTCAAGTCCCCAGGCACAGATGATCTATATCTTTCAGTACTGAAAAATCTGGTAGATGTAATTGTCAAATCATGGTCAGTGATATTTACTTATTAAGAATGGGAAAGGACACATATTCTACAGTTTAAAAAAAGAATGAAAGAATAGAGTCTAAAAAAATATGAGCCAGTGATTTTGACTTCAATTTCTCACAAATTTCTAGAATGTATTATAAAAGGAATATCTACTGAATATAAATATAAATATAAACATAAATATTTATATAAATATATAAAATAAAAGGAACTTGTATCATGTAGTAGTAATAGACCTTCATCAATAATCGACCATGTAAAAAGAATGAATACAATTAATTATAGTAAAAATGAAAATATTAAAAGCTATAATCATATTAACAGATATACAAAAAGCCTTTGAGAGTGTAGAATACTGATTCTAAAAGTAATATAAAACATAGAGGGGACATTTATACATTATACATAATAAAAAGTATCTAACAAAAACCTAAAGCTAGCATTATATGCAATAAGGGAACAGTAGATGCATTCCCAATAAATACACAAATAGGCAAAGATGTTCTTGTTATCCTTTATTATTTGATAAAATTCTGGAAATTCTAGCAATTGCTGTAAGACAAAAAATAAATTCATGGCATTTCAGTAAGCAAATAAAAAACTCTGTAGCTTCTGATAACATGGTAGTTTACACCAAAAAATCCTATAGAATATGCAAGGAATTGAGACAATTAATAGTTTGAATAAAGTAAAAGGAAACAAAATAAACTCATAAAAATCAGCAACATTTCTAGATAGCAATAACAAGATTCAGAAGGAGATAATGGAATAAGAAGTCTAATTTAAAATTACCACAAATTGCATCAACTATCAATCAATAAAGGCCTTTTCAAGAACTCTACAGATACAATTATGAAATTTCTTAAACTAATCAAGAATGAATTAAATAATTGGAGAGTTAGTCAATACTCATAGATGAGTTGTGCTAATATAACAAAAATGGCAATACATCTGAAACTAATTTCTATGTTTTAATGCCATATTGAATTATCAAGGAGATATTTTATAGAGACAAAGTAACAAGTAGGAATAAAGGGGGATAGCACTTTCAGACCTCAAATTATTTTGTAAAGAAGTAATCGCCCAAATTATTTGGCATTCAATTAAAAAAAAGAAAATTTCATTAAATAGACTAGACAGAGAAGAATAAGAAACAATTGGTCTCAATTACCCAGTGTTCAATAAATCCCAAAACATAAATTATCTAGGAAAGAATTCCCTATTTGACAAGAACTTCTCAGAAAACTGGAAAGTCATCTGGCAGAAATTAGGTATAGACCATTTACCCAAATAAAATAAAAATGTATATATTATCTAAAAATTAAAGCTCATACTTTAAAAAAAATAGAAGAGAATCATATAAGGTATGTTTAAAAACTATGGCTAGGGAGTAAATTAGTCCTGGACACAAATCTTCCAACACTAGTTATTTTACCATAAGCAAGTTACAACCTCACTGAGTTGTAGATAATTCTATAAGACATCTCATAAATGGGTTATGATCCACATTAGGGCTCATCTAATAAAATGACAGATTCTAAATGTCTGTTGGGGGAAAGAGGAGTATAAAAAGAGGGATACAATCAACCTTACATAGAGTAGATGGAGTAACTTTATTGGGCAATAGTGAAATACGTAATCTATTTGACTCTTATTTTTTTTCCTGTTATATCTTCCAAATAGGATGATATTTGCACTTTAAAGGAAAAACCAGGACTGGTAACCATGGTTCAAAAACCCAAGGTAAATGAGAAGACAATCAGGCCGTATCTAGCTACCCTCAGTGAGTTCAAGTCATCAGATCCAGGCAAACTATATCCAATATAATACTGAAAAATCTGGTAGTTGTGGTAGTTGAGTTTATGATCTTTGAAAGATCTTGGAGAATTTAAGAGGTGCCCTGGAGCTAGAGGGAGGCAAAGGTTGTTATGTGTTTTTCAAAAAAAGAAAAGAAGAAAGAGGGTCAGGTCTGCAAACTACAGACCACTAAGCTCAATCTTATAGCAAAAGTCTAGACCAGTTTTGGCAAAGTATTGGCATGCATGTAGAGCTAGCACTCAGGGAGCTGCTCTGTTCCCCCTCTTCCCAGTGCCTGCAGATATTTTTGCATGCCACACCCCTCTGTTCAGCCACCCAAAGTAATCGTCCTCCCTCCTTTTGGGGGGGCGGGTAATGCGGGTGGGGTGGCGGGGGAGGGGTTCATAGGCAGCTTGAAATTGCAGTCTGGGCATGCAAACTTGAAAACCTTTGCCAACACTGGTCTAGACTACATATAATTAAAGGAATAATATATGTCCCCTTCAAAAAGAAGAAAGTGATCACTAAATGCATGGATTCACAAAGAGGAAGATATGCTAGATCAACCCCATTTCCTTTTCACATAGAGAAACTATGCTGATAACTCAGAGGAAGGTTATAGACACAGCATATGTGGTTTACAGCAAAGCTATTTGAATCTCATGCTATGCCAACAGATGATGGAGAGATAGAACCTATGTGACATTGTCCTTGGATGAACATTCAGTTGAATGACTAGACCCCAAAAGTTGTCACTGATGGGTCAATATCAACTTAGAATAGTGTGGACCAGCCTGCCTCTGACATAAGAGATCATATGATAGTAGATTTAGAGTAAAAAGAAATCTCCCTAGAGGTCATCTAATTCAACCTCCTCATTTCATAGTTGAGGAAACTGGGCCTTCTCTCTTGAGATTCTTTTGGTTCTGAATTTAAGAATCCTTCTAAAGCTATGCATCATCTACTAATCTGCTATGTATGGCATCTATACCTTTATTCAAATCATTAATGAAAATTTTACTGCAGTTCCAAAGGCACTGGGGAATACCTGGGGAATTCCACTAAAGACAATAATTTGAATGACAACTCTTAGACACTAAAGGTTTATATCATGGACTATTCCCCTGCAAGGGTGGATCACTGCCAAGACAATTTGGGGGCTCTTGCTGATGGAGCATGCCCACCCACACAGATGCTTTAAAGGGCCCATGGCTTGCCAAGGGTTCCTGCAAGTTGGAGAAACTCCAGAATAAATGGTAGAGATAACACCTTCCAACACTGCTCCTGTCTCCATATGTTTGTTCAAGGCGTCTCACACTTAAGGCAAGAAGTATTTCCTGCCATAACAGTTTTTCTACTGTGGCACTGCATGACACCTCCCTCCAAATCAGTACCTCGGTGAGCTGTCATTGCAAAGGAGCAACCTGACTAAAAATACCCTTTTGGGCCAAGAGGTGCCTTCTGGCAAATCCCAGAAGCCAAAAGCTCATGGCAGACATGTTTAGAGGATGGCTTGGGAATAATTGGTCTCTTTCTTACTTTAACTATTGGGAAAAAACAAAACAACTATTTATCTTACATCTTGAAATCAGATGAAAACATCAATTTGACTTCATGAGAGGTCTTTCATTTTCTCAAAATTCAATTAATTTCAGAGGCCAACAACATTACATCTTGAAGGTCCCAACCTCAGGAGTTTTCCTTCCCTTCTTCATCATTTCCAATACCATCCTTCAGTGTCTCATTGTAGAATGGAGGTAGTTCTGTATTTATTAAAGTTATTCATGCTTTTCTTTAACACATAAAATGTTTTACTGATTTTTTTACCGTTACCTTTGTTTCATCCTGGCACTCTTCCCCACTGCTCCCATTAACTCCAGTGGTTTCCTGTTACCTTTAGGATCGAATATTAAATACTCTTTTTGATTTTTAACTCTTTTTTTGTTTAGTCATTCCCAAACCAATGAGTATCTGCCTTTTCCCCAGTTCTTTGTCACTAAAAACACTGCTGCTACGATTTCATTGATATATATGAGACCTTTTAATTTTTTATCTTTGACTCACTTTGATCCTCTTGCCTAGTAGAAATCTCTGGGTCAATGGATACGGATACTTAAGCTGATTTCTTTAGAGGTAATAACAAGAGAGAAGAGGCTCTGAGCAAGTCTAGCAATAGATTCCTTTGTTTATCTGCCAATGATCTGTGTCACTGCCAATGGAGAGGCCATTTGCCTGGTGATGGATTTCTTGGGCTAAAGAAGTTGCTGAAGTTTACCAAGCAAGGGTCCTAAGGATTATTCTTTGCATTGGTGAAAGGGGAGCCTAGTTTGAACAAAATCTAGGTCTTCAGAATATAAAAATGTTTAACATCTAGGCCATAGTAGAATTTGGTCTGTCAGAGGACAAATGTGCCTTCTGAGGGATCATAAATTTAAAAAGGAAGAGACTTTTTATCATATTTTGAAACTGGAATATATAATCGAGTCCAACTCTACTGTTTTATATACGAAGAAAGAAGATTAATTTAATGGACCAAATGTGTTTGCTAAGAGTTAGGGGATTTTGTTTTCAACTCCTCCTTGCCGCTGCAAAGGATATAAAACAAATTAATTAGGTACATTACAAGAGCCCTAGGAAAAGAAATGCTCTCCAGGCCACTGATCCAATGTCCAGGCTGGGTCCTCAAATGTGTCAACCTTATAGAGAAGAGTCCTGCCCCCTGCCAACATTAACTCCATTTTCTCAGCCTAGATGCCATCAACAGGCAGGAAAGGCCAAGAGCCCAGGATCAGAGGGCCTTCATTCAGCCTGGCTCCCAGAACTATCATCTAAGGAAGCAGAATGTTTTTAGCACCACATCCTTGGCATCGTCAAATGGTTCAAAATCAGAAACAGATAGGATTTTATTAATTAAAATGACATTAAAGATGCAATACTACCTGCTTGCCTCCTACCACGTAAGGTCAAAAGGCCTTTTCATTTGCACTGGAGCTGAAGCCTCCTGTCAGTATTGTCTCTCCCTATTAGCAAAGGGAGCTTCCTGAGAGTAGTAATTATTTTGCTTTTTGATTTGAATCCTCAGCACTTACATCAACTCCCTTTCATCCCTCCTCTCAGTTCTTTTGCCCTTTGTGCTTATAGGGGTTTGGAACTCTGGCAAATAGAGAAGATCCTAAGAACTGGATTTCTAAGGGTGGAATTTCAAGAGCCCTCTCATTCTGTGGGAGGAAGACTTCTAGGGGAGTGTTGCTGGGAGAGTCCCCCAGTGCCTAATAAATCACAGCTTCCTATAAGGCCAGCCCTGCATAAACAAGTATAGATGCATGGAACATCGTGAGTATGTCACAGCACTGGCTATGTAGTCAGAAGACCTGGGTTCCATTCCCATTGCTGGTGCTCACTCCTTGCCAAGTCACCAATGCCTAGTGTTATCTTCTGTAAAATGAGTTGTTGAATTAACAACTGAGGTCTTTTGCAGTTTCAGATTGTGAATACTGTGAACTTAGAGCCACAGTATGATGACCCCAGGCCATAGATCTATAGCTAGAAGGGACCTCAGGATAAAAAATTAACACCTGACTCTGGGAAATATGTGCAAGGGCCACACTTTAAATTTAATCTGCAACATGAGCATTTTCTTCATCACTTTCTTAAGGTTAAATAAAATAAATTTAAAAAATTAAGGAATCAAGCTCTGATTTAAAATGTTTACCAACTTGCAAGGGCATTTGAAAATGTTTACTCTGAAAGTTTAGCAATAGGCTCCTTGAGTTGCTACCAGCTGGCTACAGCATACCTCTGCATCTTGCAATCTGTACTGGTGTCAATATGAGCTAGTCTTGATCCTAGAAGGATTTGACATGGGGTTATTGCTCTGGGAAAGGGTCAGAGTGCCAAGAGCAGGGATGGAGCATATCACTTAAAAAGCAGCGACTCTGTCTTTAGTGATTCAAACAGAAAACCTAAGGGTTGGCTCCCTCAAGAGGATCTCTTTTTGGGCAAAGCCATTAATGGGGGAATTGGGAGGCTCAGATAAGGTGGAACCATATGGATTTTTGCACTAGCCCCAATTTCCCTCTCTGATCTAATGCCCACCCCCAGCAAGCTGCCAAAGTAGTATTCTTAGAGTTTGAATCTGATTGGATTACTCTTCTGTCAAGGGTCTTCATGGAATTTCCATCAATGAGCTTTCTCTGCTACCTCAAAACATGCCCAATTTCCACTAGGTCCCACAATATATCTCCTCCCCTTCTCAGTTTAACTCTTGGAAAAAGTTGTCTTCTAAACCCTCTACCATCTGCCTTCTGACCTTATCACTCAAAAGCAACCACTCTCTCCAAAGTTACCAATGATGCCTTAATTGACCAATGAAATGGCCTATTCCTAGTGCTCATCCTTCCTGTTCTCTCTCTAACACTCAGCACTGGCAACCCCCTTTCTCCTGAATACTCTTTCCTCTCCAAGATTTCAGGAATCTTCCCCATCCTGGTTCTCCTTCTACACACATGAACTGTACTTTCTCTACCTCCTTTGCTTCATCTTCATCTAGGTCATACCCACTAACTATGAGTGTGCCCCAAGGTTCTGCATCAGGTCCTTATTAGAAATTAGCATTTCTATTCAAATAGATCCCAAAGCTATTTATCTAGCCTTAGTCTCTCTCCTGAGTTCCATTCTTGTATCACCAACTGCCTGTTGGACATTTTAAACCATATATTCTGAAGGCTTCTTAAAACCCAGCATGCCCCCAAACAACTCATTATCTTTCCTCTGTTAAACCATCCCCACTTCTCTATTATTCTAGAGGGCATTACATTCTCCTAATCTCCCAGGCTCACAACCTCAGAGTTCTCCTAGATTCTTCTCTCTTGCTCATGCTACATGTCCGACAGGTCACCATATCTTGTAATTTCTTGCTCTTCAACATTTCTCATTAATGTTTCTTTCTCTGTACTCACATAGCCTCCAACCAAGAGCAGGCCCTAATTTCCTCTTGCCTAGGCTATTGTAATAACCTAATAACTGTCCTCTGGCTTCAATCCCTCCTCCACACAGCTACTTTACTCAATAAACTACCATGCCTTCCTATTACCTCTAAATTCAAATATCAACTCCTCTGTTCAGTCTCTAAAGTAATTTGAAACAAACTAGAGTTTCTCTCATCTTTTCAGTCTTTGGAATACATACTCTCTTTCTCTCACACAGCAATACTAATCTATTTATTCTTCCTCATATATAGCACTCTATCTGCCATCTCCAGACCTTTGCATTAGCTGTCTCCATGCCTAAAATGCTTACCCTTCTCACCTTCCAGAATCCTTGACTTCCTTTAAAATTCAAGTTCTCCCTTTTGCAGGAGGCCATTCCCGGTCCCCCCCCTCCACATGTAATGGATTTCTCCTCTGAGACTACCTACCATCTACTCTCTATTTATCTTGCTGTTGTAGTTGTTTCTATTTGTCCTTTGTTTTAAAGAGGACCAATGACATCACAAGGTGATCTCTGAACTTGACTTTGAGTTGGATTTCAGTGAGGCAGACTTGCACAAAGCCATAGTCCTCATTCTCTCTTTCAGAGTCATCAAAGTTCAGTGGCAGGACAAAAGTCGGACCATTGGTGATGACCTTGGATACAGTGGACAACTCTCTCTTTGTTGACGACTGATCAAGATGTAAATGCTCCAAAAGCCTTTGTGACCATTAGAACGAATTGTTCTCATCTGCCCATTCTGCTTGGGAAGTTTTCACATGCATGTATCCCCCCTAATTCACAATATAAGACCTCTCATTTACCCTCAATCTGGTTCAACCTTTCTACTGAGATGGTTTTGATGGAGTATAGCCACCTTGCATGACAGAGCTTCTTGGAGCCATAGGTGATAGCTGGGTGGTGGGAAGACTCTAAATATGGATGAGAAACCCTGAAAAGGGGTCCACACCAGAGATGCTGATCCTCCCTTTTTTCACCCCAAACCATTTTATTAAAGGATTCCTGAGAAGGATTCCATGTATTCAACCCCTCCTCTAGTGGAATTTAGGAGGACTGGAGGAATCTTGTGTTTCTAAAATCTGGGAACACAATTAAAGGACGATTGAGAAGGCTTTTGTGTCCCCGTTTCCCCAGTGGATTCCCTTTCCTGGCAATCCCTCAGCAGTACTGCTGGTCAGTCCCATGAATATCAGCTCCAGTCCAGTACACCCATTAATCTTTTATGTGTGTGTTTTCCCCACCCTTAGAATGTAAGCTCCTTGAGAGAGGGACCACTTTGTTTTTTCTTTTCATCTCTAGCTCCTAGCACAGTGCTGAGCACTTTGGAAGTGCTTAATACATATTTTTTGAATGAAAGACTATGGATGAACAGTAAGTTCAGGGTGGGACAGGGGGCGACCAGGGGAAGCAGAAATATGTCCATGAACTAGGCCATTAGGTACACTTAAATAGGAAAAAGAGATGAGGAGGAGGAGAGACAGCTATTCCTAAAGGTCTAGAGGAGCTCCTAACAGTGAAAGGTTGGCTGCAATGAAAAACTGGAACTTTTTAGAATCTCAATTCTTCAGGAAGTTTCAGTTGAGATATCTAGACCTTGGTTTTCCACTCAGTTGGAGGTCTCACTCTCTAACTGTTCTGAACTGTCCCTGCAACCTCCCCACTGATAGATAACTTGCCTGAACAGTTTACCTCCCTAGCAGCTGCTCTTACCTGCTCCCTTGTGGCTACTTCCAGAACTACCCCACCTATGCCCATACATTAATCCTTCTGCTCGAGGCAGCCACCCAGAGCTGACAGGATCTGCACATTATCTGCAAAATGAGGGGGTTGGCCATTCTGGAAGGTAATTTGGAATTATGCCCAAAAGGCTATAAAACAATGCATACCTTTTGACCCAGCAATACTAGATCTGTATTCCAAAGATATTTAAAAATGTTTGCACAAAAATATTTATAGCTGCGCTTCTTGTGGTGGCAAAGAATTGGAAATTGAGAGGGTGTCCCTCAATTGGGGAATGGCTGAACAAATTGTAGCATATGATGGTGATGGAATACTATTGGGTATAAGGAAAGATTAACAGTATGATTTCAGAAAGAGCTGGAAAGACCTACATGAAATGATGCAGAATGAAATAAGCAGAACCAGGAAAACATGATACATGTTAACAGCAATATTGTGGGACAGGGGGCGGAGTCAAGATGGTGGCTTAGAAGCAGCAAAAGTTCAGACCTCTGAAAACCCTTCCTTATCAATCACAAACTGAATGCTCCTAGGGGACTGAAATTCAAACTTAACAACCGGACAGAGGCGGGGAGCCCTCCTTCTAGACTGAAATCAAAAGGTACGCTCCCCAAAAGCCAGAATCCGAGAACACTTAGGTCTAAGGGGAAGGCAGAAGGAAGGTCCCAGGACCCCTCCAAACCAGAGCTCTGAACCCCCAGTAGTAGTGGAAACCTCTGGGCAGGCAAAGTTGCTGGTCTAGAGGGTGTACCTTGAGAGCAACCTGGGCCAGGCTCAGAGTGTCCAACACAGGTGGCAAGGAAGCAGTCAGAGAGAAACCAAAGAGAAAAAAAGAAACCAAAAACCTCTGGCTTCAGTCTCACCAGAGGTTTTTGCCTCGGGACACATCCAGACCAACCCAGTTTAACTTAATCCGATCAAAAGCCTCCAGAGGACAGGGAAGCCAACATTCCTACCCCAGAGACTGTACCAAGAGATCTGACAAAGCTCCAAGAGGGGAGACTGACAGCCCCAAAACAAAAAAAAATTAGAGGAGCAAGAGCACAGACAAATACAGGGAGTAAAGAAGGGGTAAACACAAGCAAACAACAGAAAAAAAAGAAATTACAATCGACAGCTTCTGTACAGGTAATGAGCAAAGACCAAACAAAACAGAGGGGGAGGGATCAGCAAAGGAAAAATCAGAAATCCCAGTGAATTGGTTACAGGCTTTGGAAGAATTCAAAATGCAATTCAAAACACAATTAAGAGAGGCTGAACACAATTGGCAAAAGAACTTAAAATTTAAGATAAATCATCTGGAAACAGAAAATAGTATCTTGAAAGCCAAAATCAACCAGCTTGAAAATAAGGCAAAGGAGATGAAAGATGAGGTGAAGAAGATGAAAGACGAGGTAAAGAGGATGAAAGATGTCCTCCAAAGAAAAACAGACCAGAAGGAAAAGGATGACCAAAAAGCCAGGGATGAAATCCAGTCTTTAAGTACCAGAATACAACAACTAGAATTAAGTGACCTCACAAGGCAGCAGGACACTATAAAACAAAACCAAAAGAATGAAAAAATTGAGGAAAATATGAAGCATCTCATTCACAAAACAGAGGATTTAGAAAATTGTTCAAGGAGAGACAATTTAAGAATCATTGGTGTACCAGAAGACCATGACAAAAGAAAAAGGCTGGACATCATACTACAGGAAATTATTAAAGAAAACTGCCCTGATATCCTGAAACAAGAGGGAAAAGTGGAGATTGAAAGAATCCACAGATAACCTCCTGTAGTTAATCCCCAACTGACAACACCCAGGAATGTTATAGCCAAATTCAAAAACTATCAGACCAAAGAAAAGATATTATAAGCTGCCAAGAAGAAGTAATTCATATACCAAGGAACCACAGTGAGGATAGCTGGTGGATCCACTCTGAAAAATCAAAGGCATGGAATATGATATTCTGGAAAGCAAAGGAACTAGGTCTACAACCAAGAATAAACTACCCAGCAAAACTGACTATATTCTTACAGGGGAAAGTATGGTCATTCAACAAAATAGAAGAATTCTAAGAATTCATAAAGAAAAGACCAGACCTGAACAGAAAATTTGATGTCCAAGCACAGAACTCAAGAGAATCATCAAAAGTTAAGTAAAAAAGAGGGAAAAAAACAAAAGAAAAAAATTTTGGAGACTCAATAAGTTAAAATGATATGTATCCCTATAAGAAAAGAGGTCATTGGTAACTCTTAAAATCTTTTATTACCTGTGCAGTAAAAAGAAGTACACTTAGAGGGAACAGTGACAAACTGTAAAGGATGAAAGGATAAGACATAAATAGGTATATAGATATATGCATGCATACATACATACACATGTGTATGGCTATATAGATAGATAGATAAATAGATAGATAGATAGATAGATAACTAGAGCTAAAATAGGTTAATATTAAAAGAAATGGGAAAAGAAACAAATGGGGTAAATTTATATGTCACAAAGAAGCCCATGGTGGGAGATGGGGGGAAAATCATTACACTGGAAGGGTAAAGAGGTCAGAGATAGGAAATACTCAACTCTTACGTGCCTTGAAATTGATCCAAAGAGGGAAGAACAATCCAATCCATTGGAGCAGAGAATAGATTTGTGCCCTATAGGGGAGTAGAATGGTAACAAACAGACTGGTGGGGAGGGAAGCAGTACAAGGGAGGGAGGGGGAAGAGGGTTAATTTTAGAAAGACTACAGGGAAAACAAGGGGGGAATAAGAAGGTAGGGAGGTAGAAGGGGAAGTAAAACAAGGGTGGGAACTAGGGGGACTGATTAAAAACAAACATTGGTGTAGAAGGAAATAGTGAAAGAAGAAAAGGCAGGAACAGGAGCAGAAATCAATATGCTGGGTAATACACAGCTAGTAATCATAACTCTGAATGTGAATGGAATGAACTCACCCATAAAATGCAAGTGAATAGCAGAGTGGATTAGAATCCAAAACCCTACCATATACTGTCTACAAGAAACACACATGAGGAAGGTAGATACACATAGGGTGAAAGTAAGAGGGTGGAGCCAAATCTATTGGGTATCAACTGATAAAAAGAAGTCAGGAGTCACAATCATGATATCTGACAAAGCCAAAGGAAAAATAAATCTAGTTAAAAGAGATAGGGAAGGTAATTACATCCTGATAAAAGGCAGTATAGACAATGAGGAAATATCTGTACTCAAAATGTATACACCAAATGGCATAGCATCCAAATTTCTAAAAGAGAAACTAGAGGAGGTCAAGGATGAAATAGATAGAAAAACTATACTAGTGGGAGACCTGAACCTTCCTCTATCCGAAATACATAAATCAAAACAAAAAATAAAAAAGAAAGAGGTAAGAAAAGTGAATTAAATCTTAGAAAAATTAGAGTGAGTAGGCATGAGGAGAAAAATAAATTGTGACAAAAAGGAATATACCTTCTTTTCTGCAGTACATGGTACATTCACAAAAATTGACCATGTATTAGGGAATAAAAACATTGCAAACAAGTGCAAAAGAGCAGAAATAATAAATGCAAATTTTTCAGATCACAATGCAATGAAAATAATAATTAGTGAGGGTACATGGAGAGGTAAATAAAAAATTAATTGGAAATTAAACAATATGATTCTCCAAAACCAGCTAGTTAAAGAACAAATCATAGAAACAATTAATAACTTCATTGAAGAAAATGACAATGGTGAGACATCCCTTCAAAACTTATGGGATGCAGCCAAAGCAGTACTCAGGGGGAAATTTATATCCTTAAGTTCATATATAAACAAATTAAGATGGGCAGAGGTCAATGAATTGGGCATGCAAATTAAAAAAATTAGAAAGAGAACAAATTAAAAATCCTCAGATGAAGACTAAATTAGAGAACCTAAAACTCAGAGGAGAAATTAATAAAATTGAAAGTCAAAGAACTATTGATTTAATAAATAAGACTAGAATTTGGTACATTGAAAAAACAAATAAAATAGACAAAGTACTAGTCAGTCTAATTAAAAAAAGGAAAGAAAACCAAATTGACAATATCCAAGATGAAAAAGGAGACTTCACCTCTAATGAAGAGGAAATTAAGGCAATCATTAAAAACTACTATGCCCAATTATATGGCAACAAATATGGTAATCTAGTTATATGGATGAATACTTACAAAAATATAAATTGCCTAGACTAAAAGAGGAAGAAATAAATTACCTAAACAAGCCCATATCAGAAAAAAATCCAACAGGCCATCAAAGAACTCCCTAAGAAAAAATCCCCAGGTCCTGATGGATTCACCAATGAATTCTATCAAACATTCAAAGAACAACTAATCCCAACATTATACAAACTATTTGACAGAATAAGCAAGAATGGGTTCTACCAAATTCTTTTTATGACACAAACATGGTACTGATCCCAAAGCCAGGCAGGTCAAAAACAGAGAAAGAAAACTATAGACTAATCTCCCTAATGAATATAGATGCAAAAATCTTTAAAAAGGATACTAGCAAAAAGACTCCAGCAAGTCATCACAAGGCTTATCCACTATGACCAGCTAGGATTCATACCAGGAATACAAGGATGGTTCAATATTAAGAAAACCATCCACATAATTGACCATATTAACAAGCAAAGTGACAAAAATCACATGATTATCTCAATAGATGCACATGAAGAAGTGTTCTAAATCTCTTACAATCAGAGAGATGCAAATCAAAGCAACTCTGAGGTATCACCTCACACCTAGCAGATTGGCTAACATGAGAGCTATGGAAAGTAATGAATGCTGGAGGGGATGTGGCAAAATAGGGACACTAATTCATTGCTGGTGGAGTTGTGAATTGATCCAACCATTCTGGAGGGCAATTTGGAACTATGCCCAAAGGGAGATAAAAGACTGTCTGCCCTTTGATCCAGCCATAGCACTGCTGGGTTTGTACCCCAAAGAGAAAAAACTTGTACAAGAATATTCATAGCTGCTCTCTTTGTGGTGGCCAAAAATTGGAAAACGAGGGGATTCCCTTCAATTGGGGAATGGCTGAACAAATTGTGGTATATGTTAGTGATGGAATATTATTGTGCTAAAAGGAATAATAAAGTGGAGGAATTCCATGGAGTCTGGAACAACCTCCAGGAAGTGATGCAGAGCGAAAAGAGCAGAACCAGGAAATCATTATACGCAGAGGCTGATACACTGTGGTACAATCGAAGGTAATGGACTTCTCCATTAGTGGCGATGCAATGACCCTGAACAATCTGCAGGAATCTAAAAAACACTATCCACAAGCAGAGGATAAACTGTGAGAGTGAAAACACTGAAGAAAAGCAACTGCTTGAATACAGGGGTGGAGGGGACATGACTGAGGAGAGACTCTAAATGAACACCCTAATGCAAATACCAACAACATGGAAATGGGTTTGAATCAAGGACACATGTGATACCCAGTGGAATCACGCATCGGCTACGGGGGGGTGGGAGGGAGGAAAAGAAAATAATCTTTGTTTCCAACGAATAATGTTTAAAATGACCAAATTAAAAAAAATATTGTGGGACAATCAAATGTGATAGACCTTGTTACTAACAGCAGTGCCATGATTCGGGACAATTCTGAGGACTTATGAAAAAGAATGCTATCCACCTCCAGAGAAAGAACTGATGGAGTAGAAATGCATATGAAAACATACGTGTTATCACATGTTTGGGTATATGTTTTGTGGTTTGGGTTTTATAAGATTACTCTCTTACAAAGATGGAAATATGTTTTAAGTGATAATACATATATAACCAAGTTGAATAGCTTGTCTACTCTGGGAGGGGGGAAGGGAATTGGGTAAGGAGACAATATGAATCATGTAACTTTGGAAAACATGTCATTTTGTTATTGGAATAAAATAAAGATAATTTTTTAAATCAGATGTTTGGACTAAATGGCCTCAGAGGCTCCTTCTGGCTCTAAATCTATAATGGCGAGTCCCCACTATTTAGTGGAGAGGGGAGATAGTCTATGACATGCAAAGACTTCTAACTTTGCCTACATTTTTTGATGTGCCCAAACACTATGGATAGGGCAGCTAGGTGACACACAGTGTCTAGAATGCTCGGTCTGGATTCAGGAAGACTCATCTTTGTGAGTTCAAATCTAGTTTCAGACACTTAGTAGCTTCGTGATCCCAGACAAGTAACTTAACCCTGTTTGCCTCAGTTTCATCTGCCAAATGAACTGTAGAAGGAAATGGCAAACTACTCCAGTATCTTTGCCAAGAAAGTCCAAAATAGAGTCATGATGAGTCAGACCCAACTGGAAATGGCTGAATATCATCAAATACCATGGATAAGCAATTTAACCATACATCCCCTATCTCTAGTCATGGACCTCCAACAGTGATCTCCACTCCTTTAGACATTCTGCCTAGTCCTGGCAGTCAAATAATAAGCTAAACACTGGAGATACACAGATATAAAGGAGAAAGTCTCTGCCCTCAAGGAGCTTCATACTACTGGAGAACTATGACATGGTTCACAGATAAGTATAGACTAGAGAAAGTATATGTACAAAATTAGTGCAAACTAATGAGGTAGAGCCCAGACAACCAGGGAAGATTAAAAGATGCCTTTGGAAGGAAATAGTACTTCCACTTAGACTTAGTGAAGATAGGGATTCTAAGAGATAGAAGCAAGGAGGAAGAGTATTCCAGGCAGAGGAGATAGCTTCTGCAAAGACATGGACATGGGAGATGACTATCATAGACAGGGAATAGCAAGGAAGCCAATTTGGCTGGAGCAAAACAGAGAACATGGTGGTGGGAGAGGGATTCTGGGGCTTAGAGTGGGAAATGGCTGATGTGTGTGAAGATAAGCCAGTGCGAATTGAAAAGGGCCTTAGCTGCCAAAAAGAGAAGTTGGTATTTGATACTGAAAGCCATGAAAAGCCACTGGAGCATCTTAAGCCAAGAACTGACAAGGCCAAAGGTGTGCTTTAGAAATATCAATACGGCAGCTTGGTGGAGGATGGATTAGAGAAGGCAGAGAAGGCAGGCCCATCTAGGTTTTCAAAGAACATAGACAGAGGCCCACACTCAGTGACTCCAGCTAAAGGTTTTATTAATGGCACACATGCCAATTTGGACAAAGGATATTGAGGTTCTAGAAGCTCTGATGGTCACCTACCACTCTGGGTCTCAGTTGTCTGGTTCTGATCATGAGAGGGATGACAGAACACATGAAGGAGAAACCAGTCCTGTGGTGGGGCTGGATCCAAGTGATCTCAAGTAACTAGGAAAGACAAGTTGGTTTTGTATATAGGAGGATAAACAAGGGTGGAATCATTACAAATGTACATATCTACAGTTATGAGACCTCAGGTCCTTCTGATTACAACAATCTTCAGTGGGCTGAAGAAGGATTGGTACAATTCCTTTGGGAAGGGGAGTTGTGGGGAGAGGAGAGAAGGTGCTATACAATGAACAGCTTTAACAGTTATTTTAGTCATTTTTTCCATTTGGGGAAGGGGGGCCTTATCTAATTGGATTTTTGTTATTGTTCAATCATTTCAGTCATGTCTGACATTTTCTGACACCATCTTGGACTTTCTTGGCAGATACTGGAGTGGTTTGCAATTTTCTTCTCCAACTCATATGACAGATAAAGAAACTGAGGTAAAAGGGGTGAACTGACTTGCCCAGGGTCAAAAAGCCCTTAAGTGTCTGAGACCAGACCAGAATTCAAGAAGCTAAATCTTGCTGAATCCAGGTCCAGCACTCTATCCAATGAGATACCTACCTGCTCTCTAGTTGAGTTGGTCTCCTTCAAAGTAATAGAATTTCAGTCATTTGAATAGTTTCTTAAAAATCTTAGTTTGGAACAGACAGAGTCTGCATGCTTATTTGGCTTTCCAGAAGATATACTGAAGGACACAGGAAGAAATGTCAAGTCTTTCTCCTACCCTTCTATATTTCTCTCTTGTTGCCATGGATTTATATTTTCTTCTACTTCTTTCTTTGCCTCCCCCTCCCTCCTTTCCCTTTCATCCTTCTTCCTCTCTCAATTCCACCTTCCTTTCTTCCTCCCTTGCTTTCTCCTTTTCCTTTCATTCTCTTTTTCCCCTTCCTTCCTTCTTCCCCCTTTCCCTTCTCTTTCCTTTCCTTCAATTCCAAACCTAAAATAATAAGACTCTATTGGCAATTCACCCTGGAGTATGGTGCTTGACAGTTTCCCTGCCCAAAAGAAGAATTTTTGCCTCATAAGGTAGCTATGCTTTTCAATTATGGAAAAAATAATAATGCCTAGTATGTTATATAGCAGCAGGAGGTTTGCAAAGCATTTACAGCAGTGTTTGGTAAATATTTAACAACTGCCTCTTGTATTCCCCCCAAAATTTATTCAAGATCCAGATTAGATTAAATTATGTTATATTGAGAGTTCCATGAGGTCAAAGGTGATTTTTTGCCTTTTGGGATTTTCAGCACTCAGCACAGTGCCTGGAACTGAGGAAATGTTTACTGACTGATTAATTCATATTATTCACATTTCGCTCTCAATTTTTAAGTCTAGAGGAACAACAAAACAATAAACCCGAATCTTTATTTGGAATGTTTATAAACACAGTGAAAATTTAACAATCAGCTCACTGGAGGTGGAATGCCTCTGAATTGACATACATTGTGTCATTTGATCCTCCCCAATAATGCTGTCAAGTTGGTGTTATAATTATCTCCATTGTTCAGATGAGGAGTGAATTCCAGAGCACTCAAATGACTTACCCATTTCTATCCATGTGTCTGAGATGATTTGAACTAGATCTTTCTGATTCCAGTGCTCTGGAAGTCAACATGCCACCTAGCCACCTTCTAAATAATACATAGATTCCAGGTGCCTTCTTTTATCTTAGAATCTTATCAATAGAATAGACTTGGGATGAATGGCCTCAGCAAGCTAGTGTTCAATAAACCCAAAGATCCCAGCTTTTGGGACAAGAACCTACTATTTGACAAAAACTGCTGGGAAAATTGGAAAACTATATGAGAAAAAGTATGTCTAGATCAAGATCTCACACCCTATACCAAGATAAATTCAATATGGGTAAATGACTTAAATATAAAGAGGGAAGTAATAAGTAAACTGGGTGAACAATGAATAGTATACCTGTCAGATTTATGGGAAAGGAAAGAATTGAAAACTAAACAAGAGAGAAAGAAAATTACAAAATGTAAAATGAACAGTTTTGATTACATTAAATTAAAAAGGTTTTATACAAACAAAATCAATGCAACCCAAATTAGAAGAGAAGCAACAAACTGGTAAAAATCTTTATAACAAAAATCTCTGACAAAGGTCTATTTTCTCAAATTTATAAGGAACTAAGTCAAATGTACAAGAAATCAAACCATTCTCCAATTGACGAATAGTCAAGGGACATGAATAGACAGTTTTCAGGCAAAGAAATCAAAACTATCAATAATCACATGAAAACGTATTCTAAATCCCTCCTGATTAGAGAAATGCAAATTAAAACACTGCTGAGGAGGGATTTAGAATACGTTTTCATATGATTATTGATAGTTTTGTACTGTTTATGGGTCCAAGTAATTTTCTAAGTGTCTAAGGTACAAGAATGATCTAATAAAAGCCCCAAACCAAAAAAGCAAGGCCTCACAGTTATCCCTTTAAGTTTAAGGTTTACAGAACTTCCAAAAGTTATTCAGACTATTCAATGACTCCATAATCTCATCAACAAGTATGTTATCTCCTCATCCAACTTGGCAGTTCATAGTCCTCCCGTGCCTTTTCATTCTGGGTGCCTCATCCTTTTACCATTTCCTTGAGGGAAGAGTGCAATGCCTAATGTACTGGGGGCCTTCCACCTTATCTCTTGACATTGCATTGACATTAATGGAGATTACAGACATGACATTTAGTCAATTATCCCTCATTCTCTCTAGACTTTTTTTTCTGATTACATACCTCCCAGAGAAGAAGACCCTTTACCTATCTTTTCCCCTGCCATTCTTTATTGGTAAGCTATTCTACCTTCCTCATGCCCATCACACATTGTTCTACTGCCCTTCCAGTGACCAGCATGTTTAATTCTGTATAGACTCTAGTGATCCCTACTTTCCAGCTCTAAAACACCATGAGACCAATATAAGTAATAAAAGATGATTCTTTGTTTCAGGGAGAAGCTTTGAGTTCAGCTATATGCTAACTGACAGATTTTCTTTCCACAAGAAGACCTCCATGTATATGTTAAAATCATATTTAATTCTTTAAAATATGTAACCACAGATAACTCTTTTCAAAAATCCCTTCACTGAGGCCCTCAAAAATGGCATAAAATAGAAATACAGAAATTCACTCAATGTACCAGCCATTATTCTAGAGGATACTTCTCACAGAATGAATGAAAAAGGGTATACCTATAGATGGCAAGGCTCTCCAGATGCTCCTATTGGTAAACAATATTGTACTAACTGCACAAAACTCCAGAACACTTCAAAGCCTTGTAAATAGTACCTAAAACCACTGAAAAGAGTTCAAAGTGACTATGCATGAAGGAAAAAAATGTATAAAAAATATCTAATGTCCAGATTATGGTTTGCACTTGAATGGAAAGTGAGATTCTCAAAGATCTTGGTAGAGTTGAGGAACTCACCCAGGAATTGGGCATTTTTCTTCTTAGCAGCCACACTTCCCTGCCATATATAAATTTGGCAACTTGCCATATTTTGCCAGTATCTCGGGATTTAGAGTTGGAAGTGATTTTAGAGAGTGTCTAGTTCAATTCATTCATCATACAAAGGAAAGTGTGCGTCTGGGAGGAGAAAGTGACTTATCTAATATTATAAAGGTTTTAAGTCACAGTTTCCTAGAAGCTTCCAAATTTTCTCTATTAAATTTCTCCTAATTTTCTTTAGCTCTCCTCCCTCCTCCCCATCCGCCATCTACCAATATGTCAACCCCTCCCTGTCCTTCAAGGCCTAGCACTATGAAACCTTCCCTTATCGCTCTTACCCGGATAGTGAGAAATAATCTTTCAATGAACCATGTTCATATCTTTTATGAATTTGTTTTTTATTTTGTATTCTATTCCATTTTGTGCACATCTTGTCTTGTCTTCTCTGATAGATTCTAAGCTGCTTCAGAACTGAACCTCTTGTGTTTTTATCTTTTTTTTCTCCCCAAACAAGAGCACAGTTATACAGAGGACTGGAGGGATGAAGAAGAGAAGGTGAGGGTCCTTGTTATGCTGACCTCAACTAAAGTAGACTACTTGTAGATATAGGAGGAGGCAGAGAGGTAAGACCTTAAATGAAGACCTTTGAGGTCATTAAAAACCTTGTAAAATTTCCAAGGCAACTGCTCTCCTCCTCCCACTCAATTCTCTGTATCCTGCAATTCTGCCTCAGATCTCTTCTCTGAGTTTCAGTATTTTCATCTGACAAAGGGAGATAATTACAATTACATGCTCTACCTTATGGGGTAGTTGTGTGGAGAGCTTTACAAAGCACTGAGTATTAAAAAAGTTAGTAAGCTTAAGTATGCATCTGTGGGCTGCAAGGCTGTTGACGAGGTTGTCAAAAAGATGACCAATGAGCAGGGACCTCACAAGAAGATATCAGTAGTTCCTTGACAACCATATCGGATATTGAATGTGCTTCATTCATAGGTCCCACCACACTCGGCCCGAGGAGGAATCTGCATACTCTTTACCACCCTCATACAACATCCTCTTGTCCAGTGAGGTTCCCCCCATCCAGATATATCATCCTCTCCAGAGCCTGGTGATTGCTTTCCAGCAGCCCCCGATCATTCCTTCTCTTCCCTCAAAGAGTTCAGGACTTGGTTCATATTCTTCCTCTCTACCAGAAATCCTGCCCTTATCGAGTCTACTTATTTTAACGGAGGCTGGATGATATGTTGACCAAAAGTGATCACTACTACTGAGGACGCCATCCACGTACCCATCCATTAAGTCACTATTTATTAAACACTTCCTGCTAGAAAATTCTAGTTTAGATAGGCTTTTGTGGGACTCAACCATCATGCCTCTGTTTCTTTGAGAAATGCTTCAAGTTCCAAACTGCCTTCCTGATCTGAGGATGAATCACTGTGGTTTTTCTAAAATCCTCAGGAAAGGAGGGAGGGAGGGAGGGAGGTAAGCAGGAAATGACTGCTCCCATTTTGCTAACAAGTCAGATGAGAAAAGATAGGCACAGGAAAGTATAATTGAAAGATACCTGGACTAAGAAGCTAGAGACCCTGGCTTCATTTCTTCACTTTCTCTGTGACCATGGATAAGTGAATCCTGCCATCAGGCCTGGCCTCAGTTCCCTCTTCTGTCAAAAGAAGAGGGTGGATTTGATGATCTCCAAGACCCTTCCAAGCTCATACATTCGGTAATTTTAGGACTCTCAAAAGATAGAGATAATACTGTTCATGGAGAGAAAATGCCCTGAACAATATTACTAGAATGACCAGCTCCTTTTGCTCCTATCCTAGTACTAAGAGATGTGATATTTGACAATATGAGTCATACACGAATCTTATCTGGAGATAAAAGACAGGATTTCTGTTGCATTGCTATATATCACAGCCAAGCAGTCTTGGAAAAACACAAGTACTGTGTCGGGTTTCCATGTATTTACATATACAGAAGTGACTCTTTTTAAATCCCCTCAGCTTATTATTTAAGGCAAAAGTCATGCACAATTCTAGCTAAGTATATAAGATTCTGAACAAATGTTCTTACCTAATTCCAGCTTTGATTGAGATGACCATTAACTCCCACAGTCATCCGGGAACAATGACAGCCTAGCAACTGCATTGAATTATGCTATCAAGCCTAAAAGCAGAAACAAAGAATTGCCGATTAACTCAGAAGCTCAGAGATACCAAGCTGGTGGGCTCTCAGGGGCCCTTTAGTCCAACCCCCTCTTTTAAGAGGAGGAAACTGAAGCCCAAGGAGGGGAAGAGATTTGCCCAAAGGTTTCCACCTCCTTCATTTAATCCAATCCTCCTCCTTTTACAGAGTAGGAAACTGAGGCCCAGAGAGGTATAGTCCATGGTCACATAGAAAATCCAGGGCTAGAAGATACCTGGGAGGCCATGGAGTAAAACCCTGTTATTTTATAAAGGGAGAAATTGAGACCTAGAGAAGCAGAATGACTTCTACAAGATCACATGGATAAATAGTGGTGCTGAGTTCAACATTATTCTCATCGAACCATTCTGTCTCGTGAAATAATTACATTATAGGAGCCAGGATAATTTGAAGAGCAGAAAAATATGAATCATAGAGAAGTTATATCATGATTATTGAGATGACAAAAGCATTTCATTAAAAACTTTTAAAAAAAGATCTAGTCACATTACAACTGGAATGACAGCCCCTTCAGGGCGAAGGCTGTATCTTATCCTTTCCTGAATCCCAAGCACACAGTAGACCATTCACAATTGCTTGGTGATTTGCATCAAATTAGGACAGGATTGAGAAAGATCTCCTTCAGCTGAGGCTCTTCCTATTTCTATGTGAATAGCTAGTGAGTTGTGCTGACTGACAGATGGGGCAGTGGTTTGTCTGGTGGGGAAAGGTGGAAGGAAGAGTGCAGTTTGACTGAAGGTACAGTCAGTCCTCTGGCGAGCAGGTAACCTTACTCATTTACCCACATGGTGGGGAAGGAGGCGAAAATGGGGCTGGGAGAAGGGTGGGATGCTGCTGTAAGCCTGTGGGCAGTGACCCTATGGTGGTCATAGCTACTACATTGCCTCAGGCACTGTAGTCACAATAAAACAGTGGCACAGAGTTCAACACTATTCTCATTGCCCATTCCTGCTCCCACCAAGTAGACAGATACCTTTGATCAAAGCCTCATTCACCTCTAGTTAGTTGCAGGTCTGAGGGAGAACTGCTTACCCTGGGAATTGATGACTCCCTAAGTACAGTTCATGTGTTTAGTGCTTAGGTTTATACAATAATTTCAAATATTATATTTTATACGATTTATTAATAATCACTAAAAATAAAGGAATAAAAAGGTAACAAAATAAAACCACATTCCCATGGCTAATTTACCTGATCAAAGAGCCTACTCCACCAATGTCCTGACTCAGGAAGGAAAGAGAGCTAACCATGGAAGACCATCCTATTTATCCCCTGTCTATGTCAGCATGTAATGACAGGAAGTCAGCGGGCTCCTGGGAAATGTAGTTCCAAGGCACAAGATTTCCAATTCCAGAGCCCTGTAATAGAACTATTGAAAATATTTGCACCAACAGCTACTGGAAGGCTTCCTAGCTGATCGCTATTGGTAACTCTGGAGGAGTTGACAGGCATGGACAAAGCATTCTGTGAACAACCTCTCCTGTCTCTTGTTTAGACCGATATCCATTGATCATTCACCATCCTTCCTCTTGGATGCCATGATGGAAACTCACTGGAAGAAAGCACCTCATAGGACATCCAATCTACAATTGCCTCTGAATGCCTGCCTATTTGCATTGCACATTTTTTTTATGTACACATAGACCATTCTCCTAAAGATTTTCTAGAGATGAGAAAGCATATGAATGAGCAGGCATGAATTAGCATTTGCTAATTTCTTCTTAGTAGCTTTTTCTTTTTGTGGTGGGCACGAGTGGGAGGTAAGAGCACCATCTGAGATCACTTCTCATTTTCATTCTTTTAGAATCTTTCTTTCTTTGAGATATCTTGAGAAACAATCTCTGACTATTAAAACTGTCACATCCTGCATAGATTTCTGCTGTATATTTGGTCAGGCCTAAATATGCTTCACATCTTCTTTCTGGGGGCCACTAACACTTCTTCACATCAGGCACACAAGCCGTAGGGTTCAGATGTATTCTTTCGATTATTGCCACCAATGAGACTAAATGGCTGTCCAAACATGTGCAGACCTGTTCCTTTTTGCTTGAGCTTGTAGTCCTTCCATTTTGAAGTGCACACGTCCTATCTGTGATCCATTTTACCTGAAACTCAAACTGAGTTCTCAGTGGGTTTCTTTTCCCTAAATTGCTTTTTCCTCTACATTACAGTGTCTTCTTCCAGAAGGTTTTGTAAACAAGCTGAAACTCTAAATTAGTATTGCCCCCAGTTGCCATGTCTTTCCACTTGGCAAGAAGATTAAGTGTTTGCTAATTGAGGTGGTTCCCGTGTTCTTCCAGCCTTGTTATCTTGCTGACAATTTCTTAGCAGCTAAACTTTTCTAGAAAAATGGTCATAATTAGGGTCCATGACTTCACATCTATACATTTTCCATTTTCTAGACAAAAAATAATTAAAAAAGGCAAGATTGCAGCTGCTCTACTGGATCAAATGTGCCTTCTATTCTTTAGCTTTCCTGCCCCTTTGGTGCTGACTTTGACCTTTGTTTTGTCTTGCTTGATGACCTGACTACCTTGGATAGACATAGTCACAACATGTTTGGAAAGTAATTCTTAAATGAAACAAGGAAAGATGTATTTGGGCATTGGGGCTGGGACTTAATTTGAGACAAGAAGTCTTAGGATCGCAGATCTAGCTAAGATTTTTTTCTTTTTTCCTCATTTCCATCAAAAATCCCATTTGTTTTTACATGTAGTCCTTATCTCTTTGGTGCAGGGAATGACTTGTTGACTGTGTATGACAGTAGGGTAGCTCCATCTGAACTAGAGTTCATCGAGGAAAGCTTTGCAGAGAAGTGGATTGCAAGGAGGACTTCAAGGTGGTATCAGGTTCTAAGGTAAAAGAAGCAATGAATTTCTCACAAAGAATTTCCCCGGATAGGCAAAAAACCATGAGATTTGCTAGTGACTTAGGGGGATGGGATTATTCTCATAAGGAGAAATGGGACAGAAAGAATTCCCAATCTGAGTTTTCTATTTTTCTACTTTGTTCCAAGCCTTAGTCCCTTAGTCCCTGATCTTCCTTTTGGGAAAGGGAGTAACTTATGCCCTTTTACCTAACAAGACAACAACCTTTAAACAATAGGGAATCATTTAGGTTCTAAAATAATTTGACAAAGAGATAAGCAAAAGGGACCAATTAGATGAATCCTAGGGCAAACTGTGATTTTTTTTATCAACCCTTTCTTTTTAATCGATTGCACAAGTCCTTGGCTAGCTGGGTGCTTCTTGGTCTCTTGTTTAATTAAAAAGCAGTATTTATTAACAGCACTACTCAACTAACACTGCTAATGCTCCTATCAAACTCGGTCGAGAAATGATTAAATTCATACATGTGCTTTCATTGCATTTTAATGGAAATGAAATGAGATCTTTTTTATCAGAGGTGGGGGACTAGTCAACACTTGAAGGAGCCAGCCTAGTGCCAATACAGTCAATTTACATAAATAAATGCGCCTCCTTTATAAAAAATATAGTCAATTTACATAAATAAATGTGCTTCCTTTATGAATTGGGAGGTCTTTTCCGGAGAACTTGAAAAGCAGCAGAATTCCCCAAACATGCTCAGAATTGATGTACTGGTGGTGAGACTGATAACGTTGAATGGCAAGCCCCCCCCCCCCCACCCTGCCCTTTGCCCACAGTAGGTAAACGGGAAGACTTCCTTCTTGCCTGAAGTCTATCTCAGTGAAATCAAGGAGAAGAGGCCCATGCAGGCATCTTCTGCTCAGAGTGAAATAACAAACATTCCAAAACATCTCCTACTTCCTGAATAATTCATCCTCCTAACAAAACCAGCAATGCAGCATTCTTTAGAGCTGGCTATCTCTGGTTGAGAGAGGATGTAGCAAATTACACTGTGCTGCCCCCTACCCACCCACCCCCTTCCCTCCATCCTACCTGGCCTAAGATCAAGCTCAGCAAGTTTACACGTATGTGATGGGCTGGAAGAGACTTGGAAGGGGCAGGGGAGCTTCATCTAACTTGCTTCCCATGGCTGGCACTACTGGGTTAGAAGGGGCACTGCTCCACACCTAACCTTCCTCCCTTGTAGGACCACTGAAGCCCAATTCACAGAGGGCAGATTGGAACAAGGTCAATGACTCCCTCACTGAGAGGTTTCAAGTTCTTGGTACAGGGCTTCCTCTTGTGTCTTTTGCAAAGGACTTCAGACACCAGGGAAATGATCTGATTCGTGTGCTTCTAGAAGAGTGGAAGTCTCTGGGGAGAGGGGTTTTTCTTTGAACGTAACATGAGATATGACCCAAGCTGGGCAAGACATAAGGGGAATCAGGCTGCAATGATAGTGGAGTCTAGTCTCTACTGACTCAGCATTTCCCTGAGGCTTTCCTTGTCTTTTTAAGTAGAGGTTCATACTACTGAAATGAAGTAGTCAGAGGTAACTGGGTAACTCAGTGGATTGAGAGACAGACCTAGAGACAGGAGGTCCTGGGTTCAAATTTGACCTCAGATACTTCCTAGCTGTGTGACCCTGGGCAAGTCACTTAACCCCCATTGCCTAGCCCTTACCACTCTTCTGCCTTGGAACCAATTCACAGTTTTGGCTTTAAAGGTGAGGGCTTTAATAAAAAAGAAATGAAGTAGTCAAACATGGACAACTCAAATACATTTCTCTTGATTGCTAATACTATGGAAATGGAGGATATCAAAAAATTCCCCGATCTACTAGACTGGAGCATCTCCTACACATTTGGCCATGTACACATTGGCTCTACTCAGCAACTCCCCAAGAGGGTTCCTGTGGCTGCCAGCCCTGAAATCCTCTCAAGGCAAAGGGTAAAATCACTGGATCCTGAGGAATGGTGGGTAAGACCTGCTGGTTGAACAGACAAGCACATTTCCTGCTCCCATGGTAACACCACAAAAATAGCAAAGGGCAGCTAGCCTTTGCACATATATGCAAGACGGAAGAGCAATCTCAAATGTTGCTACATTAAAAAATAGTGCTAGCAGTCTAAATACACAAATGAATGAAAAGTGTCTGAAAACTATATAGGGGAGTAGAAGGGAATAAGCATTTACCAAGTGCCTACTGTGTGCCAGGCGCCTTGTTAAAAACTCTACAACTATTATATCAGTTGTTCCTCTCAACAACCCAGGGAGGAAGTTGCTGTTATCAATCACATTTTGTGTTTGAGGAAACTGAGGCAAATGAGTGAAATGATTTGACCCACTGTCTATCTGTCTGAAAGAGAAAGATAGGCTATCCTCTGGTAGTCTCCTTTACAAGAGCCAGGGAGGTGATATTGTGAATATACTGGGTTTAGAGTTAGGACGATTTGAGTTCAAATCCTCACCATGTAACCCTGGACAAGTTATTCATGTCTCTGTGCTGCAGCTTTCTCATCTGATTGTGTCTGCTACAGTTTTAGATCTCTTCTGACTTTATGAGCCCATCATCTTATAAGCTGGATCTAGAGCCATAACTAGCATGCGGTGAACAGAACTTTGCCCTTGTGTGCCAATCTCCGGTGGAGGGAAAAGTGACAACTCTCATAGACAATGCTCTGATCTAGCAACTTCTATTATAATGGAGGGCACTGGTGGAAGGTATGACCACCATGCTCTTGCTAGGTGAGGGGTGGTGTAGCCATAGACTCATTGACATGGCACCTCTTTTCTAAGGCCTCCCCTCTGGCATTTGGGAAGGGGTCTGGAACGATTAACTATTGAGAATAGATTCTATACGTCCTCAGGGTCAGGCTACCTAGTCTGCCAATCTGAGTACACCCAGATTATACTGTCTTCTATACCACTGCTTTCCCCCTGACCTTCATCTTTGGTTTTTATGGTTCAAGAGGCAGCTGGGGGCTCAGTGGATCGGGACGGGGAAACCTGAGCTCAAATTCAGCTTGATATTTCCCAGTTATACAAACTCAGGCAAGTCACTTACCCTGTCTACCTCAAGTTTCTTCTCAGTAAAATGGTGGTGTAAAATAGTATGTACCTACTATTTGATGGTATAAAGATAAAATGGCAATACTTGTAAAGCACTTTGCAAACATAAAAGCGCCATATAAATGGCAACTATTATTATTATCATCATTTCCAAGTCCCATGCTACTCAGAAGCCTTTTAATCTCTCTGAAGATTCTATTAACAATTCGCTATCACAACAATCATTTTCAGTGTACAGAATGAGGGTGCTGAGCTAGGGGTCCTCTAAGGTCCCTTCCATCTCTGAATTTCCGATTGTTTACTAGAGATCATTCTGGCGAAGCTAAGACTATTGGGTGTACATGGGTACTGGTATGTCAGCTATGATTCAACATTGCTCTCCCCTTCAATTTAATCAACTTAGTGTTCATTTGGTATATTGTTTTCTGGAGTAGTCCTCAGGGTTCCTCTCTGCCTCTCAGAGTCTTGCATGGATGTCATTTTCAGTGCTTTTGTACAGATGAAGGAGTTGTCAAATAAATGTGCCCTTTTCCGAGTTCTGAGGAAAACGCAAGTCCTGGTGGCATTCAATGGGAGAGCATGAGGACATAAGGATATTGGAGCCCAGCTCCACTAAAGCTCTATTAGTTGAAACCAGGCTTACCCTTGAAAATGTTTCCCTGTCAGAAATAGTCACACTGAAATCTTTCACATCAACTAAAAAGGGCATCTCTTTCATCACAGTGGTTATAACTCCTTTCAGTCGCACCAGCTTTAAATGGCCCTGTTTGGTATGGGGAAGTGATTTTCAAAAATAAATAGAAATCCTCAGTAAGGCACCCACTACAGACAATCCTGCAAGAGACACTGGAGGCCTCCTCCAAGGTTTCACAATAGTCCTGGGTTCTAACGATACCCCTTTTTTGCACATAGCTGACATTATGTATATACATTGCTCAAGTCGCTTAGCAAACAAATCTTCCTGCTTTCATATTCAAAAGGTGGGGAAACACTCCTAAAACATAGGCCATTAAAAGTGAGGAACATTAGGTTCAAATCCGGCCTCAGCCACTTCCCAGCTGTGTGACCCTGGGCAAGTCACTTGACCCCCATTGCCTAGCCCTTACCACTCTTCTGCCTTGGAGCCAATACACAGTATTGACTCCAAGACGGAAGGTAAGGGTTTATTTAAAAAAAAAAAGGGAGGAACATAACTGAGATCCCAAGGAAAAGAGAAGGCTAGAATTAAGGGTCCACCTCAGCAGAGGTGACCCATATCAAGTGACACTCCAGCTCTGCTTGCCTCAGTTTCCTCAAATGTCAAATGGACATAATAACAGCATCTACCACTCAAGGGTTATCATGATGATCAAATGAAATAATTTTTGAAAAGTGCTTAGCATAGTGCCTCAACCAGAGCAGGAACTTAATAAATCCTAGCTATTAGTAGTATTATTGTTGTTGTTGATGATTGGAGGAATTTCACAAGGCACCAGCTTTCTCTAAACATCTCCCACCCTGGACTGCTTTGGTGCTTCACATTCCTAACATGAGAAGCCTTCCTTTAAATGAACACATTGATTACAGAAGGTCCTGCTCAAACACATACGTCATTCATTATTCCTAGATTCCTTTTTGTACCTGCCAAGCTATCAAGGGGGCAGTTAGATAGCACAGTGGATAGAGCACCTCCTGGAGTCAGAAGACCTGAGTTTAAATCTGGCCTCAGATACTGTGTGACCCGGGGCAAGTCTCTTCACCTGTTCACCTCGATTTCCTCATGTGTCAAATGAGCTGTAGAAGGAAGTAGTCTTTGCCAAGAAAACTCTGAATGGAGTAACAAGGAGTCAGATAAGACTGAAATGACTAAATGACGACAAAATGTACCAGATACATAAGAGTTCCCCATACTAATGAAGTCACAGATCTGGTCCAAAAAATAATTTCATGTTATTGGATTAGACCCAATGTTCTAAATCATGACGGTCTTTTTGATCCTTATCCTATGGGGAAACTACTCCCCCCAGCTCCGTATCACCTGCAAGCTTACTAATGATCCCATCTGTGATTTTATCCAAACCATTAATAAATATGTTAAACAGAGCAGGGCCAAGCAGAGATCTTTGAGGCTCTTCTTTGCACGCTTCTTCTCCAGCTGATGTCAAATCCTCAATGGCCACCCCTTTGGCCTGGCCACCCAATTGGCTCTGATAACATCTAACATGATCATTATCTATCATCTAGCATATGCCAATGCATCAGCAAGCAGGTATTAAGTGGCTGTATGAACCTGGAACTGCACTGGAAACTGGGACAAAGCCAAAAGCAATCTCTATCCTTAAGGACTTTATTGTCTACTAGAAGACTCCACATGCACAGGTTCTGCGTAGAACCCAGAGCAAAGCTAATGTCGTTTTGATTATTATTCCCTGAACAAGAAGTTGGAATCAGGTGTGTGTGTGTGGGGGGGGGCAATATTACTTTGTATTTCTTTTTCTGTGGATATGTTATATAGAATGCATGTTCCTTAGGAGGAGGAACTGTTTCATTTTTTATCTCAAGCACCTATTATGGTACATGGAATATAGTAGGCACTTAATATAAATGTTCCTTAGAATGATTTTAACTAATTTAAGGAAAGAGCTTAGAACAGGATGTCTGAATTAGGAAGTAATCTGCATAGAAAAGATAATTAGGTCCATGGTTGTTGATGAGATCATTGAATCATAAGCAGTTGTTAAATCACAGGATAAATATTGTGCTGGGTTCTGGGGATAAAGACAGAAAAAGAGAAATAGCCCCTGTCTTCATGGGCCGGAAATCCATCTAGAAGTTGCCATATAGTTCATGGATGTGTCAAGGTAGGATATACACAAAATAAATACCTAATGTTTGAGAGACCATGGACACTAACAAGGGGAGGGAGAGTACAGGTAAGAACTCTTGGAAGGAGGGATCCTTGAGATGAGAACTGAACAAAGCAAGGAATTCCAAGAAGGTGAAAAAAGAAGAGAGCATTTCAGGCATAGGGGACAGATGTACATAGACATGAGAAACAGAATGTCATTGTAGGACAGGTGGGCTTCTCTGTAGAGTTTGTGGGTGGGAAGGGCATAATATGTACTAAAATTGGAACTATAGCCTGGAGTCATAGTGAGAAAGACATTAAATGTCAAACAAGTATTTGCACAATTTTCCTATAGGTAATAGGGAACCACTGAAGTTTCTTGAGGAGTAGTGTGATCAGAACTGCCTTTAAGGAGTATTAGTTCAGAAGCTATAGGGAGGACAGTTGGAGAGGGGAATTCTGGATTCAAGAAGACTACTTAGAAGGCTATTGGAGTACAAATAAGCAAGAGGCTAAAGGCAATGAAGGTTTGAACTATGGCTGTTGTGAAATAAGAAGAGAAAGGGAAAAACATGAAAGATATTGAGGAAGCAGAATTGGCAAGACCTGGCAACCAATTGGATATTGGTTTGTGAATCTGACTGACTAGAAGAATGGTGGTGCCCTCAAGAAAAATAGAAAAATTAGGAAGAGTGGGCAGAAAGATAATAAGGAAAAACTGAATAAATTGAACTAGAAGATCTTATTGGTTCCTCAAATATAATCTATAGGAGCTGCTGAGAGAATAAGAAAGGAAAGGAGACTGTTGTGTCATTTTTCATGTGTCTGACTCGCGACTCATTTGGGGTTTTCTTGACAAAGATACCAGAGTGGTTTGCCATTTCTTTCTCCAGCTCATTTTACAGATGAGGAAACTGAACCAAAAAGGGTGAAGTGACTTGTCAGTCAGAGGCCAGATTTAAACCCAGGAAGATGAGACTTCCTGATTCTAGACCCAGAACTCTATCCTCTGGGACACCTGTGCCCAAAGGAGACTCTAAGTACAACCATTCATGGGGTCAAGATGATGAATCTACAAAGGAGATTATGAAAAGGGAATATTTGACAAATAGAAGTGTCATAAAACCTCAAGATGGGGCAAAACTGTCAAACACAATGGAGAGGTCAAACATAAGCCTTGAGAAAAAAAAAACACCAGATTTAGCAGCTAAAAGGTGATTTGTAACCTTGGAGAGAGAAGTTTCAGTTAGGTGAGCACAAAAGCAAGATGGCAGGGTGTTGAAAAGCATGTTGGGTTGAGGTGATGAGAAAGTGGAGGTAGTAAGTGTAGATAGCTTTATCTAGGAGTTTAGCTATGAAAGGGAGGGAAGAGATATGGTGATACTTTGAGGGGATGATAAATCAAGTGAAGGTATTTTTAGGATGGGAGAGGTCTGACCATAAGACTAAGAAAGGAGGAAAAATGACTCGGGGGCCAAGAGGAAACAGTAGTTGGTATATGAATGGGAGATCTATCTTGGTTGGAGTGATCCTCAAAGTAAGAGTAGAATGCTAGTGAAACGGGGAGGGCTTAGAAGTGGTGAGGAGGATCAAAAAAGCCTACTTACAATCCCCATCTTAACCCAGTGGAGAAAGGGAGATATGAAAGAAGGTATGGTGCTAGAGAAAGCCACCAGGAGTGCTATGTCTTAACCCAGTTTCCAAGACTTCAAGGAGATGGAGGCAGCACAGAATAGGGGATGGAGTGGACACGGAGTCAGGAAGTCTTAAGTTAAAATTATCCTGTCTCAGGCACTTAGCATCTATCTGACCTTAGGCAATCCATTTCACTTCACTGGACCTTAGTTGACTCATTTGTAAACCACAAGGGTTATACTCAATGAAAACAGACTGAGTGCTCCACAGGACCCAATAGAAGGGTCTGAGGAATAAGAGGATCAAAGTAGACAACTGTGAAGGGATGAGGAATGATGGCCTTGATGCTGGGTAGTCTATGATTGCTGTTCTGTCTATAACTCACTATAAGAAAGTGCTTTTCTTTGTACTTTAGAGATGATGTAGTTTGTTTAACTACTGGTGGTGACACACTTGCCCCAAACCATTCTCATTTCTTTCACCTTGTACTGCTGAGTTGCATGGATTAAAGATTATGTATGAGTCCATGGAACAGCGTGAAAGTAGTTGGTCCACGAGAAGATCAAACTGGTTTGGGGGCCTTAGTGCCACCAAGAATTTAGAGAATTAACTCTAACCAGATTAGGATGTCATTCCTACCAAATACTCCGTATAATTACATTTCTATGTCTACTTACTTGCGTCAGACCTTGTTCTCAGCCCATCTAACTCTGTGCCAAAACACCCAACTTGTGCTCAGAGACTTTATTTGGGGGTGGGGTGGGGTTACCTTCATTTTTGTCTCCAATGCTTAGCCCAGTGCCTGGCATATAGTGGGTGCTTAATAAATGCTAGGTGACTGCTTGACTCTCAGCCATCCTGCTTGCCTGGTACCCCAGAGCTTCATGAATTGAAGTCTTGCCTTCTCTTCCTGCTCTGTTTCAGACAAATGAGTCTTTCTCCATTTCTCATACATGGTATTCCATCTCCCATCTCGTCTCTGCCTGCTAGACATCAAACTTCTTCACGACACCGACCAAATACAACTTCTAGACAAAAGCTTTCCTAATCTATCCAAGGGCTGATGCATTCCCTCTCAAACTGCTTTGTATACAACTACTTGGACTTATTCAGCCCAGATTCATTCTTTGGATGCTCATGTTATCTCCCTGGATACACCATAAGCTCCTGGAGAGCTGGGATTATTTCATTTTTTGTCTCTATTCCCAATGCCCAATCCATTCCAGGTCCCTCATATGTGTTGACTGTTTGATTCCCCCACTCTTCTTGCTATTCCTCATGATACAGGGGCAAGGTAGGAGTTATCCAGTGGCCTGGACTGGCCTTTGATGCTCGGCTGGTCCCAGTAAAGCCAGTGCACTTCAACAGTTAACCCCGTCCGGCTCAGTCCATCGTGGATCACAGCATAAGCCATGACCTTGGCCTCATTACTGGGAAGTCGGACACACTCCTTAGCTAACTGTCTGACAGCACAGATCCCATTTCCATCCCTGTATTCATGGCTGGCCGAGCAAAGCTTAGACAAGCACTCAAAGAGGTGTATACACATGGATAAAGTCTGTTTGGGGAAACTCAACTGCAATCTCTGGTTGAGGAGAAAGAAACTCAAAGCATATGTAATTCTTCCCCTGCTGGCTCACTCACTCCAAGGCAGAAGAGTAATCCCAGGGGTTAAGATCGCATTTCCTCCGCACTACACTCTAGGCCTTTCAGTCAAATCTGAAATGTGCAGCTGTCTTAGCAAAGCCATGGCTCCTGAGCACAATCTTGTCCTGGAAGACCGCATGTATTAATAACCATCTTTTGTGCAGACATCCGGATCCATTTCACATCTCAGCTCTCAGATACAGATTGGGGATCATGAGTGCCCAGACAAAGAGGTACCTTTACCAAAAGCCCTATCAATAATCTGGGCTACATGCAGCCATTCCCAATCAGCCGCATCTCAACCTCAGCATTTCCTACTTCCCAGCCCTGATCATTTCTACTTTCTGATCCTATTAGCTGAAAGGGAGAGTACAACCTTTTTGGCTATGCCAAGGCACAGTGCGCTTTTGATAGGCAATGGCAGAGTACTCAAGCTGAGCTAGTATGCTTCTTGATTCCCTAGGGATTTTTTTTCATGGTATAAAAGGTTAATAATTCAAATAACCTTTTCCCATCTTGTCAGTCACATCTACAGAGGGCTGATTAAAATGGATCTGAAAACTTCTCAACCATCCAGCCCCTGGAGAGATTGAGAATGTCTCTCCAAATGAACCTGAGAAAATGTCAGTGGTGAGATGGGGCCTTTGGGGAGCACAAGGGACAGACAATGTGGTACAATGATGGGGAACCAAGTGATCTGGATTCAAGTCCTCACCCTGATAGGAGCTAGCTGTGTGAGCCAGGGCTAGTTATTTCATCATTGCCCGAGTCTCGTTTGTCTCATATATGCATGGCTAGTAGCAATAATAGAATACTTTATGGATTGCAAAGTGCTTTATAAATATTATCTCATTTGATTCTCACCAGAACCAGAGGAGGTAACTGCTATGATTATCTCCTTTTAACAGATGAGAAAATTGGGGCAGAGAGAAGGAAAGTGACTGGTGCCCAAGGTCACACATATAGTAAAGATGTGAGGTCATATTTGAACGCAGGTCTTCCTGGCTCCAGGTGCAGTGCTCTAACCATTACATCACCCAGTTGTCTCTAAAAATAAAGAGATAGTTGGTTATATTTCTTCTTGTTTTGAGATGATTACAGAGGGCTGGATTCCACAATCATATTATAACAGATTGATCTTTTTGAACCTAAATAGAGGCCTTTAAATTTGTCTGTATCATGTTTCACTTTGTTCCAATCTGTTGAGATCTTTTTGGACTTTGATTCCATTGTATGTCATGATAGATATTCAGGAGGATGTGTGTTAGAGCCTACTCAAATTAACTTAAAAGAGCCCATTGTTAAATTTCCAGTGAGATAGATTTATTATTTTCATTATTATCTAGATTTAAGAGAGTGATAGAGAATGTTAATAATATACTTAGGTGGTACAATGGAGAGAACATTGATGGGGGTAGCTGGATGGCTCAGTGGATTGAGAGCCAAGCCTAGAGATGGGAGGTCCTGGGTTCAAATTTGGCCTTGGACACTTCCTCACTGGGTGACTCTGGGCAAGTCACTTAACCCCCATTGCCTAGCCCTTACTGCTCTTCTGCCTTGGAACCAATTCATAGTACTGGTTCTAAAATGGAAGGTAAGGGTTTAGAAAAAATGGAGAGAGCGTTGGGTCTGAAGTTTAGGAAGACTTGAGCTCAACTCTGCTTCAGACACTTCCTAGCTGTGGGACCCCCAGCTAGTCACTTAGCTTCTGTTTGCCTCAGTTTCTTCAACTGTAAAATGGGAATATTATTATTATTATTATCTCATTTGATACAATCATTTTCCAGAGTGATTGTATCAAATGAGATAATAATCATAAGGCATTTAGCAGAGTTCCTGATACATAGTTAGTGCTATATAAATGTTAGCTTTATTAGCAATATTAGCGTTCATATTAGTACTATAGATTAAACTTAACAGTGTGATGAGTTCCTTTTGTCAGAGAACTCATTAAGCATTTATAAGGTTATCTCTATAAGCTTATGGTCATCCCCAAACTTGACCCATAATTGCCTCCTATGTCTGATTTCACAACCTAGGTGTCTTCCTCAATTCCTCACTCTCATTCCCCATACACAATATGTTGATACAATTATAGGAATGATATTTTAAGAAGAATATTGGTAGAAAGTTGATGGGAGACCAACCAGAGTAGGGCAACAAGTCTGGTTAAGGATCTTTAACTCATACATATTAAGGCTAGTAGAAGGACTTGGAGATATTTAGCCTACAGAAGATAAAACTAAGGGAAAGGTATAGATGTGTATGATAGTTTTTTCAAGTATTTGGAAATGATTCATGTTGAGCAAAATTAGGTCAGGGATAGAAGTTGCTGAGGATCAGACTGAGGCTTCAGATGAGAAAAAATTACAATAATTATAGCTATCTAAAAGTGCCATGGGCAGACTTCATCGATATTGGGTTTCCTGTTCACTAAGAGTATTCAAGCAAAGGCTAGGATTACAACATGATCACAGAATATTCCAGAATGTTCAAATATTGGTGGGATTGAAGAGAAAATAAAGACCAAGGTTGACTTACATGATATTTCAGATTAGGTGCAATATTGAAGGTTGGGTTTGGGCAATGGTCATATTTCCTCTTCCTGTTGAATGAAACACAGCTTTTTAAATATTTTCTCCCACTGAATAGATTCAAGCCCTTGAATATATTCAAGATAATATGCTGGAGGTCAAAACCCTTCCAAACTGGGAAGGGCAACTCTCATTTTCATGAATTAACTTACTCCAAAAACTACAAATAATTCACATTCCTGTGGTTAAACAGGAGATTTCCCCACATTTTTATTTGAAAAAAATCAAGGTTCAAAGAGCTGAGGAGGCAACATATTCAAGATCATAGAGCCATTAAATGGTAGAACACGATCTCAAATCTAAGTCTTTTTATTCCCTGAGTCTTTCTACTAGCTTCAAACTGCCTTTTAAAGGCATCCTAGAGCCTTTTATCAGGGGTCCTGACTCTAAGACCTGTGATGTTTTGGTTTTTTAATATTTTGAAAATTGTATTTTAATATAAAAGGTTTTCTTTGTATTCACACTTAATTTGTTTTATGAATTTAAAAACATTATTCTGAGAAGTAATCCATAGACTTCACCAGACTGCCAAAAGTTTGCATGACAAAATAATTAGGTTAAGAATCTCTATGTTATGTATGGAGTAGGATGCTAGGTGATGGGAAATAGGGCATAAAGATGGAAAAGACAATGTTCCCAGATCTCAAGACGTTTATAGTATCCCTACAAGTACTCACATAGGCATTAAAAGTTATCTTCACTATCCTATACCTACATAGAAAAGTCCAAGTTGGAATTGGTAAGAGATAAATCCTTTAATTTTCTGAGTAGAGACAAGGTTTCATGTGAAAATACCTTCAGAAGTGGGAAACACAATGACATAAAGTGGACCATCACTCTAAATATTGACAACTATGTATGCCATGTTTTGGAAATGACCGATATCAGTTGTATTCTTTTTTTTAAATAATATTTTATTTGATCATTTCCAAGCATTATTCATTAAAGACAAAGATCATTTTCTTTTCCTCCCCCTCACCCCCCATAGCCGACGTGTGATTCCACTGGGTGTCACATGTGTTCTTGATTCGAACCCATTTCCATGTTGTCAATATTTGCATTAGAGTTTCGTTTAGTCTCTCCTCTGTCATGTCCCCTCAACTGCTGTAGTCGGGCAGTTGCTTTTCCTCGGTGTTTCCACTCCCATAGTTTATCCTTTGCTTATAAATAGTGTTTTTTCTCCTAGATCCCTGCAGATTGTTCAGGGACATTACACTGCCACTAATGGAGAAGTCCATTACTTTCGATTATACCACAGTGTGTTTGTCTCTCTGTACAATGTTCTCCTGGTTCTGCTCCTCTCGCTCTGCATCACTTCCTGGAGGTTGTTCCAGTCTCTATGGAATTCCTCCCCTTTATTATTCCTTTTTGCACAATAGTATTCCATCACCAACATATACCACAATTTGCTCAGCCATTCCCCAATTGATGGGCATCCCCTCGTTTTCCAGTTTTTGGCCACCACAAAGAGTGCAGCTATGAATATTTTTCTACAAGTCTTTTTGTCCATTATCTCTTTGGGGTACAGACCCAGCAGTGCTATGGCTGGATCAAAGGGTAGACATTCTTTTGTTGCCCTTTGGGCATAGTTCCAAATTGCCCTCCAGAATGGTTGGATCAGTTTACAACTCCACCAGCAATGAATTAGTGTCCCCACTTTGCCACATCCCCTCCAGTATTCATTACTTTCCTTTGCTATCATGCTAGCCAGTCTGCTTGGTGTGAGGTGATACCTCAGAGTTGTTTTGATTTGCATCTCTCTGATTATCAGAGCTTTAGAGCACTTTTTCATGTGCTCATTAATAATTTTGATTTCTTTAACTGAAAACTGCCTATTCATGTCCCTTGCCCATTTATCAATTGGATAATGGCTTGATTTTTTGTACAATTGATGTAGCTCTTTATAAATTTGAGTAATTAAACCTTTGTCAGAGGTTTTTATGAAGATTTTTTCCCAATTTGTTGTTTCCCTTCTGATTTTAGTTACATTGGTTTTGTTTGTACAAAAGCTTTTTAATTTGATGTAGTCAAAATTATTTATTTTACATTTTGTGATTCTTTATATGTCTTGCTTGGTTTTAAAGCCTTTCCCCTCCCAAAGGTCTGACATGTATACTATTCTGTGTTTACCCAATTTACTTATGTTTTCCTTCTTTTTGTTTAAGTCATTCACCCATTTTGAATTTATCTTGGTGTAGGGTGTGAGGTGTTGATCTATTCCTAATCTCTCCCATACTGTCTTCCAATTTTCCCAGCAGTTTTTATCTAATAGTGGATTTTTGTCCCAAAAGCTGGGATCTTTGGGTTTATCGTATACTGTCTTGCTGAGGTCGCTTTCCCCCAGTCTATTCCACTGATCTTCCTTTCTGTTTCTTAGCCAGTACCAAATTGTTTTGATGACTGCTGCTTTGTAATATAGTTTAAGGTCTGGGACTGCAAGGCCCCCATCATATGTGTTTTTTTTTTCATTATTTCCCTGGATATCCTTGATCTTTTGTTATTCCAAATGAATTTTGTTATGGTTTTTTCTAAATCAGTAAAGAAATATTTTGGGAGTTCAATGGGTATGGCACTAAATAGATGAATAAGTTTGGGTAGGATGGTCATTTTTATTATATTGGTTCGTCCTACCCATGAGCAGTTAATGTTTTTACAATTGTTCAAGTCTTGTTTTAGTTGTGTGGAAAGTGTTTTGTAGTTGTGTTCATACAGTTCCTGTGTTTGTCTTGGGAGGTAGATTCCTAGGTATTTTATTTTGTCTAAGGTGATTTTGAATGGGATTTCTCTTTCTAGTTTTTGCTGCTGAGCTGTGTTGGAGATATATAGAAAAGCTGATGATTTATGTGGGTTTATTTTGTATCCTGCAACTTTGCTAAAGTTGTTGATTATTTCAATTAGCTTTTTGGTTGAATCTCTAGGATTCTTTAAGTAGATCATCATGTCATCTGCAAAGAGCGATAACTTGGTCTCCTCCTTGCCTATTTTGATGCCTTCAATTTCTTTTTCTTCTCTAATTGCTACTGCTAGTGTTTCTAGTACAATGTCAAATAGTAGAGGTGATAATGGGCATCCTTGTTTCACTCCTGATCTTACTGGGAATGCGTCTAGTTTATCCCCATTGCAGATGATATTAGCTGATGGTTTTAGATATATACTGTTTATTATTTTTAGGAACGACCCTTCTATTCCTATGCTTTTTAGTATTTTCAATAGGAATGGGTGTTGCATTTTGTCAAAGGCTTTTTCTGCATCTATTGAGATAATCGTGTGATTCTTGTTGGTTTGTTTGTTGATGTGGTCAATTATGTGGATGGTTTTCCTAATATTGAACCAGCCCTGTATCCCTGGTATAAATCCTACTTGATCATGGTGGATGACCCTTGTGATGACTTGCTGGAGTCTTTTTGCTAGTATCCTATTTAAGATTTTTGCATCTATATTCATTAGGGAGATTGGTCTATAGTTTTCTTTCTTTGTTTTTGACCTGCCTGGCTTTGGAATCAGTACCATGTTTGTGTCGTAAAAGGAGTTTGGTAGAACTCCTTCTTTGCTTATGTCAAATAGTTTGTATAGTATTGGAGTTAGCTGTTCTTTGAATGTTTGATAGAATTCACTGGTGAATCCATCAGGCCCTGGGGATTTTTTCTTAGGAAGTTCTTTGATGGCTTGTTGGATTTCATTTTCTGATATGGGATTATTTAAGAATTCTATTTCCTCTTCTGTTAGTCTAGGCAGTTTGTATTTTTGTATATATTCATCCATATCACCTAAATTGGTGTATTTATTGCCATATAATTGGGCAAAGTAATTTCTAATGATTGCCTTAATTTCCTCTTCATTGGAGGTGCTGTCCCCCTTTTCATCTTTGATGCTGTTAATTTGCTTTTCTTCCTTCCTTTTTTTAATTCGATTGACCAGTACTTTGTCTATTTTGTTTGTTTTTTCAAAGTACCAGCTTCTTGTCTTATTTATTAAATCAATAGTTCTATCACTTTCAATTTTATTAATTTCTCCCTTAATTTTTAGGATTTCTAGTTTTGTTTTCGGCTGGGGGGTTTTAATTTGATCGCTTTTGAGTTTTTTTATTTGCATTTCCAATTGATTGATCTCTGCTCTCCCTAGTTTGTTGATATATGCACTCAGGGATATGAATTTACCTCTGATTACCGCTTTGGCTGCATCCCAAAAGGTTTGAAAGGATGTCTCGCCATTGTCATTTTCCTCAATGAAATTATTAATTGTTTCTATGATTTCTTCTCTAACTAAACGATTTTGGAGTATCATATTGTTTAATTTCCAATTGGTTTTAGATTTGGTTTTCCATGTACCATTACTAATCATTATTTTTATTGCCTTGTGATCTGAGAAGGCTGCATTCATTATTTCTGCTTTTCTGCATCTGTGTGCTATGTTTCTGTGACCTAATATATGGTCAATTTTTGTGAATGTGCCATGTGGTACTGAGAAGAAGGTGTATTCCTTTTTATCCCTATTTATTTTTATCCATATGTCTATTAATTCTAATTTTTCTAAGATTTCATTCACTTCTTTTACCTCTTTCTTATTTATTTTTTTATTTGATTTATCTAAATTTGATAATGGTTGTTTCAAGTCTCCCACTAATATGGTTTTACTGTCTATTTCTTCCTTTAATTCTCCTAGTTTCTCCATTAGAAATTTGGGTGCTATATTATTTCGTGCATACATGTTGATTAGTGATATTTTTAATGAAAAATGGATACTGACACAGTCTTACTCATCATCTACCATACTTGGAATCTCTCTCCTATTTTTAAAGTAAAATTTCTGGGAGGTGGAGTCAAGATGGTGGCTTAGAGGCAGAAAAAGTTCAGACCTCTAAAAGCTTTTCCTTACCGATGACAAACTAAATACTCTTAGGGGACTGAAAATCAAACCTAACATGACAGATCCAAGGAACCCTTGTGCTGGACTCAACTTAAAAGTTATGCCCCAAAAGCCTAAATTTGAAAACACTCAGGTTTAATGGGAAGGAAGAAGGAAGGTCCCAGGACCCCTCCGCCACCTAGAGCTCTGAGCTTCCAGTAATAGCTGGAACCTCTGGGCAGACACGGGTGCTGGTCTGGAGGGAGTACCTTGCAGGCAAATCTGTGCCAGGCTCAGAGTGTTGAATGCAGGTGGTGGGGAAGCAGTTGGAGAAGAAGCTCAGAGCACGCAGCCTAGTTGCAGCAGCAGAGACACTCCATATTGTCCCCCCTTTCACAAGGTTTTAGCCTCAGGGTACATCCAGCTCTACAAGTTCAAAACAGCTGGACTTAATCTCATCAAAGCATTAAGAGGGCAGGGAAACTGAAGCTCCAACAAACCCTCCCCCACAGACTGCACTGAGAGATTTGCTGCCTAAACTCTAAAGGTAAGGTTGACAGAAAAGCCCAAAACAACAGATCCAAAACATAATGAGAGGATCAAGAGTGCAGGCAACAACAGGGGAAAAAGAAAGGGCAAATATGAGCAAACAACCAAAAAGGGAGAATCAACCAAAAAGCTAATTGAAATAATCAACAACTTTAGCAAAGTTGCAGGATACAAAATAAACCCATATAAGTCATCAGCATTTCTATATATCTCCAATCCATATCAGCAGCAAGAATTAGAAAGGGAAATACCATTTAAAATCACCCTAGACAATATAAAATACCTAGGAATCTATCTGCTGAGACAAACCCAGGAACTATATGAACACAGCTACAAAACACTCTCCACACAATTAAAACTAGATCTAAACAATTGATAAACATTTATTGCTCATGGGTAAGATGAGCTAACATAATAAAAATGACAATCCTGCCCAAATTAATTTACTTATTCAGTGACATACTCATTGAATTACCAAAAAACTTTTTTACTGAATTAGGAAAAAAACATAACAAAGCTCATTTGGAAGAACAAAAGATCAAGGATATCTAGGGAAATGATTTTTAACAAATGTGAAAGAAGGAGGACTTGCGGGCCCAGATCTTAAACTATACTATAAAGTAGTGGTCATCAAAACAACTTGGTACTGGCTAAGAGACAGAAAGTAGTTTCAGTGGAATAGACTTGGGGTAAGTGACCTCAGCAAGATAGTCTATGATAAGCCCAATGATCCCAGCTTCTGGGAACAAAACCCACTATTTGATAAAAACTTCTGGGAAAATTGGGAGACAGTATGAGAGAGATTAGGTTCAGATCAACATCTCACAACCTACACCAAGACAAACTCAGAATGGGTGAATCAATTGAATATAAAGAAGGAAACTATAAGTAAATTAGGTGAACACAGAATAGTATACTTGTCAGATCTTTGGGAAAGGAAAGAATTTAAAACCAAGCAAGAGCTAGAAAAAAAATCACAAAATGTAAAATCAATAATTTTTATTACATCAAATTAAAAAGGTTTTGTACAAACAAAACCAATGCAACCAAAATTAGAAGGAAAGTAACCAATTGTGGAATAATCTTCATAACAAAAACCTCTGAGAAAGGTCTAATTACTCTAATGTATAAAGAGCTAAATCAATTGTACAAAAAATGATGCCATTCTCTGATTGATAAATGGGCAAGGGACATGAATAGGCAATTTTCAGGTAAAGAAATCAAAAATATTAATAAGCACATGAAAAAGTGTTCTAAATCTCTTATAATCCAAGAAATGCAAATCAAAACAACTCTGAGGCACCACCTCACACCTAGCAGATTGGATAACATGACAACAAATTAAAGTAATAAATTGTGGAGGGGATGTGGCAAAATTGGGACATTAATGCATTGCTTGTGGAGTTGTGAAAGGATCCAACCATTCTGGAGGGCAATCTGGAACTATGCCCAAACGGCGCTAAAAGACTGTCTGCCCTTTGATCCAGCCATAGCACTGCTGGGTTTGTATCCCAATGAGATAAGAAGGAAAAAGACTTGTACAAGTGTATTCATAGTTCTGCCTTTGTGGTGGAAAAAAATTGGAAAATGAGGGGATGCCCTTCAATTGGGGAATGGCTAAATAAATTGTGGTATATGTTGGTGATGGATTACTGTTGTGCTCAAAGCAATAATAAACTGGAGGAATTCCATAGGAAATGGAATAACCTCCAGGAATTGATGCAGTGCAATAGGAGCAGGAGAACAATGTACAGAGAGACTGATACACTGTGGTACAATCAAATGTAATGGACTTCTCCATTAGTGGCAATGCAGTGATCTGAACAACTTGGTGGGATCTATGAGAAAGAACACTATCCACATTCAAAGGAAAAACTGTGGAAGTAGAAACACAGAAGAAAAACAACTGCTTGATTACATGGGTTGAGTGCATATGATTGGGGATGTAGACTCTAAATGAACATCCTAGTGCAAACATCGACAACATTGAAATAGGTTTTGATCAAGGACACATGTAATACCCAGTGGAATTGTGCATTAGCTATGGGAAGGGTGGGGGGAGGTAAGGGAAGGAAGGAATATGATTCTTGTAACCAAGGAATAATGTTCTAAATTGACTAAATTAATAAATTAATTAATTTTTAAAATAAAGTAATATATGCAAGAGCCCTAATTACCTGTCTTCCCTTATGCACTCTGCTTTCTAGAGGTATCTGCAACACTCACATCCTCTTTCATGTGTATCTGACTCACCCACAGGACCAGAATCATCCTTCTTGGCTCCTATTGTTCTGGAGCATGCTAAGCTATTGCTCTTTTGATAATAAGAATGATTCTCATTTGTATAGAACTTTGAAGAAGACAATGAACTATTTTTCTTGGTCATAATGTAGTACCAAGCCTAATGAGTTTTCACTGTAGTCCAATATACTTGAAGGAGCAGGGATTAGATTCAAGTAGACAGAGAAGGAATGACTTTCTTATCTCTGTCTACTTTTTGAGTTAATTCAAATTCATTTGCATGCCAAATCAGAAGAACTTGGGAATTTCTAGTCATTAGTCAAATAGTTGGCTGAGACAAAGGGCTTAACTTGGTCCAACAAAGGTATTTTTAAAAGACAATATTAGTCTCAATAGTAGGGGGAGAGAATGCTTTGTATGATTTTTATTTCTGCTAGCTGAGTGTGATGGCTCACATAATGTGGCAAAATTAAAGAGCTATCAGACTGCTCTGGAAGACTTTCGGGGGGGGCCTTCTAATTACTATACCTTGGTAAACTAGAGCCAATATGACCCAGTGGGTAGCTCTGAAGAGATTGAGATTAGAAGCTAGAGCAATACCAAGTAGAGATGACCAATAGAGTATAGAAAAACATACGGGAATAAGTTAGATAGGGAGCAGTAGGGACATAATTCCCTATGCAAAAGCAAAAGAGACACAAAACCCAAAACAAAATGGCAAAAATTGCATACACTCCCTAGTTACAGGCTCATAAGAGAGCAACAGCAGCAGCACCCTGCAGAAATCAGACAGAGAGAGAAGCTGGAACATCAGAAGTATGAGAAGCTCCTGTATATGTGTTCCCTAATGTGTTCCCTTCCAGGCATGTTTCCAGGCCACGTGTATTCCCCCTTCATGATCAATAGGTATATCTACTCTGATGTACTTGTGGGAAAGTGTACCCCAGGTTTATGGAAGGGGGACATTTCCATTGCTACTTTCTTACTATATTATTTCATTAAGTGAACTTGTTCTGAACAAATTGTATCCTCTGACTAGTAAAATAAACATATTGATGAGATCTCATTGGTAATGGGAAGGAATTAGGAATATATATGTAGTTAATATGAAAAAGTATATATTTTTAAAAGCATAGAAATTTGCATTTGGTATGAACATACATTTTAACTTAATTTTTTCATGAAGTAATGTTGTTTTTTTCACTTGCTTTTAAGTCAAGGTCTCTATATCTTACCCAGGCAGCAAGTGCAACCTACAGGCCCAGCCCTATTCTCAACAGCAAAGTTGTTTGGACCTGCTCAGTTTTCTGAATGGACTGATTTGTCCCCATCAGTTTCAGGTACTCACCATATTAATGGTGAACATAGTATGGACCCCCATAAGGCTCAGTCCTCTAAAGTTCATAAATCTAGAACTAAAGAGATCTGGCAGCCTCTGCCTGTCTGGTCAGGCCATAATGCCTGCTTTCTTTGCTTTTCTTAAGCATCAGGTTTACCTTTCTAGCTATTTTTGGCTTAGGTTAATGACAAAATGTGTTCGTGTGCTCTGAGCACACACCCACTGTGGGAAGTAGGAGGTAGACTGAAAGCATGCTGGCTGACAGAAAGAAACCAGGCTGGTTTGAAAAATGGGCCAGAGATTAACTACACATGGATAATTGAAAGAAAACTGTAGCCAAGAGAACATTGAAAATCCATCTCAGAATTTCGTTTCAAGGAAAAAAGAATATTAAAGATCATTTAAAGTCAAGTTCTAATTTGTGAGAAAAGACCGCTTTGTCCAAAGGTTTGGCAATAGAAAATATTGAAACTATCAATAACCAAGAACAAAAGGTCTCAATACAAAACATATTCAATAAATGTTGGATAGTATCATTGTAAGAACTCAATAAATATTGTTGATAATAGGTAATATTCCAGGAAAAAATGATGTGCACATCAGATTGTTAAAGATCAAATCATACCATATCAGAGGAGCTCCTCCAGTAAGGCAGTCAATAAGTATTTATCAAGAACATGCCATTGCAGGGTACTGCACTAAGTGCTGGGGAAACAAAGAAAAATAGAATACCATCCCTGCTCTCAAGGAACTTACAATCTAATAAGGGACAACCATATACAAATAAGATATATACAAGATAAATAGGAGAGCATCAATAGTGTTACCATTTAGAAGGGATCAGGAACGGTTTCTTATAGAAGATAGAATATAAGCTAAGACTTGGAAAAAAAAGTCAAGGGAGTTGGGAAGCAACGTTGAAGAAGTTGAAAGTTCTAGACATGTGGGACAGAAAGTGAAAGTGCCTAGTGACAGGAGATGGAATATCAAATGAAAAAATGGTGGGATTGCAGAATACGCGTGTGTGTGTGTGGAGGGGGATATTTTAAGGAATAAAAAAGAATTGAAAGGTAGGAAGGGGCCAGGTTATGGAGGGCCTTAAAAAACAAAAAGAGGATGTTATATTTAATCGTGGAGGCAATAGAGAGCCACTGGAGTTAACTGAATGAAGGATGGGAGTGAGCAAAGTCACACTTGTGCTTTAGGAAGATAAATTTGGCAGCTGAACAGAAAATAGACTCGAGTGAGGAGAGCCTTGAAGTAGAGAGACCAACCAAAAGGCCATTTCAATAATCTGGGCAAGAGGTAATAAGGACCTTGTCAAAAGGTTTAAGGACCTCCTCTATAGGCTCTGAGGTTATGGAGAAAACTTGGGTTGACAAAGGTGATACTGATTTACGGCAGGGTCTGGCAGATCCTAGAAAGGTCAAAGGACTTTGAATAGTACCCAGTGATCTTACCTGATGTGCTTACCAAATCAGGCTCATCTCCAGAGTATTAGGCAAATGAATGCTTGTTTTGTCTATAGTATATGGATGGTTTCTGATCTGCATCAGAAGAGGGAGTAGTAATATTGAGGAAGTCATGTCTCCTGGACATAAGGAGGTAAGCGTCAAAGAAGAGCACAAAATTGAAATATCCTATGGCTAATGGTAAAAACAGACAATGACTCTTTTATTTTTATGTATTTACAAGATCAAATGTTCATATATTGAGTTTTTTAAGTGAGGTATATCTATATGTTCATAAATACCAACAAATATTGGCTAGTGGATGCTAAAACTAATATTGTGATAATGAATTTGATTAGAAGGGAAGGATACAAGGTCCATCCCATCACTGTCTCCTTTTCCAACCCCATGTCCAAAGATATATTTCCTATTTCCTATTTCTTTTCCCAAAAATCCATGCCAGAAGGGTTTGGGGAAAAAAGATATGAGATTTTCCAAAATGTTGTTTATTCCTTTCAAATGCTATTTCCCTGTCTAGGAAATGTGAATTTATACAAAATCAAGTGTTCAGGCATAGAAATATAATCTACCCAATTCTTTATTCTCAATGTAATTGAATGAATTGAATGATGATCATGATGCCCTTCCTCCTCTATTTTCTATTTCTGAGGCAGGTGCATTCAAAGTCCCATTAAAGTTCTCTCTCATCAGTGATCATTGTATTTCAGAATTTTATGGAAAACTTGTTCGTTCTGATAAAGTGCTTGCCTCACAACTTACCAATGGATTAAATTTCCTACTAATTTGAACACTATGATGGAGAGTCCCTGATTGCATTTGGAGAGATATGGCCTTCTGCCAGGCAGCTAAATGAAGGAAAGGCTCTATTCTAAAGACTAGATGAAAGCTTGAGTGTCCAGGGAAATCGGTCATCAAGCCCCAGATTCCCCTGGGACATTGCCAAGGAAATATGCAATAGGTAGCAATAGTGAGGAGGAAAATATAAAAATCTTCAAAGGGTAGGAAAGAAAAACTAATATGAGCTAAAGTCTGCCCTGGTCCAGTCCAAAGTCACATTTATGGAAGTTTAAAGAAAGCAAGAAAGGAACCATGAATTTTCAGTCACAGCCAGGCAAATACGTATTTGGTTATTAGAGTTCGTGGGGGACACAATAAATCCTCCAAAGGATCTGGGGTGAAGCTGACATGGTAGTGATTTCATCAATCTAAGGGACATAACAAGCTTTCTAAATGGAATTCATAATCACTCAGAGTTCATCCTAACTATCTGCACAGAAAAATCTAAGTGAATAAAGAATGCCTATTGGCCAGATTATTAGCAATTGAATGGACAATAGATAAGGGTTCAATTCAATACTAAATGCCACAGTGCTAGTTCATCCATTAGTACTTCTGTCTGTGAGAAGTGATGCAAAGGCCCTGAAAGGCCAATGACAGGAAGAGAATAGTTTGGGTTGCCTTTGGGAAATTATCTAGCTCTTTTAATAGTCACCTCCACCCTTAAGCTGCTCCCTGAAAGGGAGACTTCTAAAGAAGCTGAAAAGGCCCATATGCCAATATCCTTCTGGTAATATTGTCTCTTTGTGAATCATTAAAAAAAGTGAAATCGACTTTCTTCCAAAAGGCAGTAGAGAGGTACCAAGTAAGAATGAGCACGCTACAGTGCATTCCAAGTGAGGCATTGTGCTGAGGAAGCAGGGGAAAATATGTCAGGGAATTACATGACTAGAAAAGAGGATGGACTGATCAGATAAAAAGACCAATGGGAAAGCACTGGACAGCTTGTATGCTTTCTTGGGAACTTAAAACTGTGCAGAGAATTAAGGGAAACCCCCAGCATATTGGGTAGACCACCTGTGGTGAATTTAAAGGATAACATGGTCAAATGGTGCACTGAATGGGCAAACATAGGTCCATTGCCATCTGCATCGTTAGAGGGAACACACACACACTCATAAAAATCACAACTGTACTGCAGTGTCAGAATATGAGGTTAAAGTAAGTTATGTCATCCACAGGTTGACCAAGTAGGTGAAAAATTAAAGTCCAATGTCATGTGTCTAGCCACTGGAAACATTGTAGAGGTCCTATAAAATAATAATGTGCAAGGAGAGGTAGGGGTGGGGTGCCTGAATTTTGAGCATAAAGGACTTTAAAAGAAGCTGGAAAACAATGGCAGCCACACAGGACTAGGCAAAATGTACCCACCTGTCCATTGAGTGCAGCAGTTTGAGGCAATTCTTTGTCTAGCTTAATAATCTATTGCAAAATAAATTCAAGAAGCCACCCTGGCCTAGTCCCTCTCATATTCTGATTCTTTATGCCAATCTTGTTTTCTCTTCAGATGCCAACGACTGACTTTACCTCCATAACTCATTTTCCAGGTTTTAGAGCTTGATGTGTTTCCACAGTGATTCCTTCCCCCTACCTGATTTAGTGCTTCTTGGATACAACACTCACCATCCTGACTCACGATCTTTTTGCTAGAAAAGGTTCAGTCAGCACCTGGACCATGCTTGGGTACCGCCTTTCAGGAACATCCATGCTGTTCTATGGTGGGACTGAGGAAAAGGGGAAAGCTTCAGTGCCTTCCTGCCTGCCCTTCAGCACAACACTTGCTTCTTGCCCCTCTGTCATATGTCTCAAACTATATCTTCCCTCCTGGTGCTTCTGGTCACACTCACATATGCCAATGCAGTCACAGACTCTCCATCTTATCCTTCAATTGCAAAGTTCCTGCTTGGGCCTTGCCTATCTTCTCAGTCCCCTGATCTCTGCTTGCCAAATGACAGTTCGGTTTTCTTATATGTGTATACATATCTAAGTTAAGATCTTAATGGTTGAGAATGAATTATTTACATTTTGGAATCTTGGAATCCAAGCTGAAAGAGGCAGACTAGTCCGATCCCTCACTAGAGTATATAAATCAATCCTCCAACCTTCCAGGAAAATAGCATGTGATGATTGCTTTGAATATCTCCAGGAATAGGTAGCTCACTATTTCACAAGGAAGTCCATTGCAGCTTTGAATACCTCCAGTTGTTAGGAGGTTCTTAGAATGAATTGAGATGTGCCTCCTCATAACTTTCTCAATCGTAGTCTTGCTCTCAGAGGCTACACAAAATAATGCCCTTCAAGTATTTGAAGAAAGTTATAATCTACCCTTAAAACCCAAGTCATCTATTTTCTAACCTAAAAAAGTCAGGTAGTCAATAAACATTTATTAAATGCTAACGCTATGCCTGAATCCTTGCAAAGGGCTGGGGATACAGAGAAAGAAATAAGCATGCTGCTCGCCCTCAGAGAACTGACATTCAAATAGCTTCTTCTACTGATACTCATATGAGATGCTTTGGAATGCCCTCAGCATCTGGGATGTTATTTTCTGAATGGCCTTCCTCATATATGAGGACCAGAACTGAAGTCAATAGTCTCCCTGTTTGCTCAGACCAGGGCAAGGTTCACAGGGACAACTGTTCTCTTCATTCTGGAAATTCTGTTTCTATTCATGTAGTTTAGTCATGTTACCACTGGCATGTAGCATTGTCTTCTCTACCTATACCATCACACCATTGATTCTTACTTAACTTAGCATCCACTCAAAGCCCTTGGCCTTTTTCACATATCTCCCTCATCTTGTATTTGTGCTGGTGAGAATTTCTAGGGGGGTAGGGGGGTCCTCAAGGTTTCAATGCTACAGTGAAAGATGGAGAGATAAACCATCAAGATGCATAAGGGATTATGGTGGGTTCCCTCCGTATCTTAATGGTAGATCTTGTTACACCCCGTAATTTCTAAGGTTACTGCTTTAGGCTTCCACAATTGCCGAGAAAGAGACGTAAACACTATGACTACAGAAATTCCAGCTCAACATGAGGCGGATATGTTCAAATCACGACTGGGGCCAGACACCACCTGCCATCAGCTACATTAGGAAAATGTGAATTGGTTCTCTGAAGAAACAGATGTAAATGAAGTCAAGGTTCAAAATCAGGGCTTCCCATGTATCCCATTTATTGGCAGAAATATGACCGGATACAGGCACAAGATAAGACATACATCATCAGACACTTCCAATTTGTTGATTTGTCTGTTCTTTATACTATTGGTTCAGAAGGAGAACTTCTATTTGGAAAAGAGAGGATGAGTTAGTGGGAGATAAGAAAAAAGGGAGTATCAATAAAGCAGAAAACATATTGAAAAAAAACAAAAAGGAGTTCAGAAGAGGATACAAAAGGGTTATTTTGTTACTACTTTCTTAAATTTAATATACTCTTTAAAAATAAAATAGGCAACAGCAGTTAAAAGTTTTAGATGCAGTATTCTTTTTTATTCTTTAAGTATTGCGATGGTTGTTTGTTGATTAACTTCATAATAAAGAATTGTTTAAATAGAGCTAAGATCCTGAGTTTGATAGATATTTGGACTTTAGTTAGATCTTTGAACCATTGGTTTAAAATTATTTCTCAGCACAGGTAACTGGTCTGCTCAAAAAGCTTCAATGACTTTCTATTGCTTCTAGAATAAAATATAAATTCCTTGTTGGGTATTTATTATTATTACTCTAGCCACAATCTCATTTTCTTCCTCTGGAAAGTCGAATTGAATTAGATAGTCACTGATGTCCCTTCTAGCTCTACATCTAGCACTCTATGAGGGAAAGAGGCAATTATCAACAATAGAAGGGGGTGAATCAAAAACTCTTAAAAATGAAGGGAGATAGTGAGAGAGAAATGAAGAGTTTAGGATGGCTCTAAGTTGGTTCTCATGGCAGAAGGAAGGAGGATAACAGAAAGGGTCACTTGAGTAGACCAATCTACTGAGATGGGAATGGAATGGAAGCTTAGCATTTCAAGAAGAGTGAAAGACAAACAAACCCATGAGAAACTCATCGATATGGGGCTGCCATCTGACAACCATCATATGCCAACTTACATTAAGCATGTCTCAAATTGCCTATAGTCCTCAGGATGCCTTGTAAAAGAGTCAAGACTTCATTAATCCCCATTCTTTCCAGGGGAGCTTTTCCTGGCTTCTCAGCCCTGAAGACAACCTTTCAGAGATGCCCAATCACAGAGATGCTTACTGGCCCCGAGGCTTGAGGGATTCCCAGACATCATATGAGCACAATAACTAAGCTGGTGACAGACAAGCCTTCTTGCAGCTACAACTGTGGTATAGCATCAAGGGAACAGTAGAGATACTCAAAGTCATGAAGGGGCCTGCAATTTCATCAATTGGGATGTTTTTCCAATGACATAGTATAACCCTTCCATGCACAGTGTACAGGTTCAAGAGGGAAAAAGCAGAAAGAGATTATGAACAGAGAAAGGGATTTCAGAGTTCAAGATTTGGGGCATATGGTAGACTCGGTGACCTCTAAGGTCCTTTCTAGCTCTATCTTGATGCTCCTATGAACAATTAATGTCTTAATTTTACAGATAAGGAAAGTGAGGCATAGAGAAGCCCATAGTGATAAAATGAGTGTCTAAGAAGGAATTGGACTCTTAGTCTTCCTGACCCAATATCCTGTACCTTATTAACTATATATCACAACACACTATCTCATTGACTCACAGTGTACCCTTGAACAAATCCATTAAACTCCTCAAGTCTCAGTTTCCTCATGTGTAAAATGGAATTAATGAGTTCCTCTCAGGATGGTGATGAGAAAAGCATTTTGCAAACTGTCAAGAGCTATCGAAAAATCAGCATTTATTATTGGCCCACCAGCCTGTATCCTCCCACACACATCATCCTTCTGACATCCATTGTGGGCCCTTGCATTGCTCTCCCTTGGGGGTCCTTTGCCATTGTCATCCTTCTAAGCCTGAGATGTTCTGTGATTTATAGCCTGAAAGAGCTCCCCAGGATAATACTCGTGTCCAAAAGATGGGCTCTGGTGTCAGGAAGCAACCTAGGATCATTGATCGGCTGGATGATTGCTCTCCTCCCCCTTAATTTTGTGTCGAGCTCCCTTGTCCATCCACAGTGTCTCTATAAGACAGATGGACAGATGGTCCTGAACTACGTGCTGCCTTCCTATATGCTGTCTAACTTCAATTTGGCAGCAGGACCAACCCTCAGCAACCCCATAGAGTCTATCAATGTGAACACATTTGATTGTATCCAAGTGAGGGCCATAGCCCCTTGCCAGATGTTAGGCCTAGTGTGGCCTTGTTCCTTCTTGTCAATTTAAATGGAAATTTTGACAGCACCTTGGCTGCAGTTCATATTGGCATAGCCAAGAAGTTTGCAACTTGCCACTGCAGCCTGAATAGGCTCCCTTTTATATTTGGAAAAGCATCTTCTCCCCAAGTCCAGGTACCCAGAACCCCTTCTAAGAGCATAACTAGTATTTTACTAATCCTTTAAGGTTTGCATTGCACTTCATATGTATCTCATTTGAACAGTGACACAACCCTCTGAGGCAGATGTTGTAATACCTCTATTTTACAGAGGAGTAAATTTAAGCTCAGAGAAGTCATATGACTTACTCAGGGTCACACTGTGAGGAATTGTCTGGGGCAGGATTCAAATGCAAGTTTTCTAACTTCAAATTCAAAAATCTATTCACTATACTTCATGTTCTCTATCAGAGCCTAAAGAGTGTCGGACTAGAGAAACCCAAGTTCAAATATAGCTTCATATATTTCAGTCTGCCTCAGTTTCCTCAACTCTAAAATGGAAATAATAATATCAACTACCTCACTGGGTTGTTGTAAGGATTGAATAAGATAATATTTGTAAAGTTTTTAGCACAATGCCCAGTATACAGTAGGTTCTTAATAAATATTTGTCTTCTCCTTCCTTCTCAAGAAAGAATTGTTCTCAAGAAAAAATACTCATTTACTCCTATAATTCAATGAATAGGGGAATTTAAATACTAGCAATAACACATGGGGGAAGAATTGGAGTTGGCATGGCTCAATGGTGAGGTAAACTTAAAATGCCAGTCCTGTCTCCTATGGAGGAAAAAGCAGCCTTGCTCTGAATCCTAAGAACAGAAATGGTATAGACCTTATGATTAATGAGGGTACATGTAAAGCATCCTCTAACTTGGGGGTCCTTCTTCAACACTTATTTTTCCCTGACTTTTCTATTGCTTCATCTAGAAAACTAATTGGATCCTAAATGTATAGCTAAGCGGGGCCTCAGAGGCCATCTAGTTGGACTGAATTTTTCTGCAGAATGAAGAGGAAATTAGTGCCTCAGGAAGGACAGGGACTCATTCAAGGTTACCTATAGGACCTTATATTTAGAGCTGAAGAGGACCTCAGAGACTTTCTAGTTTAACTGCCTCATTTTATATGGAGAGAAACTGAGGCCCATAGATGAGAAAAGATCTGCCCACAGTCACACATAGGATTCTAGATCTAGAACTGAGAAAGATCTCAGAGGTCATCAAGTTCACTTCCCTTCCAAGGACCAAGTTCCCCTTTCTATACTTTCACCTTTTTTAAATTGAAGCCTTGTTTCCATTTTAATTTCTTTTAAACCCTGACCTCTGGACTTGGAGTCAATACTGTGTATTGGCTCCAAGGCAGAAGAGTGGTAAGGGCTGGGCAATGGGGGTCAAGTGACTTGCCCAGGGTCACACAGCTGGGAAGTGTCTGAGGCTAGATTTGAACCTAGGACCTCCCATCTCTAGGCCTGGCTCTCAATCCTCTGAGCTACCCAGCTGCCCCCTCCATTTTAATTTTTTAAGGAAACATTTCATCATCTCTGATAACCTAAACTCTAAAGGAAAGGGTTTCCACCAGTTCATTCACTTCCTCTTTAAGGAGAGAGAGCAGTCCACAATCACAACACAATTTCCATGGGTCCAATTATATTCTATTCAAATGCAAATGACTCTGAAACCTGCATATCCAGCCCTTATCTCAAACTCAATATGGCCAAACCAGAACTCATTGTCTTGCTCTCAAATCCACAACTCTTCATCTGAATACTTCTGTTTTTGTTAAGAGCATAACCATGCTTCTATTTTTATGAGCTCTCACAAAACCCCAAAGCCAATCAGAAAGTCTTGTTGATTCTACCTGTGACTTTTAGATTTAATCCACCCTGCTTAGTCTAACAAATGTAAACACCCCTACTTAAAGATTAAGTGTTGAGGAGGATGGCCTATGACAGACATGTGCTAGCAAAGTGACAAATCAGAAACAACTGACAGATCCCCTGGGCTGTCCTAAGTCAAGCTTAAGCTACCATTGGTACATGTAAGACATAGGAAGTGATGTAAAAAATGGTCTGTAAATATCGCGTCACTTCCTCTCTCCGAGCTCCTTTTCATGAAGAGGTGGCTCTGCCTTTCTCTTTCATGGCAGAGATGTGGCTGGTGGCAGCATGCTGGGTACCTTGGCATTTTGACATGCTTGCAGCTCTTGTCCAGGAGTGGTGTGAGCGTATTAGGTGAGTAAGTTTAGACTGATTCCTTTTTTCCTTTACCTTCAAAACCACTATCCTCTTAGGAGGCCCCTCATCTTGGAGGAGACCTCGTGGCTGGAAGACGAGCTAATTTTAATCTTGGAGAAGGCCTCATGGCTGTGGTCTCTGAGCTTCCCTTAGCTTAGGCTAAGTCAGAAAATTCTTATACCTCTTTCTCTCTCTTCTTCTTCTGAATTCCTTCCCTCTATATTAATTAAACCACCATAAAATTCCCAAATGGACTTGAGTATTTTTATTGGGATTTGAATTAACTCCTGGCGACCAACTAAATTTATATTCAGTTTCAACTGAATTTTTTTTCAACTGAATTTACTCCCTTACATACCTCCACAATATTTCTCATATCCATCCTCTTCTTTCCTCTAACACGGCCAACATCCTAGCTGAGGCACCTCTCAATGGGAGAATTTCACTAGCCTCCTAATTGGTTTCTCTGTGTCCAATCTTTCCCCTCTCCAATCCATCCTCCCCCAAACTGCCAAAATGATTGCTAAGCACAAGTCCTAAAGCAATGTTCCAGGATTTCCTGTAGCTTCCAAATGCCTCTAGGCTAAAACACAAATTCCTCCATTTGGTCTTTCACAGTCTGATTCCAATTGATCTTTACCAAGTGATCTTACGTGGCAACTCCTCTTACATTCTACATGCAGCCAACACACTCAGCTTGATGTTCCTGTTACAGAAGCATAGTACGGTGAAAATACACATGCTCACACATATGCACACATAAACATACACACACAGGCTTACACAAAGGACTACCATCAGAGAACTTGTATTCAGATTCTATGAGTGTGACCTTGGGCAAGTCACTGAAACCACCTCCACCAATCATCTCCATGCATAATCTATTCATGATGTGCTCTTAATTCTCAATATTGTCTTTTAAAATCCCTAGCTTCCCTCAAAACTTTGCTCAAGCTACCTCCTGTACAAGACCTCACTATCTCCTCTCCGACCACCTCCTAAATACCAGCTTCCTAAAGAACCATCTCATAGCCTATATCAGTGAAGGAAACCCTTTTAAAGACCAAGTATCCAAACTGTAACCCTCACACCACATGTGAACCCCCTGCCTTACCCCAGACAGGGGAGGGAGGGAGGAAGTGTTCCCATTGGACTGCTGGGCAGAGGGGCAGGTCATGTAAGAAATGTCCTCAGGAATGTGTTGAAAGGGGAAAGGGAGTAGCCCCTTCTGACATGCTCTGGCACAAGTGCCATAGGTTTGCCAACACAGGCCTATACCATGCCAGAAAAGAGGGTCTCTGCCCTCCTAATTCAGTCATTCAGTTACTAAGCATTTATGCAGTCTACTACAGCCCAGGCACTCTGCTAAGTGCTAGAGATACAGTTAAGTAATGTTCTCCTGTACTAGTTTCAGTCTTAAATATGCTTCTCTCCAATCTCCTTATCTATAACTTCCTCACCAACTACTTCTACTCCTTTCTCCCCTCTATTTCTAGAACCATAAACCATGATCAAGTTGAATTTGCTATTGTTCTTTGATGGGGCATGCCACCCTATTCCCCTAGATCCTATTCACTATCGATGTAACTGTCCAGACCAATGTGATGGTCTCTGGTCTTTTGTTGAATCTGCACTGTTTCACTCTAGGTAGTGCACAGTAAGTTAGGCAAGATCCTAGTGAATGTTTATTCATCTCTCCTCTCATTCATTCAAAACCTCTCTGCATTCCTCAATTACTAATCTCTTCACTACCAAAATAATTTTATAAATCTATATTTGGCCATCTGTATAAATCAACCTTCCCCTTTCCCCCAACACCAATAGAATATAAACACCTTAAAGACAGGAACTATTTATTTTCTGTCTTTGTATTCCAAGGTCCAAGTGCAGGGTCCAATATAGAGTAGATGCTTAATAAATGTTCACTCAATTACATTGAATTACTTCTCTTTGGAGAGTGGAGTGACAAAAAAAGAAAGACAAGGATGCTAATAATTACATATTTTTAATAACACAACACAGTAATTTATCTGCCCCTATGCTAAATGTGAACTCTTTGTCTGTAGACCAATGAATTGACATGTGACTAGAGGGACTGAATCACATCAATATTTATATTCTAACAATGAATGAAACCAGAAAAGATAAGAACATTGCATATGCATGTAAGGATGATTCACTTTTTCTCCTTGGAGAGGAAAATAAAGGACTTGGCAGAGTTGGTTCTAGCATATGACCAAAAACAACAAGAAGCAGCATTTCCTGGCAAATGTGGTCATCTCACTTTGTAAAGCTCTGGACAAGGCAAAACAAAAAGACCCCCATGACAATAATAGCAGATTATGTACTAACTAACTGCCACTTCTGTGGCAGAGGATAAACACAAAGAAAAATTCTGTAAAGAACTCCATAAGACTCTCCCAATTACATCAACATAGACTTCAATGTTAGGTGTCTTCTACCAAAAGGTGAGTCTATTTAGTCTATTTAGACTCTCTAGATGGACAATCTCTAGAATTAAATGTGCTCTTGATTTTGACCTCATTTTACATTAATGATCAGAGCATCTCTGAACAGAGTTGGGGTACAGGAAGGAAGAAGATGAATGGTTTATATCACATACATAAATACTTTCATATGAAGTGTCATAAAGAAGAGAATCTCACAACTGGGAGAAATTGGGAAAGGCTTCATGGAAGAAATACCAATGGGGATGAATTGTAAAATTCAGGCAAGAATTCAAGACTTTCTTTTTAAATTTTATTTATTTATTTAGAATATCTTTCCAAGGTTACATGATTCATGTTCTTTCCCTCCATTTCTCCCTCCCCCCTCCCATAGCCAACAAAAAATTCCACTGGGATTTATATATATCATTGATCAAAACCCATTTCCATACCATTACTCTTGGCAATAGAGTGATCATTCAGAGTTTACATCCCCAGTCATATCCCTATTGAACCATGTGATCAAGCAGTTGTTTTTCTTCTGTGTTTCTACTCTCACAGTTCTTCTTCTAAATGTGGATAGTATTCTTTCTCATCATAAGTCCCTAAGAATTGTCCTGGGTCATTGAATTGCTGCTAGTAGAGAAGTCCATTACATTCAATTGTGCCATAATGTATCAGTCTCTGTGTATAATCTTCTCCTGGTTCTGCTCCTTTTACTCTGCATCAATTCCTGGACGTCATTCCAGTTCACATGGAATTCCTCCAGTTCATTATTCTTTTGGGCACAATAGTATTAGATCACCAACAGATACCACAATTTGTTCAGTCATTCCCCAATTGAAGGGCATCCCCTCATTTTCCAATTTTTTTGCCACCACAAAGAGCACAGCTATAAATATTTTTGTACAAGTCTTTTTCCTTATGATCTCTTTGAGGTATTAACCCAGCAGTGGTATGACTGGATGAAAGGGCAGGAATTTTCTTAATGCCCTTTGAGCATAAGAATTCAAGACTTTCATTTAATACAGGCAGTCATTCATTCAGAAGATCCCACTTTAAGGAGAAAAAATGAGTTCTGGTGACAAAATTGTAAACACATGCACAATGCACTAAAGTTGCTAATTACTCTTCCCTCCTTGGCTATCAACTATTGCTAAGTTCTCAGTCATCAGCATTTCCTCCTTTGCCCTCCCACACCTCCAGCTGAGTGCAGGCTGTACTGAGCTGGAATGTCATCCAGTGCAGGCCCAGAGATATACTATTAGTCATGGAGGATATGACTGACTAAGTTTGGAGGGGCTTATCACCAGGTTTGGCTATAGGGTGATAAATTTCTCAGCCCCAGCAACTCATGAAGACTGCCAATTAAGGCACAGAAGGGTTGTGATCTGCTTATAACGTGCATGATATATGCACAGTATATGAAAGTCACCCTGGACGATAATGGAAGGAGGTCGTTCTGCATATGCCTACAGGGCACTTAATTAGTACTTCATAATTGGGAAGCAAAAATAAAATCTCTTTTGTTGCATCAAAGCAATAATCATTTACTAGGCACTGGACTCTGCATGGGACAGATTTTCTCAACTCCATTTAAATGGAAATTTCAATGGCACCTTGGCTACTGTTCATAGCCAGGTGGCCAAGTTTCATCCCACTCAAAATGTGCAATGGCGACACCCATCAGTCTTCCCACTTCCCTCCCCTCGCCCCCACAGACCTATATCTGAATAAAGAAAGCTATCAAAATTGTGCTGATTTCTCAGAATTGCTTTCAGGGTGTTTTCAAATACCTGATTCTGCATCCTTTTAATAACAGCCTGCCCTACTCCATCTCCAGGGCTTTCATTTTCCCCAATGAATAGATGAAGTGTGATAATGCTGGACCAATGTCAAATATCTTTCCTTGCTTCAGATTCCTTTGGCAGCCTAAAACAGAATAGGCAGCCTCTTTACTCCTGATCATTCTCCTCTGTCCCTTCACTCTTTGTTCTCTACTTTAGTAGTTTTTTACTTAAGGAGGTTTCCCAACCAAAAATGTCCCAATAAATATAGCCTCTTTAATGTCTTGTTTTTAATCTAAAAAATAGAACAGAAAAAATAATGAGACATGTATAGAAAGAGGAATCACAGGATTAGGAACAAGAAGAGGTCTTACAAATTGCTTAGTCATTCTACAGATGAGGAAACTGAGGATGAAAGAGATCAAATGGCTAATCACCTTCTCAAGTCCTCTGATGCCAAATGGAAAGCTCTTTCCACTATACTATACTGCCTGCAAATATTTATTAAACATCTATGTAACAAGCACTGTGCTAGGTACTGGGGATAGAAAGTAATAAATTAAGGGGAGGGCTGTTTTCAAGGAACATACAGTCTTCTGGGAGAATGAAACATGTATTCATGTGAGTAATACAATCTAGCTCAGTGGATTGAGAGCCAGGCCTATCCTTCTTAGTGATTATGAATCTTCCATATTCAATCAATGGCCACAGGTCCCATCTTTCTACAGTTGTGAAAAACTTTATATATACCCTCTTCCTTCCTCTGGCAATGCCACCAATCTGGTGTAGGCCTTCATGATCTCATGGATGGCCAATTTCACTACCTCAGGTCTTTCCTCATTCCAATTCATTCTCCATTGAGCTATTGACATGATATTCTTTTTTTGCTCTATAAATGCTAGATACTTTTATTGTGGCTGTTTCAGGCTCAGAGGACTTCAGAATACTAAGATGCTCTTCTAAAAATTGATTTATTTATTTAATTATTTAGAACATTTTTTCATGGTTACATGATTCATGTTCTTTACCTCCCCTCTTCCCTCTAGCCTCCCTGAGCTGATGAGCAATTCCACTGGATTTTTACATGTATCATTGTTCAAAAACTCTTTCCATATCATTAATATTTACAACAGAATGATCATTTGAAGTCAACATCCCCAATCATATCCCCTTAGAACTATGTGATGAATCTTATGTTTTTCTTCTGTGTTTCTACTGCCACAGTTCTTTCTCTGGATGTAGATAGTGTTCTTTCTCATAAATTCCTCAGGACTTTCCAAATCATTGCATTGCTGCTAGTAGAGAAGTCCATTACATTTGATTATGCCATAATGTATCAGTCTCTGTGTACAATTTTCTCCTGGTTCTGCTCCTTTCACTCTGCATCCATTCCTGGAGTCTTTCCAGTTCACATGGAATTCCTCCAGTTCATCATTCCTTTCAGTACAATATTTGATTATCATCAGATACCACAATTTGTTCAGCCATTCGCCAATCTAGGGACTTCTGTCATTTTCCAATTTTTTTGCCACTACAAAGACACAACTATAAATATTTTTGTACAGGTATTTTCCCCTATTGTCTCTTTGGGGTACAAATCCAGCAGTGTTATGACTGGATTAAAAGATAGGAATTCTTTTAAAGCCCTTTGATCATAGTTCCAAATTGCCCTCCAGAAGAGTTGGATCAACTCACAACTCCACCAGCAGTGCATTAGTGTCCCAATTTTGCCACAACCCCTTCAACATTTATTATTTTCCTTTACTGTCATATTGGCAAATCTGCTATGTGTGAAGTGGTACCTCAGAGTTGTTTTAATTTTCATTTTTCTAATTATAAGAGATTTGGAACACTTCGTGTGTTCATTGATAGTTTTGATTTCTTTGTCGGAAAACTGCCTATTCAAGTCCCTTAACCATTTATCAATTAGGGAATGGCTTGATTTTTTGTACAATTGATTTAGCTCCTTATAAATTTGAGAAATTAGACCTTTGTCAGAGATTTTGTTATAAAGATTTTTACCAGTTTGTTGCTTCTCTTCTAATTTGGGTTGCATTGGTTTTGTTTGTATGAATCCTTTTTTAATTTAATGTAATCAAAATTATTTATTTTACATTTTATAATATTTTCTATCTCTTGCTTGGCCTTAAAGTCTTTCCTTTCCCATAAGTCTGACAGGCATACTATTCTATGTTAACCTAATTTACTTATAATTTCCCTCTTTATATTTAAGTCATTTACCCATTCTGAATTCATCTTGGTATATGGTATGAGATTTTAATCTAAATCTATTTTTTCTCATATACTTTTCAAATGTTCCCAGCAGTTTTTGTCAAATAGTGGGTTCTTATCCCAAAAGCTAGGATCTTTGGGTTTATCATACACTGTCTTGCTGAGGTCATTTACCCTAAATCTATTCCATTGATCCACCCTTCTTTGTCTTAGCCAGTACCGTATTGTTTTGATGATCACCACTTATTAGTACAGTTTAAGATCTGGTACTTCCTTCAATTTTTTTTTTCATTAGTTCCCTTGATATTCTTGATCTTTTGTCCTTCCAAATGAACTTTGTTATAATTTTTTTTCTAATTCAATAAAGATTTTTTCTTGGTAGTTTGATAGGTATGGCACTAAATAAAGTAAATTCATTTGGGTATGATTGTCTTTTGTATTATATTAGATTATCTTACCCATGAACAATTGATGTTTTTCCAATTATTTAGATCTAGTTTTAATTGTGTGAAAAGTGTTTTGTAGTTGTGTTCATATAATTTCTCTGTTTGTCTTGGAAAACAAATTCCTAGATATTTCATATTGTCTAGGGTAATTTTAAATGAAATTTCTCCTTCTAACTCTTGCTGCTGAGTTGTGTTGGAAATATATAGAAATGCTGATGATTTGTGTGGATTTATTTTGTATCTTACAAGTTTGCTAAAGTTGTTAATTATTTCCACTAGCTTTTTAGTTGATTCTCTAGTATTCTTTAAGTAGACTATCATATTATCTACAAAGAGTGATAGTTTAGTCTCCTCATTGCATACTTTAATACCTTCAATTTTTTCTTCTCTAATTGTTACAGCTAGCATTTCAAATACAAAGTTAAATAATAGAGGTGATAATGGGCATCCTTGTTTCACTCCTGATCTTTTTGGGAAGGCTTCTAACTTATCTCCATTGCAGATGATGCTTGCTGATGGTTTTAAATATATACTGTTTATTATTTTTAGGAAAGACCCATATCTTCCTTTACTTTCTAAGGTTTTCAATAGGAATGGGTATTATATTTTGTCAAAGTCTTTTTCTGCATATATTGAGATAGTCATGTGATCTCTGTTGGTTTGATTATTGATATGATTAATTGTATAGATGGCTTTCCTAATATTACACCATCCTTGTATTCCTGGTATAAATCCCACCTGGTCATAGTGAATAATCCTCATAATAAAGTGCTGGAGTCTTTTTGCTAGTATTCTATTTAAGATTTTTTCATGTATGTTCATTAAGGAGATTGCGCTGTAGTTTTCTTTGTTTTTGATCTACCTGGCTTTGGAATCATATTTGCATCATAAAAGGAATTTGGCAAAAATCCTTTGTTATTTTGTCAAATAGTTTGTATTGTATTGGGATTAGTTGCTCTTTAAATGTTTGATAGAATTCACTTGTGAATCCATCTGGACCTGGGGATTTTTAATTAAGCATTTCCTTGATGGCTTGTTTAATTTATTTTTCTGTGATGGGATTATTTAAATATTATATTTCCTCTTTTGCTAATCTAGACAGTTTATATTTTTGTAAACATTTACCCATTTCACCTAGATTGTCATATTTATTGCCATATACTTGGTCAAAATAGTCCTTAATAATTACTTTAATTTCCTCTTCATTAGAAGTGAGGTCACCCTTTTGATCTTTGATATGATTAATTTGGTTTTCTTCTTTCTTTTTTTTTTTAAATTAAATTAACCAGTATTTTATCTATTTTATTTGTTTTGTCAAAGTACCAGCTCCTGGGCTTATTTATTAGTTCAATAGTTCTTTTACTTTCAATTTTATTAATTTCTCCTTTAATTTTTATCATTTCCAATTTCGTTTTTATCTGGGGATTTTTAATTTGTTGTCTTTCTAGCTTTTTAATTTGCATGCCCAATTCATTGACCTCTTCCCTCTCTGATTTGTTGCTATAGGCATTCAAGGATATAAATTTCCCCCTGAGTACTGCATTGGCTTCACCCCATAGATTTTGATATGTTGTTTCCTCATTGTCATTCCTTTCAATAAAATCAGTAATTGTTTCTTTGATTTGTTCTTTTACCCACCAGTTTTGAAGAATTAGATTATTTAGTTTCCAATTTATTTAAAATTTTCCTTTCCATATGCCCTTATTGATTATGATTTTTATTGAATTATAGTCTGAAGAAATTGCATTTGTTACTTCTGCTTTCCTACATTTGTTAGCAATGCTTTTATGCCCTAGCACATGGTTAATCTTTGTATATGTGCCATGTGCTGCTGAAAAAAAGGTATATTCCTTTTTTCCCCTAATTATTTTTCTCCAGATATCTATTAGCTCTATTTTTTCCAACATTTCATTCATTTCCCTGTACTTGTTATTTATTTTTTGGTTCAATTTATCTAGTTCTGATAGGGAAAGGTTGACATCCCTCACTAGTGTGTTTTTATTATCTATTTCCTCCTTAAGTTCTTTTAATTTCTCCTTTAGAAATCTGAATACTATACTGTTTGGTGCATATATGTTGAGTACTGATATTTCTTCATTATTCATACTACATTTCATCAAGATGTCATTACCTTCCTAATCTCTTTTAATGAGATTTATTTTTGCTTTTGCTTTGTCTGAGATCATAATTGCAACTCCTGCCTTCTTTGTTTCAGTTGCAGTACAGTAAATTCTGCTCTACTCTCTAACCTTTATCCTGTGAATGTCTACCTGCCTCCAGTGTGTTTTTTGTAGACAACATATGGTAAGATTCTGGTTTTTGATCCATTCTGGTATCTGCTTCCTTTTTATGGGTGAGTTCATCCCATTCACATTCACAGTTATGATTACTGTCTGTGTATTCCCCTACATTTTGACTTCCTTCTTTGACTCTGTCTTTTCTCTTATCCCTCTTATCTTCTCTCTAACTTTTCACTTTTAGTCAGTCTCCCCCTTTCCCCTACCTAATGTTTACCCCTAGTTTTTTATATATACTTTTGACATATCATTCTATGCAATTTATCACTATAACCTCTAGGTATACTTCTTCTAACTACTCAGATGATAATAATTTTTAAGAGTTATCAATCCATATCATCTTTTCATATAGGAATACAAATCATTTGACTATATTCTTGCTTCTCTGTTAATTTGCTGGATCTATGAGTTTGAGCTTTTCTTCCCTGAAGGGGCTTCTTCTTTGCTCAGCTGATTAACTGGATTAGGCTGATGGAGCTGACCAGTTGTATTAATGTGCCCTGAGGCCAGATCTTCCCCAGCTGCCAGAAGACACTGAAGGTGAAAATGAAGGTATGGTAGCTGAAAGTAATTACCCTTGGTCCTCCTTTTTACTCCTTTCTGCCAGCTGCCTAGTCAGAACCCTGAGCTTTCTGTGGTGGTACCAAGGTACTCTGTCATGGTTGCAGCCTTTGCCCTGGGATCCCACTCAGCTGGATTCCTACCATGGCTCTCAGCCCAATAGGTGGGGGAGGGGTGTTGGATCTTTCTCTTATACCTGAGAATTCTACTTTATCTGGGTAAACTCTTCATCCTTGAGTCTCTGGTTTTCTGCCAGCTCTGTGAGACTGAAGCCCTCTGCCCTCTTCCCTCTGCCCTCTGCCCTCTGGAGATTTTTTCTCTGCACTATTCATAATTTGTATTAAGCCAGTTGAGCTGATCTGCAGAGATGAATGTGCCCTGAGGCCAAAATTTCCAGAGGCTGAGACCTAAGATGGAGTTGTGGTGGCTGAAGACAGAGACCAGCCTGCCCACTTCTCTCCTTCAGCTGCCTCCTTGCCAGCTGTAGTCAGAGGTCTGAGCTTCACGTACTTGTAGTAGCAAGGCACTCCATGCCAGTTGGAATCATAGGCCTGAGATCCCACCAACCACCCAAATCTCAACACAGTAGGTGGGGGAGGGCCATGGGACCTTCCTTTTATCTTTTCCTTAAACATGAGAATTCAACCTTCTTTGTGTACCTTTTAAGTTGAATCAAGCAGGAGGGTCCCTCAGATGTGTCTTCTTGTTTAATTTGATTTCCTGTTCCCCTTTGAGGTGCTTTGTTTTTGATTGGTATGGTAGGATTTTCACAGATGAATCTACTTTTGCTGTTTCTAAGCTGCCATCATGATGCTGTCCCTGACGTGATATTCTTGCAACATAAACTGTGATCATTTCACTCCAATATTCAACCAGTTCCAATGGAACAGTATTACATCGATCATCAAATAGAAAATTCCCTGTTTGGCTTTAATAACCTTCCATAACATACTTTTCTAGTCTTCTTACACCTTACAACCTTCCCCCACATACTCTGGGAAATGGGAATACTGGCTTCCTTGTTTTGACTCACAAAGGATATCCTATCTCTTAGCACTGATCTTTTTCATTGTCTGGCCCCTGCACCTAGAATTCTTTCTCTCCTTGTCCTTCACCTCATAGGCTTTCCAGATTCCTTGAAATTTTAGCTAAAATTATTTTACAAGGAGCTTTTCATAGTACATCTTAATCTTAGTGTCTTCCTTCTGAGATTATCCCTGGGTTCCCCTGTATTGATCCTTTGGTACCTACTTACATTTTGTGTCCTCATTAGACTATGAGTTCATTGAGAGCAAAGACTTTTTTTGTACTTTCTTTGTATTCCTCAAATATTCTTTGTATTCTTAGCACAGTGCTTGGCATATAGTAGGCATTTAACTAATGCTTTTTGATGACTTGTTGACTGGTTGTGAAGGTAAATAATATGTGAGGTTGACTAGGATTCCATATTATCCATCACTAAAGAAGGTTTTGAATTTGATTACAGTGGAGAGGGTCCTCTATTATGATAAAATAATAAATCTAAAGCTGAAACAGATCTCAAAGGCTATTTGGTTCAATCCTTTTTTTACTGAGGAGGAAATTGAAGTCAAGATTGGTGATTTGCTCAAGATCACATAGGTAAAAATGTTAACATAGTGAGAATTGAATCCATGTCCCATGATCTGAGAACCAGGAGTCAGTCTCCCATCCCCTCATTTTACAAATGAGGAAACAGAAGCATAGAAATGCTTGCACAAAGTCACACTGTAATTTAATGGCGGAGCCAAGATTCAGAGCCAGGTCTCCTGACTCTAAGGTCAAAGTTCTTTCCTAAATTTGTTATTTTTTCTCCTTCCTCAAAATGACAATGAGTTACCCGAAACCATCAACCTTACACTGAGTCTATTAAAGGAAGTAGAGGCAAGTAACACATGTTCCTAGTAAACAACCTCAAACTACCTGGATGATTTTTCCCTGATGCCAAAGTAATAGACTGAATTGCCCCATTTACTTAACAAGATCAATCCATTGCCTCCAAGGAGATGCAGTCTAACCCAGAGGGATGGATTTCCTCTCTTATACCAGTGCCTGCTGATGATACCTCCTTGAGAACGAACAATCAAGTTGTTAACATTCTTTCCAACAAATAAACACCCTCACTTGTCATAAATAAATAAAATAGTACACTTCAGATTCTTAATGAAAAGTGTCAGCATTGGAGCTAGGAAAGCTTGACTCCTAATTAAATCAGCATGCCTGCTTACTTTGAATGATCACAGCCTCAACAGCATGGTTAACCAACTACATGGCCCTAGAAGGGAGATCTCAAGCAGCAGGCCTGTGGAAACACTGGGCCAAAGGGTCATGGAAAGAGTGGCCAATACCCAGTAAGCCTTCATCAAAGACTGGCTGCTTGAACTGGAAAACAATTTCCACTCTCCTTAGTTAAAAGAGATCTACTCCCTCCTTATTTGAGAAGTTGACAAAGTCAGATGTGTAGAAGAGGAGGATGTTGGGTGGTAATACTTTAAAGCCTGGGGCATAAGTCAGAAACAATCAAATTACACTTTTTCAAAATGGATCTTCATATTTAAATACTTCATACCAAAGACAAGGTATCTCATACAAGCATATTCTACTGCACATGCAAATGGCCTTCCCTCTTCTCCAGGACTGGTTCTTCTCTGCTCTCTCACTCACACCTGCAAATGTGCTTCTGGTTGTGATACAGATGAAAGCCAATAGGATCCCTACCTCTCCCTCCTATGGGTCCTCAGGATCCTTAAGAAAACTGGGTATATATACAGCAACACAAAATAAGCCCCTCTGAACTGAGAGGATTTCTTGAAAGTAGTTTCTTTGTAAATATTGTTCAAGGCTTTCAGGACTAACTCCCCACTCCATGTCATTTCCTTACTTCCTCAGTGTTTTTTTTCAGCATTTATTAATACAAGTTATAAGGCATACATGCTATCTTGTACTCAGAAGTACCAGATTCTCAGATTTAGATGGGATATCAGAGGTCATCTAATTGGCAACATTACAATATAAGGTCCATCCTGGGCCTTAAAAATGTCCAGTGTCCAGAATTCACTTCCTCTTGAAGTAGCCCATTCTCTTTTTAGTCAATTCTTACTGTTATTTTCTTTTATGTTCTTTTAAGACAAAATAGGTCTTCTCAAAAAAATTCTCATAATTTTGCTCATTGCTCCTAGTTTTCTCTCTGTAGACAAACAAAATCCTTCTTTCACATGGCAGACCTCCAAATATCTGAATGAAATCATCATTTTCTTCTCTATTAAAAATATCCCCAGTTCCTTCAATAAATCCCACATAACATTCTGCCTCCCATTCACTGGACTCAATTCTGATTTATTGACAGCCTTCCTAAAATGTCGTATCTAGAATAATAACACTTATAAACTTATAAAGCACTTATCGCCATTGTCCTAAAGACAGAAGGAAAATTGGAGGTCACCTAATCAAATTCTTTCAAGACATCCCATGTAAGGCAGCTGGGACCCAGAGAGCAGAAAATGCCCAAGGTCACAATGGTAGGAAATAAAAGAGATGATATTTGAATCAAAGTCCTCAGGCTCCAATTCCACAACACCATTCTGTCCCTATCTTGATGGTCTACAAAGATTCTCTGCAAAATGTCACCCGTTAATCTGACCAAAACATAGTACAGTAGGACCATCATCAAATTGCCTTCGGTGGCTGCCACATCAGAGGTAACTTGTATTGTGCTTTCAGGAAAATAAAATGCCCAGGTCTTTTACAGATGACCACAATTTCCCTTTTCTTGTCCTACATGAATGAGGTGTTTTGTTTTTCTTTTTTTAACCTAAGCACTCATATGCTGTTCTGATACGATACTGGTTTCTAGCAGTTATGTATGTATAAATCGTGATTCTGTATCTACATTGCTCACCTCCTCAAGGACTAGAAAGAAATCTGTCTTTTTTTCTTAACACTGTATCACTGAAAATAAAAATAAAAAAAAATAAAAATCCATACCACCTGAATTATTTCCAAAAATCGAGAAGGAAATTATTACTCTGAACTCCTTTTATTAGACAAATATAGTCCTAATGCATACCAGGGAATGATAAAGAAAAGAAAGAGAACCATAAATCACTGTCACTAATGAATAGTGATGCAAAAAATTAAATTTAATAATAATAAAAGAATACAACTACATATCCAAATATTACTCACTGTTACTAAATTGGATTTATATGAAGTATGCAAGGAAGATTCAATATTCTAAAAATAATTATAAATTATCATTATAATGGAAAGCATCTCAAACTACATGATTATATCAATAGAAGGAAGAAAAAAGAACATGGATATAAAACCAAAAACTAGCATTATTATCAATGGAAAAGGGCAAGAAGATTTCTCAGTACATGCAGGAGCAAAACAAGTATGTCCACTGCTTGATGCTATTTTACAAAGTTTCAAAAAATGATAGTAATAGTAATAAAAGAAAAGAAAGAATTAAGTATGAGGATCTGTGAAGAAGAGCTGAATTTCCTTAGATGTAATTGAAATGTGGGTTTACACTAAGAAAACCCCAGAGAAGAAGCAAAGAAACTAATTAAAACAATAGCTTCAGTAAAATATTAGGATCCAGAATAAGTCTACAGAATCATTGCTTCTATATAGCAGTAACAAGCAAGGGGAAATGATAGAAAAAACATCATATTCAAAATAACTTCAAAATACATAAATAGCTAACAGTCAAATTATCAAAACACACTTATGATTCATACAAATGCGTTTAGAAAATATGCTTAATAATTAAATAAATGGATGGATAATCAATGTTCACAGTTGGGTCATATCAATGGAACAAAAATAGCAATGTTACTTAAATTAATTCCTAAATTTAGTGTTATACTCATTAAACTTGAAAGGATCTACTTTACAAAGAGACAAAATGACAAAATTCATTGAAAGCAGCAAAAGTTTACAAATCTGAAGGAGTATAATAAAAAGAAATATGATTAAAGGGGGAATGACATATCCAAACTTTGGACTATATTGCAAATAGAAAATCATCTAAACCAGAAGCATCAAATGCATGACGAGCACCCCACAAAACTCCTGAACCAGATAAAAATGTTATTTTGGAAATGTTAACAAAATACATAAAAATATAATCAAATATAGATTATGTTAATTTGTGTTTTTCTAAGTCAATGTGTGACTACAGGGGTTCATTTCTATTTGAGTATAATATCACTACTATAAAATATTTGATATTGACCATAAATACAAAGCAGGTTAATCCAGTGGATTGCAAAGAGGCAGAAACAATTGAAAGTGTTTGATAAACTGTAGAAAATAAATTACTGGGGTAAGAAATCCTTATTTGACAAGAAATGCTGGGAATACCAGAAATCAGTTCACAGAAATTAGTTTTTATGTCACCATTTCATACACTATAGCACAACAAACTTAAAAAAGGTGAGACTATAAAAAAACTTAGAAGAGAACCAGATTAGGCATCTTTTATAACTATGGCTAGGGAAAGAATGCTCTATGTGGGTTAGAACACATTTTTAAAGAGATTTTTGATTAAAATAAATTGAAAATTTTTTGCAGAAGCTTATTTAGTGCACCAAGGTAAGAAGGAAAAATGTCTATTAAGAGAAAGAAATCTTTGTATTATATACTTGTATAGATCTAATGTCTAAGACATATAGAAAACTAATAAAATAAAAAGACAGCGAACCATTGCCAATAAATAAATGATAAAAATATGTAGATATGTTTTTAAAAGAATTTTAAGCTTTTATAAAATATTGTTCTAATTCACTAATAATAAGAATAATGCAAGTAAAAAAATCCTTGAAGTTTTACGTAATACTCAGAAAACTGGAAAAGATAACAAAAGATGGAAACAGTCAATATCTGAAGTGGTTGCATAAAAATAGACACACTGATACATTTTTGTTCAGGCTGTGGATTGATTCAACCATTCTGGAAAGCTTTTTGGAATCATGCTTTTGTAAAGTAAAAATAATTACAAATATATCCCTAATTTTTAAAATTGAGACCACACTGAATGGCATATGCCTCAAGGAGGTCAAGGACTGCCATTGTATGCCCAAATATTCATTATAGCACTTTTGTAAAAGAATAAAAAAGAAAACAAAGTAGGTTCCTATAAATTGGGGAACAGCTAAACAAATTGTAGTGCATGATAGTAATGGAATATAATTGCACTGTCAGAAATGACAAATATGAGGAATTAAAGAAACATTGGAAAAAATATTAGAAAATATGCCACCTCACCACCTTCCACTCCTCTCCCCCTCACATGAAATACTATAGAGGTAAGAGACTGAGGGGCAAGAATGTTGAAAAATGTTATCAGACATATTCAATGTGTTGTTTGGTTTCACTGAAATTTTTTTTCTTTTTATCTTTATTACAAGGAGTGGCTTGTTTAAAGGGCACTGGGGTGGGGCATATTCAGAAATAAACATGATATAAAAAATAAATGGTATCAATAAAAAATGAAATGAGATTGGACAAACAGTAGGTCCCAAATCAGCATCTACTGAAAAATAACAGCTAACACTGACATACTACTTGAATGTTTATAAAATTCATTATGCAAATTTTCTTGTGTTAAATTTTTTATGGTTTCGACCTGAATATTTTAGTTGGTGGTCACCAGGGATTTTATTTCTAAATCCCAAAATGAATTATTCAAGTAAATGGAATTTATGGTAGTTTATTTTTACAATAGAGGGAAGATATTAATAATGAGAGAAAAGGGGAGAGAGAGAGAAAGCACTGGCTTCCCCTGGACCAGTTAGAAAATCTAAGGCACCAGTCAGGGGAAAGGAGTCTCAAGACAATGGGCCTTTTTTGGAGGTTCACACCTCCAGAAAGGCAAGGAAACTAAGTTAGCCTTTCACTCACCACTGTGACCATCTAAAAGGAAAGCAGTCTGAGGTTTCCTGCATGAGCTCCTCAGTCAAATGTCTTCACTCCAAGTCTGAGTGTCTGTCTTCCAGTGTCTCCTAAAGTGTCTGTCTTCCAATCCAAGTCCAAGTGACTCTTCCAGTCTCTCCTCCGAGTGACTGTTCTTCACTCCAAGGCCAAGTGTCTGAATCTTCACTCCAAGCCCGAGTGAGTGTCTGATCTCTTCCAGTCCCACTCGGAGAGACTGAATGATCTTGATCTATTGATCTATCCTGTGTGTCTCTGTTTCCTCTAAAGACTTTTTTTCTCTTATGTCACCTCCCCTACATTTTTATGTCTACCAATCACAGCAGAGGCTCCTCTCCAGGACTGTCCACTTAATGTATGAAATGGGGGTCACACCTTTTGTACTTAGGTAACACCTTTTTGTGGTTAGTTAATACCTTTTTGTAGTTAAAATGGGTAGATCTACTTTAAATATTGAATTAATACACTTTGGGGATTAAAATCCAAAAATAGACAGGGGATTATAATTTTATCTTCACTGTCAAGGAAGAGCTAAGTACCTTCATTGTTACAATCAGGAGATAGCCAAATCCAATCTTCATACTTGTTTTAATTTATCCTTTTTATTATTATATCACATGAATTTTCAAATATATCTTCCTACCTCCCCTTACCTAGAAAGCCACCCCTTGTAATGGAAATAATAAAGAAAAAATACAATCAGCAAAATTAACCAACATACATACTGACTGTATCTGAAGGGAGAGGCCTATATTCTTTTTTTTTTAATCCTTACCTTCCTTCTTGGAGGCAATACTGTGTATTGGCTCCAAGGCAGAAGAGTGGTAAGGGCTAGGCAATGGGGGTCAAGTGACTTGCCCAGGGTCACACAGCTAGGAAATGTCTGAGGCCAGATTTGAACGTAGGACCTCCCGTCTCTAGGCCTGGCTCTCAATCCACTGAGCTACCCAGCTGCCCCGAGAGGCCTATATTCTATACTCATAATCTCCCAGCTTTATAAAAATATGGAGGCTGGTACATTTATATATCAGGCCTTTATATTTTTGACCATTGTGTGTTTCTGTGTCTATGTCTGTGTGTTCTTAGATGAATCTCTAGGTCCAAGGATATGAAAGTTAGTATTTTTTTAGTGTTATTCCAAATTGTTTCCAAAACGTTTGGACTCGATCAATAGTGTATGAAGGTGTCTGTCTTTCCATAGCTCTTCCAACAATATTTCCATCTTTTGTCAAATCTGCCAGGGTTCTAGTTGTGAAGTGAAACTTCAGAGTTGTTTGGATTTGCACTCCTGATTTGAACCTATCTTTCTCTTGGCTGCCTTTTTCACTTCTCCTTCTGAAAAGTGTTTGTTCACAAACGACCACCTTTTCAATAGAGAATGGCTCTTGATGTTCACGTGTTTTTGTTTTTAGCCCCAGGCAGTAGTTGCCTCTTGGAGCCGCTGCATTTCCTATGCATTTATTAAGTGGTTACTATGTGACAGGCATAAAGCTAAGAGCTTTACAAATGTTATCTTATTTGATATTCATAACAACCTTGCTATGGTATAGTATGCATACAACATGCTATTATTATCCCCATTTTCATTTGAGAAACCTGAGGTGAAGAGAGGTTAAGTGACTTGCCCAGGGTTGTAAAGTTAGAACATTTGTGAAGTTGAATTTGAACTCGGGTCTTCCTGACCCCAGGCCTAGTGTTCTATCAATTGTGCCAACTAGCTGCTTCCAGACCCAAGAGAAATCTTGAACTGTAATCTAGGTGTTACCACTAATTTCTTATGTGATCTTGGGTAAGTTATTTTACTGGGTCTCTGTGTCCCAAAGTTTGCCTAAATGTTCTCTAAGGTCCTTTCCATATTTGACCTACTGTTCTACCGTGTTCTAGTCTCATGGTTTTCCAAGGGAGCCCTTGCAGAGATTCAAGAACAGAAGTCTTTCCTAACTCCCTCATCATCTCATCCTTCTCCTCCCTCTCTTCTCAATATGCAAACTCAGATTCTGGTCCTCTGGAAGAATTCTGAGTTCTGCTCCTTCAACCCTAATAGGCAGCTGGGTACCTTCCCTCCCACCAGGTAGAAAAACTACCCTAAGAATCCAGCAGAGCACCTCTTGGAGCAATGGGGCAGAGTAATTTGCTGATGGTGAACAAACATGTGAAACAAAGCCATCCAATCAGAGCAGAGCAGATTCTCTCCAGAGCCCAGGCAAGAGTTGAGGCAAGGAGGCAGAATTATCATCTGTGTTAGGGAGTGCCAGCCTGCCACCTCCTCGGGAGAGAAAAGACTAAGCCATAACCAGGCCATCACTTCTTAGGCAGTGTAACTTTCCTCCTTCTCCCATTTTATCTGGGAAAATGTGTACATATCTCTATGTTGGGGTGAGTGTATGCTGGGAGGAGAAGGGGCTGGTGAATCATGTGGGCGAATACCTCCTCAAAGAATAGCAGGGCCGGAAGAACCCTTATGGCCCAGAGTGTGGAATAGGAGGGCTATGAGAACCACTCAAGCCTAAAAAGCACCTAGGAGCTATGAGGGATAATATAGGCCAAAGTTGTCATTTTATAATGCAGGAAACAGAGGCCAGAAGAGGTTACATGGTGGATCGGTGGCAGAGCCAGGAGCAAATGGCTTGTGTCCTGAATAGCAATCGAAGAGGACTGTGTCCTCCATATTGAGTGAGTACACTGAACTAAAGAATTAAAAAAGGGCACATTTTTTCCTTCCCAATGATTCTCAGTAAGTATCAAATGATTATGGTACCCCTGGGCAATTCTTTTTGGTGAGTTTCTTGTGTGCGAATCATGCCAAGATTTACAAAGAAGAGGATATCAGAGCTAGTGCCTGAGATCTGAGAGTTCTTTAAAAGCCCATTAGAATAGCTCCTGGGCTTTGCCATCTTACAGCCTGCCCCATGAGTTATCCCCGCAGTAACTATCTCTCTGAATATCACCAGAAAAAGCTGGGGCCAGAGGCAATTTCCTTCTTTGGGGTTCCCAGAGGTACTCCAAAAGGTTGACAAGGAGAAGTCATTGTCCTCCCTGCCACTATCACTCCCTGCCCCCAAAAGGGCAGGCTCAGATAACGTCATATACAGACAAAATTCTGAGACCTAAATTGAAAGTTCAGACTCTCTGCCCAAGTAAGGAGGATTCCTTGGTGAGGCTTTATTTTTGCAGGCAGCTGGGTGTCACAGTCAGTAGACTTCTGAGTCTGCAATTAAGCAAGACTTGAGTTCAAATGTGGCCTCAGACACTTACTAGCTGTGTGACCCTGGGCAAGTCAGCTCTGTTTGTCTCAGTTTCTCATCTGTAAAATGAGCTGGAGGAGGAAATGGCAAGGCACCCTATTATCTTTGCCAAGAAGACTCCAAATGGGGTCATGCAGAATCAGACATGACTGAAAAGACTTAATGAAAATCTGCCAAAACTATTGATGCTTGGGGCAAGGGTAGGACTCAATGCCATCCACTGTCAGCCTTCCAGGCTGAGAACTCTGGTCCTAAAATGCCAAAAGGCAGCTAGAAACACTAGGCCAAGAAGGACTGGAAGGCTTAAGCTTTGCCTGTGCAATTTCAGGTGAAACCTATCAATACCAGGACTGAGAACAGTTCAGATGGCTGTCTAGGCCATGGCTGGTCCTCTCTCTCACATCGCTGGCCCTCCACGGTTGGGAATGGACAAGTGCTGAGGCGCCAAGGATTTGGGGACCTAGTTGGGTTTGAGGAACAATATGCAAACCCAACAATCAGTTCCTGCTGGACCTTGGCCAACTGCTAAGCTAAGCCAACTGTTTCTCCATCCTTTTACCAGCTCTCACTGGGCCCATTATTGTTAAGCTCTGCTGATTCTCTGATCCTACAGTTTTCCCTTCCCAGACCTCATTCTATTCTTTCAGGCCTCATTAATGATCATTTAAAATGCACTTGCTGAATACTGGCATTTTACTACAGGACAAATGGGCAGAATTTCAAAGTGATAGGCTAGCCATCTGAGAAGGGCAAAATAATGGCAAGGGGAAAATGGGGCTTCGAGGCCCTCATCTCCTATGGTCACTTGCCTCTCCGTTAACTGGTGGCTTCATGCTTGCTTGCCCAGACCATCTCTTTGGGGACACTGATGAGCCAGAGAGGTAGGTAAGCCAAATTAGAAGGGAACTCCCAAACCACATCACTGTGAAGGGGGTAGATTTTAATTCCCTCTATAAGGAAGGATTTCCAAATAATAGGATCTGTACAATAATTAAATTTGTTTTAATTCAGTAAACATTTCTTATCCAGCTACTCTATGAAAGGCATTGTGATATGTGCTGAGCATACATGGATTAAGAACAGAATAATCCTTCCCCTCGAGGAGTCTACATGGGGATTGGGCTGGGAAAAGCAAACGTGATCAAATAAAACGTAAGTACCAATGGAGTCCAAGTAATTTCAAGATGAGGAAAGCACTACCTGGGAGCTAGGGTGACATGAGCTGGCTATACCTGGGAGGGAGGGATTTTCGGAGGCAATGATGAGTAAGGAACTGATTCCTGACAGGTGGAACCATCTGGGAAAGAAGCCAGGGTGAGAGAGACTCCCTGGAAGGGGACAGCACAAAGATCAATTTGATTAGAAAAGAGAGTGGAGGGAAATGGAGAAGACCGAAGAATGAGCTTCTTGTTCCTGGAGGTATGCAAGAAGTCACTACATGAGCACTTGGCCGGGAATACTTATGACAAGATTCCTACTTCTACTACTCTTGAATTAGATGCTCTTCAACATTTCTTTGAATACTGATGGGAATTCCAGATACCTCATAAAGGTCAGGGGGAGATACATACAGACAAGAGGCGAGGGTCTAAAGAGGCAAGGTGTGCTAAAGTCTGCTCCAACTGCCTCTAAGAGACGATTGTTCAATTTTCAGTGTATTTACAGATCAGAAATGGGCAAAAACTACAAATCAGAATTAGATTTCTTGTACCACTGATTGTGGAGGCTTAAAGTAAAAGGCAGCTAGGTGGCTCAGTGGATATGGTTGGTGCTGGGCCTGGATTTTGGAAGGTTCCATTTTAAATCCAGTCTCAGACATTCACTAGCTATGTGACCCTGGACAAGTCACATAATCTCTGTTTGCCTTAATCCACTCAAGAAGGAAATGGCAAACCTCTTAGTATCCTTGCCCAATAAAATTCCAGAGAGGGTCATGAAGTCAAGAATATGTGTGAACAATTGAATGACAAGAAAGTAATGGAGAAAATATGAATAATGACGATTAAACTTAAAAGTCAATGGCGGCAAAAAAAAGTCATTGGTCCATTATTCCTCCAAGAAAGCCAGTAGTTAACCATTTATTAGCACCACAATGGGTGGAAGACAGCATTTTTGGTACCTACTTGGCCTACATTAAAGGCCAAAACAAACCCAACATGCTAACCAAACAGTAAATTAACATGGAGATTCTTTTAGAAATAGGGATTGGTTACACAAGTATCTATTGTATATATGTGTGTACATACAACCCCATTTATGTGTGTGAGTGCATATATGTGTACATACATGTATTCATCAGCCAATGGAAAATGAGGAAATGGGCATAAACACTCCCTGGAGGAATAAGCTATACTTTCTTCAAGAGATTTGTAAGTCTCTAGACAGAGAAAGTTTTCTGGTCAGCTGACTTCATTGTAATTAATATTTCAAACACGTCACTGCCCTACACACCAGGGCTAGCTGGCTGGCCGCATAACCAAAAAGTTGGCAACACTTATCATTAGTTAGTGCCCTCACCTTGCCCTTCTAGCACCATCTCCTCCCTTCTCGGTCTACTCTCCTCCTCTTCCTGTTTGCCAACTACTGTCAAGGCTAAGAAATGTCTTGGAGAGAATCAAATTACCATGGAGGTATTAATGGCTCTATGCTTTACATTTCCCCAGAGTATTTGCATTTTCAAAGAGGGTCAGGTCAAAGGATAATGCTTAGTGCACAAGAATGAATCCCTAATGGTTGAATTTCAGTCATTTAAAACTGGTCAGTGGGGAATGAATTTGGGTGGTATGTCGTGCCTGCCCTTCATATCGATCTCAACTTACAAATAGCATCAAATCCGACCAACACCAACTTCTGACCAGGTCAGTCATGTGTAAGTGTCTACCATGTGCTAAGTGCTTTCCAAATGCCATTACATCTGATCCTTACAGAAACCCTGGGAAGTAGACACTGTTATTACCTCCTTTTCACAGTTGAGGGAGACAGAAGTTAAGTGACTTGCTCAGGGTCACACATTAACCATCAAAGGCTGAGATTGAACTCAGATCAACCTCACTCTCAGTCTAACACTGTATCTTGTAGCTATCTAATGAGTATGCCTCAGACACTATCTATTCTAACTGAGTCCCAGAAAGGTAAAATGACTCATCCAACGTCATTAAATTTAAGGTTGGACAGCCAGGCTCAAAGGCCATTGAGTCTAATCCCCTCATTTTACCAAAGAGGAAATGGAGGTGCATGAAGGTTAGGTGACTTGATCAAGGTCACACATAAGATCACTTCTAAATCTAGAAGATATTTTAGAAGTCAGCTAACCAAAACCCTTTATCTTACAGAAGGGAAAACTGAGGCCCAGGGAGGACAAGGATATTCGCCCAGAATCACATAATCAATCAGTAGGTATTAATTAAGCACATCCTATATAGCAGGTACTGTGCTTAGGGCTAGATTTCCAAACACATAGAATGGAAATCTCCTTTAATAAATGGCACAAATCAGAAACCAGGTCTCCTGATTCCTAATCTAACATACTGTCTCTCATAACACACTATCTCTGGCTATGAACCAAATCAATGGCTACTTCCTACCCCTGCAACTCTGGGAACTGGGAACTGGCACACAGCCAGGAGGGTAGAAGATGGCAATGGATGTTCTTGGGAATGAGTTGGAAAGAAAGGCAAATTTAGTTCCAGTGATTCGCTCTTAATGAGGCTAGATTGGACAGACAACCCGATGAGCATGGAGATATGGATTACATGAGAATGTGTGTACAACCTGGATAATAATACCTACCTTCCTGGGGAGGGGTGGAAGAAGGGGAGAAAAGATAGATTGCAAAATGTCAGTAAACAAATACCCAAAATTGCATCAACACATAATCTGGAAAAAATTAAAACAAAAAATTTATTTTAAAAATAAGGGTAGAGCTAGATATAAGGGTAGGGCTAACACATCTTGGATGTAACACATGCTATATTAGACTTGATGGAATTATTTCATTTAAGGTAATATGGCTTGACTCATAGAGCAAAGACTTTTGGAGTAGACAATGGAAAGCCTGAGTTTAAATTCTAGCTCTACATCTAAACTAGCTTAATAGATGGTATCATCCAATTCCCTTCTTGTATAGATGACAAAGACCTAGGAAAGGAAAGGATTTGTCCAGGATCACTAAATCTCGCTAGTACTCTATAACATCTTTATATATTCTATCTCTCTCTATAACTCTACAACAACTGAGAAAGTGTGTGATCTAAGATAGGAGAATCCTCTTTTCTGAACCTCAGTTTTCTCACCTGTAAAATAAAGGGATTAGACTATACACTTAGTAGGATCATAGGTCTAGAAAAAGCTGAGGTACATCTCGTCTAACCCTCCTTATTTTACACATGGGGAAACTGAGGCCTTGAGAGATTAATGATTTGTTCACATAGGTAAAATGGATATAGAGCTTCAAGGAATCCCAGAAGTGTGCTAGTCCAAATTTCTTATTTCCTAGAGCAGCATTGGCAAACCTTTTAGAAATCATGTGCCCAAACTTCATCTTCAATCTGCCTGTGAAACCCCCACCTTACTCCATACATTGGAGAGAGGAAGTGCTCACAAGGGGATGCTGGACAGAGGGGCAGGACACATGAACATTGTCTTCAGGCACAGTAGAGAGGGGAAATGGAGCAGCCCCTCTGGCACACCAGGACACGCATGCCATGCCTTTGCCAACATGGTCCTAGAGGAAGAAACTGAATCCCAAAGAGGTAAAATTACAAAGTGATTTAGATTGGAAACATCAGAGGTAGGATTAGAATACAAGTCCACCACCTCTAGAGTCAATGCCCCTTTTACTGACACTGACATTCCACCTTCTAAGGGGCCTTCCTGTTCTGACAGAGACAAATCAAGTTTGGGGACTAAGAAATTAGACAAAGGTCCAAACTTTGGAAATAATATTCCAGGTCTAAGGACAAAGATTGGCATGTAAATATCTCCCCTATCCCAGTAGACTAAATATCTTAGGAAGCAATACAGATGGCCAGAAAAATGATCTTAAGAAAGAATATGCTTTTGTACCCATTTAACCATGCACTTGCTGAACCCCACATGTTCTCACTCCCCCCCCCTCTTCATTCCTGTGGATTTTTCCTTTATAAACCTTTCCCTTATTCAATAAACTTTGCTGGCAGTAGCTACGAGCTCTACAGTCCTTCTGACTCCAAAAGATACTTATCTATCTGGTCTTTTATTTCTCACTCCTACCTAAGGGACCCTCAGTCCCTGGACTGAGCCTTTGGGGCTCCTTCCCCCCTTGGGTGCTAACACTGTTCCGATGTTCTAGGTCCCTGGAATAATACTTTGTGTTCCTGTTGGTTTTATTAATATTCCTTCCACTTTTGACATTTTATTTTCAAAGGTTTCTTCCAAATGTCGGATTACATATTCGGGCCTCTAAATTCCTGTCCAGTTGAAACATGCTGTGTTTTGTTTTGTTCTGTTTTGTTTAACACTCCTTTCGCCTCTGACAATTTATATTCCAAGGACCTTCTCAGCTCTCATATTCTATTTTCTAGGGTCTACTTGCCTCAGTTTTCACAGCTATAGCATGGGCGTAATAATAACGCCTGCCTCACAGGGTTGTGGTGAGGATGCAATGAGGTAAGAATTGTAACACGCTGCATGGCACACAGTAATGCTGATGGCCCCTTTGAAGGTCCTTTCCAGCTAGCACAATGCGTGTTCTGTCCCTCCCCCCCCCCAGCTCTAATACTCCTTGTTCTATGTTCTAACAGATCTTTGAGCTCTAATATTTCTTCTCTAATTACATGTAATGAGAAGAGGTTGCAAAAGGATTCTAGTCTATTAGTATTCACTTCGAGTACACACGTGGAAAATGTATTCCGGGGTCAGCTGGGTACAGCAGGCTGGCGGGGGCTTCTGCCCACATCCAAAGACTGCTGTAGGAGGTGGGTGATCTCTGAGCTCTGTTTCCAGGGCAAGTAATGACAGGGCTGCCATAAATGCCATTTAACCACTTAAGTTTCTATTCAATTTGCCGTTCCCTTGTAAGGGATGCTGTCACTTTAAAGGCTTGCTTGGAATAAGTTAAAAAAGAAGTCCATTACTAAGGGCAACAGGGAAGAGGCTGGGAAATGCTTTTCCTCAACGACTATATGTAAATTCAATCCACAAGTCTCTGGGCCGGAGAAGCTGGGAGCCAAGGGTATGAAGACCTGGCAACTCTGGTCAAAGACAGACCCAACGAGTAAGGCAAATGACCCTGGAGACACAGGCATCTAGTTCTCAGGGGAATCCCAGCCTGGCTAAGAATTAGCCCTGCTCTCCTGAACCTCTTTTCATTTTCTGGTAGACCTGATTTCCCCAAAGCCACACACACAAGAGCGGGCTGAGTAGTTGCCACTGGGCTCTCGCCGGCCCAGCTCTAGCTCCCAAATCTCCAGAGATGACAACGAATGAAAAGGCTTCTATTCTTAATTGCTCAGGTTAAGGGATATGACTTCAGGAGCTACTTTTGGGGAAAAGCCACAGAAAGCAAATTAAGTTATTAAGTCCCAAGGCATTCTTGCAAATGGCCCAGCCTAAGCCAAGCCACGAGTTCAAATCCAGGATCAGACACTTACTACTAGCTGTGTGACTCTGAGCAAATCAGTTAACCTCTATTATTTGCCTCAATTTTATCGACTATAAAATGGGAATAATAATAGCACCTACCTGGCAAGGTTGTTGTGAGAATCAAATGATGTAATAATTGTTAGCACAGTGCCTGGCACATAGTGCGAATTCCCTTCTTTTCCTTTCTCTTTCCTCAACATGTTTTATTTACTACCTTCCCACATGATTCCACTTTCCAGCATGGTAGCCTGGGAGGACCAGACGTAGGTTCCCTGGAGTCAGTTTGCTCAAACTGTCAGACATTGGAAACAGTGGGTAATCAAGGAAGCAAGTATAAGCAGATAAATTAAGGAATCCCACTCCTGTGGGGAACAGGTGAGAATGGCTCTGAAGCCCTCTCAGTGCTATATAAAATTGTACTATTTAGGGCAAAGGAAGGATGGTGGTTACTTTTTTTTAACACCTTACCTTCCACCTTAGAATCAATACTGTGTATTGGTTACAAGACAGAAGAGTGGTAAGGGCTAGGCAATGGAGGTTAAGGGACTTACCCAGGGTCACACAACTAGGAAGTATCTGCAGTCAGATTTGAATCTCTAGGTCTAGCTCTCCATCCACTCAGCCACCCAGCTGCCCTCATGGTTATTTTTTTATTAAACAATTCTTGATCCATTTTGTTTTGACAAATAACCCAGGTATGGATCTGACATGGAACACTCCAAACCAACCCACTTAAAAAAACCTGCCTCCAGAAATTGCATCAATACAATCAGGGTGACTGACAGAGCCACTGAGACCATAGAGTTTCACTTCCTCATTCTATAACAGAGGAAACTAAGATCTAGAGAGTTTAAGTGACTTGCCCAGGGTCACACAATCAGTAAGAGTCAGTAAGATATATTGGATTCAAACTCAGGTCTGCTTGATTGAGAGTTCAGCACTCAATTCAGTATACCAACCTGCTACCTCTTTTTTGTTGTCACATCTAATGCTTTGGGACTCTGTTTTAGGGTTCTCTTGGCAAAGATACTAGAACCATTGGCCATTTCCTTCTCCAGCTCATATGGCAAATAAGGAAACTACATTTTTAGCCATATATATATAGTATACTGTTAGGCCTTTTTTCACTCTGCATCTTCCTGATAATGGACCCACCGAGCTAGAAGAGAGCTCAGAAATAATCTAAATCTAAGTCTAAGCCTCTGATTTTATAGATGAAGAAATAGACAGCCAGAGAGTGTGACTTCATCAGATAGTCATGATGATACTATTGTCCAAAGGTGGATTCTTATAGATAACAGAGAGCTTCTCAAGTCCATGGAGGAAAATCGGGACATTAAGACAAGTTATAGGTTCTTACTCTGGTTATATTTAGTGTGTGCCAAATTTTAGAATGTAGACATGCACCCTTTACACATGTAGTTATTCATTTCTAAATACCAAATGTCCTAGGCCCATACAAGGGCCATCAAAATCTATTTACAAGAACACTGATGAATCTGATGCAGAAGACTTTAAACTGAAAAAATGAAGGGGAAAAAGACACTACTCATATATACCTATTAAATCTGATACTGTAGAAATTCAAAGCTCTGATAAAGGAAGCATATCAGTGAAGAGGACCAGTGATTCACAGGAGATAGCTGATGAAAGTCATAGGGATAAATCTCATAGCCTGAGATAATATGGTAAGAAGGCTAGATTTTGAGTGAAAAGGCATGGATCTGTATCCTAAATGTGTTGCTTACTACCTGTGTGACCTTGAGCACATCATGTCCTCTCTCTGGAACTCACTTTCCTCCCTTTGTAAAAGAACAACATTAGACAAGATGACTTCAAAGTCCTCTTCCAGCTCAAAATTTATGATTCTATGGATTCATGAATTTACATGTTTTTCCAGTGCTTATTGATCACCTGTATATTCTATTTTGAAAGACCATTCTAATTCTTACAGTTTTCCTATATGTGGTGAATATTTTTATTATATAATTATCAGTTCCCTATTGATGTTGGATGTTGGTCTTGAATTAAAATTACTTAATATAAAGCACAAATTTGTTTATCTCCAATCTAGATATTTTTTTTTTCTGGTCCTAACTGCATTGATTTTATTTTTTTCAAAGGCTACTTGAATTAATGTAATTGAAATAATCTATTTTGGCTTTTATTTTGTCATATATGAATATGAATTCTACCTTCTCTATAATTATGAGATATATAATCTTCAACTCTCCTCTGTTTTTTTTAATAGTGACTTGTACCATATGGTATAATATGCTGATCTGAACCTATTTTCCACCGGGCTTCTTGTTTTCCTGTAGTTTTTGCCTTTTCCTGAGTCATTTATATTTTTGTATTTAATTAAACAAAAAATTGTCATGTATATTTCTCTAATATTCATCATTTATTATATTCTAATACAGTTTTATGACACATTTTTTTAGATTTTGAGATCTGGAATCATCAAGACCTCCTTACTACTTATATTCTAATAATACTCAAAAATTACATATTCTGATGCTTCATCGTGGCATGGAAATTATACTGCATTAATGAACACTAATAAAAATGACTCACAGTTCTATACAGTTTAAAGGCTTGTGAAATTCTTTAAATACATTATCTCCTTTGAGACTCACAATAATCCTATAAAGAAGATGCTATTATTGTCCCCATTTAATAGACGAGGAAACTGAAAAGTAAAGTGATTTTCCAGAGTCACACAGCTAGAAAGTCTCCAAGGTGGGATTCAAACTCATTTACTCATGACTCCCAGTCCATCTCTCCCTTAACTATACTGTGCTTCCTCTCCATAAGTGAATCCAGTTCATCAAAAGAATTGACAGATTCTATCTGCCATGATAAAAAGGCATTAAATATGGTTTGAACAACTTCCCAAGTCTGTATTTTCACAACTAATCCAGTACAGAGAATCTCATCAACAGTAACTTGGACACTTGATGATAAAATCTTTGACCACTATAATTTAAGAAATCCAGAAATATCAAATGGCCCTTGGCCCATGCAGGTCCTTCAACTTTGACAGTGATGCAGAGAGGGGTAAAAGAAGGGCAGCAGATGCTAAGAAGCATTCTTTCTTCTACTATCTGTAAATAACACCTTAGATGTTGGTCCTCTCTATGTTAAGTCCTTAGCTAGTGAGCAATGAGTAGATAGGTTGGTTAATGAACTGTGTCATACTAATTTTGACATAATCACTACAAAGGCAACAAGAAGGTAAATAGAAGCTGAAGCTCAGTGGAAGGAGAGCTCACAGATTCTCCTTAGAGATGAAAATAAAGGGATCAATAGAATTGGATTCATCATGCATCCTGATGCAATATGAAACAAACAGGATTTCATTAAACACTGAGTCAGCTTGTAGTCTAGTGCTGATGATAAGCAATATAAAATTATGCAAATATGTGATCAATCATGGGGATCTCCTTCTACTAATAAAGGTCACTGCCAATCTTTGACTTAATATGCAAGTTCTAGGGAGTTTCCTGGAATGATAAAGGTTAAGTTACTTGCCCGTGGTCATATAGCAACTAAGAATTTAAGAGGAAGAGGGAGGATTTGAACACTAGACTTATAGACACAAAGCCAAGCACACTTTCAATTATAACACTTAACTGATATTTGCCAAAATTTTACCATAAAAAACTCTGTTCATATTTAAAATGGTATATTAGTCAATAAGGGGCCAGACCATAGAACATGCAAAAGAAGCTCCGTCTGATATCAAGGAATGTGGAAGCCTGGTGAGCCTGTTTCCAGAAATATTTGCTGGTGCATGACAGAAGAGCCCTCACCAATTCCGATTATGTTTCCTGTTAACTTACAAATAGTAATGAGAAGTCTTTTAATTAGCTTCTTAGCCAGAATGAACGTGCAGAAAATGGCCAGATGAAATTGATCTTTCTTCCCTGGTAGCTTTCTATAAAGGAGGAAGAAAAGAAGAAAAAAGTCTCTGGGTAAAAAGATATAGCAATAAAGTGCTACTTACTACCAGCTGCCCTCTCTTTCCCATCAACCCACCATGTGGCCATGAACATATGGCTCTGTCTGTGGTTCTTCTCTTTTTAGGTGCATTTATTTTTTCCTAATCTCAGGTAAGTAATGGAAATCAAACTAACCAGGTTATTATTTTATGAACTTTGAAAGATAGAAAGCAATCCCTAGAGTGACTACAATCTATAGCAATCTGCTAGGAGCTATAGTAGTCAAGGGTGGGGAGAAGCCAGCCCTGAGAAACAGCCTGCTCAAGTTAACACAAGAGTAGATGAAATAAGCAGCTCAGAAAACATATCCTAGAAACATGGGAGTAACCTTTTCATTGGCTATGCCAACCCTAGGAATCAGCTTAGTGGGAGGGATGCTTTGCAGTAACCAATTTAAATTTGAAGCTACTCTCCCAGAGATCAAGTGGGTATAGAGAAGAGAGAAGGTGCTCCCATCTAATAAAGATGCTTTGCCCTTCTCTCTCTGCTATATATGCTTCCTAGGCAGAAGAGTAGTAAGGGCCAGGCAATAGGGGTCAAGTGACCTGCCCAGAGTCACAGCTGAGAAGTGTCTGAGGTCAGACTTGAACATAGGACCTCCCATCTCTAGACCTGGCTCTCAATTCACTGAGCCACCCAGCTACCCTCATCCCAAAGACATTTTAAGGATGAATCTAGAAAAAAGGCAACATACAAAAGTAAATAGAAAAGATCTGTAAACATAGCTTGTTAAAATCTTTTCATCATTAATTGCAATAGAGATATTACACTTCTTAGCACAAGCATTTACCTTTCCAAAATGGAGAGCACATGTCTGGTGGATAGAAAGGAACATAAGAGTCTGCAGGTAGTGATCTGGAGGTCAAGGCACAAGGGGGAAGAAAAGCACAAATTAGGAAGGCAGACATCTAATTGCCTTGTAAGCAGTCAGGTAGAGATCTCACTAGAGAGAAGGAGTCAGCCAGAAACAAAGAAAGTAAGCACATAAGAGATGTTTTGGAAAATTGAGATGCAAAATTAATATCAACAATGAGAATTTTAGGTTTAAGGAGGGAATTTAGGGGCTTTCTTTTTCTTCCAAATAACTCCAAATACTCTTAAGGCCAACTCTGTTCAATAAGGTAGGTGATTAAATTATCAAGCTGGGTGATATTCTAAACAAAGATTATTTCACAAAAATTGCACCATGAACCAGAACACTTCCATGGTGAAGAAATTGGCACTAGGTCACAATTCACTACTTTGACATCACACAGAACCACTCAAATGTTTCTAAGTTTCCATAATAAGATTGAGTGAGTATTTGATTTTGGGGGATGGATTCCACATGAAGTGAGTGATGTCAAATAAACCAGTCTATACTCTGATCAGGACAAATGCTCTGCCTTGCATCTTGAAAATATTGGAGCTTTTCATTGTTTGGCTTTGGTATTTTATTTCTCAATCATACTGACATATCAGATTCATCATCAATTTCACACAAATATGCTTTAAAACACTTTCTATCCTAGAATCTATAATAAATATTGATTCTAAGGCATAAGAAGAATAAGGGACTAGGCAATTGGGGTTAAGTGACTTGCCCAGGTAGGGTATCAAGTGATTTTCCACCTAGGAAGTGTCTCAGGCCAGATTTGAACCCAGTCCTCATCAATTCCAGACCTGGCACTCTATCCACTAGCTGCCCTCAAGTATACTTTTATTGGCCACTGAGAAGACATATCAAAGCAAAATATATTTAATCAAACAGCATAGCAAATTGAGTGACCAAAAATACTCTCTACATAATTGGTGGGAAGAGCCAGTGAAATGGCGTAAGTCAGGATTCAGAGTATTGTCAGGGAGGAACAGTGAGTAGACAGAAAAATATTTCAGATTTCAGCCATTTTTCAGTCATATCTGACCCTTTGTGATCCCATTTGGGATTGTCTTGGCAAAAATATTGCAGGAGTTCGCCTTTTCCTTCTCCTGCTTATTTTACAGATGAGGAAGTTGATGCAAACAGGGCAAAGTGACTTGCCCAAGGCCACATAGCTAGTAAGTGTCTAAAGTTAGATTTGAACTCAGTAATAAGAGTCTTAAAAAATACATTTTTAAAATTTATTTATTTAATTAGAATATTTTTCCATGGTTACATGATTCATGTTCTTTTCCTCCCCTCCTCCCACCTCCTCCTGTAGCCAATGAGCAATTCCACTGGGTTTTACATATATTATTGTTTAAAACCTATTTCCATATTATTATTTGCAATAGAGTGATCAATTAAGTCAATGTCCCCAATCATATCTCCATCGAACCATGTGATCAAACAGTTGTTTTTCTTCTGCATTTCTATTCCCATAGTTCTTTCCCTGGGTATGGATAGCATTCTTTCTCATAAGTTCCTCAGAATTGTCCTGGATCACTACATTACTGCTAGTAGAGAAGTCTCATTGTACTGGATTGTACCACAGTGTATCAGTCTCTGTGTACAATGTTCTCCTGGTTCTGCTCCTTTTACTCTACATCAGTTTCTGGAGGTTATTCCAGTTAACATGGAATTCCTCAATTTCTTTATTCCTTTCAGCACAACATTGTTCCATCACCATCAGATACCACAATTTGTTCAGCCATTCCCGAATCTATGGACATCCCCTCATTTTTCAGCTTTTTGCCACTATGAAGAGTGCAGCTATGAATATTCCTGTGCATGTATTTTTCCCTATTATCTCTTTGGGATACAAACCCAGCAGTGGCATGGCTAGTTCAAAGGGTTAGCATTCTTTTAAAGCCCTTTGGGCATAGTTCCAAATTGCCTTCCAGAATGGTTGGATCAATTCACAACTCCACCAGCAATGCATTAGTGTCCATATTTTGTCACATCCCAAGAGAAGCCTTCTTGATTCTAGGCCTGGTGCTCTATCCACTATGCCACCTAGCTGCCCCTGTAGACCAATATAGCTGGATTATAACACATGTGTAGGGGGAATATAGGGTAAGAAGACTGGAAAAGTAGGAGTGATCCAAGATGGGAAGAGCTTTAAATGTGAAAGGATTTGGTCTTGAATATAGTAGGGAGCCACTGGAGGTAGTGGGGAGCCATTGCAGTTTACTGAGTAGGAAGATGATATGGTCATATCCTGTGCTTTAGGAAAATTGCTTCAGCAGCTAAATGGAGGTCAGCGTGGAGAGGGGATGGACTTGAGGAAGGGAAACCAACCAGAAGGCTGCAATAATCTTGGCATGATACAGGCAAATGAAGGCTTGTATCATAGTGGTGGTTATGCAAATTGAGAGTAAGTGACTCTATGGGAGATAGTGTGAAAGTAAAAATGGTAGGATTAGATAACATATTAGATATGTGAGAAGAAAAAAAAAACAAAGTTGAAGATGAAACTAAAATTGTGGTCCTGGGAATTCTGATAATGTTATTGTGCTGTTCAATGCTGGATACTTTTGGTCATTGTATCATTTTGTTTGGGTGTAGCTTCTTTGTTCTTTACTGGCATCTCTCCTGGTTTTGTGATCATCAAACTACTTTATGCTATCCAGTATTCAGTCTCTTCAAGTTTATCTGATGATCCCTCCTACAATCTTCTGAAGGTACAGTGACTAGTAAGCCTCTCTCTGACAAGAGAAAACTAAAGCTTTTTAGCACATAGGAATGTGTTTCTAAGAGCCACATGCCAATCTGGAAGAATGTTCTCAGCTATTATTCATTCTTATGTCCATTCTTCTCCAATCTAAAATTCTTGGCCAAAGATATTTATCTGACTTGGGTTTATAAAATTCCTTTTCATTCCTAATAATTCCTTGATTATTATTTTTTGTCTACCTCACGGAACAAAGCTCGACAGGAGGTTTGTAAAGGTTGTAATGAAGAGTTTGTTCCCAGGACATTTCCTAATCAGAATTCAAACTTTATTATTATAAAGAAAAAAGGGTAGGTGAATAAGGCAGAGTCATTGTCCTGATCCCTCTTATATATTAGTGAATTTTTTATGTATACTTTCCAACAAGTACTAGGATCTTTTTAGTGATGTATTCTGATTTCTGTAGATATCAAGCTTCTATGGAAAGACCAGGAGAAATGTTTAGCTTTTACTGTTTCTGTTCCATCACCACACATGACATCATCTACACAAAAGTGTCCTAATAGTCTAGTTTCCTTCCAGATTCAATCTGACTTCAGCCAAGACTCTAATGGTCTATTTGAAGGCACTAAATCTATGACTTTTTCAATATTTTCAGCAGTGACTAGAGACATCTTTCTGTATGATCACACATGTCTTTCCAATTTCCTTAAACTTCTGGCACTAATCTCAAATTTGTGTTCTCAGTCTTACTTCATTCCCCAAAAAACTTCATTGACAAACTTCTATGAATATGTCTACATTCTAAACTTTCAGATTTCATTGAATATAAAGCTTCATATTATTTTTTGTTCCAAGTAATAGCCATTCATTCTTATGTTAAAATGAAATTTCTATTTCCCACAGCTCACAGTACAATAATCAATAATAATGTTGCAACATGCCCCTACCATAATCACTGCTCTGTTGTAGAACAAGTTATGTTTCTCCCCTGGATTGTTAACTCTTGATGTTGGAGAGAAAGTACTTTGTAAAACCATGTAAACGTGAGCCATTGTGAAGATGATGAGAATGGTGAGACGCATGTATGAACAGGGAAATAGGGGAGCTTTAAAGCAATTTTCATCACTAGTTTCTTTATCTAGGCAATGATACTGTTTCAGCCTTACTTCTGGGTGTTCAGATTCCATACAGAGACACATAGATTAGCAATCTCCTACAGAGGAAGCCTACTATATCAGGTTCACAGGAGACAAGTGGATCCTCTGGAAGGGAGCCCAGACACACACAATCAGGACCCATAGAATGAAGAGGCTTAATACAAAGAAGACAGAGCTGGAACCCCAGGATTGAAAATTCCATCAAGTTTCCTTCCCAGCATTAATACTCAGTTAGGAGTTTGAGAAACCTTCCCAGCTGTTCAGGGAAAGTGAAAAGAAAATTAGCAATGCTTTGAGTTCCTGACTGGGTCTTTATGGGCCTGGTTTGCTCCTGGAGTGGTGAGGTTGCAGTTCTGCTAAATTGGCTACAGTTGCCCCATGGAGGTATGCATTTGTTTACACTGAAAACATCTGTAGCTTTCAGACCCTGGACAGCAATTCCCTCAGCTCTGGCTGATTCAGCAATACAACCAACACCTGGCCACTGTCATTCTGCTTCCATAAAATGGGAGTTCACTCAGACATTCCCCCACTGCCACACACATTTCAATAAGTTATGGGTGACCTTCAACAATCAATGTATGATATTACTGATATGGATACTCCCTCCAGAGGTGCAGATTGCAACCCACCCACATACTCTCTTACTAAGCAATCCTTTTTAATTCCTTTCCAAAAATCAATTATATGGTATCTTCCCATCACAACTGATATGTTCTAGGTTCTTTACCATTTCATGTGTCTAAGAGTAATGCTTAAACTGTTCAAATGACACAACCACTTTTCTGATCATATATTTCCTAGATACTTCTTGTAAATAGCCTGCAGATGCTTTCACTACAACTTCCTGTTGCCCATTGAGTTGCCTGCAATTTTTTTCCCCAGAAATTGAGCTGTTCCATGAATCATAATCATAGGGAATCTTAGGAAGAATGTGGATATTTTTAATGGATATCAGTTAGGGAGCAGCTGGTATTGCTGAAAATGATATATAACTTCCTAAATAGAACAGTTCCCTGCCTCTTCCTCCAATTCATTTATGAGTCTAAGCAATTATCAATCTGAAATGCTTGTCTAAGACATGTTTCCTATTGGACTAACTCAATGGATTGCCCATTCAATTGTCTCTCAAGGTTGAGAAATTGGCATTTTTATCCATTAGGTTTTTCTTATGAATTGAGCCAATTTCATGGTTTTCTTTAAAAAATTATAGTCATAAATCTCATTGAGGATGCTCTAGATATTTTGGGAATTGATATCATCAGAATAACTTCTTCCACAAAAGACACATCTAGAAGATCATACCATATATGTGGAATTTCTGTTCCATATTTAGTCTGTGCAGGATAAAGATGGAAGATAGAGGCAAATACCTTTGGCAAGCATGTTATCTAATTTGTATTCCTTGCTTACTATAGGTAATTTAGTCAACAAGAATTCATTAAATGCTTATTATGTAGCACACTATGCTAGGTGCTGGGGACAGAAATGCAAAACTGAAACATCCATTGCCTTAAAGCAACTTATATTATAGTAGAGAAATAACACATATAGAGATACATATGTACAAAACAGATACAGAGTAATTGGTAGGAAAGCAGGGATGGGGAGAGTACTAGCCAATGAGGAGATCAAGATAGGTCTCAAGTAGGAAGTGGTACTTGAGTTCATTCTTGAACAGTACAAGGAATTTGAAACAGGTAAAGTTGATGATGAAGCATATTCCATGTATGGGAAACAACTTGGACAAATCTACAAAGACAATAAGTTCAGTTTTGCACACATTGAGGAAGAGGAGGAACATTGAGGAAATATGTGCATAGTTCATTTTGTGGAAAATGTCATATAGGCAGTTAATAGCATTGGATGATCTTACTTGCTTAGAAGTAAGATTTGAGAATGTGATGGGACTTGTTAAGATCCATAATAAAGAGAATGTCAAGAGTAGAGAATGGAGCACAGGGCAGAATGTTGGAGGATATCGGTGTTCCCAGTCTTTATTTTAGTCACTATTTTGTCCTTGTGACTAATTTTGCTTAATCTACTTTAAGGCAATACTATTTCCACAGGCTTTCCTTTATAACCTCCCCTTCCATTCCTTCCAACTCATTTGTCAATGGTTAACCTAGTGTTTGAATTGTACTTAACTTACTGATATTTTCATTCTTTTTATTTAGTTATCTAATCCCCCCTCTTTTCCCTTCTTTTCCCCCCATAGCTAATTAATTTAAAATTCCCCTATTTCTTCTCCTCTAACTTCTTTTTTTTCTTTTTCCATCCACACTTTTCCCTAAAATGGATTTCTCTGCAATATCAAAAAAATAAAAGTCCCCAAAGTATAAAGCAGCTAGAGTAAAGCTAATGTCTATGAATACTCTTGCTCATCAAAAAAGGAGAAAGAAATGATAAATGTTCTTATAGCGTATAAGAAACAGGTCAAAAGCTCAGAGAAATACTTTCCTTGGACATATTTCACAGAAATACCCTAAGCAGACATCAATTCACTGAAGAATAATAAAGACTGATTACAGATACAAATAATAGTGTGCATATGGCCTTTTTTAAAACTATTGACCTCTTTGGATCATATACCTAGCAATGGAATCTCTGGGTCAAAGTATAAGAAAATTTTCATCACTCTCTTCTCAAAATTCAAAACTGCTTTACAGAAGAGTTATACCAAATTCCTAACTCTATCAGCAATACATCAGAGGCAATATTAATTATTCCATAATTCCATCAACATTGACTATTTCCATATTTTGTCATCTTTGCTAATTTGCTAGGTGTGAGGTAAAACGTTTGGGGTGTTTTGAAATAGATATAAAATCTACCTTATTATTAATAATTTAGGACTCTTTCATCTGCCTGTTCATAGGCTGAAATTTATCTTTTGAAAATTGTTTGTTCATATCCTTTGACCACTTCTCTATTGGGAAATGGCACTTAATCTTCTAAATTTCTATTGTTTCCATATCTTAGATTTCAAATGTTCAACAGAGAAATATATTTAACATAAAGATATTTTTCTCAATTGACCACTTTCCTTGTTGATTAAGAATTCATCCCTTATCCACAGCCATGAAAGCTATATGTTGTTTCTTTTCTAATTTTTAATGACGGGATTTTTAATATGCAGGTCACATAACCATTCCACATTTATTATGGCATACAATGCAAGATGTCAGTCTAAACCTAATTTCTACTAGATTGCTCTCTGGTTTTTCCAGCAATTCTTGTCAAATAGGCAGTTATTTCCTAGGTAATTTATATTTTCAGGTTTATTGAACACTGGGTTATTGAGTTCTGCAACTTCATTTATATTCTAAGTAAGTATTGCCCTTGACCAGAATTATCTCTCCCCTTGGCAAAAGGGATCAAGGATTTCTAGTTGAGGCAGTTTCTGGGCTTTTTTGGCCTCCTCATTGTGGCAAATGCATTTACAGGAAATTGTGAGTAGGGGTAAAAAATCTTTTCCTCTATCTGTTTTTCAGAACCAATATCTTATCTCAATATTTCAAATGAGCATCATTGTAGTCAGGTATATTTCTTTTGCTCTTTCCTTCAAATTTGGTGTTTATTTTTCAGCTTTGTCTGAACTCATTGATGTGTTCATTGCCATTAAATAACTGATCTTGAAATGACTCTTACATTGATAGCCAGTTAGTTCCCATCTGTTAAGGTATAATCAATTTCCTTTTTAATAATGTTGTTCAGCCATTATCTGGCACCTTCTGACCCTTCTAGTAGAAAGAGCTTGTGATATATAGGTATGAGGTTTCTGAGGAGCCAATAAACCTTTGGCCTCTTCCACTTCTTAATCTGGAACATTATTTCCCAGCCAATTTTTCCAATATCCTCCCCCTTTCTCTCACATCACCATTTAAATCACTATCAATGGCCACACTCTTTGTGGTGGCAAAAATTGGAAAATGAGGGGATGCCCTTCAATTCGGGAATGACTGAACAAATTGTGTTATATGTTGGTAATGGAATACTATTATCCTAAAAGGAATAATGAACTGGAGGAATTCCATGTGAACTTGTGTAATTTGAATCTATTACCCTAAAAACTATGATCCTCACTACTATTCCCAGCACCCTACTCTCTTTCTGTCATTCTGTGCTGACATAGACAGTAGATAAATTCAGTGGAGTTCTGTCTCTTGGGCTCTTTTTTCTTTATGTGGTGGTTTTGGTGGAGCGAACTTTTTTTAGCAAGTAGAAAACTTAGTCACGTGGTTCTATTTTGTCAGATAATAAACTTTATGAAAATGATACTTGAAGTATTCAACTTTAATTTTAAATCCTACAAACTGGAATGACCTCCAGGAGTTGATGCAGAGTGGAAAGAGCAGAACTAGGAGAACTTTATACACAGAGATGGATACACTGTGGCACAATCTAATATAATAGACTTCTCTACTAGCAGCAATGCAATAATCCAGGACTATTATGAGAGACTTATGAGAAAGAACATTATCCACATCCATAGTAAGAACTGTGGGAATAGAAACAAAGAAGAAAAACAACTGCTTGATCACATGGCTTGATGGAGATATGATTGGGGATGTAGATTCTAAATGATCACCCTACTGCTAATATCAATTATATGGAAATAAGCTTTGATCAAGGACACATGTAAAACTCAGTGGAATTGCTCATTGGTTATGGGAGGGAGGTGGGAGGAGGGGAGAGGAAGAACGTGATTCATGTAACTATGGAAAAATGTTCTTAATTAATTAATTAATTAAATGAACTTTAAAAAATCAATTTCAATGGTTCAGAGGGACCTGTTGCATTCTTGGGAGGACATCTCTAACTCTGAAAGATCTGTTGCTGATATACAAGCTTCAATTATCTTCATGATGAATCTCTTGCTTATCACCATGAATACTGCAAGGTAAGATGAGTTCCCCAGGAAATAATATTTCATTTTTGCCTTTGAATGCAAACCAACAAAGCCAGTTCCTTTTTTTCCCTCTCCAAGGCTAAAATGTGAGTCATCGACTCATTTAGCTTCAAGTTCCTTCTGTCTTCTCATTTCATTCATAGCAAGAAGGTCAAGATTAATTTGGTTCACTTCTTCTAGCAGTATCAATCATGCCATGAAGATCTCCCATTTAGAGTATGAATGGTATGGGGAATTTTTATAGACTATTTTAAAACTTTGTGATTTGTAGCAGATAGAGTATATAATGGGACTTGAATCAGAAAGAGCTAGGCTCTTTCTGGCCTCAGACACTCACTATATGTGTGACCCAGGGCAAGTTGCTTAACTTTTTAGGCCTCCAAAGAGGAGATATTAGTATATTGATCACAGTGTTGTTGTAAGGATCAAATGAGATAAAAAGAGGTACAGTGCTTTGCAAACATCCATCAAAATGCTATTTAAAAGTCACCTCTTGGACTTCCAGGTTAACATGGCTACAATCTAGACGCGGACTGCCTCCTCTCCCCCGGCACTGAATGAAATAGACTACCTCAAAAGAGCATAAAAATCATCTTTGGAAGAATGGAGGGACTCTCCAGTAGGCCACAGCAAGAAGGTACGTGGGGTTTGAGCATTTCCACACTATAAGAGGGAGAGAAAGCTCACACACAAATGTGAGCTAATCTACCCTCCCCCACATCACTTATGGAGCCAGAGTAGGGACCAGCCCACTTACCGGAGACAGCAAGTGAGTGAGAAACATCTCTGTCGGGGGGGGGGCACACCAGGGTCCTTGGGATATAACGAGGACTGCCAGGGAACTACCCCTCAGAGTGGTTTCATAGGAGACCTCTGCACACTGGAGAGTACAAAGACCACAGGGGCAATTGCAAACTGTGAACGCCAAACTGCCTGAGGCCAAAGCTCCACTCCTCTCTGCAGTGGACGGGGGCACTCCAGGGTCCTTGGGAACTGACAAGGTCTACCTGTGAAAACCTCAGAGCGGTTTCACAGGAAACACTTGTGCACGGGAGAGAAGAGACCACAGACCACAGGGGCAGGCAAGCTAACAAATCTCAGAGCCTGGGAAGAACCAGCCTGAGGCAATAGTATCAAAACCTGCCCATCTCACTCAGACCTCTGACTAAAAAGGAAAGGGAAAAATGCCAAAGGGACAGCTCATAGTGCCCAAGATCAACCATCCAAGAATAAAGGGGAAAAAGTGACTACTGAAAACTTTTATGGACGGTAAACCCAGGCTACAGAGGAAAAAGAGGATGAAATTCAAACAAAATCAATACATGCCCCCCAAAATGGAAATTATCCACAAGATCTGGAAGAACTCAAAATGGAGCTTATCCAAAAGATGGAAACCTTCTGGCAAGAAAAATGGGAAAGAATTCAGAAAATGGTCAACAGCCTGACAGACAAGAATTCCCAATTGGAGAAACAGCTGGAAGCCTCAAACAGAAGGGCAGACCAAACTGAAAAGCAAAACCAGTCCTTAAAGACCAGAATTAAGCAACTTGAACACATTGATCTTGCAAAAGAACAAGAATTAATAAAACAAAGTAAAAAAATTAATGAATTAGAAGAAAACATAAAATATCTCACTGACAAGGTGACAGATCAGGAAAACAGAGGAAAGAGAGACAATTTGAGAATCATTGGTCGACCTGAAAAACCAGAGATTAACAAAAATCTCGATGCCATACTAAAATAAATCATCAAAGAGAATTGCCCTGATATTCCCAAACAAGGGGGCAAAATAGAAATAGAAAGAGTTCATAGAACACCCTCTATACTAAACCCCCAAAAGACAACCCCCAGGAATGTAATCCCCAAATTCAAGAGCTTCCAAGCTAAGGAGAAAATCGTACAAGAAGCTAAGAAAAAGAAATTTCAGATACAGAGGGGCTCCAATAAGGATCACACGAGACCTAGCAGCAACCATGCTAAGAGACCACAAAGCCTGGAACACGATATTCAGAAAGGCAAGAGAACTGGGTCTTCAACCAAGAATCAGCTACCCATTAAAACTGACTATATACTTCCAGGGGAAAGTATGGGCATTCAACAAAATAAAAGATTTCCAAATATTTGTAAAGAAAAGACCAGAACACAGTGGAAAGTTTGACATACAAACACAAAGAGCAAGAGAAACATAAAAAGGTAAATATGAAAGAAAGGGAAAAGGAGAAACATGTTTTTTTTTCTTTTATTCAAACACTCTTCTATAAGTGCCACAATTAAATCAAATTATACATGCTAACATATAGGGGAAATGTTATGCGTAACTTTCAAAAATTGTATGCATTAATAGAGCAATCAGAAGAATCACTCATAGGGAAAGGTCAGGGCATTAACATGATTTGGAGGGGGGAAACAAAAAGAAAGAAAAAGGGAGGGGAGAATCAATTATGGTAGTAAGATATACAAGAAGAAATAGAAATAAATTAAACAGAACATACTTTGTCACACAAAGATACACACGGGAAGGGGAGGGGAGGAATTCTCTCATAAGAAGGAGAGGAAGAGAGTGCTAATTGATATTACTTAAACCTTACTCTCAGTGAAATCAACTCTGAGAGCTTAGAACATCTAGATCCATTGGGATCTTGAACTTTATCTTATCCAACAGAGTAAGAGAGAAGGGGAAATTAAGGAGGGGGAGGGGTGAGGGAGTATAAAAAGGGAGGGAAGGAGATGGGGGAGAAGAAGGGAACAAAGGGAGGGGCTAGAAAGTGAAGCATATCAAGGGAGGGGACTAGAGGGAATTAATCTAAAAAGATCACTGATTTAAAAGGTTATAGCTAAGTAAGAAAGGTCAGAAATAGGGGAAGATATCAAAATGCCAGGGAATACACAAATGACAATCATAACTTTGAACGTGAATGGGATGAACTCACCCATAAAACATAGACGAATAGCAGAATGGATTAGAATCTAAAACCCTACCATATGTTGTCTTCAAGAAACACACACGAGGCAGGTAGATATACACAAGGTCAGAATTAAAGGATGGAGTAAGACCTTTTGGGCTTCAACTGACAGAAAGAAAGCAGGAGTAGCAATTACGATATCTGACAAAGCCAAAGCAAAAATAGACCTGATTAAAAGGGATAGGGAAGGTAAATACATCCTGATAAATGGGAATATAGACAATGAGGGAATATCACTAACCAACATGTATGCACCAAATTGTATAGCACCCATATTTCTAATGAAGAAACTAGGAAAATTGAAGGAGGAAACAGATAATAAAACTATACTAGTGAGAGATCTGAACCAACCACTATCAAATTTTGATAAATCAAATCAAATAATAAATGAAAAAGTGGTAAAAAAGGTGAATAAAATCTTAGAATAATTAGAGTTGATAGATGGAGAAAAATAAATAGGGACAAAAAGGAATATACCTTCTTTTCAGCAGCACATGGCACATTCACAAAGATTGACCATACACTAAGTCATAAAAACATGGCATACAAATGCAGAAAAGCAGAAATAATTAAAGCAAACTTTTCAGATCATAAGGCAATAAAAAATAATGATCAGCAAGAGTACATGGAAAGCAAAATCAAAAATCAATTGGAAATTAAATAATATGATGCTCCAAAATCATTTAGTTAGAGAATAAATCATTGAAACAATTAATAATTTCATTGAAGAAAATGACAATGGTGAGACATCCTTTCAAACCTTATGGGATGCAGCCAAAGCAGTACTCAGAGGAAAATTCATATCCTTGAGTGCACATATTAACAAATTAGGGAGGGCACAGATCAATGAATTGGACATGCAAATCAAAAAACTTGAAAGAGAACAAATTAAAAACCCCCAGAAGAAAACCAAATTAGAAATCCTAAAAATTAAGGGAGAAATTAATAAAACTGAAAGTGATAGACCTATTTAAATAATACCTAAGAGAAGAAGCTGGTACTTTGAAAAAAACAAATAAGATAGACAAAGTATTGGTCAATCTAATTAAAAAAGGAGAAAAGAAAAGCAAATTAACAGTATCATAGATGAAAAGGGGGACCTTACCTCCAATGAAGAGGAAATTAAGGCAATCATTAAAAATTAATTTGCCCAATTATATGGCAATAAATATGCCAATCTAGGCGATATGGATGAATATTTACAAAAATATAAATTGCCTAGACTAACAGAAGAAGAAATAGAATTCTTAAATAATCCCATATCAGAAAAAGAAATCCGGACTTCCGTGTAATCATGGCTGCAATCTAGAAGACACATGCTTCCTCTCCCCGACACCGAACGAAATAGACTACAACAAAGGAGCATAAAAATCACCTTTGGAGGAACAGAAGGACTCCCCAGTAGTCCCCAGTACCCCACAGAGGCGAAGGTACGTGGGGTTTGAACATTTCCACACTATAATAAGAAGGAGGAAAAAGCTTGCACAGAAACGTGAACTGAGCCACCCTTCCCCCCCACCACCACCCCCACCATACCAGAGTGAGCTACCAGAGCACTCACTGGGACAGTGAGTGAGTGGGGAACATCTCTGTCTGGGGGGAGGACTCCAGGGTCCTTGGGATCTGGGGACTGCCAGGAAAAAACACGGGAGAATCCTGCGCCGAGCAAAGGGGGCCCATGGAGCTGTACTTGGGGTGGTTGCACTGAGCATCTGGGCAGAGCTAAACACCAGGGGTGGACCACGCACTGATTATCTGGGTGGAGCTGAATACTTGGGCAGTGTGGCTGTGATCAGGGGCCCAGCTCTCTAAGAAACCTTGGAGCCTGGGAAGAACTAGTCTGAAGCAACCTAAATTCACAGAAAAACCGCCCATATAACCCAGACCCCAGACCAAAAAGGAAAGGGGAATAAAACCACCAAAGGGATGGCTCAAAATAGACAAAGTGCTGGTCAATCTAATTAAAAAAAGGAAAGAAGAAAGGCAAATTAACAGCATCAAGGATGAAAAGGGGGGTCTCACCTCCAATGGAGAGGAAATTAAGGCAATCATTAAAAACTACTTTGCCCAACTATGTGGCAATAAATATACCAACCTAGGTGATATGGATGAATATTTACAGAAATATAAATTGCCTAGACTAACAGAAGAAGAAATAGATTTCTTAAATAATCCCATATCAGAAAAAGAAATCCAACAGTCCATCAAAGAACTTCCTAAGAAAAAATCCCCAGGGCCTGACGGATTCACCAGTGAATTCTATCAAACATTCAAAGAACAGCTAACTCCAATACTATACAAACTATTTGACATAATAAACAAAGAGGGAGTTCTACCAAACTCCTTTTACGACACAAACATGGTACTAATTCCAAAGCCAGGCAGGCCAAAAACAGAGAAAGAAAATTATAGATCAATCTCCCTAATGAATATAGATGCAAAAATCTTAAATAGGATACTAGCAAAAAGACTCCAGCAAATGATCAGAAGGGTCATCCACCATGATCAAGTAGGATTTATACCAGGGATGCAGGGCTGGTTGATTAGGAAAACTATCCACATAATTGACCACATCAACAAGCAAACCAACAACAACCACATGATTATCTCAATAGATGCAGAAAAAGCCTTTGATAAAATACAACACCCATTCCTACTAAAAACACTAGACAGCATAGGAATAGAAGGGTCATTCCTAAAAATAATAAACAGTATATATCGAAAACCATCAACTAATATCATCTGCAATGGGGATAAACTAAATCCATTCCCATTAAAATCAGGAGTGAAACAAGGATGCCCATTATCACCTCTACTATTTGGCATTGTATTAGAAACACTAGCAGTAGCAATTAGAGAAGAAAAAGAAATTGAAGGCATCAAAATAGGCAAGGAGGAGACCAAATTATTGCTCTTTGCAGATGACATGATGGTCTACTTAAAGAATCCTAGAGATTCAATGAAAAAGCTAATTGAAATAATCAACAACTTTAGCAAAGTTGCAGGATACAAAATAAACACACATAAGTTATCAGCATTTCTATATAATTCCAACACAGCTCATCAGCAAGAACTAGAAAGAGAAATACCATTCAAAATCACCTTAGACAAAATAAAATACTTAGGAATCTATCTCCAGAGACAAACACAGGAACTATATGAACACAACTACAAAACACTTTCCACACAACTAAAATTAGACTTGAATAATTGGAAGAACACTAACTGCTCATGGGTAAGATGAGCCAATATAATAAAAATGACCATCCTACCCAAACTCTTCTATCTATTTAGTGCCATATGCATGGAACTTCCAAAAAAATTTTTTACTGATTTAGAAAAAAACATAACAAAGTTCATTTGGAAGAAAAAAGATCAAAGATATCCAGGAAAATAATGAAAAAAATACAAAGGAAGGGGTCCTTGCAGTCCCAGATCTCAGACTATATTATAAAGCAGCGGTCACCAAAACAATCTGGTACTGGCTAAGAAACAGAAAGGAAGATCAGTGGAATAGACTTGGGGTAAGTGACCTCAGCAAGACAGTCTATGACAAACCTAAAGACCCCAGCTTTTGGGACAAAAATCCACTATTTCATAAAAACTGCTGGGAAAATTGGAAGACAGTGTGGGACAGATTAGGTTTAGATCAACACCTCACACCCTATACCAAGATAAACTCGGAATGGGTGAATGACTTGAACATAAAGAAGGAAACCATAAGAAAATTAGGCGAACACAGAATAGCATACATGTCAGACCTTTGGGAAGGGAAAGACTTCAAAACCAAGCAAGACTTAGAAAGAGTTACAAAATGCAAAATAAATAATCTGGAATACATCAAATTAAAAAGGTTTTGTACAAACAAAACCAAGGTAACCAAAATCAGGAGGGTAGCAACAAATTGGGAAACAATCTTCATAAAAACCTCTGACAAAGGTTTAATTACTCAAATTTACAAAGAACTAAATCAATTGTACAAAAAATCAAGCCATTCTCCAATTGATAAATGGGCAAGGGACATGAACAGGCAGTTCTCAACCAAAGAAATCAAAACTATTAATAAGCACATGAAAAAGTGTTCTACATCTCTTATAATCAGAGAGATGCAAATCAAAACAACTCTGAGGTATCACCTCACACCTAGCAGATTGGCTAACATGACAGCAGAGGAAAGTAATGAATGCTGGAGGGGATGTGGCAAAGTGGGGAAACTAATTCATTGCTGGTGGAGTTGTGAATTGATCCAGACATTCTGGAAGACAATTTGGAACTATGCCCAAAGGGCGATAAAAGACTGTCTGCCTTTTGATCCAGCCATAGCACTGCTGGGTCTGTACCCCAAAGAGATAATAAGGAAAAAGACTTGTACAAGAATATTCATAGCTGCGCTCTTTGTGGTGGCCAAAAATTGGAAAACGAGGTGATGCCCTTCAATTGGGGAATGGCTGAACAAATTGTGGTATATGTTGGTGATGGAATACTATTGTGCTAAAAGGAATAATAAAGTAGAGGAATTCCATGGAGACTGGAACAACCTCCAGGAAGTGATGCAGAGCAAAAGGAGCAGAACCAGGAAAACATTGTACACAGAGACTGATATATTGTGGTACAATCGAAGGTGATGGACTTCTCCATTCGTGGCAATGCAATGTCCGTGAACAATCTGCAGGGATCTAAAAAATACTATCTACAAGCAGAGTAGTATCTACTCTGTAGTATCTACAAGTAGTAGTAGTATCTACAAGGGAGTAAAAACACCGTTGAAAAGCAACTGCTTGACTACAGGGGTGGAGGGGATATGACTGAGGAGAGACTCTAAATGAACACTCTAATGCAAATACCAACAACAGGGAAATGGGTTCGAGTCTAGAACACATGTGATAAACAGTGGAATCGTGTGTTGGCTATGGGAGAGGGAAAGGTGGTGGGAGGGGGGGAGGGGAGGAAAAGAAAATGATCTTTGTTTCCAGTGAATAATGTTTGGAAATGACCAAATAAAATAATGTTTAAAATTAAAAAAAAGAAAAAGAAAAAGAAATCCAACAGGCCATCAAAGAACTCCCTAAGAAAAAATTCCCAGGGCCTGATGGATTCAGAAGTGAATTCTATCAAACATTCAAAAAACAACTAATCACTATACTATACAAACTATTTGACATAATAAGCAAAGAGGAAGTTCTACCAAATTCCTTTTATGACACAAACACGGTACTGATTCCAAAGCCAGGCAGGTCAAAAACGGAGAAAGAAAACCACAGACCAATCTCCCTAATGAACATAGATGCAAAAATCTTAAATATGATACTAGCAAAAAGATTTCAGCAAGTGATCAAGAGGATCATTCAATATGATAAAGTAGGATTCATGCCAGGAATGCAGGGCTGGTTCAATATTAGGAAAACCATCCACATAATTGACCATATCAACAAGCAAACCAACAAAAATCACATAATTATCTCATTAGATGCAGAAAAAGACTTTGATAAAATACAACACTCGTTCCTATTAAAAACACTAGAAAGCAGAGAAATACAAGAGTCTTTCCTAAAAATAATAAACAGTATATATCTAAAACCATCAGCCAACATCATGTACAATGGGGATAAACTAGATGCATTCCCAATAAGATCAAGAGTGAAACAAAGATACCCATTATCACCTCTATTATTTGACATTGTACTAGAAACACTAGCAGTAGCAATTAGAGAAGAAAAAGAAATTGAAGGTATTAAAATTGGCCATGAGGAAACCAAGTTATCACTATTTGCAGATGATATGATGGTCTACTTAACAAATCCTAGAGAATCAACTAAGAAGGTAGTGGAAACAATCAACAACTTTAGCAACGTAGCAGGATACAAAATAAACCTACATAAGTCATCAGTATTTCTATATATTTCCAACACAGCTCAGCAGCAAGAACTAGAAAGAGAAATCCCATTCAAAATCACCTTAGACAAAATAAAATACTTGGGAATCTGTCTCTCAAGACAAACACAGGAACTATATAAACACAACTACAAAACACTCTCCACACAACTAAAACTAGACCTGAGCAATTGGAAAAACATTAACTGCTCATGGGTAGGACGAGCCAATATAATAAAAATGATCATCCTATCCAAAAACTGTCTGTCTATTTAGTGCCATACCCATTGACCTTCCAAAAGAATTTTTTACTGAAATAAAAAAAAAAGCATAACAAAGTTCATTTGGAAGAACAAAGGATAAAGGATATTCAGGGAAATAATGAAAAAAACACAAAGGAAGGTGGCCTTGCAGTCCCAGATCTCAAACTATACTATAAAGCAGTGGTCTTTAAAACAATTTGGTACTGGCTAAGAGACAGAAAGGAAGATCAGTGGAATAGACTTGGGGTAAGTGACCTCAGCAAGACAGTCTATGACAAACCCAAAGACCCCAGCTTTTGGGACAAACATCCACTATTTGATAAAAACTGCTGGGAAAACTGGAAGACAGTTTGGGAGAGATTAGTTTTGGATCAACACTTCACACCCTACACCAAGATAAACTCGGAATGGGTGAATGACTTGAACATAAAGCAGGAAACTATAAGAAAATTAGGCGAACACAGAATAGTATACATGTCAGACCTTTGGGAAGGGAAAGACTTTAAAACCAAGCAAGACATAGAAGGAGTCACAAAATGTAAAATTAGTAATTTTGATTACATCAAATTAAAAAGGTTTTGTACAAACAAACCCAATGTGACCAGGATTAGCAGGAAAGCAACAAATTGGGAAACAACCTTCATAACAAAAACCTCTAACAGAGGTCTAATTACTCAAACTTATAAAGAGCTAAATCAATTGTACAAAAAATCAAGCCATTCTCCAATTGATAAATGGGCAAGGGACATGACTAATCAGTTTTCAGCCAAAGAAATCAAAACTATTAATAAGTACATGAAAAAATTGTTCTAAATCTCTGATAATGAGAGAGATGCTAATAAATGCAACTCTGAGGCATCACCTCACACCTAGCTGATTGGCCAGCATGACAGCAAATTAAAGTAATGAATGTTGGAGGGGATGTGGCATATTGGGGACATTAATTCTTTGCTGGTGGGGTTGTGAATTGATCCAACCATTCTGGAGGGCAATTTGGAACTATGCCCAAAGGGCGACAAAAGAATATCTACCCTTTGATCCAGCCATAGCACTGCTGGGTTTGAACCCCAAAGAGATAATAAGGAAAAAGATTTGTACAAGAATATTCATAGCTGCTCTCTTTGTGGTGGCCAAAAATTGGAAAATGAGGGGATGCCCTTCAATTGGGGAATGGCTGAACAAATTGTGGTATATATTGGTGATGGAATACTATTGTGCTCAAAGGAATAATAAAGTGGAGGAATTCCATGGAGACTGGAACGACCTCCAGGAAGTGATGCAGAGCGAAAGGAGCAGAGCCAGGAGAACATTGTACACAGAGACTGATACACTGTGGTACAATCGAACATAATGGACTTCTCCATTAGTGTCAATCCAATGTCCCTGAACAACCTGCAGGGTTCAAGGAGGAAAAACACTACCCACAAGCAGAGGACAAACAGTGGGAGTAAAGCACCGAGGAAAGGCAACAGCTTGACTACAGGGATGGAGGGGATAGGATTGAGGAAAGACTCTGAATGAACACCCTAATGCAAAAACCAATAACATGGAAATGAGTTCAGATCAAGGACACATGTGATACCCAGAGGAATCACGCGTCACCAAAGGGAGGGCGGTTGGGGATGGTGGAAAATAAATTAATCTCTGTTTCTAATGAATAATGTTTGAAAATGACCAAATAAAATAATGTTTAAAAAGTCACCTCTTATTATTCTTTCTCCGCCCTTATGACAACCCCATGAAGTAGGGCATATAAGTATCATTAGCCTCATTTGCCTGTTAAGGAACTTGAGGCTCAGTGACTTGCCTACACATACATGATTTCTAAATGGAGGTTTGGCCAATGGAGCACTGCAACATTTTTATGGCACATAAAAGATTATAAAACCCTTTATACACCCAATATTTAACTTGATCTCATGAACACCCTGTATAAGAAAAATGCTCTAATTATTATCTGCATTTTACAGATAAAGGAAGGCTTAAGTTAAGTGATTTGCAAAGGGTCAGACAGCTAGTGACTATCTGAAATGTATTTAAAACCTGGAATCTTCCTATGGATCCACCTAAGGATCCACCACTGGATCCATGGACATCTATTGAGGTGGCACTGGCCTTCTTGAGTTCAAATCTAGAAGCTTCCAACTTTGGGACTGTACAAGTCACTTAACTCTCTCTGGCTCAATTTCTTCATTTGGAAAATGAGAGCTAGAGAAGGAAATGGCAACTATTGTAATAATTTTGCTGAGAAAATCCCAAGTGGGATCACGAAGAGTCAGATCCAACTGAAACAACTGAACAACAGCTCTACCCACTATGCTATGCTGCATATTTGTGTGTGACCCCTCAAAATGGCTGGGGTCATCTGTAGCTCTACACAAATACACAAACAAACTTACAGCACCAAACACTCTGCTTCCATATGAAACAGCAACACCATTACCTCAAGATATTCAAATTCCTATTCTTATCAAATTCTATTTTGAACATCTAGGAGTTGACTTTTAATCACAGCTACTCCACTGATTGCCAGTAACAGAAAAATGCCCTGATTTCTGGAGAGTAATTAGCAACTGTGGACAGAAAGAAACACAAACACAAACACACACACACACTATTGCCTACTCAACATCTGTCTGCTTTACCCCAGGTTTTTCAACCATTCCAAATACAACTAGTAAGGGACAAAACTTTGAGTAGAATTTAAATCTCTTGACTTCAATGCCAGTTAGTGCTCTTCACTCATCACCATGCACTAAATGTTAGAGTCCCTTCCTAGAGGCCCGTTAATATCCCTTTGACCTCTATAAAGCAAAAATCCTAGCCATCTGACTCAGTGTAAAGTATAAGGGAATGAGGTGATAAATAGCAATGCACAGGCCAAAAAAGTATCCAAGAACTAGAAGGTGCTGAATAACCTCATTTAGGGCAAGATGAAATGAAAATTAAAATGCAGAAAGGGAAGATAGATCAACCAACAAGTATTGATTAAGTATTTTCTATGTGCGAGGTACTGGAAACTCAAAGATTAAAAATGAAATTTTCCCTGACTTCAAGGAGTTTATATTCTACTGGAGGAATGCAATAGTAAATTGAATTCAACAAACATTTGGTAAGCACCTACTTCATGCCAGGTGCTCTCCTAAGTTCTGGGTACGGAATGCCAAAAATGCAGCTGTGCCTGGCCTAAAGAAGTTTACATTCTATCAGGGAAGAATTCATACACGATATAGAACTATTCACAAAATAAATACAGGAATTTGGAGGTTAAAGCAATGGCTGCCAAAATAAAAACAAGGGAGCAGGAAGCTGAGGTCAAAGTCAATGGGGATGGCTGAACTGGTCACTGAAAAAGTTTGATATCTGCTAAGTCCTTTGAACATGAGCAAGAAAGCATGGTTTCCAGACTGTTATTAGCACCTTCAAGTTATAGACATATTTATGAATCTGGGCCCAGACAAAGATTGAAGGAAAACAACATTGAAAATCGTTTGTGACAAAAGTTGGTCCACTCTTTCCATCTTCTAGCTTTACTGAAAACTGGTGCCCTCCTGGTGACATGGCCTCACTGGCCACCCTTTCCAGGACTGACTAGACCTTCACTCATATCCCTTGGCTCACTGATTAAGGCAAGGAAATCAGAATTCTCCTTGCTCCTTCATTTCCATATCTAGATTCTCTTCCTACTTCTGTCATTAAGTAACTTCTTTGAGGCTCATCCTGTGCATATTAACCATCCAATCAAAATCCTGTAAGCTATTGTTTATAGACATTCAAGTCACTCCCCTTCTTTCCTCAATGAGTTTGATGCATGGTTCACAGCTTTTTCCTCCTACTCAAATTCTACCCAAATGCTAAGAGATGTCAAAATCTATATTGACTCTCCCTTAACCACTTAGTTCCTCAAACTCTTCATTTCTCATGATCTACTCCTCCACCCTCTCTCAGCCACATACAAAGATGGCCATACCCTTGATTACAAGATTATCTACAAATATAGCACTTCTGTGTTCAAGAATTCTGGAATCCCCTTATCTAACAATTATATTGGCTTTTTGCTTCTCTCTCTGCCTCCCCTTACAAACATTTTACTTTTCAACCACACTACAACCTAAATCCTTTCATAGCTCAGTTCTTTCTCAGACTATCTCCCTCCCCTGCATTAACCTAATTGTCTCCTCTTTTCCCCAACTAGATGCTTTGGTGACTTGATTCAACTCTACACTATTTATTTCCTTTGAGGCCTTTATTTCACAAAGTATATCTTGCCAAGCTTCAACCTTGAATCACTCCAACTATCCTGGGTCTTCCTTCCTATACAAATGCTGCTAAAAAGATGGAAAAAATCATATAACTATTCTGATCAGCTCTACTACAACTTTCTGTTACACAACCTCAACTGGGTCCTCACTGTTGATAGACAATCCTTCCATGCCTTACAAATCAATTCACTATTCTACTCTTCACATCAGTTCTTCTATACCTTTATCCATCCTTAAATCTATAATAGCTCTCTCTCCATTCATACTCTTAGATAAAAACCTCACCACATTTCACTGAAAAAATTAACACCTTTCACTATGAGCTCCCTCTTCACTATTGCTGGTAGGCTTTCCTTCCTCAAATCTCTTCCCATTCCAATCCATCTTCCATTCAGCCACCAAAGTAATTTTTCTTAAAGACATATTAGACCATGTCACACTCACATGTCCCCACATAAACCTCAGTGTTTTGCTATCACCTCCAGGATCAAACACAGAATGCTCTCTTTGGCATTCAGACATTCATAACTTAGTTCCTCCCAATGTTTCCAGTCTTTCTGTACCTTACTCCTTGACACATACTCTTCAATCTAAAAACACTGGTCTCCTTGCCATTCAACAAACAAGGCACTCCGTTTCTATGCTACAGGCATTTGCTCTGGTCAGCTCCCATTCCTGGAATGATCTCTTTACTCATCTCTGCCTACTGTCTCCCCTGGCTTCATTTAAGACCCAAACAAAATCCCATCTTCTATGGGATACCTTTCCCAGCTCCTGTTAAGTTTAATGCCTTCTCTCTCACATTTCCTACTTATCTGGTATATAGGTTGTTTGTACAGTTTTCTTGATTGTTGTCTCCTCGTTAAATTGTGAGTTCCTCAGGGAAAGGATTACCTTTTATCTCTTTTTGTATCTCTAGCACTTAGCACAGTACCTGGTTGGTATATAGTAGGTACTTAATATATGTCTGTAGACTATTTATTAACTGACTGAAAAAGGTGTCAAAGTTTCATTTCATTACTACTCCATTACCAACTCATACATAATCAAATGTCTATCATTGCATCCTCATGAATTACATATTCCTTTAACCATTCTCCTGAACTTTAATTCTACCACTAGGTAGTTTTGCTTCACAAAGGGTAATATTTTGTTGCATATTAACAGGCAAAAATATAGGCTATAAACCAACTTGAAAATTGAACTCGCTCTTATAAAGTCCTTTCAAACATGTGAATAATGGGTTATGCAAAGAAGGTCACAGGAGAAATCAATTAGTCTAGAATAAAAACACAAGAGCTAGAAGGATCTTTAGAAACTCTCTTTTCTAGCCCAACTGTTCCTTCCCCATAGGCAAAGGGAATTGGGCTTTGAAATCAGGGTCTATGTCTGTATGTCTGTCTCTCTCTTCCTCCCTCCCTTCGTCCCTCCCTTCCCATTCTTGTGTTTTCTCATCTATCTCCTGTATCATCTCTCCTTTCTGTCCATTTGAGGTTCTTGGCTTTAGCTTTTGCTGCTGGGCCTGAGTTTCCCATCCTGTAAAATAAGGTGGTGAAAGTAAGGTCCATTCTAGCTCTAGCTCTAGATCTAGAATCCTGCATGTGACCTGGGACAAGTCACTTCCCCTCTCTGAGCCTCAGTTTCCTCTTCTGTAAAATGAGGGTGTTAGTCTGGATGGCTTCTGTAGTTTTGATCAATGATCCCCATTTGTACCTAGCAACTCAAGTCAAAAAGTATTTATTAAGTCTTTAGTATGTGCCAGGAAGCAGGGATTCAAAGAAAGGGAAGCAAAGTCAATGTCCTTAAGGAGCTCACAATAAAATGAGGTAGACAAAAGGCAAACTCCCTGAAAAACACTCCATATACACTGGAGATCATTTCAAAAGGCAGGCATGAATATTAAAGAAGACAGCACCGACGTAGGCACATGGGAAGCCCAAACTCAAATACTCAGTTGATGGGTGCTTTTATTTTCAAAATAAATGAATTGGACAGAAATATAGCATCAGGCAGATGTCACCAAGCCAGTGGCTTTGTTCTCTTCAGTCCATGAATCATGGCTCCAGATGTTGGCTGTGGAAGCCAGCCACATGACTAATCTCCCACAGTTGTTGAATATGCATTTCTTTGGTGTCATAGTCTCCATTTCTTCTCATATCAGGCTTCATAAAAATTGGGAAATAAATTGCACAGTTGTTCTTTAGCAATTGCAGCTCTGGGTTAGGGGCGAACACCAAAATAATGGGTAGGGTCATGATTGATGCCAAAGAAAGTCTCCCCAATTTGGGAAATGGCTTGCAGTGATTAAGTCTCTGTATTTCCTAAACAATTAACAAACCCAGTCTATTAAATCTCATTCTGTTGCTTTGAATGGATTGAGATGCTACAATAAGCCAACTCAGAAGCTGAGGGGATTTACATATCACTTTCCTTAAATGGATAAGATGGAGAAGGAATTGCAGGTGCTAGAGCCAAACTTAGGTCTTTCCCAATGTTGCTCTCATTTGAATTTTGCTGGGGGGGTGGTGGCAGCAGAAGTGAAACTAAATAACAGCTTTGATCCCAAGAAGGAGGTAGTTGAGGGCAAAATGGACGGGAGCCAGAAGACTGGGCCTTCAATCTTGGCTCCACCATTTCCAGTGTGACGTGGACAACCCTCAGAGTCTCAGGCTCCTCATATGTAAAGGAAGGCTAGGATGCGGATTATCGGCTCTGCTCCTTAGGACCTGGATGACCTCCGATAAGTTACTTCGACACATTGGGGCTCGATTCTACACACATACACAATATAGACACAGAACTGGAAAATGAGAGGATCAGCTAAGCTGATCTCAAAGGCCCCTTCCAGCTCTGACATCCAAATGCTTACATTTACCACCTGCCTCCCAGGGCTGCCCTGTGAGGATCAAGTAAAGTGTGGGTTCTGAAAGTGCTCTACACCCATCAGCTGCTCTGATTATGCCACATTTCATGGGTAAATGCAGCACGCACACCCAGAAAACATTGTTTGTTTGTGGTCCCTGTTGACTTGTGGTGGCAAGCACAGCCCATCCGGAATGTCTGCAGGCAGGCCCACTGCCTCCTGAAACTTCAAAGCTGATTTGGGGCTCTAGAAAGTTCTCCATGCAGCACTTAAAATGGGATATATGGCCCACAATTCATTTATATTTCATATGTAATTAGTAACTGGCAAGTAAAACAAATTAGGTGCTTGATAAACACTCACAATGATATTTTCCAAGCAGTTGTATTTATGCCTGGGAGAAGGGACAGTTTTTATGAATGTGTAATCAAGGGTGTAAAATTGGAAAGATGACAGAGCAGAGAACAGTTAATTTGGGGGTGGCAGCAAGCACGCGCTGTGACAGCCCCCACCCGCTGCATGCAGTGCCCTGATAAAAGTTGCCTTTGGCAAAGGATCCCACTGAGACAGCCTGGTGTCTCTTCTTTCACTGGGGCCCTTTATTACTCCTTGCAGGAACTGGTGTTTGTAGAGTGAGGATCTGCATCACTGCAGATAACAGACTCTCTGTTCCCTACGTCTCCTATTTAGCAGCCAGGCTGGACAGAGTGTTCCTCTCCTTCCCGGACTACAGGAGGGCAAGGCCTGGATCTTGTGCAAAGTTCGCATCTCTCCCCATGCCCCCCACCCCGGCAAGGAAGTGTCAAAGGCAGGATTTAAACCCTATCTTGCTTAAGTTCATTGCTTTATCCTCTTCCTTATGCTGGCTCCCTGTGATTTTCATAGCCCTTGCTAGAGGCTAACAGACAAAATCTAGATGACCACTTGGTGGGCAGGGAGAAGGGACTCTTGTTCAGATTCCTTTCCTCTCCAAGGGTCTAGGATTCCCAGATCGAGATCTCAGGATCATCTAGGAGATATTAAGAACATCTCTTGCTACCCTCAATGAGTTCAAGTTACCAGGCCCATATGAACTAAGTAGTCGGGTTCTCAAAGAAATGGGCAGGGGAGACAGACAGACAGAGACAGAGATAGAGAGAGACACAGAGACAGAGACAGACAGAGACAAAGCCAGAGAGAGAAAGAGAACGAAGACTAGAAATCCCATCATCTGAGATCACAGCAGCCTGCACAGGAGAGGAAAGGCATGAAAGCTATATAAAAGTATCTGAAAGGTTGCAATGTAGAAGATGGATTAGGATGGTTCTCCTTGCTCCATGAGGCAGAACTAAGAACAAGGAGTGGAAGTTTCAGAAAGGAAGATTTCAACTAAATCCAAGGGGAAAATTTGTTAATAAATAGAGTTGTTGAAAAGGGCAGGGTTGCCAAATAGTTAGAGAGGTAACCTCAGAAGACCTCAGAAAGTTAGAGTCCCTTGAGCAAAGACTGGCTCCTTTTCTTAAAATTGTTCTTAAAATGTCTCCCCAGCTCTTGAAAATCAGCATGGTATACAGAGAGAGCTGGCCTTGAACCCAGAAATATATCAGTTCAAGTCCCACTTCTGACACATACTGGCTATGTGGCTCCAGGTGAGTCATTGAGCCGTCAGTGCTCTAGGCCAGAGTTGGCAGATATCCGAAGGCCAAGGCTCCCAACACTCATTCCTGAATGCTGCCCAAGCCACACTAAAGTATAAGTGGGGAACCTTTACCAAAATAAATAGAAATATAATCAAATACAATATTACATTTTACATCTAAGTCAATATGCAGCCTGTAGCAATCCTTATGCATGGATTAGTGGCCCTCACTTTGAGTTTGACACCACTGTCCTAGGCCACTCTCCAGGTGTATAAAATTGCACGGCAGGCAGTAACCTCTCTTGGTAGAGTGAATTTCCCTGAAAACTCCCTATACCATGAAAATGCTAAATTCAGTCTCTTCCCTATCCACCAAAAGGAAATGAGCTGCCCTGGACGGTTCCCTATTAATGGAAATCTCCAAGTAAAGACTAGCTGACCATTTGTGAGAGATATTACAGAATGGATTCATGCCTAGCTATGTGGTCCCTTAATGATTCTTTGATATCTATCTTGCTGGCTTTCTGGCTTTCTCTAAGACTCTAAGATCTGTCATTTGTACATGTCTATCTTGGGCTAGCCCTCTCTCTTCCTCCTCTTACCACCTTTTCTCAATTCTCCCTCTTCTCTCCTCCTTCCCCTTTATTTCTCCCCCTCTCCTTTCTCATCTCAAATCCAGAGCTCCCTTTGGCATTGCCCTATACCTCTCTTCCTTGCTGCTGCTACTTATATGTGTGGAAGATCCAAAGAAATCTAACTCTTCCTGTGCTCTGGCAGGAGAATTTCACTCTCTGAGACCTCCCAGCAGTAGGACTTTACATTCTCAAATGTATAGGTATATACTAGTTACAACCTTTTACAACACCCTTCCAGAACACTCATTTAAATAACAGTAACAAAATTTCTTAGACCCTCATGTTTCCATGGGAACACAACATAAAAAACCACAACCCTTTTCTTTCTGGAGAACTCATAACTCTTTTGAGCATTAACATCCCCAAAAGAGAGGAAGAAGGAACTCAATCACAAGGACAAGGAAGAGAATAATTAAGCATTATTAGAAGATACTTTTAAGATCTTCAAGTTAAGAATTCTATCATTTCATCTTTTTTCAAAATTTATCTTGTTTGTTTTTTATTTAGGTAATTTAATTTTCTTCTTTAAATAAGTTTAACTAATGGTTTATTAATTTTGTTAGTCGTTTTCTTAAAAGAAGACTAATTTTATCTTTTCTACAGTCTTTATTTTTGAGTTTGGTAGCACCTAATTTTAAAGATTCCTTCTTTTGTATTTGCTTTAGAGTTCATTATTTTCCAGTATTTTGATGACATGTTCAGTTTAATGATGCTCTCTTTTTCTATCTTTTGCTACCATAAGTCTTCTGGGAAATAAAATTTCTTCTATTTTAGCTGTCTCTTAAGTTTCCTTACATTAATATATTATTATAGTTAGCTTTAATTTTTTTGTTTTGATTTGAATGTTTCTATATTTTATTCCTTAATCAAATCATTATTCAGAATGTCATTAGTTTCCATTTAGGTCTGTGGTTTTTGTTCATATTTACTTTATTCATTATAAGTCTTGTATTGTGATCTATAAAGGATGTATTTATTATACCTGCTATTTCATATTTGTTTATGACTGTTTTTAAGTCCTAGCACATAATCATTTTTATAAGACTACTGGAGGATGCTGAGAAATAAAGTTTCTAATATTTCTATTCTAAATTGCCATGTACCAGTCAAATATTGCTTAACAGTTCATTCTTTTTTTAATTTGTATTTGCTTTACTATAAGAAATCTACAGCAGAATTTTCATATGTTGGCTGATAGTGTACATTTCTTGTTTTGAAAAGCTTGTTTATATCTTCTGATCACATATATTGAGACAAGGCACTTGGTCATCTTATTGTGTCAATTTCTTTTACATTTTGTTTATTAGACTTTTATCAGAAATTTTTGAGATAAAATTCTTTCCTACCAAAAAGTTATATTCTTTTTCTAACTATATTGATTTTGTTCCTCCAAAAGCTTTTTAATCTTATGTGGCCAAATGATCTAGTTTGTCATTTATGATTTTCATCCCTTGTATGCTTAGTCTATAGTAAGTAAGCAGAAATGTTAAAAGGTAAGAGAGAATAGGACAATAACTTCCCCATAGCCATATATCTGAAAGGCACTTCCTTCCGTTATCTTTTCATTTTGAATGATGTAGTCTTTCCTAGATAAGTCATATGTCTATTTAGAACTTATTGTAGTATATGCATTAATATTCTGGTCTAAACATTCTCTGCTAAACTGTTTTCCAGTTTTCTCAACAATCTTTGTCAGAGTCTTTCCTCTAGTTATTTTTGCTCAGTAGTTTATCACTATATTCAGTTACTTCTGGCTTTTGCTTATCTAAGTTATTCTATTATCCTTATTTCCACTTTTCTTTAACCCAGTACCAAATATTTTGAAGATTCATGCTTCAGAATAAGTCCTTGTAGAGATCTTTTCTTCTTACTTTAAAAAATAGTATTTCCCTTGAGATTCTGGATTTATTGTATAAAAACTTTTCTACTCCATATTTTTCTTATTTTATTTTCTACTTTAATTAACCAGATCTGAAAGAGGAATATTAAAAATCTCCTGCTAGTATTATATTAACAATTTTGATTTTGCAATTAACGTAGTTTTTCTTTTACAAAATCAGTCATTGTGGTATATGCTTGTGATCAAATACTTTTATGCCATAAGAAATGATAAGTAGGATGGTTTCATAAAAACCTAGAAAGACGAGGAAAAGCAACTGCCTGACTACAGCGGTTGAGGGGACAGGTCAGAGGAGAGACTCTAAACGAACACTCTAATGCAAATACTAACAACATGGCAATGGGTTCGAATCAAAAACACATGTGATACCCAGTGGAATCACGCATCGGCTACGGGGGGTGGGAGGGAGGAAAAGAAAATGATCTTTGTCTTTAATGAATAATGTATGGAAATGATCAAATAAAATACTATAAAATTAAAAAAAAACCTAGAAAGACTTCTTTGAATTGATGCAAAATGAAGTGAGCAGAACTAGAAAATCACCATACACAAGTAACAGCAACATGATAAAGATGATGAACTGTAAAATGTTTGGCTACTCTGATGAATACAATGATCCAAGACAATTCTAGAGGTTCCATGAAGAAAAATAATATATATCTCCAGAAAGAGAAATAATGAATTGTGAGTACAGATTGAAGCGTACTTTTTTCACTTTCTTCATGTTTCTTGCTCTTTATTGTTTTGGGTTTTTGTTTCTTTGTTTTACAATATGGCTAATGTGTAAATGTTTTGCATGCCTTCACATGTATAACTGATAACATATTGTTTTTTCTCAATGAGTATAGGAGGGGTGGTAGACAATTCAGAACTCAAAAAATTTTTTAAATGAATGAAAAAAATATTTCATTTTAAAAAGAAAGAAATTAGCCATTGTGATTATGTGCATATAAACTTAAATAGTGTTAATTTCTCATTGTCATTCAATGCAGTTCTGAAGCAGATTTTAAAATTTTCCCCTTTTTTCTTCTTTCCTTAAATGTATCAATTTTTGTTACCTCATCTAAAATCATGATTACATTTTCTTTTTTTTTTGAGTCACTTGCAACATAATATATTTTGTTTGGCCTCCTTGTTTGCTTTCTATGTGTGACTGTTTTAAGGATATATCTAGATAGCAATATCTGTAAATATAGTGAGTGAGCACATAGATACACCTTCTTTTAAGCCAGATCTTACTGAACATAAAACAACTGGCAGAGACAAAACTAAATCTAATTACCTCCCCCTCCTCATTCTTATTACCTTCCATTAACCTAGCTCTGAGAAACTCTTTAAGAGGTATTTTTCACTCCCTTCCTCTTCTTGTCTCTCTACATAATTTTGTCCTTCATTGTTGAGATAAAAAAGTGATACCTAATCTTCCCTGGCCTCCCCATCTCATTCATTCTTCAAATTCAGTGATATTAATTCATGATGCTCCTCCCTAAGAAGTAATGTTTTCATTTCTTACTCTTTACTCCTCTTAGAATTCTTTAGAATCTCTTTCCAAGTATGCTAAGTTTTATAATGAAGATAACAAAGTACAGTGATAAATACTCTTTAATTCTGATACAGAGTTCTAATCCTACACTTGGATATTTTTTTCTTTCACTATTTACCTCTTGGTATAATTCCACCTTCCACTTTGAACCAATGAAGCTGTTATATTCTCTTAATCGGTGCCCTCTTAAATAACCAACTACTTTCCTCTGACTAACAAAAAGTAGCACTGAGTCATGAAATTCTGTCTTGTAGAAACTGACCTCTGGAAGTGTTCTAATACTAATAGAAGGTTTCACTGAAAGCCTCGTTTCTCATGGCCTCACATACCTATAATGTGAATTCATATTCCTGCCAGAATATACTCTTTCAGCTGATTATGTCCAACTCTCACTCCAATAGGATCCCATGCTCTTTCTATATTATCCCACTATCCCAAAGTGAGACAGTAATATTGAAAGCCTCTTGTCCACCTTGCTGATCAAAACCTGATTAGTTATTAAGTGCCCACAGCCTAATCCTACTGTCTCCTATCTCGGAGAGTCATTTCTCAGTACTATCCTACCAGCTATAACTGATGAATGAATGAATCAAAAATTTCCCCTGAAATATTAATTGACTTCCTCCATCTATTTTCCTCCTGATTTTTCCTTTATATTTTTTTATTTCTTCAATTGTTTAGTACACTAATGTTGTTTGCCTTCTTACAATCACTCAATATATATGTTTATTTAAAAAAAACCCTTACCTTCTCTCTTGGAGTCAATACTGTGTATTGGCTTCAAGGCAGAAGAGTGGTAAGGGCTAGGCAATGGGGGTTAAGTGACTTGGCCAGGGTCACACAGCTGGGAAGTGTCTGAGGCCAGATTTGAACCTAGGACCTCCCATCTCTAGGCCTGGCTCTCAATACTGAGCTACCCAGCTGCCCCCTATATGTTTATTTTTAAAAGAAAATCAAAACAGAAATACTACCCCACCCTCAAGCACATGCTTGTATCCCTGTATAATACATTTCATTTTTTAGTCTTTCATTACTTTCATTACTAACAAAGTGTTTAACTTGCTGATAGTTTGTATATTGGATAGTTTACTCACCTCTGGGTATTTCTGAAAGAATTATTTTAATTTTTTTCCCTTTGCTAAATGTCATTTTATTTCTATTTTGGAATATAAAAGGAGTGTTAGGATAATGGAGTGTCAGCCCCTCTCCTCTTTCTGAAATATTTTACTTCAACTCTCCTTTTGACTCTCTATGAAATTTTTTTAATTATGAAATTGGCTCTTGATATTGTACTTCTAAAACTTGACTATGATGTTTCTTGGTGATTTAAACTTGATATTTTTTTCTATTGATGTTCTGAGGGTTCTATGAATCTGAACTTTGCCATCTGCTTCCAATATTTCTTTTTTTTTTTAAACCCTTACCTTCTGTCTTGGAGTCAATACTGTGCATTGGCTCCAAGGCAGAAGAGTGGTAAGGGCTAGGCAATGGGGGTCAAGTGACTTGCCCAGGGTCACACAGCTAGGAAGTGGCTGAGGCCAGATTTGAACCTAGGACCTCCCATCTCTAGGCCTGGTTCTCAATCCACTGAGCTACCCAGCTGCCCCCTGCTTCCAATATTTCTGAAAAAATTTTCTACATGATTTCTTGCAGTATGGCATTCAAGTTGTTTTGTCTCTTTTTTTCAAAATGTTGTCTGCAAGTTCAAATATTTTTTTTCAGAGCTTTTATGTATTCTTCCAATGTTATTGGTTTAGATTGTGTAGTGGAGGTTATTCCATTATTTTTCCTTCTGTCTTTGCATTTTTACATTACAATTCTGTTGTTCTCTTTTTCAGAGAATCTATTTTTATAAAGAGTATCTGTCTTTTGCTCCAAGTTCACTGGTCTGTGGGTAAACTTTTTGATTTAAGTCAATCAAGATCCCATTTAAGTACTTACTATATTCCTAAGAGCAGAGGATATAAAGACAAAAACATTAAAAAAGGGAACTACTGCACATATTTTCTTGGCTATTTTAACTTAATTCCTTGATTTTCCTTCTCTAACATTCTGGTGATTCTTGAAATGTTGCCTTGTTAAAGAGGCTTTCAGACCCGAGTTCAAATCAGACCTTAGACACTTACTAGCTGTGTGAGTCTGGGCAAGTCATTTAGCTTCTGCTTACTTCAGTTTCTTCATCTGTAAAATAAGAATAATATTAGTACCAACCTGCTAGGCTTGTTGGGAGGACTAAATAAGTAAAAAGTACCTGGCCTACATAAAGTACTATATAAACATTAACTATCTATTATATCTTCACCTTTCTATGGGGACTGGTATCCAGCTTCCATCCTTATGAAGTGCTTATCCACTGAAATGGGGCTTTTCATCTAATGCTTGTTCTATTTTCCTCCTTAGTCAGCTAGTGTTTGTCTTCATCAGAGACTCTGATGCTTTTTCACAGGGGTCCTTACTGAAAATCTCTGTACCACAAAGCATTTCCCTTCATTAGTCCTAGAGATATTGTCTTCCTCCCCTAGCTTTTGTGGTCTGTCTCTGTCTATTCAGACCACAGAGGCTGGATAAAGTCTATTTCCTTAAAAGATTAGGGACTGTAAGAGGCCAGGAACACTGGGAGTACTTGTGATCTACTGAATTGGTTTTCCTAAGATAATTACATTTTTGGGGGGTCTTTGTAAATTTTCTTGTCATTCTAAGTTTCTGCTTTTAGAGGGGACTTTTACTTAGAGGATTTGGTGTTTTGGTGGAGGGAGACTTTTTGTTCTACCATTTTCTCAGTATCTTAACCAAATTTTGAAGTAATAAGCTCAATTACCCTCACTGTGTGGTACACACTGCAAGTTAGCTAGCTCAAACATATACTGAGACTTTGCAGACTTTGATCATATCTCCTCTCAGACTCTGGAGTCCTTTAGCCTTTTCATTTATCCTCTGGCTTCACATCACAGTCATTGTACTGACCCTTGCCTAGACCTTCTGTGCTTTCTCCTGAATCCTGCATGCCAAACTGACTTTTACTATGGGTTTGTATCAAGGCAAAGAAATGCTTTCTGCCTTAGATTCAATCTCCTGCCTGACAGTGCCTAGCATTTGGCTGCTGGGCCATACTGGCCTGATAACATCATATATAGATGTGCTCCTTCTGCTATTGGACCCTGATCAAAGATCTCAGCAGCTCTGGAGAAACCACTTACGTCAGTGTCTCAGAGCAAAACTGCCCTCTGTGTCAAGTTGTGTTCCTTTGAAATCAGTCCTCTGCTCCCTCTGCTTTCCTGAAAAAGCTTGCTTATGATTCAGATTATGATTCAAACTCATGACAATCATCCGCACAGCAGTCTCTTTCTAATGAGTCATGCCATTGTATGGTGGTCGATCATTATTTTCTCTTTACATTTCCTTGTGAGAGACAATACCCCATTTACCAAAGTAGATAAATTTGAAATTGCATAGAACTGTTTATCTCCTTAGGAGAACTGACATTTAAGAAGAAAGAATAAAATAGCTCCAGGTGAGCAAATCTTAATGCCAACCAAACAAAGTTGATACACTGAAATGAGACCCAGAGTCCTAATAGGGACCACTGAACCAAGAATGTACCTTTCCATTAATTACGAGTCAACAAGCATCTATGTACTCTGTTCCAAGTATTATATTAACTGCTGGGCATACAAAAGAAGGCAAAAACCAAGTCTTTGTCTTCACAGAGTTGCACATTGCAATGTGAGCAAACATTCTAAAACTATATACATACAAAATATGTACATGGTAACCGAAAGAGAATCGCAGAGGGAAGGCACTAGTGGTAGGGAAGGGGTATCAGGAAACGGCCTTCTTCAGGAAGTGGTGTTTGAGTTCAACTTTGATGGAAACTAGGGCAGCCAGGAAATGAGAGGTGAAGAGGGAGAGCATTCTAGTCATGAGGGATAGCCAGTGAAAATGAAGGTAGTTAGGAGAGGGAGTGTCTAACACAAGGGACAGTAAGAAAGCCAATAGGGCTGGCTCATAGCATGTAGAAAGGAGAGAAAAGTGTAAGAATATTAGCAAGGGATCAGGTTGTGAAGACCTTGAACAGCCAAACAGAGGGTTTTGTAAATGGTATCCTAGAGATGATAAGGAGCCATTGGAGTTGAATGAATGCAAGGGTGAAAGGGGAAACATGATTGGATCTCTACTTAAGGAAGATCAATTTGAAAAATGAGTGGAGGAGAGACTTAAAATTCCCTTGTGTCTGTGACTCTTAAATGATTTTCATATACTAGGTGCTCCATAAATATTTGAATAGATCTAGTCATGCTAATTCCACAGACTGATGACTGACTAGACAAAGAAAGGCAATTTCTCCCCATTTACTATGTCTACTAAGTAAGAGACAAAGACGAATCTGAGAAGAGAAATAACTCATGACAGCCAGAAGCCTCTATAGTAGTAGCAGCTCCCCAGGAAAAGAATGATAGAGTAGAGAGAATTATGGGTCCTAGCAATGCCTGCATCCCTGCCACACAACATTGGCTTAAGTGGTGTCCGTTTTTGTCACCATCCTAATGCTAACCATGACCCAAACAGAAGTAAGGGACTGGATTTTCTCTTTTAAAAATTAGGATTATGGCACTGAATCAGTTCCAAAGTCATAAGATCATACTTTTAGAGGTAAAAGAGATTTAGTTCAATCCTTTTATTTTACAAAGGATGAAACTGAGTTTGAGTGAAAGGAAGCGACTTGCTCAAAGTCATATACAGGATCCTAGATCTAGAACTGGAAGGGATCTGGAGGTCATCCAACCCAACTCTTCATTTTATAGAAGATGGGCCTGAGGCCAAGTAGCATGACTTTGCCCAAAGTCACATTTAATATCGAAGACCTAGAGCCAGAAGGGACCTACAAGGTCAGCTACACCAATGGCTTTTTTATAGTTTTTAAAATTTAAATTAATTTATTTAGTCAATATAGAACTTTATTCCTTGGTTACAAGAATCATATTATTTCTCTCCCTCCCCTTCCCCTACCCTTCCCGTAGCTGATGTGCAATTTCACTGAGTATTACATGTGTCCATAAAAACCTATTTCCATGTTGTTGGTGTTTGCAGTAGGATGTTCATTTAGAGTCTTCATTCCCAATCATATTCCCTCAACCCATATATACAAGCAGTTTTTTTTCTTCTCTGTTTCTACTCCCACAGTTTTTCCTCTGAATGTGCATAGTGTTCTTTCTAGTAGATCCCTCCACGTTGTTCCGATCACTGCACTAACACTACTGGAGAAGTTCATTACATTCGATTGTACCAGAGTGTATCAGTCTCTGTGTACAATTTTCTCCAGGTTCTGCTCCTCTCACTCTGCATCACTTCCTGGAGGTCTTTCCAGTCCCTGTGGAATTCCTACACTTTATTATTCCTTTGAGCACAATAGTATTCCATCACCAATGGATACCACAATTTGTTCAGTCATTCCCCAATTGATGGGCATCCCCTCGTTTTCCTTGTTATGGTCATTTTTATTATATTGGCTCGTCCTATCCATGAGCAGTTAATGTTTTTCCATTTGCTCAAGTCTAGTTTTAGTTGTGTGGCAAGTGTTTTGTAGTTGTGTTCATATAGTTCCTGTGTTTGTCTCGACAGATAGATTCCTAAATATTTTATATTGTCTAGGGTGATTTTAAATGGGATTTCTCTTTCTAATTCTTGCTGCTGAGATGTGTTGGAGATATATAGAAATGCTGATGACTTATGTGGGTTTATTTTGTACCCTGAAACTTTGCTGAAGTTGTTCATTATTTCAACTAGCTTTTTGGTTGATACTCTAGGATTCTTTAAGGAGACCATCATATCATCTGCAAAGAGTATAGCTTGGTCTTCTCATTGCATATTTTAATATCTGCAATTTCTTTTTCTTCTCTAATCGATATAGATACTGTTTCTAATACAATGTTAAATAATAGAGGTGATAATGGGCATCTTTGTTTCACTCCTGATCTTATTGAGAAGGCTTCTAGCATATCCCCATTGAAGATAATGTTTGCTGATGGTTTCATTTTATTTTATTTATTTATTTTATTTTTTTGGTTACAATATTCACTTTATTTCCCTCCCTCCCCTCCACCCACCCTTTCCACAGCCAACACACAATTTTATTGGGTATAACTTGTGTTCTTGATCAGAACATATTTCCATTTGTTGTTTGTACTAGGATGTTCATTTAGAGTATACATCCCCAAACATATCCCTTCGACCCATGTATTCAAGCAGTTGCTTTTCTTCGGTGTTTTTACTCCCACATTGTTTCCTCAGAATGTGGATAGTGGTTTTTCTCATAGATTCCTCCAAGTTGTTCAAAATCACTGCATTTCCACTAATGGAGAAGTCCATTACATTCGATTGTACCACAGTGTATCAGTCTCTGTGTCCAATGTTTTCCTGGTTCTGCACCTCTAACTCTGCATCAATTCCTGGAGGTTGTTCCAGTCCCCATGGAATTCCTACACTTTATTATTCCTTTGAGCACAATAGTATTCCATTACCAACATATACATATACATGAACATATATGTTCAGCCATTCCCCAATTGAAGGGCATCCCCTCATTTTCCAATTTTTTGCCACCACAAAGAGCGCAGCTATGAATATTTTTGTACTTATCTTTTTCCTGATTATTTCTTTGGGGTACACACCCAGCAGTGCTATGGCTAGATCAAAGCCAGACACCTAGACTGCCATATTTGTTGTCATATAATTGGACATAATAGTTTTTAATGATTGCCTTAATTTCCTCTTCATTAGAAGTGAGGTCTCCCTTTTCATCTTTGATACTGTCAATTTGGTTTTCTTCTTTCCTTTTTTAAAATTAGATTGACCAGTACTTTGTCTATTTTATTTGTTTTTTTCAAAGTACCAGCTTCTAGCCTTATTTATTAAAACAATAGTTCTTTGACTTTCAATTTTATTAATTCTTCCTTTGATTTTTAGGATCTCTAATTTAGCCTTTATCTGAGGATTTTTAATTCGTTCACTTTGTAGTTTTTTTATTTGCATATCCAATTCACTGACCTCTGACCTCTCTACTTTGTTAATATATGAATTCAAGGATATAAATTTCCCCCTGAGTACTGCTTTGGCTTCATGACATAGGTTTTGAAAGGATGTCTTCTCATTGTCATTTTCTTCAATGAATTTATTAATTGTTTCTATGATTTGTTCTTTAACTATCTGATTTTGTTTGTTTGTATTATTTAATTTCCAATTAATTTTTTATTTGCCTCTCCATGTACCCTTACTAATTATTATTTTCATTATATTGTGATCTGAGAAGGTAGCATTTATTATTTCTGCACTTTTGCCCTTGTTTACGATGTTTTTATGCCCTAATACATGGTTAATTTTTGTGAATGTACCATGTGCTACTGAAAAGAAGGTGTATTCCCTTTTGGCCCTATTCGTTTTTCTCCACATATCTACTAACTCTTAATTTTTCTAAGATTTCATTCACTTCTCTTACCTGTTTCTTATTTATTTCTTTTGGTTTGATTGATCTGGTTCTGATAGAGGAAGGTTCAGGTCTCCCACTATTATAGTTTTTCTATCTATTTCATCCTTGAGCTCCACTAGTTTCTCCTTTAGAAATTTTGATGTTATGCCATTTGGTGCATACATGTTGAGTACTGATATTTCCTCATTGTCTATACTGCCTTTTAAGAGGATGTAATTAACTTCCCTATCTCTTTTAACTAGATCTATTTTTACTTTGGTTTTGTCAGATATCATGATTGCGACTCCTGACTTCTTTTTATCAGTTGATTCCCAATAGATTTGCCTCCATCCTCTTACTTTTACCCTATGCATGTCTACCTTCCTCATGTGTGTTTTTTGTAGACAGCATATGGTAGGGTTTTGGATTCTAATCTAATTTTCTATTTACTTGTATTTTATGGGTGAGTTCATTCCATTCACATTCAGAGTTATGATTATCATCTGTGTATTTTCCAGCATTTTGATTTCTATTCCTAGTCCTGCCTTTTCTTCTTTCATTAATTCCTTCTACATAAATGTTTTGTTTTTAATCAGTTCCCCTAATTCTCACCATTATTTTACTTCCCTTTACCCCCTCCCTTCTTTATTCCCCCCTTTATTTTTTTGCAGTCTTTTTAAAAACTACCCTGCCCCTCTCTCTCCCTTATGCTGCTCCCCCCCCACCAGTTCGTTTGTTACCATTCTACTCCCCTGTAGGGAGTGAATCTATTCTCTGCCCCAATGGATTGGATTGTTCTTCCCTCTTTGGGTCAATTTCAATGCACGTAAGAGTTGGGTATTTCCTATCTCCAAACTTTTTACCCTTCCAGTGTATTGATGTTCTCCCCCCTCTTGCGATGTGCTTCTCTGTGACATATAAATTAATCCCCTTTTGTTTCTTTTCCCATTTCTTTTAGTATCATCCTCTTTTTTAGCTCTAGTTGTATATATACATGTATATTTATTTATGCATACATATATCTAGGTACCTATTTATGTCTTGCTATTTCATCCTATACAGTTTGTCACTGTTCCCTGTAAATATAATTCTTATAGCTGCCCAGGTGATAATAACAATTTTTAAGAGTTACCAATGACCTCTTTTCTTATAGGGATACATATCATTTTAACTTATTGGGTATCTTTAAAAAAGGGTTTTTTGTTGTTTTGTTTTCTTTTTCTTCCCCTCTCTTCTTTTAATTACCTTTTGATGATTCTCTTCAGTTCTGTGCTTGGACATCAAATTTTCTGTTCAGGTCTGGTCTTTTCTTTATAAATTCTTGGAATTCTTCTATTTTCTTGAATGACCATAGTTTCCCCTGTAAGAATATAGTCAGTTTTGCTGGGTAGTTGATTCTTGGTTGTTGACCTATTTCCCTTGCTTTCTGGAATATGCCTTTCAGTTCTTTATTGTAGATGCAGTCAGATCCTATGTTTTCCTCACTGTGGTTCCATGGTATCTGAATGATTTCTTCTTGGCTGCTTGTAATATTTTTTCTTTGGTCTGATAGTTCTTGAATTTGGCTATAACATTCCTGGGTTTTGTCAGTTGGGGATTAAGTATAGGAGGTGGTCTGTAGATTCTTTCAATCTCCACTTTTCCCTCTTGTTCTAGATTATCAGGGCAGTTTTCTTTAATAATTTCCTGTAGTATGATGTCCAGGCTTTTTCTTTTGTCATGGTGTTCTGGTACACCAATGATTCTTAAAATGTCTCTCCTGGAACAATTTTCTTAGTCTTCTGTTTTGTGAATGAGATGCTTCATATTTTCCTCAATTTTTTCATTCATTTTGTTTTGTTTTATAGTGTCCTGCTGCCTTGTGAGGTCACTTAATTCTACTTGTTGTATTCTGGTTCTTAAAGACTGGATTTCATCCCTGGCTTTTTGGTCATCCTTCTCCTTCTAGTCTGATTTTCTTTGGAGGTCATGTTTCATCCTCTTTACCTCATCTCTTGTCTCCTTTGCCTCATCTTTCATCTTCTCTGCTTCATCTTTCATCTCCTTTGCCTCATTTTCAAGCTGGTTGATTTTGGCTTTCAAGACACTATTTTCTGTTTCCAGATGGCTTATCTTACTTTTTAAGTTCTTTTTCCAATTGTCTTCAGCCTCTCTTAATTGTCTTCTGAATTTCATTTTGAGTTCTTCCAAAGCCTATATCCAATTTGCTGGGATTTCTGATTTATCGATTGATGATCCCTCCTGCTCTGTTCTGTTTGCTCTTTGTTCATTGCCTGTATAGAAGCTGTCTATTGTAATTTCTTTTTTTGTTTTCTGTTGTTTGCTCATATTTACCACTTCTTTACTCCCTGCAGTTGTCTGTGCTCATGCTCCTCTCATTTTTTTTGTTTTTGGCTTTTCTGTCAGTCTTCCCTCTTGGAGTTTTGTCAGCAAATCTCTCAGTGCAATCTGTGGGGGAGGGGTGTTGGGACTTGAGTTTCCCTGCCTTCTGAAGATTATATTGGGATTAAGTCCAACTAGGTTGGGCTGGATGTGCCCTGAAGCCAAAACCTCCTGGAAGGGGGGAGCAATATGGAGGGTCTCTACTGCTGCAACTAGGCTCCCTGCTCTGAGCTCCTTCTCTAACTCCTTCCCCACCACCTGTGTTCGACACTCCGAGCCTGACACAGCTTTGCTTGCAAGGTATTCCCTCCAGACCAGTTCCTTTGCCTAGCCAGAGATTCCAGCTGCTGCTGGAGGCTTAGCGCTCTAGGTGAGTTGGGGGAGGGGTCCTGGGACCTTCTTTCTGCCTTCCACTTAAACCCGAGTGTTCTTGAATTCTGGCTTTTTTGGGGGGAGGCATACCTTTTAAATTGAGTCCAGCAGGAGGGTTCCTTGGCTCTGTATTGTTGTCAGTTTTGATTTTCAGTCCCCTAGGAGCATTTAGTTTATAATTTGTAAAGAAGGGTTTTCAGAGGTCTGAACTTTCACTGCCTCTATGTCACCTTCTTGACTCCACCTCCTCCAATGGCCTCCTCCATCTTTTAAAAAGATGAGGAAGCCAAGAGCCAGAGTGACATGGACATGAACATAATAAGTATTAGAGGTCAGTCTGGAAATTGAGTCCTCTGAGTCGAAAGGAAGTTTTCTACTACTCCATATTGACTTCCCTGAATCCAGCTAAGGATTCAGTTTCTCAAATAGGCATCAAGACATGGAATATAAAACCACATCATTATCTGCTAAGGTTAGAGATATCTCCCTAACAATGCTGGTTTCTTTGGTGACCCATTATAAACCTGTCATCAGCTGATTTAGACAGATGGGTAGCGATTTCTATCTTCAGCCTGTGTTGCTTCTTGGCTCATAAGTTATGCTCTGAAATCCATTTTAGTATATTGCACCCAAGTCTGAGGCTCAGTTTCATTATGCCACATAGAACAAAGGAGACCACTATCAAGAATGAAGGAGATGATCATTCCTATATGCTTTACTCTCATTAGATCACATCTGGACAATTGTGTTGAGTCAGGGTGCCACATAACAGGAAGGTCATGGCAAACTTGGAGAGGGTCCAGAGAAGGGCAACAAGGATACTGAGAAGACTGAAAACCAAGTTATTTGCATCCCATTTAAAAGAGAAGGCTTGAGAATGGGAAAGGGAAAAACATGGTAGTTGTTTTCAAGTGAGATAATAGAACTATAGATAGAAGGCCCCTTAGAAGCCATATAGTCCTGCTGCTTTATTTTGCAGATAACGAAACTGAGGCCTGAGGAGAGAAAATGAACCAGAATCAGGATCTGAACCCAGATCCTCTGACTCCAGAGCCAGTTATCTTCTCATTGTGTCACGCTGCTTCCCAAATAACTTCATGAGTGCTCTTTCAAAGGGAATTCTAGTTTTTGGTTAGAGTTTCGAGAGCACTGTATATCAATGTAAGGAAGAAATTCCTCACAATGAGAACAACAGAATGACTAGTTAAGGAAAGAATGAGTTTCCTACCACCAAAAGTCTTCAATGTAGAATAGATACTCAGTATGATATAGAGATTATCTAAATAGAAGAGCTCTAAAGATGTGTTCTCCAAAGTTGAAATGACAGAAACCAGGAAAAATGGGAGGTAGCTGCTAGTAACAGATTTAGACTTCATTTAAGCAAAGTATTCCTAATAATTAAAGCCATTCCAAAGCAGAATGGGCCACCTTGGGATGTAGTAAATTTTCCTGCATGCTGGAATGTTTAAATATAATGACAGATTATCACCTGTTGAGTATGTCCACACAGATTGGAATAAGTAGCCTCTGAGGTATCTTCCAATTCTGGAATTCTGTCCCACAAGTCAGGAATATTAGAGAGTAGATTCTTTTCCAGGAATAAATTAAAATCGAGAGTATCTGGAGTTTCTTCCAATTATTTGATCCTGTCCCTTCCAACTCTGATACTTCATAGTTTCCCTTGTTTTCCCAGTAACTAATATTAATTGGTGAATAAAAAGTTCAGGTATGCTTACATCACCAATTATTTTTTTTCCTTTTTCCACGTACTTGTAAATTGAACCATGCACTACAGAAATATTTTTCATTTTAAAAAATCCTATATTTTAAAATCATCTATAAAACAAAGAATCCTTCCAATCACTCCATTAATCATTTTGTATAAATCTGGATGTTTATCTATTATGCTTTCTTGGAGGGGAGGCGATGAGAATGAAACATTAAGTACGTGATGAAGATGATACAAGGCAGACTATAAGTGAATCTGTGGAGTGGCAGATGTTATTGCAACACTGCTTCCATTTTATCGATGAAAATGTGGAGGGGTCTACAACTATATTAAGGTTATCTGAGTTCCCACTGTGTTCCCAGCTAGCTATATTATCTTGGTCAAGCACTGTCCCCACCCCCTCTCGTGCTCAGCTTCCTTCTTTGTCAAATGGGCATAGTGAAGTAGATTCTCTCTAAAGTCCCTTCTAGTTCTGACATTCTATTACTATGAAAGATCAAGGTCAGTGGGGAGCTAACATCAAAGCTGAAATTGCACCCTAAGAGTCCTTTGATTTCTAGTCCGGGTTCTGGCCCCATAACCTACAAAAGGATCTAACTGTTTCAATAGGCTAAATCAATTGAAGTGATTCATTATTTATAAGAAACCCAAGCTTAAGGAGAGTGATGTGCATAGCTGGGCAAACCTGAAAATAGTCACATTTACAAAAAACCAATGGCAGAAGTCAACATCTGAATGGAACATCGCACAAGAAAAATCGGTCCAGCTTCCATGGCTTTCGAGACCCAGCTCCTCCAAGGTGGAGGACTTTATGACTGCAGGGTTTCTTGCACACCACTTGCAAACCACAAACAAAAGCTCTACTTTTTAGAGAACTTTTAGGGTTTATAAAGCCTCTCCTCACAATTCTTCAGGGCAGGGAATAACAAGAGTTATTGCCCTTGCTGAGGAAACTGAGGCTCATTGAGGTTAAGGTCCATGCCCTGCATTGTGCATGCCAAAACTAGAATCAAATCAATTTCTTTTCTTTGACTTGTTAGCAGGGCTACATTGATGTTGTAGTTTCAAATAACATGTGATCGACAAGGTGGTAGAGCAGTGGTTTTCAATACAGTAAATTATCCATCTTCCACAAACTCCCAATTTTTCCAGCCTTTAGATCTCAGATAAAAGGAGCTGTGTGTACACTTCAGAGACAGCTTAACAAAATCTGATTCCCTAAGATAAAAAGATATGGCATAAGATTAAAGCAACACAATGTACCACTGGACAACTGAAATAGAATGCCCTCTCCCACTTCATGCTAAACACAATGAGCAATAAACCCTACATAGACTTGTGTTCCCATGTCTACCTGTGGGGGTCTCAGCCCGATTTCCTTCTCCCCCTCCCCAACACGCACATGCATAAACACAGCAGTGACATAGCCTGAGTCTCTGCTCTGAGAGGTAATAGACCCTTGTGGATCTGGCCTCCCAGACATCCTTCTCATTCCCTCCCTTCTCAACCTCCACTATGAAGAAGTCAATCTCAGCTTTGAGACTCACCCTGTTCTGATCTGTGGTGGATTGGAGAGTGTCAGTTCTCACCTCAGTATTCACAAGCTACCTAGACTCAGATTATGTTTTTCCCACCCAGTCATTTTGCAGAACACCAGGGTCAAGCTGGCCTGGGCACCCTGCCATCTATCCTAGTGTCATAGATACCACCACTTCTACTTTCTATCTCTTACTTGGGAAATATTGTCATCTCAATACTACCTCTGTGACTAGAAAGGGTGAGCTCACTATTCCATGTGACAATGCACTGCTCTATGGCTCAACTTAGAATCCTTATGACTGACTAGACAAAAACTCCATTTGCTAACCATGACTCCACAATACAGGTCCTATCTCACCAGTCAGAGATAGTGGGAGGGGTGGCACATGGACTGTTTCCCTCCCATCTTTGCATCTCCATCACTCAGCACCATTCCTGACTCCTAAAACCTTTAAAAATGCAGAATTGACTGACCAGAGAGGAGTGGATTTGAACTGAGTTGTGAGTAGGGACCCTTGGAAGATGAAAAGACTGGGTCCTGGCCAAAGGGAAGTGCTGTCCAAGAGCACAGGCACAAGTTCATGTCTCTTGACTCTCGAGTCATGGTGTTTTCCACAGGAATATCAGAAAACCCTTCCTACCAACCAAAGTGATCCAAAGTTTAGATCACCATCCATCAAGAGTACTGTAGAAAAGATTTATTTATCAGACAGAAGGTTTAACCAGATGACCTTTGAGGTCCCTTGAAAATCTGAGGATAATTCACTCACTCATATATTCATCCATCCCTCCATCCATCTGTCCATCCATCCAACCAACCAATCAACATTTATTAAACATTTTGTACATGACAGGTACTGGGGATATAAATATAAAAGTACAGCAACCTCCGTCTTCAAGGATCTAATATTCTCTTAAGAGGAAAACATGAAGAGAAAATTAGATTGAGATAATGTGTAACTTGTGGCCCTAGTGCCTTCCCCCACCTCAATATTTCTGACTTAAATGGCATGGGTTCAGTTTTGAGGACATAACTCAAGATGGTCACTCTCCTACTTTGACTTATTGCCTTGTGTGGGTAGAATCTGTTCCCCAAGACTCCTTACCCAGCATCCCATTTAAGAGCTCACACTGAGTGCGAACACTGTGTGCATACATAGGGAGGATATATTTTGATGTAACCCTGCACCACACCCTCTTCTTCCCGGAATGTGGCTATGGAGACTGGGGGGAGAGTTTGGCAGGAAAGTTTACTCACATTGTCATACTTAAACTTTATACTTCTATATTTTATTTCTTCTACTTCAAATGATTACTAATAAAATCTCATAAAATAGAATACTTGGAGTTATTGAACATTAATTTAAATCTTACAGCCTCTATCTGAACTTACTCCAAGAAATTCTTCTAAAATACCCATGGCATTGATTATGACTGTTTCGTCAAAGTAGAACAAGAGTGTTCTAAGTTTCCATATAAGCACTTTAAGGATATTATGTATGGGATAGATTTTATCTCACCTCATAGAAATTACAAAAGCCACAAAGTATTGATGGTCCCATAAATCTAGAGAGAATATGTCTGGAATTACCTACTCCCCAAAGAAGGGAACTGAGATTAGTGTTATGACCAGGGAAACTCTATGATAATCTTTATAGTCTCTCTGATAGAACCTAAATCCATCCCCAAACTCATGGTATCATTGTGTGGATCCCTCCCACCCAGAAAGAGAAGCATACTTTATGGAGTTTCTGAACAAGTAATTCCCTTTCTACTGTGGCTGGACTATCTAAATAACTCATAGTGTAATCAGGCAAGGGAGTGGCAAAGTAGAGGTCATTTGTTCCCCCCATGAAATTGCATTATTCCTTCAACTGCAGGGGCTGTATGGGTGATCCTCTTCCTATTTCAAGAAGCATACTGCTTCTACAATCTCCTTCCCTTGGTGTGAGGGAATCTTCCAACAGCTATGCACGTGTATGTCTCTTCCAGAAATTCCTCAGTGGCCCAACTGACACCATCTCTTGAGTTGAGAAAATTGACTTTCAGAATCGCGTCTCCTCTCAGGTGGCATTCAAGACCATGCATTTTGACCATACATATCTGCAGGAATCCTATCAACAGCCTGCTTGATGCCAGCTCTTGTGATAGAAAGGTCCTTGCTCAAGAACTCGAATCTCTGGCCTGGGCTCTGAGGTTTGGGGCCAACACATATAACTGCCTTCTGCTCCCACCCAAAGGCAGCCATACCCAATTCCTAGGTGGGTATGTGAGGGGAATGAGAAGAGAGGAATTTCTCACCACTTCCCACCTTGTTTCACATCAGAAGAAAGGAGCAAATGAAAAAGCAAAGGAAGATTTTGTGCTTCTCGGGGAGAGAAAGGCCCCTAAGCTTGAGTTAAACAATTTCTTCTCTCTCTAATTTATATTCTGGCTCTTACATCTCCATAGCTACGACACTCACAGTATAGTACATGATATTTATCTCTAGTGGAACATCAAGTAACTGCTCAAGGGGCAAAGAGAAAATTAAACAAGAAAAATGCATCTCCCTAATATTAGGAGACTGACTTCAACTCTTCCACGGAGTTATGGCTTACAATATGTCCTTATTTCATCCTTTCCTTGCCCAACTACACTGAAGATCACAGCATTACTTACATATTTGTGATATTCCTATTTAAGGTAATATTGAAGCTCATGGGTACAATTATGGATTGCATTACCATAATTCTGAATATATTTGCACTTAATGTGTTGATGCAAGCCACTTGGAGTACTTGGAACATAGAGGGTTTTCTTTCATATTAGTGTTGATGCAAATTGCCTTCTTTACTCCAAAAGAAAGACATTTCTCTGACAAGGCCAATTCACTCCCCTCAAAAGATAAAACAAAACAATGCTATTAAACAGGTCATAGGCTGCTGAGAATAAGAATGTCTTATAAATACCAAGTGCTTTGCACTTATAAAGCATACGGGCATGTACTCAGTAGCTCATTGGGTCATAATGTCATCCCCACAAGACAGATGGTATAAGAAAGAAGCATGCTGGAGAGGAAGGAGCCCTAGATTGTGAGCCAGGGGACCAGACTCCCCTTTGGAGAAAAAGCATTCTTATTTCTGTGCCTCAGTTTCCTCCCCTGTAAACTCACTTGATGATCTCAAAGGTGCTTTCTGACTCTTAAGTTCTCTGTGATATACTTTTTCCCACCCTCTGCCTCCCCACAAACACTCTTACATCCAAACACTGAGTCCACTGACTTGTATTAAATGCTCTGTGTTCCTATTCAAAAACTACCAGTATCCCAGAGTTGGGCCAATGAGATAGCTACATCTACCTGGTTCTCTCCTCAATACCACTCAGATGCTGAGGTTATTGCTTTGGAGAGTGCCAGGACTCAAAGTTCTCAGGGCTCAGAGAAATCTAGCTTTTATGAGCCTGAGATGTCACTCTCGCCATACTCCCAAGGTCACAACCTGTTACATCTACTTGGCTCTAGACCCCAAACAAGGTTTTCCACCCCCTAGTAATGTCCGCCAGGACCACCTTCTTACCACCTGTGTCACTATGTTGGTGCCCACACACCCTACCACCAACCACTTTCTACTTGTTCCTTTGACCATGGTAATTAAATGAAGACTACCATTGCTTGGGAGAAAGGGCGTGTCATTTGACTGCCCTAGTGTCCACTCAAAATCCCTGTGACTTCTCAAACCAACCCCACCTCCTCCAAACAATGACTTTCCTCTACGTGTTGTCTGGTGTTACTGGAATGCAGGTTCCTAGAAGGTTCCTTACATTTACATTTGTATTCCCATTGCTTAACATTGTGACTGACATAAAGGTAAGGATTTAATAAATGCTTTACATCCATTCTCTTTGATCAGATGCTGTAGAATACCCCTAACTCTCCGGGCTTGAAAACCTTTGGGATTCCCATCTGTCACACCTTTGCCCTTTCTCTAAATACATTCAGAGTGACTGGTCCCCTCCATTCTCTCTTTTGCCTCCTTCTGCACCTCTATTCCCTGTTTCTTTCTGTTGCCTCCACAACCCAACTTAACATCCTATGGCAAATGCATCCAGTTTCTAGTTCCCTCATATAATAATCATATTGCACTACGATAAACCCACCAAGGTGCCAGATATCTACCCATCCAACATAAGGCTAATTTGCTCTTCTTTCTCCTCCTCAAATGCCAAAGGCCTTCATTGCCAGTGTCAAAGGAATAAGATGAATCTTTAAACAAGCAGGGAATTTGCCAACATATCTAGCAGCTGTCTTTCTTGCCCAATAGCTTTGCCTTTGAGCTAAGGTTAGCTGAGTCAAAAAATACCCAAAACATCCCTCCCTTGATTTCTTCTTTTCCCTCACTCTTTATTCAACCCTAGGTGGGCTCGAGGAGCCTAAGGAGTAAATTATTTTAGTCTCAGTGTGTTTCACATCGTTCAAACAATTGCATTGTGACCACTTGTCGGCCCACATTCTGGGCATTCTAAGTCTCCGCTGACTTGGTACTCTGAGTCCTCCCATTCTACTGCTCATCCATCTCCTCTGAGCTTCAGCTACTTTCCTTTCTTTGACTGTTTTTTTCTTGTATCTGCTACTGTTTTTCATCCAGAAGCTGGTCATACTCCCTTTTGTTCTCCAATTCAATCTGCAGCCATTCTTTCTTTGGCTTTCTATTGTTCCTTCACCATTGCTTCTGCAAAGGCAGTGAGCATTGTAGAAAAGCATTCTCACATTTGCCTCAGTGACCTTACTCAGCCAGTCTATGTGGGTCTCCTGATAATGTGCAACCTGCTTGATATCTCCCCATCCAACATAAGGCTAATTTGCTCTTTTTTCTCCTCCTCAAATGTGATCTTGGCTGACCTGATCTCTCCCCTCCAATAACACTGATGTAGGGGGGTTATTTGGACCTCTCCTGAGTCTGGTCTGTTTTCTACTCAATATTTAGGCCCATGGCTTGAATTAATGAAAAAGAGGAAAGAGATAAGTGACTACTATAAGCTGGGCACAGTGCTAAGTGCTTTTACAAAAACTGCTTCATCTGATATGCACAATGGTCCTTGGAGTTAGCTGCTATTTTATTTGAAGAAACTGAGGCAGAAAAATATTAAATCAATTACCAAAATTCTCACAGCTAATTAGTGTCTGAGATCAGTTTGAGGTCAGATATTAACTAAGATCTTCCTGACTCCAAGCCTAACATTCTATCTCCTTAGCCACTTAGCTGCCTCAAAGCATTTATTAAGTACTTACTATGTGCCAAATGGAAAAGGAAATGGCAAACCATCCCAGGATCATTGCCAAGAAAACCCTATGAACAGCACTGTCATGTTGTGGTGTCCACATGGTCACAAAGAGTCAGACATGGCCAAACAATTCACTAACAACAACAAAGTGCCAAATGCTGTGTTCAAATAATGGTAGATACATATATAAAAGTAAGATAGTCCCTGTCCTCAAGGATCTTACAATCAGGTAGGGATGATAACACATATAGAGGAACGATAGCCAAGAAGAAATTTTTTCTTTTCTTTTCTTTCCTTTTCGTTTTTAGTGGAACATTTATAAGTGACTAGAACAAAGAATGAACTTAATAAATGATCACTGACTTGATTTAAAGTCATAGTGGAGTTAATAGGGATAACCTCTCCAATAGTAATAGAAGTAGTTTATAATTCCTGAGATGAAATGGAGAAAGCAAGAAAAGCGTATTATATGTATAGCAGCTAAATAGGTGGCAAGAAGATGGTCAAGGGGAGCATGATATATTTATTAGACCTTGTAAGCTTCTTGCCAGCTAGAACAGAACAGGCCATTGCAACGGCAATGCACTGATATCCCGATCCCTTTATCTTAATGGTCTGAGCTCTGAGTAGTTCCCAAATGGCTGGGTCCTATGGAATGAAGATGTTTGACTTGATCCCTTATAGTCACTTCTGCTACTAATAGCTTTTAAATGGGGCCAAATACCAAAAGCACTAGTGACCATTTCATTCCCTCTAATTGCAGCACTCAAGAGTCTTCTCAAGCCATAATACTCCTAGCTGCATGGGTTGCTAAGTAGCCTGCTTGTCTACATGCCTTTGCATACCAAAGTTCCTTGTGTCATCATGCTTGTCTTCTCCTCTAATGTCATAGCCTATCATCCAATCAAATAATTCTGTTCGGCTGAACTGTCAATCAATATTTATCAAGGGCCTACCATGTGCCAGGTACAGAACTAGGTGCTGGGAATATAGAGTTAAAAACAAAACAGTTTTGATCTTCAAGGAACTGAGGGGTTGGAATAGAAAGAATATGCACCCAGATGAGTATATCAATTGGTATCAATTAAAAATAAGATAATTGAGGAAGAGGAGTTAAGGAGAAAACCAAAAATTCCTCAGTGAGAAAGTGGCACTTGAAAGGCCTTCTGAAGGGAAGTAAGGTTCCTAAGAGGTAGCACTGAAGAGGGGGGATATTCCAAGGCACAGGGTATGGCCAATGCAAAGATATTGAGACTAGAGATGGAGTGCTACGGGTGAGCAACAGCAAGAAGGCCACTTTGGTTGGACCTGGGAGCATGTGAAGGGGCTGATGTATAATAAAATGAGAAAGACTGGTTGGAACTATATTGTGAAAAACTTCAAAACTATATTGTGAAAAATTTCAAATGCATAACAGAGGAGAATGTATTTGATTCTACTAGTATTAGAGATCCGCAGTTATCAGGGGCAAGGTACTCTGGGAGATAGTCTTAAAGTTGATCACTCAACCTTCAACTCATTATTCAAATATTGACCTTTTGTTTCCAGCTCCCAAGGATCTCAGATGTCTGAATTCATTCAGGGAGTTCGATAAGGAACTCACCCTTTATTTGATACTTAACTAAGTCAAAACAGCATCATCCCATATTGGTACCCAGAGATTCCCTTATATTCCCTTTCAAATAGCTAGTACTTTTCCAGAAACAGTCGGTTCTCTTCTAACACACCTGCCTAGTCGACACAGTGGCACCAAATTTGCTTAACAAATGAGCCACCTAAGATGCGTTCACTTGTGGCTTAGGGGCTGCATTCTAAAACCCGGTATAGCACTATCTGAGAAATGGAAACCTCTGTCTACCTCTCCTCAAGGGTAGGTAAGAAGAGAATTACTGGTTATACAGACCCACAGGAAGTGAGAACACTAAAAATCCAACACGAACTGGTTTAGGTTGTTGTACCGATATGCTAGTGATCAGATTCAACAGTTCCCCTAAATCCCCTGAAAACCTTACTTGAACCCTCTAAAAACACCCAAGATGGTCCATGTTATGTTTATGATCTTGATCTTTTCCTCTCTCCCCTCACCACCACCCTCTTCACTTCAGTCATCCTAATAGCCCTCAATGTCTGGTCTCAAACACACCCAGGAGGCCAATTATGTGGTATTCATCACATGAACACATGAACACATTTGATCACCACCAAAGCAATGCACCAATAGCATTTAAAGGGCCAACGAATTTGTGATAGGGACCTGTCAGATCTGGGAAGCTACCTGACAAGGCCTCCTTCCTTGAATACTTTTTCTTAAAAAATAAAAACTACAAGCCCAGAATCGCCCGCCATGATCTTTCCATTCCCATTTGACATATGCAAAAGTTAATAGAGAAGAAGTGGTTTGTCTAGAATGAAATGGCTTGTTAGAGGTGATACTAGAGCCCAGGTCCTTGAGTCTTTTAGAAAATACACGGGCCAGTCCACTTCTCTCAGGAAGACCAAGTCTTCTATTTGCATGGCATGAACAAAGAATCTGCCTTTTGTTCATTCTGGTTAAGAGTGATCGCCCATTGTGACAATGAGCAAGCAGAAGAGAGAGGCCTGTGTTTAGGGAGATACCCAAAGGCAGTTCCCCCTAAGAGTTCACCAGGGCACACCAGCAATATTTTGCCCTCTAGTTTAATGACATGTATTCCAAATGGGAGAAAGGCTGGAATTAAGAAGATCCGCCTTTGGATGCCAGGTGATAACATCAGAATCCAAGCTATATACAACCTTAAGATAGTAGGAGAAGTGATTCCTTCCTTTCCTTGGGTACACAATTTCCTCTGAGAAGGTCAGGTTTCTCATTATCCCATGAACCAACTGCTTATTTCAACCTCTGTGCTTTCATTCAATAGCACTGTCCTCCCTGGGGATACCCTGTTGCCTCAAATCTTCCTATGGTGGCTCTGTTGTGCTCTGTAGAAGCTTAGTGTCCCCATGGGGTGATATGAATAGGGGCTAGATGAGAAAATAGCACTAGTTTCTTGTTCCCACTATCTCCCCAGGCACATGGCCACCTCTACATGGAAACCAAGAGCTTGAAAATCACAGAGTTGTGCATGACCAGAATTAGAAACTAGTTGGCAGTTGACTCACAGTCCAAATCAAGCTCTTTTTTGCATCTGCTATCTAGTATCATTCTCAGAAAAATCCCATGAGACAGGCAGTTGAAGTATCATTTATCCCCATTTTACAAAGAAAGGAACTGAGTTTCACAAAAGGGAAGTGACTCAGCCAAGGTCACAAACACCTGTGCTGGCAGCTCTCAGACTCAGGAGCTTTCAGGAACAAAGGAGTGCTGAATACCAGGAGGGATAACTTTTGTTAAAAGGAGATCCTTTATTAAATTGGAGCTGCCCAGAGAACTGATTTCTGACTTGGAAGCTGGAAGACAAATGAGTCCCCCAGCCTTAGTCTCCACATTAAGTCTTGCACTGTTCAGTAGCTGTGGCATTTTCTCATCATTCATGCAATTTGAACAGAACAGATGCCTAAACATTTCCACTAGGCACCTCCAAATCCACTCCCAGGACACAGCACGGCTTGGGAAAAATGGCCCCATTTGCTCTAGTATCATCTGAATGCAACGTGGAGAAAATGCACAAGGTCCTCATATGCCACACACACCCCATCAGAGCCCAATTCTTATCCAATTTGGGCATGAACAAAGTATTCTAAGCTTCATCAGAAGGATTTCTGATCTGAAGTTGTTTCTATTCCTGGCACCTTCCATTTCTTTTGGGAAACACGTTTTTCCTGATACCCTTTCTGTTTAATATCACCTTCATTTTCCAGTGTAGCCCCCTCCCACCCCAAGACCTATTCCTTATAATGAAGTGGGTGGGTGGGGAATGGATTTAGCAAAACCCACCAATATATCCCCCTCCAAAAGGCTGATGTCATCTGTAGTGTTCCACAGACAGCCACAGTCCCTCACCGTTACAAGAAAGGGAGGACGAACACCTCCTATTTAGATTGAACCTTGGGGTGATTAGCCAACTGAAGAAGAGGACATGAGTTTTAGATGCCTTGAATGACCTGGCCAAAGCCTGCTTAAGAGAGACTCTAGGAAATAAAAACCCATCACAGAAGCAGAGTTTCTGGGAAAGTGACCAGCTCCCTCTTGTGGATGCCTTCGACAACAATAAAGCTCCTAATGCCCATGGTCTACTGCAGACTGGTTTTCAGCTCTTTACCAACAAGTACGTGTCGGTATGTACATGTAGGAATAAAGGTGAAAGCCTCCTCACGCAAGGACAGTCAGCATCCTTTTATCACACTGACATTTTGTCCTCATTTTGGAAACAATAGGTTTGTTTCTCTAAAGTCTTTGGGTTGCAGAGCATTTTCCATTCATTGTCTCATAATGTGCTTAGCAACACAGGCTCACATCAGCCCAGTGGGATAGACAGTTACAGTATTTTCTCCATTTTACAGACGAGGAAGTCGAGGCCCAGAGAAGCAAAGGGACTAGCTCAAGGTCACACAGATAAGAGAATAATTTGGATTTGAACCCAAGACTTCTCACTTCAAGGCCAGCACTTTCAGCCTTTAAAGAGAGAGGGTTGATGTCTAAACCATAAAAACATCTGGGATTGGAATGGCATTGCTTATGATAGAATCTAATTTCTGGAACAGCTGGGATATCAGCTCTATTTGTTTTGCAGTGAAATCTCTCTGCTGTTTCGAATGCTTCTCAAAGCTAAACGGAGAAGTAAATTCAGAAGGCCAGAAAAACCAAAGCTGAAGATGGTTGACAACGTGAAGACTGGCTAGTTTCATTAGTTCCCCGTCATCACCCAGATTCTTCCCCAACCTTGTCTAGGCAACAAAGATCATATTTATGGAGTCAAATCAAGGTATCCATGGTGAAAAAATAAAACTAATGACTGGATTCAAAGGGAAGGAAATAAACATGAATATAACCATAGACACTAACCTCTGCTTAAGGACTGCTGGACTAGAAAGAAATGTCCTACCCGTCCCCAGTTAGGTACACGAAGGGTTCATTATGCCACTCATAGGATCACACTAGGGTCCAAGAGTGAGTGTTAGAAGGGACCCTAGAGATGGCACTCAACACTCTGATTATACAGATGAGGAAATCGAGGTCGGAGCTGGAGGGAGGGGTTGGCGGTCCCATGGTGACAAAGAAAATGTTAGAGGGATGATTGAACAACAAGTCTTGCTGAGCCCAGGTCCATCCCCCTGTCTACTCTAGGGCAATACCTCTCCCAAAAAGAAATGGCCATGAGCACTTCTGCCATCAATACTTTGGCATTTCTCATTACTTACTCTCAAACCAGAGACCATTGAGAATACTCTCTCCTAAATACCACTTCCCACTCATACCCAAAGTAAAACCACATCTGTGAGACTTTGTTGGAAGCTGAAACTAAACTACACCATCCCAGAGCATTCAAGTGAAGCAGTATAGTATAAAAGTGACCTAGATTTGGTCACAGAAGGTCTGGGTTCAAATCTTGCCTCTGGCAATCACTAGTTCTAAGATATGTGACTTGGGAAAAGGTACTTAACCTCTAGAGGCCTTAGCTGTCTTGTCTGTAAAAGGAAAAGTTATACTAAATAAGCTTTGTAATGCCAGCAGTAATGGCCATGTAGGTCCAGGTATACAGGTTCATTCCCCACTCCCATCCTTTAAAGTAGTGTTAGTATTGGAAATTAGCTTCTAGGGATCTGCCAGTCAAACTCCCAGGTTTTAGATAGGTCAAGTGTGACTAGGAGCTTGAAAGCAGCTTGTCCAAGGGCCCAGAGATCTTCTGGTCAGTGGTCTTTCCCTTATGTGACTGTGCCAGTGTCATCTGGTTACTAGGAGCACACAAGCTTGATTCGTCTTCAAAATCAACAACTTTTATAAAAATGGCTTGGTTTCAGAGTTTAAATTATTACGAAATAATTTAAATACATTATTAAATAGTTACATAAATACTTTTCTTATTAGTCTGGTAATGTGGTTCGGGGTTAATCAAATGAGCACATCTCCCCACAGTTTGAGTACCATGGACACAAGTTAGTTTGTGTCACAAGTTAGACCGGAATATCACTGAGAACAGCAGGTATGTTCTTTTTTCTTGAATACTGCCCTACACATACACCAATACATGCATATGGATTCTTAATTATTGATACGGAGAAAGTACTTTCCAGGCCACAAAGAAACCAAGGTTATATTTTACTCCAACCCTGAACTGGGAACATTATTATCATCATCCCAATTCTAAGGAAAAATCATAGAATTTATAATAATTTTAGGAAGAGCTAGGAAAACAAAATCTATCCCTCGCCTGTTCTTAAGTTACCTGCCTCTCCTCCTCTCAGGCATGTATGTCTCAGGATTTCCACAGATCTGTGCTCTGATCAATTTATTTCATGAGGTTATGGCCCATCAATTCCTTTTCAACCTGTCTAAATAATATCCAAGGTTGCCCAACAGTCTTTCATAGCAATCTACCAAAGATAAGGTTGAACTGCTTTTAGATCAATTTTTATAGTTTGTGGGATTAGATGGCAGCTAATCCATTGCTGGCTGTTGAGTCAAGAGGACCCAAGTTTAAACCCAGCCTCAAACACTTACTAGTTATGTGACCCAAGGCAAGTCACTTCAACCTGTTCGTCTCAGTTTCCTAATCTGTAAAATGAACTAGAAAAAGAAATGGCAAACCACTCCAGTATCTTTGACAAGGAAGCCCAATATGGAGTCAAAAGAGTCACTTTAAGCAAACTAAACAACAACAAAAGTGGGGCATTTCAGCTCTCTGTTATTCTTTTTTACAAGAACAGCCCACTTCATTTTCTGGCCATGTATTTCCTTGATAATAGCCCTTATGTCATTTCTTATACATAGTTTATGGCTAGAAATGTGTCAATTCCTACATATTCCCACCCTGTGCCTTCTTCATTGCCCTTTGGGTCACCTACAATTTTCATTCATTAATATAACTTCATTAGGAAAACATTTGCGTTGAAAAGATAAATTGTCGGAGTGATGTTTGGGGTAATCAAAATTACTGCCCAGGTTCCTAATATTCAATCCAATTCAATTCTTATTATTATCATTCAGTTTTGTGCAGGTTGTTTGCTTCAATTGGAAAGTAAGTTTGTGAAGGGCAGGGGCTGTTTCATTTTTTTTTGTCTGTAACCCTGGAACACAATAAGATCTTAACAAAAGCCTATTCATTTATTGGGCCTGGTTAACTGTCCATCTGTGAGGCCTAACACGCATGCACATGCATGCGCTCTCTCTCTCTCTCTCTCTCTCTCTCTCTCTCTCTCTCTCTCTCTCTCTCTCTCTATATATATATATATATATATATATATATATATATATATATATATATATATATTGGCCTTATCAATCTGAACAATAGGTATTTGTCATTCATTTGGTGTTATATGGCTCCTTAGGCTGATCAAATTGGATAATATATGCAAAGTGCTTTGCAATTCTGATAGAGCTATATAAATACTGGTTACTAATGAATCGCAAAAGTTCTACTAAGTTTGTGAACCAAGAGGAAAACATAATCTCTCCTCTGGCTATTTCCAAATTACCGATTTCTCCTCCTGTGCATTTCTATTTCAGCATCTCAGCAGATCTGTGTTCTGATCAACAAGTATTTCATCAGAGGTCAGAGCCCATGAATTCCTTTCATTCTTTTCATTACAGTAATCTCTTCTGAATAAACAAGAATCTCATCAAGGAGATCTAGAAATGTTCTGGTGCTTGATGCAATCTGCATAATGTTATCTACAAACATGAGCACATAGGGAATCCCTGTTCCATTTGGACCAGGCACAGAATAACTTCTGCGACAGTGGCAAAATCTTTGGTTAGAATCTTCTCTATGTGTGATGACTACCTTGGCATCAACAGTCAAATGAATTGAAGGAAGCTATGTCTGTGGTTGCATTTATTAAGGAATCTTCTATCTCACCAGATGCTTAAAAGTCTTCCATGACCAGTTTGCTTTATCAAGTCAAATGCTTCTTTAGTAATCAAATAGAAAGCTCAGCAGGATCCTGTCTTCTTTGTGCCTTTCGATCAATCACTTAATGATAAAGATGTGATCTTTATATCAATATCTATAAAGAAGAATGTGAAAACCTGCCTACTCCCCGATCATATTTTAAATTAAGGATAGCCTCAATGGGTATATGTGAATACCATTCTCATCAAAGGCTTTACAAAAATAAAAAAGCAGGCTGTGTAGGTAGATGTCGCATTGTCAATCGCCCTTTTTAGGTATTAATATGATCTATCATTTTTTTTCCTATTTTAGGACTCTTTTCTTTGAGGTACCTTGTAAAATGATCCTTTAATGCTTTTCTGACTGTTCCATAGCCGGAAAGGTCCTATGTGGTAGTCAATCCAGCAGTTTGGCCACTCTTTCTGACTTCATCTTCTTAAATATCATTTCAACTTCTTCATATAGCATATTGCTACATTAGGATACAAATGCTGTGGCTCTACTGTCATTGATAATATGATGAAAATAAATTGCTCCCAGAGAGATGACAAATTAGTTCTGTTTTCTTTTTGTCCTCCTGCCAGATTTGACTGCCATAGGATCAGCTTCCAAGATGGAAGGAACCTTAGCTAGCATGAAATTCAACTATCTCATTTTACAGATAAGGCAACTGAGGTCTAGAAAGGGTAATTTATTTGTTCCATTGTCACAGAATTAGTAATTGACAGAGTTCAAACTTAAAGCCAGGTATTCCAGTTGAAAACCAGCATTATTTCAACTACACTACACTCTCTCTTTCTGAATGCTCTGAAATGATATGGCATAATTAAATATCAAATCAACATTGATTGAAATTCATTTTTATCTCTATAATTTGGGGCTGGTTTGTAATGTACCTCAAAACCTCCCTCTGCCCTCCTCTGAAGTATCTGACAAAACAGTTTATATTAAAAGTCATCATTTCCTTTAGGTGTTATGTCTCTCCATTTGGCAAAATGATCAAATATTTTCTGGCTATAGCAGTTTTCAGGCTCTTCTTGTCTGCATGTCCTAAAATCTGCTTAACACGTCAAGCTCCCCTAAAAAACAGAAGGATCAAAGTCCATGTCTTTTCCTTTCTTTGTTTCCAATTTGTTGACATCAGTTGTCATCTTAAATAGGTTAGTTTGAAGTTTTAATGATTTGATATTCCTTCTCTGCTTTGTCCTTTCTTATAATTTGATATTAATTTTGACTTGAGTCTTCTCTAATCATTGTTCTGCCTACACCCATCTGATGCATCAGAAACCAGTCATTTCGGACCTCAAGTCTCTACTCACCAATCCATCCTCAAAATACCTATCTAAGTAAATATCTTTAAGAACAAACCTGACCATGTCCATCTCAGTTAATTCAAACTCAGTTAATTCCAGTGGTTCCATATTATTCCCTATATTCCTAGGTTAAAATATAAGCTTCTCTGTTTGGTTTCTAAAGCCCTTTACAATCTGTTTCCAACTTATTTTCCAGTCTTTTGTATACTACTCCCTTTTCCACACTTTAGAGTCCAGACAAACTGGTCTTTGCTCTATTCTTTACACATTTCTTTTCTCAATCTTCCTGGATTTTGCTTTGACCATTCCCCATGCCAGAAATGCACTTATGATTCATGGAACCCTTCTCTTCAAGTCTCAGCTCAAGCATCTCCTTCCACACAGCCTTTCTTACTGGACCCAGCAACTTCTAGTGTCTATACTCCCTAAGTACCCTGTTTCATTTACTCTACATAAGAATACACATTTTCACCCTTGATACAATGTAAGCTCATTGAGAATACAGATTTGATTTTTTTATTCTTTATCCTTAGAACCAGGCACCTAATAGGTTTTTAACAAATGCTTGATTATTAAACTATATCATCAGTTTCATTTGGGAGATGTTTAGTGTTCTCTATATCCAGTGTCCTCCAACTAACTCTTGTATGGAGGTGTTCATGATATATAAAAAGAAAATTTTCAAATAGCCTACAGATCTTTTGTCTCCCTTATTTCTGAAGCCTGAGACAATAGAATTTTTGCCATTTTTTCTGAACCCACCTTTACCTGAGAGGTAAACAAGCATCAAAATACATAAGTCCTAGTTTGGATGCCATATTATTCATACTTTTTAAACTTCTTCATCCTCTATGAGATTTTGGTACACAGTCTATCCTCTTCATGTTTGTACAATGAAAAGTATGCTCCAGTTTGGAGTCAAAAGACCTGAATTTATATCCCAGTTTGCTACTATGTGACCCTAAACAAGTCAATTCCCTTCTCTGGTTCTCAGTTTCCTCCTCTGTAAAGTGAGGGTACTGGACTAGATGACATTTAAGGTACCTTCTAGCTCTAGACCTATAATTCTATTGTTCTATGGTTTTCTACTTTTACTCATTACAATATTACCAGTTGGGTTGGCCAAGACTCCTACAAAGAAATGCTGCTTTAAAAAATTCCTTATGGAACACAATGAAACTAACTCTACAAACTCGCTGGGGGGGGGCAGTGAATAGAATGTCAGGCCTGGAGTCAGGAAAACTCATCTTCCTGAGTTCAAACCTAGCCTCAGACACCTGTGCAAGATATGACTCTGGGCAAGTCACTTAACCCTATTTGTCTCAGCTCTTCATCTATAAAATGAGTGGGGGAAGGAAATGGTAAACCACTCCAGCATTTTTGAGAAGAAAACCCCAAATGGGGTCATCAAGCGTCATACACAACTGAAAATGACTGAACAAATCATTACTTACGTGGTTCAGTTTTTCTAATATGTAAATTTGTTAGTTATTGAGCAAGGATCTCACAACTGGGAATGCCATTAAATTAATGTTTATACAGGAAATAGAGACTGGACCTATGAGAACACTGATAAGTGAAAATTATAGGTCTTAGATATAGGCTAAGAATATTGCCTGGGGATCTTGAAATTAAGTGACTTGCCCAGGGCCACACAACCAGGATGAGTCATAAGTTGGAGTTGAGCCCATTTTCCTGACTCTGAGGACAGCATTCTTCTCCATGCCAGCCTGCTTTTCCAAGTATCAGTTCTAAATGAATAGGGAAACATCTTCCCCCTTCTTTCCCAATGACCTCTCCATCTGATTGGCTGCTTCCTCCAAAAGCTTCTATTTAAAGGACAAAGTCCAGGTCGCTGAAGCCTTCATTCCTCCTTAGGCTGTACTCCAGACTCTTTGGATTTTCTCTTTAATGCTCAATGCCCATTCCCTCAATCCATTTTCAGTTACCTTTTATGTATTCTTAAAATGAAAGCTCATTGAAGGTAGGGACTCTTTCTGCTTCTAGCTATATTTCCAGATCCTGGCACATAGTAACTAGAGCTTAATTCATTCTTGTTGATTTGAATTGACTAAGTTTCTATGGGAAAAAATCACTAGCCTCTCAGTGGTCCAGGCAGCTCTCTAAAATTAGAAGTTGCAGAAAAGAGGTCAAGCTGCATTGGGAGAGTGCATTTCCTAATGGAGCATTCCATATGCCAATGAAATCAGAAGTTTGGTTAACAAATAATGTTCCTAATACTATCCTAGAACTGTGGGGGATAGGATTACAGAAGTCTAATGTACTATCTGCTAGGACTGAGTGACCATAAGGTCATTCATTGAGATTTAAAACCAGAAAGGGGGGCAGCTAGGTGGCTCAGTGGATTGAGAGCCAGGCCCAGAGATGAGAGGTCCTGGGTTCAAATCTGGCCTCAGACACTTCCCAGCTCGGAGACCCTGGGCAAGTCACTTAACCCCCATTGCCTAGCCCTTACCACTCTTCTGCCTTGAAACCAACGCACAGTATTGATTCCAAGACAGAAGGTAAGGGCTTAAAAAAACAACCCCCTCCCCAAATCAACAACTACAAAAACCAGAAGGGGCCTTAGAAGCCATTAAGGTCGAGATCAGGGATTGAGACCCAGAGAGATAGAGTGACTTGTCTAAGCTAAGATGATACAGGTAGCAAAGAGTGGAGTCAAATTTGAATCTAAATCCCTTGACTTAAAATCTAGCCTTTTTTCTGCCATACCATGCTGCTTTCAGAGTTGTCCCAAAGTATGCAAGCTGGTGCTGCAATCAGATCCTCACATTTGTAAGGACCGCCGCAATTGATAAAGCCCAACTTGTGCCTCGACAAAACCTTCTTAACTATTGGAGTAAGCAGCTGTCCAGCTCGGGCTTCAAAGCCTTTAATGAAAGAGAACCTACCACTTCCCAAGGCCATGCATTCCAGTCGGGCATAGCTGTAACTATTATGAAGGTTGTCCACATAAGCCTAGCTCTACCTCACCGGAATTTCCTTCCATCGTTGTGTTGGTTTCAAAGGGTAAAATCAATAGGACAGAATATAGAGAGGGGTAGGGGCAATTGATGGTTGCATGACAACACCATTTACTCATATTTCTACTTTTCACACTGAGCTATTAGCTAGCTGTGCCTTTGACATCTGTACATAGAAAAGTGATTTTTTAACCCCAAAGCAGAAATATACATTTATTCCTATTCAATTTTCTATTAGATTTGTTCTACCCTACTAGCCTGACATTCTTTGGATCTTTATTCTGTCATCTAACACATTAATTATCCCTTCTAGATGTAAATTCAATAAGCATGCCATCTATGTCTTCATCCAGATGATTGATTAAAAATGTTAAGTAAGCCCAAATCCCCGGGGCACTCTCCTGGAGACCTCCTCTTTCCAGGCTGACACTGAATCATTATTGAGTACTGTTTGATCTTAGCCATTCAACCAGTTCAGAAACCACCTTCTGTACTATTTTCTAGCTCACATCCTTTCTTTTTCTCTACAAGAACAACACAGAAAATTGTATAAAGTCACGCAGAGAGTAAAATGATGGAATAGTCTTCTGTATACCTCTCCAATTTAAACCTCAAAAGAAGGAAATATGGATCAAATTTAAAGTAATTAAAGCTGAATTCACAAGATAAGAAAGAAACACAGAACAAAGCCAATGCCTCATGAAATTAACTTAGGGGAATTTAAATATTTAACGTTCTTACTCACTTTCCTTATTCCTAGTCCACCATGTGTTCTGAGTACAGCCTCTGCAAGCAGCCTTGAAATTGTATGGTTTGGGCATAGTCATTGGGGCCTTGTCCAGCACCACCAAAGGTGACTCAATCTAACTTATCACCCACCTGCTCTTTTACTTTATAACCTTAAGTGGTAGAAAGCATTTAATTTTTCAAGCCAATGAAGCAAAGAGTATAATTAGGGGGCATGAGATGAAGTAGCACCAAAGTGGCATCAAGGGAATGGGCTTCTGTGTCAATGGGAAAAGAGACTAGTAATCCAGCAAGAGGCGGTCTTCTTCCCATAGATTTTATTCTGGGAAGAGAACCATCTAAACCACAATATTCCACAATTCTAGGGTAAAGAATCTCTCCACCCTTGGGCTCTATGTGAACAAAAGGCAACAGAGCTATAGAAGAAGGAAGAGTCTAAGAGTAAAGAGGAGAATTATAGACAAGCTACCTTGAATATAAGAAAATAGCCAAAAGGTTAAAAAAATTACAACAGAGTCGACATATATAATCCAAGTCCCCAAGCAGTGAGACTTTTAGCAAAGAATCAAAAATGAATAAACATTTTTAGAAGGCTGTAACACATGAACGAATATTATATAATGTAAAAAATGAACCAAAAATCACCAAGAAAAAAGAGAATTATGTAGACTTTAAAGGGATCATGAAACAGCAAGAAAGTTCAGAATGGCTTTAAAGAAAAAGAAACTGTTAAAGATACTTAGTTTTGAAATTAGAACCCTCAAAGCAGAGTTAATGAAGAAAGAAGAACCAATTAGCATACACAATAGAGAATCATTCTAAAGTAAAAAAAATATCTACAAAAGAGTGGCATATTTGGAACTCAAGAACACAGAAGTGGAAGAAAATTTGGCAGAAGAGAGGCAAAATATAACATCTTTAAAGAAATGTATGAATTAATGAAACTAATCATCCCTTTAAAGAATTTTCTAGAAGTTTTCCCAGAATAAAAGTTAAGCTTCCTGATCTATCTTTTGTATCCTCCCCTCATTTTTCTTTTTTTCTTTTTTGAAAATCTGGACCTTTGTTTCACGTGTCCAGTCCTGTGGCACCTCTCCCACTCTTTCCAATCTTTCTAAGCTCACTAATGGGAGCTCTGCAATTACATCTGTCAGTTCTTTCAGTGTGCTAGGGTATCATTTCTCATCTCAGTGACTTGAACTCACTAAGGACATCTAGAAGCTCTTACTATCTCCCTGCTTATCTTGGGCATCAATTTGCTATTGTGCATTTTTGTTCTGTTCTTTCCACTGTGAAGAGCATTCTCCTTGGCAGAGAAAACAGATGGAAAAGGCTTGAGAAGCTTGAGATCTTCCTGTCATTATCCCATTCACCTGAAACAGCAATCACATCCCTTCTTTGGTCCTCTCCCTTTCCCAAAATAGCTTGAAAAATAAAGCAAACAAAACAAAAGCCCTTTTGTTGTTCTTCCCTTTCTTCATTCCTCTTGGTTCATTTGGATGGTATTTGTTTTAAACTTGAATTTGCTTATGTCCCCTGGCTGGAAGAGGAGAAGAATGGAATCTCCTGGGATAAAACCACTCTGACAGGCATGGGAGCCTTGACCTTTTCCATTTCTGATCTGGTCCAGTTTGCCCCATCTGCAGTGGCCTGGTAAGTCTCTCCCACTGGGGGGAGGGGGAGATAACTCTACTAATGCCTAACTTAGTGCATATAAAGGATGTGACTAGCTCAAGAAATTCATCTGCCTCAGCCTCTCCAGTCACAAGGATTACAGACATGAACCATCACTAAGCCTGACTTCTGGCTTTATTCTTACAGAACTAGCTTGTGTTTTTGTATTTATTCTACATTCATTTGCCCTTGTTTTCACCTTCTGTGCACATCTCTGGCATGGTTAGATTCCCCATGAAGCTGTATTCATTTGATTTCTTTTCTTTGCAATTTCCCCCTTTTCTTCCTCATTAAATTATTATTTTTACTTCATCAGAATTTCATTCTTGAGTTTCTCATATTTCATAAGCTGACTGACTCACCCTATGGAATCATAGGCCATGGGAACCTATCTAGCCTTTCTCCTAAATCTTAGAACCATGCTCTTCGAAAATACCGGGTATATGGTAGCCTGGCTTTCTATATTGTTTCTCCATTATCTATATAATGGCCATTACCACATCAGCAGTATCTTTTCTAGGCAGTGAGGTGGCACAGTGAATAGAGGGCAGGCTGTGGAGTCAGGAAAACTCCTCCTGAACTCAAATCTGGCCTTGGACACTTACTTTCTGTGTGACCCAGGCAAGTCATTTAACCCTGTCTGCCTCAGTTTTCTCATCTGTAACCATCCCAGTATCTTTGCCAAGAAAACCCCAAGAGGGGTCAAGGAGGGTTGTACATGATTAAAAATGTCTGAACAATGTCATTCCTCCTCTGTGATATTTAGGGTTTTTGAGGAGGCACCAGCTAAGGCTCCCCACTGATCCCTATTCTTCCTTCTTCCTCTTACTGACCAAGCTCTTATAACCCTTGCTACCTGTGCTCCCTTCTGGCTTAGTTCAACTCCAAGCTCCAGTATACCCACTACGTTGTCAACCAATCAATCTTTTAAGAGCTCTGTTTATAGGAAACTGCCCCCTCCCCAGGTATCCTATTCCACCTTTCAACAGTTTAAACCATTTGGTGCTCTAAGCACTCTTTTCCTCAAGAGCTTATGATTTCGATTAGGTGCTGAATTCTTCCCTCTGGTACCAAGCGCTTGATGTTGAACAAACCTTCAATGAAGCAGTCCTTCAGATGCTATGGACATCTGTCAAGGCTCTACTAAGTCTCCTTTTTGGGTCAAACATCTTTCTTTCAACTTATTCTCATATGACATGTTTAATGTTTCCTTCATCCTCTTGGTCACCATCCTCTGGGCACTCCAGCCTGTCAACATGTCCTCTACTATATAGTGCCCTCAGTACAACAGAGGAGGGCTCACTAGAAGATGATCAATTTCTATATTGTATATGCCATGTTTCTCTTACCACCTCTTAAGATGGTGGCATTGGATAAGTTCCATCACAGCTTTAGCAGACCTAGAGCCTACGGTTCTTGCCTCCCCCTTCCTGTGGTATATCCATACCTCTACCATCCTATACTTATTGGACTTCTGAACCCAAGAACTTAGACGGCACCTTGGCATTGGCCTCTGGTTGTTTTATGTATGTGATTCTCATTGCCCCCAAATAAATGGTTTAAAGCCCTAAGATCCTTGATCTATTTTCTGACTATGCAGGTCTCTCTCAGGACTTTAGGAAAGCAAAACCACAGGTGCCAAATCGTTGCTTACTGAAGAATGAGCAAATGATTGGCAAAAAAATTAGCTCAGTTTCTGGTTCCAATTTAATTTCAGAGCAAAGGACTATAACTAATTAGCATCTTTCATTATTGCAAAGCTAGAGCATCCTAAGAGAAGGGACATAGAATATGAAAGCTTAAATGGACCTTAGAAGGTAGATTATAAACAGGAAATAAATACCCTCAGTTATCATGACCCTTAGTTACCCAATCCATTCACTCCTCAGAGGAAAAAAAACTGAGGCTGAGAGAAAAGCCATTTTCTTAAATTGGTCCTAGGTTGAAATTCTCTCTCCTGAATTCCAGTGCAGTGCTTTGAGTAAACATATTAATGATGATGATAGGTTTCATTTACTTAAGGGCTATCATGTGTCTGGCATTTTACAAATATTTCATTTGATCACAATTCTAGGAGGGAGGTGCTCTTATCTACATTTTGTAGCCGAAGAAACTGAGGTAGAGGTTAAGTGACTTACCCAGGGTCACATAATTAGTTAAGTGTCTGAGGGGGGATTTGAATTCAAATTGCCCTGACTCTAGACTGAGCGCTTTATCTATAGTGCACAACTCTATGCTGCCCTTCACTGAATTCTGGGATTCCCATACATAATTTTACCCTGATGCTGGGATACTTGGTTATCATCACAGAAGCATTGTGTATGCATTTTGTATACATAGACTATAGACTTTGAAGTAAAATCAATTCCAGCTTTCTTTATTTTGAAAACATATCTGCAAGTCCAAGTTTTGGAGATGATGTGCTGGGGAACCCAATAAACAAAGAAAGTGCTCCTATCATAAGGAGACGGGGAATTATAAAGGTTCTTATTATGTTCACAAGTACACACATCTGGCAGACCACTAGGTACTCTGTGGATATGACAGTGATGTATCTGTCAGCTTTGTGTTAACTGCTGGTGGGGTGGTACTGCTTTTCTTAGAGTCACCTACTAGCCCATGGGTGGCACTTGGTATAGGTGCTTCCAGGGTTGATAAACCCCTACGCCACAAGAGTTTTTCCCTCTGTTGATGGCTTTGGTGGCCAGATCACTAAGTAAAAGGTAAAATACATAGCCTGAGATATAAGAAAGTCAGGAGAGACAGTCATTGAGGCTTTACTATGGCCATGGTAGGGACTCTGTGGGCAGCTCATTGGTATCGAAACCTCAAGTATATTTGAGACCCAGCCTCATTAAGCCATTTTCCTTCTGTCCTTCCCAATTCAGGAAGGTTTTCCCAAAGACTTGACTCCTACAACAACATCTGTAATTCTCGCTACCTAATACTTGCTGATAATCAGGCCAGAGATGTCTCCAGTGACTTTATTCCCTCAAATTCATTTTCTATAATTATCTAATTCTTCTATAGAAGGAAAAAAATTTCTAATTGTCCCGGGAAAAAGAGGATCCCACAATGCCCAAGCAAGGGAACGCAGTCTCCACTCACCATTACTGATAAAAGGAAGAAGCCAGTTCTACAAGTCTGTGGTAGAAGCTTGGTGGCTCATAATTTTAGGTGGGTTTTCGCTGCCTCCCTCCCCTAATTGGAGAAGTGAGCTTAGTCACATGCATATTTACAAAAAGTATCGTTTCCCTTGAAAAGAAAATGTGACGGGGTGTTACCATTCAGTGAGATAAAATGCCAACATTAATAAAAATAATAATTTCTTGAATTTTAATTCTTGAAACTAAATTCCAACTATATATAATTAGCATTACTCAAAAGGATTATTAATCTCTCACTGTGCTGTATTATACTCATGTCAACATATCTGAGAACTCATCAACATGGGTATTCCCTTCCATTAGTACAGATTCCAACCTCATTGCCTTCTCCTCATGTGTGATTCTTGTCCAGGGAAGATCTACCCAACTTAATAGTAGCCTTCCTCAATATCTTGTCATATTTGGAATATTGAAGTAGAGAGCTATTTAAATTTTCATACTATAGCCTGTCACAGCTGGTTTTCTAGAGTATCTTAAATATCCACAATGTTCTATTGTTTCGGTGGTTTAGGGACCAGGTTACAATTTCTTTGGTACAGGAAATGAAACTCCCAGGGAAGCATCTCCCACTTCCAAAACAGATCAGAGCTTATTCTGCTACTTAGAGCCTTGTATCCAATGCAAAGAGAAGCAATCCCCAATTGGCCACATATTGACCTAGAAAATCGCAAATGAACTTTATCTATGTTGCATGTATTTGAGGCAATTTGGTAAAGCTACAGTGCATAGAGCATTGTATTTGGAGTCAGAGAGACCTGAGTTCAAATTCAGACTGAGCCATTTCCTAGCTATATCACTTTGGGCAAGTCACTAAACCTCTATTTGCCACTGGAGAAGGAAATGACAAATCACTCTAGTATCTTTACCAAGAAAACCTCATGGAAAGAGGTCAATGGGGATTTTGGGGGGGAAACCCTTACCTTCCACCTTGGAATCAATATTGCATATTGGTTCCAAGGCAGAAGAGTGGTAAAGGCTAGGCAATGGGGGTCAAGTGACTTGCCCAGGGTCACACAGCTAGGAAGTTTCTGAGGCCAGATTTGAACCTAGGACTTTCCATCTCTAGGCCTGGCTCTCAATCCACTGAGCTACCCAGCTGCCCCCCACAGGGTCTTAAAGAGTCAGAAATGACTGGAAATAACTGAGAAATGTTACATTTCAGTTTTATTCATCTTGTTGGGAATTTCCCTATATTTTAATCTGGTTCAACCAACTCAGGAGTTTTATAGCCTGTCATGACCTTCTGTGAGAGGTTAAGTAACTATCCCCTGTTGCAAAGCCAGTGTGTGCCAGAGACAGGGCCAGAAGCCAGTTCATCCTCGCTGAGGCCAATTCTATATCCACTGGACCATACTGCCTCTCTGGACTGTATATTACAATGTAGAAATGTGAATGTGTCTCCATATTGGCAATTTGCACATTAAAACAGTATTCTTTTCACAATAGCTATCCCTGTTCCAAAATCTTCTTAAAGACAAGAGGTTTCAGATAAAGGAGAACAGATATCCATAGAACACTGTCCATTTTTACCCAGTTATCTTGTTTGACTCTATCAAGGAAATATGTCCAAGTGAACACTGAAAACTAAAAGGAAATACTGAGATCTCTCTTTTGATTGAGCTTCATATTCCCCTAACAATATTGTGCCTGATTCTTGAAATAGCTGTCCCTAGTTCTTATCTCACTGGTATTTCCCAGGGCTCAGCATTCACTAAGAGGAAGAAAACAAGCACACACTCCACTAGAAGCCCATTTTCCTTTGGATTAGCTTATTCACGCAACCTCATTCATGGCAGCCATACTGGATGGTCAATGACAAGCTCTTTATCTTCAAAAGTCTCACAGCTTCCACATCAAGTCAATAAGCATTTAGGAAGTGTCTACTCTATGCCAAGCATTGAGCTAAGCAGTAAGGATACAGAAAAAAGGTAGGAAACGGTTCCTGATTTTTTTTTTAAATAAAAACCCTTACCTTCCGTCTTGGAGTCAATACTGTGTATTGGCTCCAAGGCAGAAGAGTGGTAAGGGCTAGGCAATGGGGGTCAAGTGACTTGCCCAGGGTCACACAGCTGGGAAGTGTCTGAGGCCAGATTTGAACCTAGGACCTCCCGTCTCTAGGGCTAGCTCTCAATCCACTGAGCTACCCAGCTGCCCCCACGGTTCCTGATTTTAAGGAGCTGACCGTGACATTGTCAGTCTTTGAAAACACAAGACAAACAACAACAACATCACGAGGGGGACAGCATGCATGCAAGCAATAAATACTTCCAAAGCAAACTAGGTGCGAACTTCTAAATAGAACAGTTTGACAGTGCTGAGCTTCTGGCCACAGCAGAGGTGCTTAGGAGCCCATTCCCTCCTTTACCACCAGCCAAGGCTCTTGCTACAGAATCATAGGCTGGATATTGCCGCATGAGATGCAATAATGCAACTGTCAAGAAGGTCAGCCCATGCTATTTTCCAGGCATACCCAGAGTTCAATCTCACATGACCTTCTACAGAGACAATATGCCCCCTTTTTCCCTAGAGGGAGAAGTGCATCCTTGTGCTAAAAGATAACTCTCTCCCTTTGTTTATAGCTTCTTATAATGAATAATTTTGCTGTCTTTCTCCAAGCTGTGAGGACCTGGGTTTAGAGATTTGCAGTTAATTTCATTCATTCTTCTTGTTGCTGAAACCTCACTAGCAGTTTGCCATAATCACATCTTATCTTTAGAGCATAGATGCTCCAAAACATATACTCTGTGAGCTGAATTGAGTTTTTAAGATAAAACATGAGAATCTGTCTTGCACTTCCTATGAATTGAATGCAGCCTGTCAACTAAGCTCATAAAAATTATGATAACTTGCAATTGCTTAGCATTTTGAGGTCTCAAAATTATTTTTCCAACCCTTTAAAGTGGATAATGGAAGCATTAATATCCTTTTTTTTTTTCTAAGTGAGGAGATGGAGGCCTATCCAGGTCAAAAAATGTTTTCCTGAGGTCACAAAGAAAGTGGTTAGAGCCAGGAGACTTTTGATTCCAAATTAAATCATCTACAAATATAAGAATGCTGACTCTGACTTGAAGTGAAATCCAAAACCAGAACCTAAAAATATAACAATAATTATAATAGTAATTCCCATTTCTCTATTGTTTTAAGGGTTATAAATCATTTCTCTCATATTCTCAGGGATTTGTAATCTTATTTATCAGCACAGGAAATTGAAATCTGGAGGAAGGGGTTAACTTGTTCAGGGTCACCCAGTAAGTATCAGAGCTGGCCCTTACACTCAGGCCTTCCAATTCTAAGTCCCATGTGAAAGCTGAGTAAAGCCTTTGTTGGTTCCCTAACTGAATCTTTCTTCCTGAGCCTTGCCTAACTTTATTTGACTGTATGGATGTGTCACATCGGACTCATTACTGTTTCTTTAAGTTATCACTGACTGCTATTGCCATGTGTTGAGAGGGATTCTCAGTTTGCCATCATTGGGTTTCGTGATCCCGATTCTAATACCCCAGGAGGACACTCTTTGTGGCACTTCCATTAGTATTCGCAGCTCATCAGAGAAGCCCCAAAAGTTAATTAGCTCATACAACCCATTCTTTCATCTTTTGTTTATACATAATTGGGAAGTTTGACAAGAGAAATTACCTTGGGTCCTTGATTTGGCAGGCTCACTTGCTCAAGTTAATCATATCAGAGGTTAGTAATAAACACAAGGTCTAATTTGTGTTACAGAGAGGCCCCTACTTTCTGGGTCCCACAGTCCCTGACACAGGCTTTTGTCATCTGAAAAAAATAAGGAACAGATCAAAACTATTCCCAGGATACACCTATCACTGGCATAGAGACACATTGACCTGTATCGTCATGTATGAGGCGGATGCCTAAGATTGCCTCCTCCAGGCTAATGCAAACACATACGTAAGAAGAGTCAGCAAGTAACCCAGACTCTCTGAAGTAATACTGCTGTGGAATAATAAGGTCTTACCCGGGTCTTATTCTCTCCTAACATATGCTACTTCCCAATCCCCTAACCCCTCCTTCTCTTAGAGTCTGAGCTTCTTTGGATGAGGGGTTATCTCACTTTTCAGTTTGTAGAAGGAACAGGCACCATAACACAATGGATAGAGTCAGTCTCTAAACCAAGAAGACTTGGGTTCACTCAAATCCAACCCCAACACATTTTGGCTGTCACTTAATTTCTTAGCACTATATGACAGACACATTAAACCCAAGGCCAATGTTATATGTGGCTCACAACACTTTTGAGTGCAGATGGCCCACACTTTAAAAAGTCATTAGGAAATGTTTAGTAAAATTATTAAAAAAATAAAATAGAGGCAGAACTCAAGGGGAAAATTATATCCTTGAGTTCATATATTAACAAATTAGGGAGGGCAGAGGTCAATGAATAGCACATTCAAATTAAAAAAAACTTGAAAGCGAACAAATCAAAATGCCCCAGATGAAAACTAAATTAGAGATCCTAAAAATTAAGGGAGAAATTAATAAAATTGAAAGTCAAAGAACTATTGATTTAATAAATAAGACTTTTGAAAAAATGAGCAAAATAGACAAAGTACTGGTAAATCTAATAAAAAAAGGAAAGAAGAAAACCAAAATAGCAGTATCCAAGATGAAAAGGGAGACCTCACCTCCAATGAAGAAGAAGTTAAGGCAATTATTAAAAACTATTTTGCCCAATTATATGGCAATAAATATGCCAATCTAGGTGATATGGATGAATATTTACAAAAATATAAATTGCCTAGACTAACAGAGGAAGAAATAGACTACCTAAACAACCCCATATCAGAAAAAGAAATTGAACAAACCATCAAAGAACTCCCTAAGAAAAAATCACCAGGACCTGATGGATTCACAAGTGATTTCTATCAAACATTAAAAGAACAATTAATCCCAATATTAATCAAACTATTTGACATAATAAGTAAAGAGGGAGTTCTACCAAATTCCTTTTATGACATAAATATGGTACTGATTCCAAAGCCAGGCAGGTAAAACACAAAGAAAGATAACTATAGACCAATCTCCTTAATGAACATAGATGTAAAAATCTTAAATAGAATACTAGCAAAAAGTGTTCAGCAAGTCACCACAAGGATAATTCATTATGATAATAAGATTTATACCAGGAATGCAAGGATGGTTCAATATTAGGAAAACCATCCACATAATTGAACACATCAACAAGCAAACCAACAAAAATCACATGATTATCTCAATAGATTCAAAAAAGCCTTTGACAAAATGCAACACGCATTCCTATTGAAAACACTAGAAAATATAGGAATAAAAGGTCCATAGCTAAAAATAATAAACAGTATTTATATAAAACCATCAGCAAACATAATCTGCAATGGGGATAAACTAGAAGCCTTCCCAATAAGATCAGGAGTGAAACTATTATTTAACTATTATTTAACATTGTACTAGAAACACTAGCTATAGCAATTAGAGAAGAAAAATAAATTGAAGGTATTAAAATTGCCAATGAGGAGACCATGCTATCACTCTTTGCGGATGATATGATTGTCTACTTAAAGTATCCTACAGAATCAACTAAAAACTAGTGGAAATAATCGACAACTTTAGCAAAGTTGCAGGATATAAAATAAACCCCATAATTTATCAGCATTTTTATATATCTCTAACACATCTCAGCAGCAAGGATAACAAAGAGAAATTCCACTTAAAATAACCCTAGACAATATAAAATATTTAGGAATCTATCTGCCAAGACAAACTCAGGAACTATATAAACACAACTACAAAACACTTTCCACACAAGTAAAACTAGATCTAAACAATTGGAAAAAACATTAACTGCTCATGGGTAGGACAAGCTAATACAATAAAAATGACTATCCTACCCAAACTTATTTACTTATTTAGTGCCACACCCATTGAACTACCAAAAACGTTTTTACTGAATTAGAAAAAAACATAACAAACTTCATTTGGAAGAACAAAAGATCAAGGATATCCAGGGAAATCATGAAAAAAATGCAAAGGAAGGAGGACTTGAAGTCCCAGATCTCAAACTATACTATAAAGCAGTGGTCATCAAAACAATTTGGTACTGGCTAAGAGACAGAAAGGAGGATCAGTGGAATAGAATAGGGGTACATAACCTCAGCAAACAGTCTAAGATAAGCCCAAAGATCCCAGTTTGGGGGACCAAAACCCACTATTTGAAAAAAAACTGCTGGGAAAATTGGAAGACAATATGGGAGAGATTAGGTTTGTATCAACATCTCATACCCTACACTAAGATAAACTCAGAATGGGTGAAAGACCTGAATATAAAGAAGGAAACCATAAGCAAATTAGGTGAACACAGAATATTATACTTGTCAGACATTTGGGAAAGGAAAGATATTAAAACCAAGCAAGAGCTAGAAAAAGTCACAAAATGTAAAATCAATAATTTTGATTACATCAAATTAAAAAGGTTTTGTACAATCAAAATCAATGCAACCAAAATTAGAAAGGAAGCAATAAATTGGGAAACAATCTTCATTACAAAAACCTCTAACAAAGGTCTAATTACTCAAATTTATAAAGAGCTAAACCAATTGTACAAAAAAATCAAGCCATTCTCCAATTGTTAAATGGGCAAAGGATATGAATAGGAAATTTTCAGTTAAAGAAATCAAAACTATTAATAAGCACATGAAAAAGTGTTCTAAATCTCTTATAATCAGAGAGATACAAATCAAAACAACTGAGGTATCACCTCATACCTAGCAGATTGGCTAACATGACAGCAAAGGAATGAAATGAATGCTGGAGGGGATGTGGCAAAGTTGGGACATTAATGCACTGCTAGAGGAGTTGTGAATTGATCCAACCATTCTGGTTGGATCTATGCCCAAAGGGCACTAAAAGACTGTCTGCCCTTTGATCTAGCCATAGTACTTCTGGGTTTGTACCCCAAAGAGATAATAAGGAAAAAAGCAGGTATAAAAATATTCATAGCTGTGCTCTTTGTGGTGGCAAAAAATTGGAAAATGAGGGGATGCCCTTCAATTGAGGAATGGCTGAACAAATTGTGGTATATGTTGGTGATGGAATACTATTGTGCTCAAAGGAATAATGAACTAGAGGAATTCTGTGTGAACTGGAAGGACCTCCAGGAATTGATACAGAGTGAGAGGAGCAGAACCAGGAAAACACTGTACACAGAGACTGATACACTGTGGTACAATTGAATGTAACAGACTTCTCCTTTAGTGGCAATGCAATGACCCTGAACAACACGGAGGGATCTACTAAATTCAGAGGAAAACTGTGGGAGTAGAGACAGAAAAGAAAAACAACTGCTTGAATACATGGGTTGAAGGGATATGGTTGGGGATGTAGACTCTAATAAACATCCTAGTGCAAACACCAACTACATGGAAATAGGTTCTGATCAAGGACACAAGTAATAGCCAATGAAATTGCGTGGCGGCTTCGGGAAGGGCGGGTGGAGGGGAGGGAATAAAGAGTATTATTGTAACAAAAAAATAATAATAAAATTATTTTTAAAAAGCACTACATCTAAGGTAGAGCAACTGGAAGTTTCGCATATGGCCCAAATCTAAAGGTTACTAATAGTATTTAAACTCCTTCAACAGCATAAGTATAGCCAAATGTAGCAGCTAATTAATAAAAATTAGTTTTAAAAAAATAAAAAAATAAAGAAAAGCATGTGCTACCTGCCCCGAACAGCCTTTCCAGATCCCATGTTACCACAGTTGTTGGCATTCTGTTTTCTTGCAAATGATCTTGTACTAATATTTGAAAATGCTACATTCACCCAGTATAATGCGATCTCCTTGAGGAGAGTCTCTTAATGCATTTCTGGGGAATACGATGCTTGGGTTCATATACTTAATGAATCCAACCTAAGTCTTTCTCTCCTGCCCATCCCACTACTACTTGCCATGGTCTCATTTGAACCTACCTCCTCTGCCTTTCAGCCCCCCCCCCATTAGCTCTGCTCCCCCACACTGTCCTTGTAAATAAAATAATGGGTGTGTGTGAAGGCATGCATGCACTTAATACAGTTGTGGAAATAGCATCCAGAGAAGCCACTTATTTATGCTGGTGCTTGGAAAGTCAGGAGATAAGGAAGAATTCATGGTTGATGGGTTGATATCTGGGGAAATTGCTGACTGTATCTTGTTTAATGGGACACAGCCTAGCGAAGCACTGTCCTCAGGCTAGGGGGCTCTCAATCACCCCCTCCCTGAGCATTGCCCCCACAGGACATACAGAGAATGCACAACACCAAGGACATGCAAAGATGCTCTCTGATTTTTCTCCTCTTGATTTTTTAATAAAGGCAATAATATTATCAAGCTACATGCTGATGCAGTTAAACTATGAACTCAGAGACTTCCCTTCTTTTAATTAAATAGTTTCATTCAAGTGGAATTTATTAGGAAATGGGGATGTTCTCTGTACTTGTTGACCTCAAGCCCTCCCCCATTAGGCCCATGCTCTATCTTCACCTGTGTCCTTAGCTCAATTTGTCTTGGTGGAAAAATCCAATAGCAAGCCGGCACCAACCCTCATCCACTATGCGTGGCCTTCACAGCAACCCCCCTTTCAAAATACTTGTGCAGCCAGCTTTGTGGGAAGGTACTCAGAAACCAGCTAGAAAGAGAGATCAGCACAGGGCAAAGAGCATCAAACTCAGGGTCAGGATCCTCCATTAGAGCCAGAAGAGACTCTGGAGGTCATCTAGTCTCATCTCCCTCCCATTTTGTGGAGGAAATACTGAGGTCCAGAAAGAGGAAGTGACTTGTCCAAGGTCACACAGGCCATAGCCATTAGAAGCACAATGTGGGTCCTGGTCCTGATTCTAGAGCTTGCTGCTTAGAGTTCAATTCTAATCCTGGACCCTGATTAGCTGAGTGACTGTGGGCAACTCACTTAACCCTCCCTGGGTCTCAGTTTTTTCCTCCTTGGTAAAAGTGAAGGTGGTGTCTCTGAGGGCCTTTGGAGCTGTGATAGAGTGAATCTAAGAGGCACTTGTCTTATCTCAGGAAGGCTGATTCAGGGGCATTTATTAGCAGACAGTGGGATTAGAAATACCATAGTTCCTGCTCGGGAGATGCAAGAACTCCAGGCTCCCACCCTACTGAGGGAATCAGATAACTTTTAGTTCCAGAGCTGTTTGTTTATTTCAGAGGGGAATGAACAGAATCCATTTGAAAATGAGTCTGTACAAATGTAAACAGGGAGACATTTGGTGCAATTTACAAAACCTAAACTTATTATGGGTATACGCTTTGTTATTGCCTTGCCAGCTCCCACATGAAGACAGTAAAAATATGCCGGGTGCTTTGCTATTCAGGGGGACAGACTTTGTTTCTTTCCATGCCAAAAGCCTGATTCAGTATGTTTTCTCACGGAGGTCCATGGGTATTAGGTTTTGGACCAGGTGGGAAATGCTCTGTACTCAAACTAATTGGCTGACTTTCTCATTTTCCCAAAGATCAGGAGATACGTTTGGCATCTGGGCTCGAGCCCTAACAAACACCTTGCTTCTGAGACTATGCGTCTCAGAGGAAAATAAGCCAAAATGAACAGGGCCCAAGGAACCACTGGAGTGGGAAGCAGACAGTGGGGCAAAGGAGACTGAATTCAGTTGCAGAAACATTTCTTCCTACATGTGCTGGGGGGGGGAGATAGAAGGGAAGGTGCAAAGAAGAAGATACAGCTACTGTCCTTCCACACTGAAACTTCTAGCAGGGAAGAAAAGACAGGGACACAGATAAAGCTAACCCAAGATGCCATATGCTCATTGCGGAACAGGGACAGCATGGCACAGGAAGTGCATTCAAAGCTGGCCTTTGAGTCCAAAAGATTGTATTCAAATTCCTTCTGTCAACATCAGATCTAGAAACCCCAAACTTGTAGCCTAGTAAGATCTGATGAGCCTCAAGTTTTAGGACTAGCTTGTAGGTTGGAGATCCAAAGTTTGTTCTTGTTCCTTGTTCCCGTGAGAATCCACCCTGAAGGGAATCCAAGGCTAGCAGTTTCAGACTGAATGATGGACCCTAAGGTAAAGACAATCCACTTGAGGTGAAGGCTAAGCCTGAGCCAAGTGATTCTTTAGCATAGTAGGCAGCTTGTCAGTCTTGTAAGCTGAAGGTCTTGTGTTAGATCCTCAAAAGGAAGGTGTGATACAGTGGGAGAGGCTTCAGGAGAAAAGATTCCATGTTAACACTCCCTTAAGTACTTCCTGACTCAGGGTTCTGCCACAAGTCACACTCTCTCTCTAAGATTCAGCTTCCTTACCTAGAAAATGGGTAGGATGGATTTCATGGCTTCAAAGGTCATCTTGAGCACTAAATCTACTATCCTTTCTATGAGTTTAAGTCCCCTTTCTTATACTCAGACAAGTAATGTTGTCTCTCTAAGACTCTTAGCAGTTGCCCATCTACATGTATAAACGGAGTCCCTAAGCCAATGAAATCATAGGAAGAATAAGAAAGCATAGGTACCTTTAGAAAGTTCTATTCTCTAGTATACATGTCAGATCTTTGGGAAAGGAAAGATTTTAAGACCAGTAAGAGTTAGAAAAAAATCACAAAATGTAATTTTGATTATATTAAATTAAAAAGGTTTTATACAAACAAAACCAATGCAAACAAAGTTAGAAGGGAAGAAACAAATTGGGAAACAATCTTCATAACAAAAACTTCTGACAAAATCTAATAATTCAGGGGTCCCCAAACTTTTTACAAAGAGGGTCAGTTCACTGTCCCTCAGACTGTTGGAGGACTGGACTATAAAAAAAAAACTATGAACAAATAAATCTGTATACCGCTGTCTGGGATAGTGGAGGCTGCAATGCTGGATGTGATGGGCCTGTCATACCTTGCACAGGCCCATCACCACCACCACTATACCAGTCAGCAGTATACATAGTGCGGAATCCCTTCCCCCAGATCGCCGCTCACCATGCTGACATCTTCCATTGTGCAGTCACATAATCCTTTGCAGGGCTCCTTGTCCTTGTTCAGTTACTCTCAGAACAAGGCACCATGCAAAGGATTATGTCACCAGAAGTAGTATTGTATGTGTGCGACGCCACACTTTGCGGGGCTGCCATATACAGTGCTCCTCTCACTGACCACCAATGAAAGAGGTGTCCCATCTGGAAGTGCAGTAGAAGCCAGATAAATGGCCTCAGGGGACCACATGTCCATAGTTTGGGACCCCTGGTCTAATTACTCAAATTTATAAAGAGTTAAATCAATTTACAAAAACCAAGCCATTCTCCAATTGATAAATGGGCAAGAGACACAAATAGGAAATTTTCAGATAAAGAAATCAAAACTATTAATAAGCACATGAAAAAGTGTTCTAAATCTCTTATAATCAGAAAGATGCAAATCAAAACAACTCTGAGGTATGATATCACACATAGCAGATTGGCTAACATGACAGCAATGGAAAGTAATAAATGCTGGAGGGGATGTGGCAAAGTTGAGACATTAATGCATTGCTAGTGGAGTTATGAATTGATCGAACCATTCTGGAGGTCAATTTGGAACTATGCCCAAAGGGCGCTAAGACTTCCTGCCCTTTGATCCAGCCATAGCACTGCTAGGTTTGTACCCCAAATAAATAAAAAGGAGAAAGACTATTAATACTTGCACTCTTTGTGGTGGCAAAAAAAAATTGGAAAATGAGGGGATGCCCATCATTTGGGGAATGGCTGAACAAATTGTGGTATCTGTTGGTGATGGAATACTATTGTGCTCAAAACAATAAGAAACTGGAGGAATTCCATTTGAACTGGACTGATCTCCAGGAATTGAGGCAGAGTGAGAGGAGCAGAACCAGGAGAACATTATACACAGAGACTGATACACTGTGGTACAATCGAATGTAATGGACTTGTCCATTAGTGGCAATGCAGTGATCCTGAACAACTTGGAGGGATTTACGAGAAAGAACACTATCCACATTCAGAGGAAAAACTGTGGGAGTGAAAACACCAAAGAAAAACAACTGCTTGATGACATGGATTGAGGGGGATATGATTGGAGATACAGACTCTAAATGAACATCCTAGTGCAAACATCAACAACATGGAAATAGGTTCTGATCAAGGACACATGTAAAACCCAGTGGAATTGCGTGTCAGCTACCAGAAGGGGTGTGCGTAGGAGAGGGAGGGAAAGAATATGATTCTTGTAACCAAGGAATAATGTTCTAAATTGACTAAATAAAATCTAATAAATAAATTAATTTAATTAATTAGTTAATTTAATTTAATTAAAATAAAACATAGAAAGTTCTATTCTGATGTTACCCTAGATTAATGAAGACTTTATTAGAGAAAGATTAAGTTCTGGTCATTTTTACCATGTTGGAAAGCCAATAATCCTGGTCAAAAAAAAAAGCTGTTGCCTGAGGAGTAGCCTACTTAAGAGGCTCACCTTGGAGATGGGACAATAGGTGAATGACTCTTAAGCTATGGCAACCCATGAAACAAAGTTAAATTTAAAGATAGCCCATTCCTATGTGGAGCTCTCCCACTTCCAAGATTCTGAAACTGTGGGAAAGGGAGAAAAGATGCAAAGAATCACAGATTTCTTAGGGCATATATAAACCTTGAGAGATAAAATGGCAGAGGAATAGAGAGCTGACTCCAGGACCAAGATGGCTTTAATTTAAGATCTACTCCTACTACCTACTGGTTCTGTGACCCTGGGCAAGTGACTTGTCATCTCAGTGTTCCAAGAAACTTTCAGACACTAGGGAAGTGCAGATCAGTGTTTAGAGAGGGAGTTCTCAGCTGAGAATTCCCTAAAGCAATGAACAACCAGTCTGGTTTTCAAAGAAAACAAAACACTTGTGGACTTTTTACAATGAATGGTCCAAGGTAGAAATGCTAGTGATTTCTAAGAACCTCTCCTAGTCTGCTTTGCTCACTGGATCTGTATGCAGGAAAGAGAGAGTGCCTTCCAAATATGAGGCCTAACTGATCAAATGGAAAGAGGTGGGAGAGGGCAAGAAGCAAATGAGGAATTAACTAGAGTTATGGAATGGATAAAAACTTTTTTCAAGAACAGTGAAGGGCTTTAGTCTCTCTTCTCATCTGCATGCCACTTGGATCTTAAAATTCCATTTTGCTTTTGAAAAAAAATCCATTCCATTTCTATCTATGGCAAGTGGCATGTGCCTTCTAAAGCATCAGTCAGATCTTTGTACCCTTCCTGGACAAAGAGGCATTGGTGGGAAGCTCAGTCCACACAAGTATTTCTTGTCTGGCCTAGCTTAGAGCTCTGGGCTTTTTAGGAGCCAATGGTCTATTAAAGTACATGTCAAACTATACAGCATCAGGGACATAGCCAAGGTTCATGACCAAATCATCTGTAACAAGGCATATTTAAAGTCAAATTGCCAGTGTTAATCAACCGATTTGAAAATGTAAATAGCATTAAAGTACTTTTGTTTGAAGTGGCTGCTGTTTCAGACAGTAGCAGTGACTGTGGGATGGGGGCCTTTGCCATCTCGCCTTTGAATTCCTTCCAGGGCCTGTGTCTTCAGCAGGCAAATGACAGGGGTCAATTGGAGGGAAGGGAAGATAAGCAGCAGTGGCAGAGTGTTGATGGCTCCCTGAGGGATGTCATTCAATAGAAGTGGGGCCAGGACAACCAAACAGCAATTCCATCTGCAGCCCAAGCACATCTCTCCAGGCACATTGGCATACACTCACAGAACATCATGCAAACTTCCTGCTTCCGTCAGACCATTCCTGCACAGAGCTGCTTCTTTGGCTGCTGTAGAAGTTGCCCACAAAAGACAGCTTAGTACTTTGGAACAAGCTTTGACCTCCAATCTTTAATCTGCCACTGAAACCTACCTTGAGTGAAACACACCGAACAAGTCACTGAACATCAGTTTCCTCACCTGAAAAATTAGATGTGACTAAATGCTTCCTATTTCCATTCTAGCTATAAAACTATGATCTTAAGGCCATCATAGAAGAAAAGAGATCATCTTTATTCTTATCATCTACTCATTGTAGGAAAAAATGCAAACTCTCCTGTCAATTAAGAGTTTCCAAAAGTAGCGTTATTTAGTGCCTCCCCTGAAAAATGAGGGGATTGGAGAAGAAACTGTGAGGCACATATTTCTAGTATTAAAACTATGAACCTATCCTTTCTAGCCTCATATCATCCTATTCTCCACGTATACAATGGATACTGCAATCAAATTAGATTGTTAGTTTTTCCAATTCCAACCTGCCTTAGAAATCCATGCAAATCCAAATTGTCTGCCCCCATACCTGAAATGAATCCCCTTCTCATCTGATTGTTAAAATCCTGGAGAAAGCACTCAACTAAGCAACACAAAGACCCAAGTCTAAATTCTGCCTCAGTTGTATAACCCTGGCCAAGTCACTTAACCTGAACCTCAGTTCCTCATCTACAAAATGGAGCTACTAGCACCTACACTTCTCCATCATGGGACCATAAAGATTGAGGGCTACACATTTTTTTTCCAATCCCCGTGATCTCTCACACTTCTCCCAAAGAGGAATTATGCAAAAGAGATAAAGCACTTTCAGTTGTCTCCACAAGTTGGAGATACATTCCAAATTGGCCTACCCTACAAATCTGAGCCTTAATGAAAAAAAGAGGACCACTCAATTAAAAAATGAAAAGTGCACACTGTGGTATAATTGAACGTAATGGACTTCTCCATTAGTAGTGGTGTAATGTCCCTGAACAATCTGCAGGGATCTAGGAGAAAAAACACTATTCACAAGCAGAGGATAAACTGTGGGAGTAGAAACACCGAGGAAAAGCAACTGCCCAACTACAGTGGTTGAGGGGACATGACAGAGGAGAGACTCTAAACGAACACTCTAATGCAACTATTAACAACATGGCAATGGCTTCGAATCAAGAACACATGTGATACCCAGTGGAATCACGCGTCGGCTACGGGGGATGTGGGGGAGGAAAAGAAAATGATCTTTGTCTTTAATGAATAATGAATGGAAATGATCAAATAAAATACTATAAAATTTCAAAAGTTTCAAAAAAAAATAAAAAGTGTTCCCAAAAATAGTAGAAAGAAAATCAAATCTGAAGAAATGATTTGTTTGCCAAACAACCTAGCCCAATGAAATATAAGAAGAGAGAACAGATACAGCAATAAAGGACCCCAAAAATTAATAAGGAGAGAAAAATCACCCAGAGATTCTTTCCAATTATACACAAGGAGACAAGAATGAGAAGGTGGTGAAAAGGGCATGAAACAGCATGGAATAAACCTCACAACAACCTACCTGTAGATGAGTCCATATCACTAAATTGAAAAATGGGAGGGTACATAAAAGGAGAGAGGGGAGGGAAATGGTCTAGGGGAATATGTAATCTCTCCTAAACAAATCAAATGTGAACAATGAAGGAAAATAACTCTTAGTCTCTCAGGAAGTAGGGAGCCTATAGGAGAATTGAGGAGGAGAGGAGAGAGAGGGATTGAAAGAAATGGGAACTCTTGTTTCAGTGATGTGAGTTAGTACCATGAACAAGTGTTTCCATGGAGAAGAGAAATATTCTATAAAGGAAGATCATCACCTCACAATGGGCATAACCCACACGAAGTTGATACCACTTATCATTAATTATAGAAACCACTTGACCTATCTCAGGGGAAGGAGAATCAGAGCTTCTGGAGGTCACTGATACCCCAAAGAATGGGAAGGTATAGATACAAAAAAGAGATTTCAAGGCAAATGGGGGAAACGACTATTGGGAAAGCAAAGGGCTGTAATAAACTGCACAGAGAGGAGAATAGAAAAATGCCTACTTGTGTGAATAACCTACAGAAATTAATAATTAAGAGTATGAGGTGCAACAGTAAAAAGGGGGCCTGCAAGGTAAGCTCTACAAGTGAATATCGTAGAAACGCTCTAGAAGAAGAATGTTCAAATAGAAGCCTTAGAAACTTTAATTCCATGAGAAATTCAAAGACCAAAGAGGGACTAAATGGTTATAAAGGCTATGAACAAAAGAATAAAAGTCTAAATAGACCAAAAGGGGAGATAAGTAATGAAGAGGGTGGGGGGAAAGAATCCTTTTTAGAAAAAGTCACAGGAAATGGAATTCTTGAAATTAACCAACAAAACAGTTAGAAGGAAAGGAGAGGGAGGATTCACTTCACTACTTAAGTGAGGGGAAGAAAGAGTAGAATTACATAATTTGCTAAAAGGAATCATTAAGCAAAATTCTAAAACTGGAAAAATGGGTAGCAAATAGGAAGGTAGGGAAGCAAAGGGTAAAGGGAAGAGAACCAGTGGGAACAAGGTTACCTTAAAGCATATTAAACTAAAATAACTGAAGAGATACTGTACTGTCTTACAGAAGAGGAGAGAGATTCTAATTTGCAAAGAAAACAGTATTAAAAACAAATGGAAGAAAATAAAAGGTAGTTTGGGGAAGGAAATGTTATGCTAGCAGATGATGAAGGTGGTGCTTGAGCTGAGGAGAATATACATTTCTTGCTTAGAGGACAATCAGAGCCAAGGCAACTAGATAGCACAGTTCATAAAGTACTGAATCTGAAGACAGGAAGACCTGAGTTCAAATCCAGATTGAGACCCTTACTAGCTGTGTGACCATGGGTAAGTAATTTAACTTCTTTTTGCTTTAATATACTGAAGAAGGAAATGACAAACCACTTCAGTAACTTTGCCAAGAAAATACCCAAAGGGATCATGAAGAGTCAGACATCACTGAAAAATGACTAAATGAGAACGACAAGGAAGAGACTTGAGGTAGAGAGGTCAGTTATGGGGCAAATGAAATAGTCTGCAGAAGTGATTCGGTCTTAATTCCAAAGACTCCATGATGGAAAATGCTATCTGCTGCCAAAGAGAGAATTGATGGACTCTGAATGTAGATTAAAGTGGACATTTTACATTTTACCTTTATTGTTCTTGGGGGATTTTTTCATTTCTGTTTTCTTTTGCAATATGACTAATATGGAAACATATTTTGACTTACTTCACATGTATAACTGATATCTAATTACCTTCTTAAAGAGGAGACAGGGGTAAGAGAGAGGGAAAGAATTTAGAACTCAAAATTTTTAAAAATGATATTAAATATGTTCTGAATGTAATTGGGAAATTGTAATGAATTAAGTAAAAATATTTTAAAAGGGAATGATGAGATATTAAATTAAGAGTATAGTTATTTAAGTTGTAAAGGGGACTTGGATGTGATAGTTATCATGGAGGGAAAAGTGACAAGATAGATTGGGTAGAGAGTGATATGGGAGGATTGAGGAGTAAAAGATAATGGTGAAGTTGTGAATTTAGAAGACTGGGAGCTAGTAGTCCCCTGGAAAGAAATTAACAAGTGTCCCATACTCCAAAAAGAAGAAGGGGTGAAGGTCTGGGCAGGAGCAGATAGGACCAATGAATATGGAGGGAAAAGAGATCAGTGACAAAAGAATGGTAGAAGGGCAAAGGGACACGAGATAAAGTCCAAGTTAAAAACATGAGATTATAAACAGATAAACCAATACAGAATCTAATAAAGACATGAAGAAAATGAGGAAAAATGAATAAAAAGAGTTCACAACACAACGAACAATTATGACTCTATAAAGGAAAATTAAACCAAAATTCCCCAATGAAAATGAATTGTGTTAACTCCAGAGAGGTTGTGGAATAGCAAGAAACTCCAAAATGGTATAAAAGGGAAATAAAATTTTAAAAAGAAGATATTAAGAATTAAATGAGGTCAGAAGTCAAAGCTCTCAGTACAGCATTAACAAAAACAGCAGGGGAGAAAAACATTGCATGCACAGCGGAGAATCTCCCCAAAGAAGTAGTAGCTCAGAGAGAAAATATCAAATCAGGAACGTGAAAGAAAATTTGGCAAAAGGAAGTAAAAGGCTCTAGGGCTAAGACAGCCCATGGATTCTATACAAACCAAAGCCACTGACCCAGGAGACAGAATCCACAGAGATAACTTGGATTATACATCTCCTAGAAGGGAATGGTGCTAAGGTGGTTTTACATGTCCTATTCCTTTGTGGTCCCTAGAATCCTTAAAATGTCTCTGCACATTCTGTCATGGAGTTCAACATACTTTATTGGGATGGAGAACATGTTTGCATTTAGTCAGATAACTGTGGGGTTTCTCTTCTTCCAGATTGCCCCCTACTATCTTATATTTGCACGCCCAATCCGTTACTTTCTTTTCTTTACTAAGACTTACACTTCACGGAAACTCATGGTTCCATAGTTCTTTTTTGGTTTTCATATTTTTCAAACATGCCTTTCTGTCAATGATCGTCAGTCAATGAACAATTATTAAGTGCCTACTATGCACCAGGCCCTGTGCTAAATAATATACCTTGTAAAACTCAGCCTAATCAATTAGAGAGCATGAGAGGGTAAGTAGAGGGAGAATGGAGTGGGGGAAGGGGGGTGAGCCACCAAAGTCCTTTCAGACAGCATTGAAAGGAAAAAACGAAGCTAAAAGATTAGGTTTACAAATACTCCCAAATACATAAAAGTATAAAAAATATTAAATCTTCAAGTACAATTAAATAACATAAAATGAACTAAAGAAACTACTTTAAAGAGCCTGAAATGCAAGGCAAAAGGATATGAGAAGATGAAAGTACAAAAATAGAACTTAAAAGACAAAGATTTAAGAAGAATTTTAAGAATTAGGAAGAGAAGAAAAAGCTAAATTAGTTGTTTGTATACATTACATTATAAGTGAATATGATATGTTATATATTAAATGATATTATATATTATATAATGTATAAAATATAATTAATAAATATAATATTTTAATAATCAATAACTCTTCTTTGATATGGCATACCACAACAGGAAGATGAAAAAATAATAGAAATGGGAATTAAGAAACAGAAAGTTGCAGGAAATATGCCTCCACTAAATCCACAAAGGAACAATGATGGGGTTATACATTTCTTTATTCCCAATTATAGCAAAGGCAGTAGAAGAATAAGCTAAAGGAAATAGAGGCCAAGGAGTGGAATGGGGAGAGGAAATAAAGGAATCAGCATTTACAAAGCAACTACTATGTGTCAGACCTGCTTCCAAGAACTTTATACAGACACACACACACACACACACACACACACATATCATGTCATTTGATCCTTACAATAATCTTGCTGGTTGGGTGCTATAATTATTCCCATTTTTCACTTCAGTAATCTAAGAGAAACTAAGAGAAAGAGAGTTCAAGTGACTTGCCCAGAGTCATATAATTAACAAGTGTCTGAAAGCAGATTTGAACTCAGGTTTTCCTGATTCAAGACCTTGGGGGTGGTTGTGCATGCGTGTGTACATCTGTGTGTGTGTGTGTGTGTGTGTACAGGACATAGGGCAGGTCAATTTCTAGATGCAGGCAACAGGGTTTTGATTCCTAACCTCCCACCAGGTTAGTTTATTTAATTATAGGTAATTAGGTATTAAAGTGATAACAAACAAGGTGTTAACAGCTCAGAATCCCTTTCCAATGTATTTTCCTAAGAAGGGGAATGGAGAATGTGGGAGTGGAAATGGAGTCTTTCCCCTTGAAATGGAAAGGGTGCCCCTAAAGAAAATTCCTATGGAGAAAGAGGCTTATATCCATAGTAAGAAACTGGGACCTTCTGAGATTTTGTCTTGTGATTTGCACTAGGATCTTGGACCTCTGAGGACTGTATCCCACACTAGGAGAGGATATAGGCATACGTTGCCTTATTGCACTTCTCTGATACATTGCATTTCTACCAAATTGAAGATCTGTGGAAGCCCTATATGAAGCAAATCTATCCACCATTTTTCCAATAGCATACATTAACATCACGTCTCTGTGTCCCATTTTGGTAATTCTGGCAATATTTCAAACCTTTTCATTACAATTATATCTTTTGTACTGATTCATGATTAGTAATCTTTAAGGTTACCATTATAATTACTTTCAGATGCCCAGAATTGCACCCATGTGGGATGGTAAACTCAGTCATTAAATGTTGTGTGTGTTCTGAGTGTTCCACTCACTGGCCATTCTCATCTCTCTCCCTCTCCTCCAGCCTCCCTTATACTGTGAGACAGGACAAGATTGAAATTAGGACAATGAATAACCCGATATGATAAGGGCTGATTATAGTATAGGGGCCCTTGAGTGAGTTCTTAGAGAGAGCTATTTGTAAGCCCTGGTATGCTGCCTGCCTCAGTACAGATAGATACCCGGGGATCCAATTTCACAGCTTCTCCGGTCTAACAGGAGTAGCTCTCTTGGAGGCTTGCAGCTTGAGTCTATATTTATGAAAAGAGGCAGGCTTAAAGAGACAGAGACACAAACCAAAGAGCAATAAAGAGAGAGAGACTCAGAAAGAAACTTTCAGAGGAAGTTGGAATGTGATTCCAACCTAGGGAAGCCCTCGTGCTGTACAATCATCACAAGGAACCCAGTTTATTGGTGGATAAAAGGCTATATTTATACAGAATTTCCATACTGAGACCAAAGAACATATATTCTGCGAAAGATTACATGTCAAAAGTAAGCATTGCATTTGGAGCATCAAACATCACGGAAAGGATAACATCCACATTTTCTATATGTCAATTGAGAGTATTCCAGCCTTATGAAAGTATGTAGGCCAGTTAAAGGTACACAGCTGCATAAGGGAGTAAATACATTCAACAATACTCATCTACAAGGTTGCTCTTTGCTTTGGTTTTCTATCCAAGACATGGGATAGTGCTGGTGACAGAGTAGAGAAAGTCACTCTGTCCTAGTGGCATAACTCAAAGTTTGTGATAGCTAGTCAGGAATTTCCCGGGAGTAGAATTTGAATAAGTTGCATTGAAAAAGTATGAAGGTCATTGTGTCTTAGATAAAACTTTAAGGTTATGTTAATCTGGTCAATAATGTTTCAGTCTGTCAGGAATGTTTTAAGCCAATTAATTAGAAAAGCCAATGTCTATGACATGATCTGTGGACCTCCCGGTTCACAACTCAGTCCTTGCAGGAGTCTGGGGTAGGTTTTACAAAGCATGTCTCTTTTTTGCCTGGGAAATCCTCATGGATCTGTCACCTACAAAAGCCTCTAAGTGTTCAAGTGGAAGGAAGATCTATTCATATGGCTATCAACATGGAATCTAGAAACCCCAAAATTGTAGCCTATTAAGATCTGAGGAACCCCAAGTTTTAGGACTAGCTTGTAAGTTGAAGACCCAAAGTTTGTGCTTGTTCTGTGTTCCTGTAGGAATCCACCCTGAGGGGAATGCCAAGCTACCAGTTTCAGACTGAATAATGGACCCTAAGGTAAAAGACAATGGCCATCAGGTGGACCAAGCCAAATGACTTTTCTTGTCTCCAGAAGCTTTTCCCACTATATCACACTCTCCTTCCAAGGATTGAACTCAGGATCTTCAGCTTACGAGACTGACAAGCTGCCTACTGTGCTAAAGAGTCACTTGGCTTGGCCCACCTGACAGCAATTATCTTTACCTTAGGATCCATTATACAGTCTGAAACTGCTAGCCTGGGATTCCCTTCAGGGTGCACTCTCACAGGAACAGGGAACAAGTACAAGCTTTGGGGCCTCCAACGTACAAGCTAGTCTTAAAACTTGGGGCTCTTCAGTTCTTACTAGGCTACAAGTTTGGGGTTTCTAGATTCCATGTTGACATGACAAACTTTACTATTATTTTAAGAAATTGCAACAGTCACCCTAACCTTCAGTAACCACCACCCTGATAAGTAAGCAGCCACCCTCCAAAAGCAAAAAGATTATGACTTGCTGAGGGCACTGTGGAAGAAACATGAAGAGAGAGAGAGGACTTACAAGACAAGACAAGCATGCAAGAAACAAAATAAAGGACCTGATCTGCCAGTCAAGGTGAAGATTACAAATGGAATATTCCCAGGAGGATCAGTTGGAGCTGGCCAGGGCAAAGGAGCTGAGATTTCTTCTCTGGGTCTGGTTGGAGTTTTCTGACCAAAGGGGAGATACTGGCTTTTCCTGACTTAGGCAAAGAGCCACCTTTGTGGCTTTTGACAGAGTCTGGACTTGAATTACTCAATCAGAGATTATCTGACTAAAGAAAGAAGGAAGAAAGATACTTGTCCTCCAAACTCTCTGATTGTCCCTGAGTCACATCTGTGACTGGACTAACATTTCCCAAACCCTCCTAATTCTCCTTGTAGATTAGGGACACCCCTATCCCTCTCACCTTCAATTTCAAAATAACAGAGTGGTTGCCTTAAATTGTGACCGCAGAAAGTATGATTTCAAAACACTGTCTTGTTTTTAAATCAAATATAAGGTGGTCGCCAGGGAAAAATTCCCAATTATTAAATATACCCAAGTCAGCTGGGTTTTATAGAGATTTTAATTAATATAAATGAGGAATTAAAGAAAAGGAGAGAGAGAGAAAAAGGAAATAATGAGAAAAAGATAGGCCAGCCCAGGCCGGCCCAGGCCAGCCCTGGCCAACCCAGGCCCAAGCCCTAAGAGAAAGATCAGTCAGTCTTTTATCCACTCACCACAAGATTTGTCCAAGCAAAGATTCTAATGTTCAGAAAGACACCAGTTCAGCTTTGGCCAGCTGCCTTCTCCAGAGAGAGTTCTTTGAGAGAGACCTCCCTGAGACTGTCCCAAGAGAGACCCGAGAGACACAGAGTCTCCTCAGAGGGAGTTACAGCGAGAGAGTCCCCTGCTCTCAGTTTCTCCTCTCCTTTTAAAGGGAATTTTCTCCTATGTCACCTCCCCTAAGTTTTCACATCTACCAATCACAGTAGACATTTTCCAAAGGACAGACCATTTTTGATTCACACCTAAGAAGGCTTGAACTTTTGATTAAGTTCACACCTGAAAAACCTCTGAGTAAGTTTCTCACCTCTTTGCACTTTGTAAATTCACAAGTTGCCTGACCTTTATAGGTACTTAGCACCCTTTTGTATTAGATCTAAAAATAGGCACAGCTTAAGAACTTTTGCCTTACTATAAGTATGGGTTTAAGTATTTTTCAATATTCAGCAAGGAGTTTCTTCCCCTAAAGCAGGCTTAAGTAGGGGTAGAGTAGAGGTCTCACATTCCTGATGTAAGTAGAGGTCTCACATTCCCGATCTAAGTTCCTTCATTGTTTAAAATGGGGAATGGCTTTACCAAATCTTATGAAGTAGGGAATGAGAAGTTTTAAGGTTCACAGTCAAATAGTTTGTACAATGTTGGGATTAGTTGTTCTTTGAATGTTTGATAGAATTCATTTGTGAATCCATCTGGACCTGGGGATTTTTTCTTAGGGAGTTCTTTGATGACTTGTTCAATTTCTTTTTCTGATATGGGGTTGTTTAGGTAATTTATTTCTTCCTCTTTTAGTGTAGGTAATTTATATTTTTGTAAGTATTCATCCATATCACCTAGATTGCTATATTTGTTGCCATATAATTGGGCATAGTAGTTTTTAATGATTGCCTTAATTTCCTCTTTATTAGAGGTGAGGCCTCCCTTTTCATCTTGGATACTGTCAATTTGTTTTTTTTCTCTTTCCTTTTTTAATTAGACTGACTAGTACTTTGTCTATTTTATTTGTTTTTTCAAAGTACCAGCTTCTAGTCTTATTTATTAAATCAATAGTTCTTTGACTTTCAATTTTATTGACTTCTACTTTGATTTTTAGGATCTCTAATTTAGTCTTCATCTGAGGATTTTTAATTTGTTCACTTTCTAGTTTTTTAATTTGCATGCCCAATTCATTGACCTCTGCCCTTCTTAATTTGTTTATATATGAACTCAAGGATATAAATTTCCCCCTGAGTACTACATTGGCTGCATCCCATAGGTTTTGAAGGGATGTCTCACCATTGTCATTTTCTTCAATGAAGTTATTAATTGTTTCTACGATTTGTTCTTTAACTAGCTGGTTTTGGAGAATTATATTGTTTAATTTCCAATTAATTTTTGATTTATCTCTCTATGTATCCTTACTATTATTTTCATTGAATTGTGGTATAAGAAGGATGCATTTATTATTTCTGCCCATTTGCACTTGTTTGCAATGTTTTTGTGTCCTGATACTTGGTCAATTTTTGTTAATGTACCATGTGCTGCTGAAAAGGTGTATTCCTTTTTGTCCCTATTTATTTTTCTCCACATGTCTACTAACTCTAATTTTTCTAAGAATTCATTGGCTTCTCTCCCCCTCTTTCTTATTTATTTTTTGGTTTGTTTTATCTAGTTCAAATAGAGGAAGGTTCAGATCTCTCACTAGTATAGCTTTTATATCTATTTCATCCTTGAGCTCCTCTAGTTTCTCCTTTACAAATTTGGATGCTCTGCCATTTGATGCAAACATATTGAGTGCAGATATTTCCTTATTGTCTATACTGTCTTTTATCAGGATGTAATTACCTTCCCTATCTCTTTTAACTAGATTTATTTTTACTTTGGCTTTGTCAGATATCATGATTGCGACTCCTGCCTTCTTTTTATCAGTTGATGCCCAATAGATTTGGCTCTATCCTCTTACTTTCACCCTATGTGTATCTACCTTCCTCATGTGTGTTTCTTGTAGTCAGCATATGGTAGGGTTTTGGATTCTAATCCACTCTGCTATTCGCTTGCATTTTATGGGTGAGTTCATTCCATTCACATTCCAGAGTTATGATTACTAGCTGTGTATTTTTCAGCATTTTGATTTCTACTCCTGGTCCTACCTTTTCTTCTTTCACTATTTCCTTTTATACCAATGTTTGTTTATAATCAGTCCCCCTAGTTCCCACTCTTATTTTACTTTCCTTTCTACCCCCGCCCTTCTTATTCCTCCCCTTATTTTCCCTTGTAGTCTTTTTTTAAAATTGCCCACCACCCTCTCCCTCCCTTGTACTGATTCCCTACCCACCAGTCCATTTTTTACCATTCTACTCCCCTATAGGGTGCAATTTATTCTCTGCCCCAATGGATTAGATTGTTCTTCCCTCTTTGGGTAAGTTTCAAAGCATGTAAGAGTTGAGTATTTCCTATCTCAAATCTCTTTACCCTTCCAGTGAATCGATGTTCTCCCCCCTCCTGCCATGAGCTTTTTGTGACATATAAATTTACCCCCATTTGTTTCTTTTCCCATTTCTTTTAGTATTAACCTCTTTTTTTTAGCTTTGGGTGAATATATATATATATGTATTAATGCATGCATATATCTATATACCTATTTATGTCTTGTCCTTTTATCCTATATAGTTTGTCACTGTTCCCTTTAAGTGTAATTCTTCTAGCTGCCCAGGTGATAGCAACAGTTTTTTTAAAATTTTAAACAGTATTTTATTTAGTCATTTTCAAACACTATCCATTAGAAACAAAGATCACTTTTTTCTCTGCCCCTCCCCCCCATCCCTCCCATTTGCAATGCGAGATTCCTCTGGGTGTCACATGCATCCTCAACCCAAGCCCATTTTCTTGCTATTGGTTTCCATAGTAGGGTGTTCATTCAGTCTCTCCTCAATCCTCCACCCCTGTAGTCAAGCTGTTGTCCTTCCTTGGTGTTTTTACTCCCACCGTTTGTCCTCTGCTTGTGGATAGTGTTTTTTTCTCCTTGGTCCCTGCAGGTTGTTCAGGGACATTGCATTGAGACTAATGGAGAAGTCCATTATGTTCAATTATACCACAGTATATCAGTCTCTGTGTACAATGTTTTCTTGGTTCTGCTCCTCTCACTCTGCATCACTTCCTGGAGGTCATTCCAGTCTTCATGGAATTCCTCCACTTCATTATTCCTTTGAGCACAATAGTATTCCATCACCAACATATTCCATAATTTGTTCAGCCATTCCCCAATTGAAGGGCATCCCCTCATTTTCCAATTTTTGCCACCACAAAGAGTGCAGCTATGAATATTCTTGTACAAGTCTTTTTACTTATTGTCTCTTTGGGGTACAAACGCAGCTATGGCTGGATCAAAAGGCAGACACTCATTTATTACCCTTTGGGCATAGTTCCAAATTGCCCTCCAGAATGGTTGGATCAATTCACAACTCCACCAGCAATGAATTAATGTCCCGACTTTGCCACATCCCTTCCAGCATTCATTACTTTCCTTCACTGTCATGTTAGCCAATCTACTAGGTATGAGGTGATACCTCAGAGTTGTTTTGATTTGCATCTCCTTCATTATCAGGGATTTAGAACACTTTTTCATATGCTTATTAAAAGTATTGATTTCTTTGGCTCAAAACTGTCTATATCATGTTCCTTGCCCATTTATCAATTGGAGAATGGCTTGATTTTTTGTACAGTTGCTTTAGCTCTTTATAAATTTGAGTAATTTGACCTTTGTCTGAGGTTTTTGTTATGAAGATTGTTTCCCAATTTATTGCTTCCCTTCTAATTTTGGTTACATTGGTTTTGTTTGTACAAAACCTTTTTAATTTGATGTAAATTCAACTTAGTTGGGCTGGGTGTGCTCTGAATCCAAAACTTCCTGGAATGCTGGAGCAAATATGGAGGATCTCCACAGCTCTGGCCAGACTGCCAGGTCTATTCTCCCTCTCTAGCTCCTTCCCTGCCATCTGTGTTGGACGCTTTGAACTTGGCACAGCCCTGCTCGCAAGGTATGTTCTTCAGACCAGCACCTTTGCCTACCCAGAAGTTCCTGCTGCCACTGGAATTTCAGTGCTCTGTGTGGGAGGGGGATTGGGTCCTGGGACCTTCCTTCTGTCTTCCCCTTAAACCCAAGTGTTCTCGGATTCCAGCTTTTCGGGCAGTATACCTTTTGAATTAAGTCCAGCAAGAGGGTTCCTTGGCTCTGTCTTGTTGTTAAGTTTGATTTTTCTGTCCCCTGGGTGCATTCAGTTTGTGATCGGTTAGGAAGGGTATTCAGAGGTTTTAACTTCTGCTCCTTCTAGGCCTCCAGAAAATTTTTAAAGAGGATGAGAATTGCAAATGCAGTGATGGAGGATGTGGCCATTACCCATGCTACAGCTTCTCAAACCATAAGCAAGAGTTGGGGGAAAGGTGAACACCAAAGGAAGATGAGGAGCCCTGAAAAAGGAATTAGCAAGCCTTCCCATCAAGCTAAAGAACAAATAAGAGAATAAATAAAACATGAATACAATCAGAACTAAACTTGGAAGAGACTAGAAAAGAAAAGAAAATTTGGGGGGAAGGAGGGAAGCAATGGAATGCTTCTTGGATTAAGGTGCTACAAAAGAATGCCACTTAAAATAATAGGTTTGAAGGTAAGAAAGGTTTTGAACTACCTACTGTTAACTTGGAAAAAAAACACAGAACTATTAGATAGAAAAACCCAAGTCTTTAATCAAGATTGGGATAGGTCCAATAATCGGCCATCACACACAGCCCAACGCCAAGATATACACAGGGCTTACATCCTGGGGACTCTGGGGACATATCCCTGGGAGAAGGAACCACATTAGATGCCAGCTCTGAAGAGGGACAGAACTTGGGGATCTTTTATACCCTCTAGAGAACTTGGTATGGAAAGCCTGCATAGACAAACTGCAAGCAGGCTGCAAAGTGGTCTGCAGCCAGTCTCAGGGGTATCAGGGAGTTGTCATTTATAACAATTACAAAGGAAAGGGTCAAACTAAGAGCTGAGTTTCCTGAGAAAGGACTGTAATACAATAGGAGAAGCTTCTAAAACAAATAAAGGCACTCAACATTGAGACTATGTCCACAGATCCCACCCACACTAGGGTCCCCAAACAGTTTAAGGTCCATAGTCCAATCCAAAACAGGTGTGCCTAGTACTGGGGTCTCTCAAAGGGCAAGGGGTAATATGAGGCATCCAGGTTTCACACTGGCACAACTGAACTGGATGAAGTGAATAGAAGGAAAGAGTGGGATCAAAACAGAAAGAGGAAGAGATAAATAAAAAGAAAGAAAGAAAATAGATTAATAAATTTAAGGAACTTGGGATAGGGTAGATAAATAGGTAGAAAACCTAGGAGAATAGACATGTATCAAAGTAGAACAAAGCAAAAGTAATCCTGGCATCAAAGCACTGACTTAAAAGGAAAGGGATAAAAATCAGTACTAAAGAAGGAATGCAAAATGAAGGGGAAAAAAGCCCCAAAATCTTAATTTTAAGCATGAGTGGATTGGGGGGTGGGGCAGAACTGTGATTCTAAGAGTGTAGGTAACCTGGTGAAGAAACTTCTAAATTAACTAACAGTTAACATTTAAATAACACCTTCTATGTGCCAAGCATTACAATGAACCCTTTACAATTATTATCTCATTTAACCCTCACAACAATCCTGAGAAGTAGGTGTGATTATTACAACCTCTTTACAGATAAATAAACTGAGGGAAATTGAGACTAAATGACTTCACCAACTAGTAAAATTAGACCTATGGTCTAGACCTTTATGGTCTAAAGTGTCTCTGACACTTACTAGCTGTGTAACTCCAGGGCACATCACTTCACTCTGTTTGCCTAAGTTTCCTCATTTGTAAAATGGGCTGTAAAATGAAATGGCAAACCTGTCCAGAATCTTTGCCTAGAAAATCCAAAATGTTGTCACAAAGAATTAGAAAAGACTGAAAGGGGGGGGGGGGGGCAGCTGGGTAGCTCAGTGGATTGAGAGCTAGCCCTAGAGATGGGAGGTCCTAGGTTCAAATCTGGCCTCAGACACTTCCCAGCTGTGTGACCCTGGGCAAGTCACTTGACCCCCATTGCCTAGCCCTTACCACTCTTCTGCCTTGGAGCCAATACACAGTATTGACTCCAAGATGGAAGGTAAGGGTTTAAAAAAAATAAAAAGACTGAAAGGACTGAAAAGCTCAAGTCCCACGGCTCTTTCCAGCATGCTACCAACTGGTTTCAGTATATATTAGCGCTTAGCACCCAGCCTGATCTGTAGTAGGCTCTTAATAAATGTTTCCTGATCAACTGATCCATACTTGCTCTGGAACTGATTGTCTCACTGAATTGCCTAGGTCACTCTGAGGTTAATTGACTTACCTTGGAGCTAAGTGCCAGTATGTACAAAAGGTGGGATCTGAAACCACATCTTTCTGATTTCAAGACTGTTTTTTTCCAAGCTACTACTCTTGGCTTCTTCCTGTGAAAAATAAAATTAAAGGAAACAGATTGGCATTATGGATAAGAACCAATATTCTGAATACAAGAAATATATGTGCAACATAAAAATGCATACAAAATGAAAAATTAAATTCACTGTGTGCCAAGTGAATAAAAAAAGCAGGCATTCTTAGCATGGTATCAAACAAAACAAAATTAAATTAAATTAAAAATTAAGAATATCAGGAAATTGCATTACACTTAAAGAAATTATACAGAAATAGATCAACAACAATAATAAGCACTTATGTACCAAATGGCATATCACCTAAATTCACAAGGGAAATATTAAAGTAATTGCAATCAGTGGAACAATACTAGCCAGAGATTTTAATATTCTTTTCTCAGAGTAAGATGTATCTAACAGAAGGATCAATAATCAAAATATGAGCATTAAAAGATATGCATATTTCTTAGTATCATATGGCACATCTTTATAATAATTGGCTATGATAGAACACAGAAAAAATTATAAAGAAATATAAAAATGTAGAAATTCATAAGCATCTTTTACATACCATATTGTTAAAAATAGTAATTAATACAAAGAACCCAAGCAAAATATAATAGCATAACATTTATTGAGATTAAGAGAATAAATAAAAATTAATGAGATCCTGAATGAATAAAAAAAAAACAAATCACAGAAATGATTACTAAGTGAAAGAGAATGATGGTGAAAAATCCCCAGATTTCTTGAATGTTGCTAAAGCAATCCTCAGAAAAAATATTTTCAATACAAACATGCTAGGAAAGGACAAAAGAAATGATGAGTTCAAATGATAAAAAAAAATTAGCACAAAGGGTAAAAAGAGGTCATTTGAAATTTAGAGGATAGATAAGATGGAAGATTATAGAAATGACAAGGAAAACTAAATGGCTGGTTCTTGAAAAGACTAACAAAAATCAATAAACCTGTAGTTAACTTGCTTTAAAAACTATATGAGGAAAATAAAATTGTCTAAATAAAAAATGAAAAAGGCAAAAATACAACAGAGAAGACATAAAAATAACCATAACCTATTATTCACAATTACATCCTGACAAACTTTAAAAGAAAAGAATTACCTGCAAATAATCTAAAACCCAAATTAATAGAAAGTGAAATAGAGATTTTAGCCCATTACAGAAAATGAAACTGAGTAAACCCTAAATGAACTTTTTTGGGAGGGTGGTAGGAGTGGAAGACCTTGATCCAGAATGCTTTACAAGAAAAGTCTTTGTCAAATATTTAAGTGGCTATTAATACCGATACTGTGCCATTTTTTTCCAAAATATATTGCAAAATTTATTTTATGAGATAAATATAGTCCTAATACCTAAAGAAGGATAAAGCAAGAAATAAAAATAAACCGATGTCACTAATGATGCAAACAATTTAAATAAAATCTTAGCAAAATGATTCTTATCCAAAAAGTTACTGATGCAAAGCAATGGTCAAGTAGGACTTATACCAGGGATACAAGGATAGATCAGAATTAGAAAAGCAATTAAAAGTAATCACATTAAAACCAAAAGGACCCATGAGGAGCTAGTATTCAGTGGATTGAGAGCCAGACCTAGAGACAGGAAGTCCTAGGTTCAAATCTGGCCTCAGACTCTTCCTAATGGCCCACACTGCTCTTCTATCTTGGAAAAAATACATAGTATTGATTTTAAGAAAGAAGATAACAGTTTAAAAACAAAAATGAAATTATTTAAAACCATATAATTATATCAACAGACAACAGGAAAAGTCTTTAACAAAGTATAATACTAATTTATGCTAATGCTCCAAAAAAGCAAAGGCACAAAAGGATTTTTAATAATATGATTTTTTAAGAGACATATGTACAAACAAAATCCAGCATATTTGCAATGGGAAAAGCACTAGCAGATTTTCTAATAAATTGATTAATAAAATTAAGATGCTCATTCATTGCAATACTAATATATTTCTTGAAATTCTCTTGAAAAGAGAAATATATTAAAGTCCTAAACACTGGCAAAGAGGAGATAAAGTTATTCTTCCCTGCAAAAGACACAATGGGTTACTTAGAAAACCCAAGAGAATATGCAGACACAGACTATGATAATATCTTCAGGAAAGTAAAGAAATCCAGAAGGACATATACAAGGAAAAAACATTCAAAATAAAACTAAATGCATAAAATCAAAACCACAAAGATATAGACAAGTCATATAAACACAGTTACAAAATGCTCTTTAAAGAAGAAAAATGTGACTCAAATATTTGAAAGGTTATTCAATACTCATAGTTGGGCAGCAAAATAATAAAAATAATGATACCATTTAGTTACAGATTTAGCAGTATGACAAACTGATAAGGGGAAGTGAAGAACTATATGCAGAGCTAGACAAAATCACAATGCATTTGAAGAAGCCAAAGTTCTAGAAACTCATGGGAAATGCTAAAAACAACGAGGGAATGATACCTGTAGACCTCAGATTATACTACCATTATACAATCATCAAAACTTCTTAAGTCTGGTTTAAAAAATATAGAAAAATAAATTGGTACATCAGACTGATCTCAACAAGAATTAGAAGCTTGGGGAAAAACTACTTTGAGAAGAGCTCCTAGGAAAACTTTGTAATGATGAGGAGTAGGAAAAAAGAACTGTTGAGAGAAATTGGAATACAGGAATGACAGTTGGAAATTGAACAAGGACTTCTGGGAAATTCTCCTCTGGAGAGGGGTCTTGAGGGCAGAGATACAGTGGAAGGAGGAGCTGTTTCTCTGGGCCATTCAGGACACCTTTGGGGATTTCTGACACTGACAGAAATTTTAACATCATGGGTTACTGTTTAAAACCGCTTGTTCCTGTCAAGAAAACTTAATTTCTCTGAAGGCTTTTATTCCATGAACTGTTGAGACACTGGACTCAAATTGGTGAGCAGTGCTCTCCCCTTTTTCTACCTCTCTCCTGGCTACAAGAAAATCTTGTATTTCAGTAATTAGTTTTATTTAGAAACAGACTTAGGGTGACCCACAACCCCTTTTAACTTCTACCCTTTATCCCAATCAACAATTAAATAAAATAAGCAGTCAGATAGCAAAAAAAAAAAATAGCAAATAAATAAATAAATGAGATTTCATTTATTTATAACTAGAGAGTAAGCCCATTGGCAGACTCCATCTTGTTGCCAGTTTTCAAGAAGACATGAGGTGAGGCTTGTGAGCATCCCAAAGCAGCTCACATCTAGATTGAGGTCTTTCATACCTCTCCTTGTAGAGAAGACTTCCCCGATACCCTTGAGGGCCAGCAGGGACATCAAGGGACAAGCCTTCATGGAAGGGAGATCTCCATTGTGTCTCCCTCAAGTAACTCAGGGACTCCAGGAGGGAGTAGTGAGGGAAGCCATTTTCATTGACCCTTTCCTCACTGCCTTCAAGCCTCATATCTCCATCTAAGGATTGTGAGCCCCCAAAATTACAACTAGAAATAGTAGTTGGACAGAAATTGAGTTTAAGATCAATATCCTACCTCCAAATAGGCTAAAAATATATGACCTTAATATTAAAGGTCACAAAAAAGTTAGAAGATAAGATAAGGCACCTTTTATGACTATGGCTGGGGAGAGCTTTTAACCAAACAGGAGATTAAATCACAAGAAATAAAAACATTATTTCCATGATATGAAGTTAAAAACCTTTTTTGCTCAGAAAAAAATTTCAAATAGGATAAGAAACAATTGATCAAGGAAAGAAAACTTTGTGTCATCTCTTGTTGAAAAAGTTCTGATATTCTAGATATATAGGGAATTAATAGAAATATATACTCCCAAACACCATTTGCCAACATATAAATAGTCAAAGAAAGAACAATTCTCAAAAAACTTACAAGCTATTAACAACCACATGAAAAGATTACTCTATATCACTAAAAAGAAATACAAGTCAAAATAATCTTGAGTTTGACCTTAAAAGCTGAAAAATTGAAAAAGATGACAAAAGATAGAAATGGTCAATGTCGGAGAGCCTACAGAAGAAAAAATCACACAGACCCACTGTTAGGGGACTTTTCTAAATTTCTCTAAAGCAATCTGGAATGTTGCTTTATATTGACTAATATGTCCATACCTCTTCATTTCCCTTCACACAAGAAGATCAAAGAACTAACCCATATATAGCAAACTATTAATTACAACCCTTATTTGTACATAGTAAAAACTGGAAACTAAACAAACATCCATTAATTGGACAATAAATATTAGGACATGAATGAAATGCAACTTACTAAAAGTAAGAAAGATTCAGATCAGCATACAAGAATGCCTATGAGTTGATACAGAGCAAAGAGCTGATAAAATTATATACATATTGACAACAACAATAAAAATGCAAAGAACCACTAGCAAAAACCATACCAAACCAGGGAGAGGCTACATATGAATAATAGGGAATATACGATCAGAAGTGATTGAAGTAATGATTAGTTAAAACTGAACTGTTTCTCTCTCTATTAAAAATACCTTTGTTATAAGGAAATCTATTATGACAGAGAAGTTACTTTTCTGAATGTAAAAATGAATGAGGCCAGAGCCATTTAAGTTTAGGGTTGACAATCTAGCAAATGCAGTGTCCTAAAAGTTTTAGTGTATTCTTAAGCCTAGAAATAATTTAAAGTCTGAGATTGTTAAAAAGAAAGCACTTTGCAAACTTTATGGAATAGGAACAGAACTTGAGATTTGATCCCTAAGGAACTTCTAGAAGAGGTTACTTCTTCTACCAATGTAGGTCAGTTTCTACCCAGCAGCAAATAATCTTAAAGGGTTGCCTGAAGCAGGCTTAGGAATGGGTACCATAGAAGGAATGGAGCTAGCAGCAAAAAGGGTTGGGTAGTGCAAACGGAGGCCCCAAAGACTGAGCTCAGTATCACTAGGTGAGATCCATTGGCAGCTATTCTTGTGGTTTTCCTGTTCCTTGAGAAAGGAGCCTATCAGTCAGGCCACTGCAAGAAACACCAGTGTGTCTCTGGTATACCAGTACCCTAAGAGACAGTGGTCCTTTCTGAGGTGCTGTTGCCATTGTGGTATTCCAGACCTACTTGAGACCAGAAGAAGTAGGGTAGCAAGATTATAGTGGTTTTTCAGCCTCAAGGAAATCTAGAACTAGCTTGAGGCATGGAGGGAGCCAGGTGCTACAAGCCTTCTTTTTTCCCTGATAGATGGGCCTGGAAACCTCGAGAGTTGGATAGAGCTGAAATGACTGAAAAAAGCAGGATACAAGGCAAGCATTACTGTAGGTATTCCCTAAGAGGTTGGCCTAGGGCCATGTTGGTGAACCTATGGCCAAAGTGGGCTGCTCCCTTCCCCCTCTCCACTATACCTGAGAATATTTCCTACATCACCCACCCCTCTACCCAATGGAAGTGCTTCCTCCAAACCCTGTCTGGGGTAAGGCAGGGACTCACACATGGTATGAGTGTTGCGGGTTGGGCACTCAATCTATAAAAAGATTCACCATAACTGGTCTAGGGGCTGGTGGTGGTCTGCAGGGTGGGAGTCACTCCTGCATGTGCTCCCTGACAGTAGGACCTGGGCCTAGCAGTCATGGTCAGAGGTGTCAGTTCAGAAAGTGGTAGTTCACCCTGTGGTGCTATTCAATGTGGTAGACCATTTCAAACAAAGAGCAAAAGTTATCAGTCAAGATCATGTTGTTTGTGTCCTCTTAGAGGCATGGAAGATAAAGTTACATGATATATCCAACAGTTATGCAAAGATGAAAATGAATAATCCATCTGGTTTCTTGACCTTGATTATTTGGAAAACATGCATAGAATATTTCAGAAGGTCAATGCCAAAAAAAAGCTGGGCAGTATCATATTGGCCCCAAGTTATACAAGAATGGCTTTGCTTTTGTTGAAGAGATACTGTCATAACTCAATATTGGTTATTGTTGATGTGAAACCCAAAGATCTTAGGCAGTCAGCAGAAACATATATTTCTTTTTTTTTTGGTAATACCTTGTATTTTATTGACTTAAAAACAATCCAAAAAGGGGTCCATAGACTTCACTGGATAGCCAAAGTCAGGATCTGTGTCACAAAAAAGGCTGAGTCTCTATTATAATGCACAGATATCAATGCCCTTATTCTCCTTGAGAAGCATATGTTTCATTTGAAGAAATTCATGATGATAGAACTCCAGTGGCAAAAGCATTAGAACATATGAGGCAGAAGAAGGTGAAGTTGAGCATCTCTTCCTTGATATACAAGATCCTGCAGTAGGCATCATTTCCCAGCCAATTATCAACCACATCTGTGGTTTAAGGGGATTAAATGTTAAGCTTCTAGACATGAGAAGCTATCTGGAGCAAGTGGCTATGGGCAAATTGCCTATGAACCATCAGATAATCTAAAAACTGCAAGACATCTTCAAACTGTTGCCTAATGTCAAACTGCAAGCATTTATGAAGGTATTTTACCTGAAGATGGTAGTGGTGTTTGTGGCCTAACTTACCCATTCATTGGCTGCCCTAAACAGTCTCCTCAACAATAAGACTGCCAACCAAGAGAAGAAAGAGGTGCAAGACAAAGGTGAAAAAAAAAGAACAGAAAAGATGAGAAAGGGGAAAGGAATGAGAAAAAGTATGAGAAACAAAAAAGGGGCAAAGAGGATAAGGAAGATAAAGAAAGAGTAAGAACAAGAAAAGTTTAAAATAAAATAAGAAAGAAAAAGAAGTCAAGAAAGAAGAGAAAAAAGGAAATATTTTTCCATTTGAAAATTAAAATATCAAGTGTTTTGCTAGAGGGTTCTCTTACCTCCTAATTGGTGTTATAAAATTTTCTAAACAAGAGCTTTCAACCATAATCCATTTTTGTCTCATGATCATTCAAGCAAATAGATGGCTCAAGAGGACAAATACTTTGCCTAAGATGGCATCAATAAGTCATTGGTATATATGTGTTGGGGATTCTACCAGGGTCACATAGTTTAGACATGTCTGAGGCTACATTTGAACTCAGGATCTCCCAACTGCAGGTCTGGTTCTCTAGGCACTGTGCTACCTAGCTGACACTTTACACTACTTAATTTCAAACAAATGACTAAATACTTTGGTTTATTTTCTAATTACTTAAATAACTGCCTATGGCACTGAGAAAATGAATGATTGTTATATATCATAGGTGGGACTTGAACCAGGACTTCATATCTACAAGACGATGGTTCCATCCTGTGTGCCTAGCATATAACAAGCATTTAATACATACTTTGTCAATCTACTCCCATCCATTGTTGCTAGATAGAGACATTTTTCCTGAGATTTCTCCCCCATTAGCCATATAACAACATAAGGGCCCAACTGAGGATACTTGCTCCTTTGGGGACATAGAATTTGAGGATTATTTCAACTATGCCACTGTTTTGGTGCTAAGCCAGAGGAAAAGAGACTCACACTTGGACAGGATTAAGCCAACCACTAGGGCTCTTCTCCAGACTAAGAGACAACATCAGCTCTCTCACTCTGCCACATAAAATCCCTCTCTTCCAGGGCAGCAAGGAGCCCACCAGAATCCCTAGCACTGGTAAAGCCCCAGGGCTGGTTCATACCACACCCTGCAGGCTTCCCAGCAGTCTTGGCAGCTGATCTCCACAGCTGGGCTCCCTAGGAGATTGTTTACAGCCTAGCTGGTCTGCATTCCAGAGCCCCCAGGGCTTCTACACTGCAGAGCCATAAACAGTAGTCAGCTATGAAGGCCCTGAACCTCTCCTGCATAGGGAAGAAGCAGGTTTTTAGCTAGAGAAGATCTGTTAACTTCAACAGGCCACAGGGCTTGCTATACAACTAATCAACTGGGAATAAGCCATTCTGGGTTGAGGAGAGAGAATTCTATTTTCAGGGGAGCAAATGAAATACTTTTCTCTAAATATTCTTTGCAAGAGAAGGCACAAAGAAACCAGGACCATAGGACCATAGGACCATAGGGCCATAGGGCCATAGGGCCATAGGACCCCTCTCACTTGGGGCTGGTTAAATGACTACTGAAAACTCCTTAAGAGAGTCACACCAATTTGAATTCTAGCCCATCTGATCCTAAGACAGACACTATCTGACCTGTGTTCATACAGTGTGAAGGAGGTTCCCTCTCTGGTGACAAATAGGCAAAGGCGAATTGGACCACCTGCCCCTAGCATCTAGAGATGGGGGAAAATCAAAGGGAACAAAATTCAATCACTAATATGCATCTCAGCCCTACGCCCTGCTCCATACACCTAAGATATATGAGGGGGGGCCCAGAAACTTTATTCCACTTATAATACTAGACTAAGATTTCTGGGTTAGTCAGACTATCACAGTTTGAAGCCATTCAACCTTGAAAAAGTTCCTGAACATAATTAGCCATTAAAACTTCAAAGATTTACATTAAAGCCATACTAAGGATTTTTGTCTTTCTCATGTCTCACCCCATTTCTCCCATGCCCCTCAACCCAAACCTGTTCCATCTGCCCCATTGGTTGCAGTCTTTGGAATGCCTGCTTCACAGGTAAGAAATTTGCTTTCATCTCCTTTTGCTTTCTCACTCCTTCCACTGAATTGTACTCCCTGTAACCTGACTCCCTCTTGATGCCATGGCACCCCTAACCTCCCTTTCCAGTATTCATACAGCTCCCCCATGCCTACTCACCAGTATTCTGTAGTCAGTTGGAAAGCTTCTTGCTTTCCATCATCACTTCCAAGCTCTCCTTCCTTCCTCAATGAGTTTAGTGCCCTACTCCCAGTCTTTCTCTCCTCCCTGACTCCTGCCCTCACACGAAAGACCTTTGATATCTATACTATTACATCCTTAAACACCTTAAACTCTCAGTTCCTCAACTTAGTAATTTCCTATGACCTATTCCATCCCACTAAAGCTATGCACCAGGAATATCATTGATCTTGCTATCAACCACATATTTTACACATCCATGCTCATAAATTCAGAAATTCCTTTGTATGGTAATAATCTGCTGTCATTCCATTTCCCCCTCTGCCTTGCATCCCCTAACTGTTCTTTTTCTTCTCCATGGCCTCCAAGCCCTGTACTCCTGAGTTCTTTCCCAAGCCATCATCCCTATATGAACTGTACTCTCCTCCCTTCCCCATCTCAACTCTTGGTTGAACCAGTTCAAATCTTTGTTACTCTCAACTTGAGTTTCTTATCCTCTTACCCCATCTTCTAATCCTGCCCAGCCGAGCCCTAGCCTTGTCTGACTTCCATCACCTACAGCTACCTTTCTTCCTATTTTCATACTGAAGAACAAAGCTGGAAGAAGCTGTCTTGGCCCCACAATGCATTTATGTTAGATAATTTCAACTGGGCTCCCAATAAAACAAGGCAATTCCACTATACCTTCCTAATCAATTCACTATCTGTTTTACTCACTTGTCTTTTCTAAACCTTTTCAGCCTTTTTCAACCTTCCACCTCCTTTCCTCTCACTCACTTATAGTGTTTGAAGTCTGACCTCAGAACTCATCTTTCAGCTGAAACAGCTATCTTCAAATTTCCCAATGATCTCTTAATTGCCAAATATAATATACATTTCTCAAGTATCCTTCTTAATACTCTTTGGTAGATTTTAACACTGCTGATCTCCCTCTTTTACTCAATTCTCTGTTTCCATGAAACTGTTCTTTCCTGGTTCTCATCCTATGTGACCATTCCTCAGTCTCCTTTTCTGGATCTTTACCTGAGCTCCACCCCCTAATTGTGAATGTCCCCCCAAACTCTATTCCATGTCATCTACTAAGCTGTCAAATTGGTGTTCCTGGAAATGCAGCTCTGGCAGCATTAGCTATCCATTCAGTAAACTCCAGGGGTTCTTTATTACCTCCAAGGTCAAATATAAAATCCTCTGGTTAACTTTTAAAGTCCTTCACAGTCTGGCCTTCTAGTCTTACACTTGACTCTCCTCTCCACACTCTATCATCCATTAACTCTGACCTCCCTGCACAAGCCACTCTATTTCCCGACTCCTAGAATTCTCTTCCTCCTTATCTTTGGCTCCTGGCTTTCCTGGATGCCTTCAAGTCTCCACTAAAACCCTACCTTCGACAACAGGATTCTTCCAGTCGCCCTCAAAGCTGGCTAGTGGCTTCTCTCAGAGATTTCCTCCAATTTCTTTTTTGCCTTCCCTCTGTATCCTGTCTATAGCTTGGCCAGCATAGTTGTTTGCATACTGAATCCCCCAATAGATTGGAGGCTCAACGAAGACAAGGGCTATTTCCCCTTTATTATAACTACTGACACTCTGACTGGCCCATAACCACTCTCAATAAATGCTTACAGACTCCTGTGACCCTAGCTTCACCTGAACAATTCAGCTGTGGTACTAAGTGCATGGTGCAGGAGAATGAGGGAAGCAGCCGGTTCCTTTACCTGCTGTATACGGCCAAATCTAGTAATAAGACCTTGAGTATGTGTATATGTGTATGTATATACATATATATATATACACATTTATATTTATATGACATTGCTCACTTCCTCTCCCTGGGCCTCAATTTCCTCCTCTGTAAAATGAGAAGACTAGATGAGATGGCCTCAAAGGTCCCCTCTCAGCTCTGGGATCTTATGTGTGCCATTAAGCAAATCTCTTCACATCCCTATAAGTTTCCTACAAGGCAAAACGAGGGAGTTAGAATAGAGGGCCTCTAAGGGCTCTCCCAGCTCTGGACCTAGGATCCTAGGTGTGATGCTAGACAACTCCTGGGTCTTAGTTTCCTCCTCTGTAAAATGAGCAGGTTGAACTAGATGGGGCATGAGTCTCCTTGCTGTTCTAGACCTAGTATCCTATGTATGACATTAAGTAAGTCCTTTCTCATGCCTGGACCTCAGTTTCCCCTTCAGTAAAATGAGTCAATGGGACCAAACAGCTTTTGAAGTACTGTTCTGTTCTTCCTTTAAGATCTTTGTGTAGTACTTCATAAGTCACTTCACCTCTCCGTGTGTTCTCATTTGTAAAATGTGTTATAGTAACACCTTTCTCCAAGGATTCTTACAAGGCTCAAATGACATGAATCTAATCAGTTGAAATTTAGTATGGATAGTGTAAAACCTGTAAGATTTAAATTAATATCCAATAACTCCAAGTATTATATTTTATAAGATTTATTAATAATCACTTGAAATAGAAGAAGAAAAAAGAAAAAAAAAAACGAGTTTGGCCACATGTGAAAAATTCTCCTGCCTGACACTCACCCAACCTCCACTGGCTGTGTTTCTGGGAGGAGAGAGAGAGAGAGAGAGAGGGAGGAGTTACCCAAAAATATATCCTCCCTATGTTAGTACATAACATGAGAAGGAACAGGGGAAGCTGGAAAAGGGAGTTCTAGGGAGCAAAATTCTAATTATACAAACCTTACTCTGGAGTCTAGGAAGTTTGACTTGTCAAGTATAAAGTAGGAAAGAGATCAAAGAGGAAAAGGTCCCATATGTAGAAGAACATTTATAGCAGCTTTTTGTCATGGCAAAAAATGAGAAACTAAGGGGATGTTCATCAATTGGGGAATGGCTGAACAAGTTGGAGTATAAAGTTGTGCTGGAATACATACTACTGTGCTGCAAGAAATTATTTTTTTAATTATATTTTATTTGATCATTTCCAAGCATTATTCATTAAAGACATAGATCATTTTCTTTTCCTCCCCCCCACCCCCCATAGCCGACACTGGGCATTACATGTTTTCTTGATTTGAACCCATTGCTTTGTTGATAGTATTTGCATTAGAGTGTTCATTTAGAGTCTCTCCTCTGTCATGTCCCCTCAACCTCTGTATTCAGGCAGTTGCTTTTCCTCGGTGTTTCCACTCCCATAGTTTATCCTTTGCTTATGAATAGTGTTTTTTTCTCCTCTGCAAGAAATTATAATGGATATGATTTCAAAGAAACCTTAGAATATTTCTATGACCTGATACAAAGTGGAGTAGAACCAAAAAAACAATTATTCAATAAAAACAACATTGTAAAGACAACCTTAAAAGTTTTAGGAATTCTGATCAATACAGTAACAACCAATTCCAGAGAACTCATGATGAAATATGCTGCCCATCTCCAGATAGAGTCTGAGGCATAGTTTATTTTGCCAGAAGGCTTCCATCTTTTTTCCCTTTTAAACATTATTTTATTGGTCATTTTCAAACATTATTCATTAGAAACAAAGCTCATTTTCTTTTCTCTACCCCCCCCACTCCTCCCACAGGCGACGCGTGATTCCTCTGGGTATCATTTGTGTCCTTGATCCGAACTCATTACCATGTTGTTGGTATTTGCATTAGGGTGTTCATTTAGAGTCTCTCCTCAATCATATCCCCTCCACCCCTGTAGTCAAGCAGTTGCCTTTTGTCAGTGTTTTTTTCTCCCACTGTTTGTCCTCTGCTTGTGGGTAGTGTTTTTTTTTTCCTAGATCCCTGAAGATTGTTCAGGGACATTGCATTGACACTAATGGAGAAGTCCATTTGTACCACAGTGTATCAGTCTCTGGATATAATGTTCTCCTGGTTCTGCTCCTCTCCCTCTGCATCACTTCCTGGAGGTTGTTCTAGTCTCCATGGAATTCTTCACTTTATTATTCCTTTTAAGGGCTTCCATCTTTTTGATAAGCTCCAATTTAAATTCTTCAAGATCTTGTGGAAAATTTCCATTTTTTTCAAAGGTTTTGGTGCATTTATTTGAATTTCCTCTTCTATTTCCTCTGTAGTCTGAGTTTTTCCTCTGTAAAAATTTTCCAGGGTCAGTCCCTTCTTCTTGTTTATCTTGCTGGAGGGAGGTTGTTGTTCCTGGGCACTATTTGCCATCACTGTGGAGGTTTTTCCTTCCCTTTTTAGTCAGAAATCTGAGTGAGATGGGGAGGCTCTCTGTGTATAGAGTTAAGGAGCAAGGATTTTGCCTGAGGCAAGCTCTCAAATGTCCGCAACATCTGCTGTTTGCTGCCCTTCTCTGTGCTATCTTCAAGTGCCCACAGTCTTCACTCTTCAGTCTGCTAGGGTTTCAGATGTAGCTGCTCTCAGGGGTAGGTCTTTGGTGGTCTTAGTCAGCCGCCAAGGACCTAGAGGTGCCCCTCACTCACTCTAGAGGTGCCCCTCGATCACTCACTGATTCTGGCGCACTCTGGCTCTGACTCTGGTTCCATAGGTGAGGTGGAGGAGGGTAGATCAGCTCCTGTTTTGGTGGGAGCTTTTTCACCCCCTTACAGTGTGGCAATGCCCAAATACCACATACCTTCAATGCTTCACTCTACTTTAGAGTCCCTTCATTCAAATTAATTTGGGTTTTTTGGTCTTTTAAGGTAGTCTATATCGGTAGGTGCTGAGGAGAGGTAGTGCCCTGCATCTAGACTGCCACCATGTTTACCCAGAAGTCCAAGGCATAGTTTATTTTGACACAGCAAAAACAGAAATTTGTTTTGCTTGACAATTGTAGGAGTAAAAATAAATACTCCTAGTATTGAAAAATATATAGGAATATTAATAATAAAGATTAAAAAGAGAGAAAAGAAAAAAAGGTTTTTTCAGTCAAGTGAGCAGAGCAAGAGAGACAGAGATTCACACCTGCAGTACTTTACCAAAAGCACAAGCTCCGAAAAAAGAGCCCCACAGCGTGGGTCTCAGCCAAATTTATCTCCTAAGCGTCCTTACGTAAAATGAGGATGTAACTTAAAAGGATGCTGGGAATGTAACTCAGGTGTTGCAAATTTTCCATCTGCACATTATACATGTTTGTACCTTTTTATTTTTTTTATTTTTCAGCAAAAAGATGTAGAAAATGAAGAACTGAAAAGAAAGTAAAAATGAATTTTAATTAAAAAATCATGTGTAGATAGAAGAGGGAGAGTTAAATAGCATTTCATATGAAAAAGATCTTGGGGGAAGGGTTAGTGAACTGCATGACTCAACATTAGTCAATTAGATATGGCAGCTAAGTGAGTTAATATGAGCTTGTGGCTATGTTAAAAGTCAAAGAACATCTATGAAAAAGGAGGTGATAGTCTGATTGTTGGCCAGACCATGTGGTGGGTATAATGAGTATCACCATGTTTTATGAGGGAGAGTAGTAAACTGAAGATAACCCAGAGAAAAGCAAGAATATGAAAGGATCTCTTGTCCATGCCAATAAGGATCAAGTGAAAGAAACATTTGTTGTTGATACCCTTTAGGGGGATATGAAAACTATCTAGGTTTTTGAAAAGTCATATAGAAAGGCAGCTAGGTGGACCAGTGGAGAAAAAGCAGAGTCTGGAGAGGGGAGGCCCTGGGTTCAAATATGGTTTCAGACACTATTAACTGTGTGCCCCATGGCAAATCACTTGACCCCCAACTGCCTAGTCCTTGCCCTTCTGTCTTGGAACTAATAATTAGTATAGGTTTAAAGACAGAAGACAAGGGTTTTTTAAAAAGTCATATAGACCACTTGGTCCCAGAATGCAGAATTTAGGAGCAATAAGTAGAAACAGCAGAGACCAATTTAAGTTTTTCGTAAGCAGAAAGGTATTTAGGTAGGTTCTCCCATTAAAATGTAAAATCATTGATAGCAAGGTGAATATTATGTCTAGTAACAAATTTATAGAAAGGACACCGAGGAAGATGAATGGAGTGACTGATTAAGACAAATTAAAGCTGACTGAGGAGGAGAAAAAAGCAGATATTCAAAGAGTCATTTCAGTTGGAAAAGTACTTTACAAAACAAGAAACCAAGTGAAAATCGTATAAGGTAAGTAGAAGTATTACAACATAGTCTGTAAAGATCTCATATATAAAGGATCAACTCTAGGTATCTAGAAAGGATCAGAAAAACAAAGAATTGAGTTATACCAAAAAATAAGCATGGAAATTAGTTTTGGAGGAAGAAATCTGCAATCAAGTCAAAAGGGAATTTGGGGCAAATGATAGAGACAACCTCTAAAATATTAGATTCTCTCTAAAAAGGGAAGAAAAGAAAAAAGAATGTAAAAATGAAGAGGCAGAAAGAAAATTTAAGCCAACAGACAAGACTGGAAAACTACATGAGAGTTCAACAAGAACACTAAGTTTGAAGATAGACTATGAAGGGAAAAAAATCTAAAGATAACCTATGGGTCTTTCTTATAAAAATCATGAAAAGACAAACTGAACACCACACTTTTAGAAACCACATCAGAAAAGACCCCAAAATATTAAAATCAGATAGCAGCATACATATCAAGATTCTCCACAGAACCTTAATGGAAAGAAGCCCTAGATTTAACTTGATAAGAAACATCATAGTTAAAATCTCTGCTAGACTCTCTTTAGAGTCTCAGTCCTATTGTATTCTAGACCTTACATAAAGTAGGTGAGCATTCCAAATCCCACAAAAGAATATATATTCTTATTCTCACATATTTAACACAAAACATTGTTCATAACACATTATAGCCCATTTAACAGAAATTGGGGTCTATAACACGCTTTCTGTTTCTGAGACATTTAAGTGAATCCCCAGGGCCCAAAGAGGCTTTCCTTTGAATCAGATCTACCTACAACATTAAGGAAGCAAAGAATGGCCCTGGTCTCCCCACATAACTCACATCACAGGTGAGCTGTCAATTGTCACCCCCACTCCAAAACACCTGGTAATCAGCCTTCTCTAGATATGAAGCTGCAACCACACACTGCTCTCTTCTGCATTTAAATTGCTTGTCTAAAAAGCTTCTCCTTTTGTGCCTTCACATTTTTCTAATTATTTTAATTGCCAAAGTAATTATCATTTGTCAGTTCAGAAATGAAAGGGAAACAATGATAAATACCAGACTTTGGGTATTTATTCTTGGCTCTAATAACTTTTTGGTTATTACCCCCATTTGCATGGAAATATTTGACTTCAGGTGGGCATTTTTTCAATTCAATCAGTGAAAGGATGTTTTACGCTTTGACTGAACTGCTGCCTCTCAGGTGAGGTGACCTACTTCCTTGTGGAAAATCCCCCACTGATACCCAATTTTCTTCCCACACAAAAGCGCAGGGAAGAAGGAGAGCTAACAGGTTTTCAGCATTTTCATAGGGTGAGGATGGGAGGTGGAAGATAAGAACTGAAAAGCAAGTTACAAAAATAACTTCCAAAAAGTTCTGAGGATTCTCCACATAAGGCTGTCCAGGGGACATAGGTCCCCAACTTTGGAAGGTGAAGTTAGGGAAATGACTCATGCCTTCACTCAATGGGATCTTAGGTGTTCTGATCAGAAATAGGACCTTGGATGATCTATGAGACTAAAGGTGCTTGCTTTGACATGTCTTGAGTGCTCACTGATGGCATGAGGTGGGTGGGGATGGTTAGAGTAATGATTATAGCTCCTCACTACCTTAGTCTACTCTTCCTGATTTTCTCAAGGCAATCTAGTCCAACTCTCATAATTTTACAAATAAGGAAAGGGAGGTCCAGACATTGGAAGTACTTGCCCAAGGTCACACAGGTAAGGACAAAGCCAAGATGTGAACCCATGGGCTATGATTTCACAACCAGCACTCATTATACAAAATCATACTGCCTCTAGTTCAGCCCTTGCTCACTGATTTTGCCAAGGAGGAAGCTGGAAGAAAAGATGGGAACTGATTTGGACAAGGTCACAAAGTCAAGCAATGATTGAGTCAGAGCTAAAAGCCCTTCTTTTGGGGCATCACATAGGATCTCAAGATTGCCAGTATTTAAATGTTGGAAACAAGCAAATCTTCAGAAACTAAATAACCTGTGCATTTAATTCTACAATTCTATACTGACACACTGAGATACCGTTTCAGAAGTGAATCAAAGTGTTTGCCAGAATCGATTAACCATTCATTAAAGAAATATGGTAAGTAAGCTTGCTCCCTCCAAGTCTTGTATTATTTACCCTAAGAGTCACTAAGAATCCCATCGAAATCCCTCAGGTCACAAGGAAATGTGAAAGATTAAACATCATAATTCTGATGGAACATTTCCTCTGACGATGTTCCTCAAACCTCAAAGGTGTGGCAAAATGAGGAGATCATGTTATCCTCTCCAATTCCCACCTTGACAATGCTTCTGCCCAGGCTGGTATGGAAATGCTCCTATGGGAGTATTTTCCTCAAATCAGCATTTATTAGAAAGGCAGTGTGATTTGACAGAGAGAACACTGAACTTCTCAGTCTGGCTCCAAACTATCTTTCTATGACGATTATACTCAGTTCTCTCTCACAAACCATAATATCTGATATTAAACTTTCAGCATTTCCTACATCCATCTCTTTACATAAGGTGTCCCTTGTGCCTCACTCTCTTTCTTCACCTCCTTTTCTTGGAACCCCTACCTCCCTTCAAGGCTCAGTTAAAATAATACCTTCTATGGAGGCCTTTCTTTATACGACCAATATTAGTGCCATCCCCCAAAATAACTTCATGATTTAAAAAAGATATATTTATATTTATTATTATGAAAAACACACTTCCACATTAATCACTGTTGTAAGAGTACACTCATACAAAACCAAAACCCCAAAATAAAAACATTAATATACTGATGTGAAGGATAATAAACTTTCATCTGCATTCAATCAACTCCCTACGGTTCTTAGCATACCTCATCATAAGTCTTTCAGGATTATCCCAGATCATTTCATTGCTGAGAGTAGTCAAGTCTTCACAGATAATCAGTATACAATATTGCTATTATTGTGTACAATGCTCTCCCACTTCTGCTTATTTCACTCTGTATCAGTTCATGCAGATCTTTCCAGATTTTTCTAAAATCACCTTGCTTATCATTTCTTATAGCCCAATACTATTCTACCACCAATATGTAATACAATTTGTTCAGCCATTCCTCAATTGATGGACATGCCCCTGAATTTCCAATTCTTTGCCACTACAAAAAAGCTGCTCTAAATATTTTTGTACAAGTATTTCTTTTCCTCTTTTTTTATTATCTCTGGAATATAGATCTAGTAATGATAGTGCTGTATCATAGGGTGTGCACTGTTTTATAGTCCTTTTGGCATAGTTCCAGAATGGTTAGATCAATTCACAACTCCAACAAGAATGCTTTAGTGTCCCATTTTTGACATACCTCCCCCAACATTTATCACTTTGGTTTACTGATATATTGATCAATCTGATAGGTGTGAGGTGGTACCTCAGTGTTATTTTAACTTGCATTTCTCTAATCAAAAGTGATTTAGAACATTTTCATTATAATTATTGATGAGCTTTGATTTCTTCATCTGAAAATTGCTTATTCATATCCTTTGACCATTTGTCAATTGGGGAATGTCCTGTATTCTTATAAAGTTTATTTAGTTCTCTATAAATTTGAGAAATTAGACCTTTATCAGAGAAGTTTGTTATAAAAATGTTTTCCCAGTTTATTTCCCCTCTAATCTTGATTACATTAATTTTGTTTGGACTTTTCATTTTATATCTTAGAATGCTCTCTGTCTCTTGTTTAGTCATAAACTCTTCCCTTCTTCAAAGATCTGCCAGATAAACTATTCTGTGTTCCCCTAATTTAGTCATGGTATCACTCTTTATATCTTAAATCATATACTCATTTTGACATTATCTTGGTATAGGGTGTGAATTATTATTCTATGCCTAGTTTTGCCATACTGTTTTCCAATTTCCCCAGAACTTTTTGTTGAACAGTGAGTTCTTATTCCAAAAGCAGGGATCTTTGAGTTTATCAAACACTAGGTTGCTAAGGTCATTTACTCCAGTATATTGTATATCTAATCTATTCCACTGACCTACCAGTCTATTTCATAGCCAACACCAGACTCTTTTATGATTATTGCTTCATAGTACAGTTTGAGGTCTGGTACTGCTAGGCCACCTTTCCTCACATTTTTTTCATAAATTCTCTTGATATACTTCTAGATGAATGTTATTTTTTTTCTAGTTCTATAAAATAATTTTTGGTAGTTTGGTATGGCACTGAATGACTAAATTAATTTGGGTAGAATTTTCATTTTTATTATATTAGTTCAACCTACCCATTAGCAATTAATATTTTTCCAATTGTTTAGATCTGACTTTATTTATGTAAAAAGTGTTTTGTCCTAGTGTTCATATAATTTTTGTGTTTGTCTTGGCAAGTGAATTCCCAGGTATTTTATATTGTCTACAATTACTTTAAAAGGAATTTCTCTTTCTAACTCTTACTGCTGAGCTTTGTAATATGTAGAAATGCTGATGATTTATGTGGATTTATTTTGTATGCTACAACTTTACTAAAGTTGTTATTTAAACTAGTTTTTAGTTGATTCTCTAGGATTCTCCCATCATATTACCTGCAAAGAGAGATAGTTTAGTTTCCTCATTACCTACTTTTAATTCCTTCAATTTCTTTTTCTTTTTTTATTACTAAAGCTAGTACTCTTAATACAATATTAAATAACAGGAGTGATAATGAGCATCCTTGCTTCACTTCTGATTTTATTGGGAAGGCTTCTAATTTATCCCCATTACAGATGATACTTGCTGAAGGTTTTAGGTAGAAAATACTTGTCATTTTAAAGAATGAACCATTTATTCCTATGCTTTCTAGTGTTTTTAGTTGGTAAAGCTTCCCAGCCAGCGAGAAGCCTTATGGTAGGAAGATAGAAAAGGGATAGAAGTTCTGGATCACGCGAAGGGCATGAGGGAGCCAACTTTGAGATGTCAATAATGAGTCAGAGATCAGTTATTATTAATATCTTGGAGCCGCAGCCATTCCCCGATCAATGGACGTCACTGAAAGGCTATTTCCATCCAGAGATCCCAATTTAACACTTCACTGGTCAGAGGATGATATAGCTCAGCTGGGAGAATGAATAGAGACTAATAGAGAGAATTAGAGAATGCTAGGTATTAGCATTGGAAAAGAAAGAGACGCCTGGCCGAAGGTCAGGCCTCAGGTAGAGATAGAGGGGAGAGAGAGAGGTGGAAAGACAGTGTTGAGCAAACCTGTGAGATCCTCCAAGGAGACAGGAGCTGGCCATGGCTTCCCTATTTAATCTCTTTGATACGCAAATGAACTCAATACATATTGTTAAGTTACATAGTGTATTGCCATTGGATAATTGCAAATTACGACAAGGTGAAGGTGGAGTTTTTATCCTCAGGTGAGTGAGACAAAGGGAAGCAAGGTTTCGCGCCCTAACTCCAGCCACACTGGGAACAGAGTCCCTTGTCATGAGCAGAATGGCCATGTGCCCTTTCACAATCCTTGCCTCTCAATTATACATATGGGCTGGACTGCTATAGTTGGAATGGGTGTTCTATTTTGTAGAAGATTTTTCTGCATCTATTGAGACAATCATGTGATTTCTGTTAGTTTGGTTATTGATATGGTCAATTATACTGATAGTTTTCTTAATATTAAAACAGCTCTGCATGCCTGGTATAAATCGTACCTGGTCATAGTGAATGATTTTGTGATATATTTCTGTAGTCTCCTTGTTAGTATTTTGTTTAGAATTTTTGATCCTGGATTCATTAATGAAATTGGCCTATATTTGTCTTTCTCTGTTTTTGCTCTTCCTGGCTTGGGTAATAGAATCATATCTGTGTCATGAAAAGAATTTGATAGGATTCCTTCTCTGCCTTTTTTTCCCCAAATAATTTATATAGTATTAAGATTAATTGTTCTTTAAATGTTTGATAGAATTCACTTGTGAACTCATCTGGACTTAGGGATAATTTTTAGAGAGTTCACTGAAGGTTTGTTCAATTTATTTGAGATGGGATTATTTAAGTATTCTATTTCCTCTTTTGTTAATCTGGGCAATTTTATATTTTTGTCAATATTCATTCATTTAACTGAGATTGTCAGATTTATTGGAATGTAATTAAGCAAAATAGGTCCTAATGATTGCTTTAATTCATTGATAGTGAGTTTACCCTTTTCATTTTTGATAATTATAATTTTTCTTCCTTTCCTTTTTAATCAAATTAACCAACACTCTATTGTATTTGTTTTTTTCCCCATAAAACCAACTCCTACTTTTATTTATTAGTTCAATGGTTCTCTTACTTTCAATTTTATTAATTTCTCCTTTAATTTTTGGTGTTTTTAATAAGAGATTTTTAATTGTTCTTTTTGAAGTGCCTGACCAGGAAGCATGCCCAATTCATCGATCTCCTTTTTCTCTATTTTATTGATGTAAGTATTTAGAAATACATTTTCCCTTAAGTACTGTTTTGACTATATACTAAAAATTTTATGTTGTCTCCTCATTGTTCCTGTCATTAATGAAATTCTTGTTTCTTAATTAGTTCTTTGACCCACTCCCCTTTTTAGCATTAAATTATTTAGTCTCCAATTTGATTCTAGTTTTTATTGCTTTATGATCTGAAAAAGATGCATTTATTATTTCTGCTTTTCTTCATTTGGTTGTGAAGTTTTTATGCCCTAATACATGGTCAATTATTTGGTAAGTACCACATACTTCTGCAAAGAAGATATATTCCTTTCTATTCCTTTTCAGTTTTCTCCAGAGCTCTATTGGTTCTAACTTTTCTAAAATTTCATTCACTTCCTTTACTACTTTCTTGTTTATTTTTTGGTTTGGTTTATATATATATATATATATATATATATATATATATATATAATATATATATATATTATATATATATATATATATATTATATATATATATATATTATATATATATATATAAATGGGGGAAGTTGAGGTCCCCCACTAGTGTAGTTTTACAGTCTATTTTCCCCTGAAACTCATCTAATTTCACCTTTAAAAATTGGAAGCCATACCATTTGGTGCATATATATTTAGTATTGATATTACTTTGTGTATAGCACCTTTGAGAAAGATGTGATTCTGTATCTCTTTTAATCATATCTATTTTTGCTTTAGCTTTGTCTGAGATAATTATTGCTACTCCTGCTTTTTTTACTTCATATGATAAGCAGTAAAACCTGCTCTAGCCCCTTCCCTTTACTCTGGGTGTGTCTCCCTGCCTCCTAAATATTCTTGTATACAACATATCATAGTATTCTAGTTCTTATTCCATTCTATCTGCTTTTAATCACCACCCCTTTTCCCCATCCCTTCTATCACCCCCTGTTTGTCTTATTCACCTCCTACTTCTCTATGGAGTAAAATAGGATTCTTCAGCTGGATAAGTATGGTTGTTATTCCCTCTCTGAGCCAATTCCAATGAGAGTAAGGTTTAAGCATTGTCCTTCACCACCCTCATCCTCCCCTCCACTGTAATAGTTTTTTTGCACCCCTTAGGTGAGATAATTTACCCCATTCCACCTCTCCCTTCCCTTTTCTCTCAGTAAAATCCCCTTTTTCAACCCTTGATTTTTGCCTATGATATCATTCTAATCAGGTTACTCGCACACCCTCTGTCTATGTATACTCCTTCTAACTGTTCTAATACTGATGAAAAATTAAGAATTACAAATATCATTCCACATAGAAATACATAGAGTTTGACATTATTGGATCCCTTAAATTTTCTCTTTCTTATTTACTTTTTTAGGCTTCTCTTGGGTCTTATGTTTGGACATCAGATTTTCTGTTTAGGTATGGTCTTTTCATCAGGAATTCTTGAAAATCTTCTATTTTAATGACCACCTTTTATCCCCCAAAAGAATATACTCAATTTTGCTGAATAGGTGATTCTGGGTTGCATACATAGATATTTTGCCTTCCAGAATATCATATTCCAAAGCTTCTAATCCTTTAATATAGAGGCTGCTAAGACCTGAGTAATCCTGACTGTAGCTCTAAGGCATTTGAATTGTTTCTTTCTGGCTACTTGCATTATTTTCTTCTTTGCTTGGAGGCTCTTGAATTTAGCTATAAAATTCCTGGGACTTATCATTTAGGAATTTATTTCTGGATATATTCTGTGGATTCTTTTGATTTCTATTTTACTTTCTTGTTCAAGATTATTAAGGCAATTTTCTTTGATAATTTCTCATATTATGATGTCCAGACTTTTTTTTATCATGGCTTTCAAGTAGTCAAATAGCTAAATTGTTTCTTCTAGATCTGCTTTCCAGGCTAGTTGTTTTTTTTTCAATGAGATATTTCATGTTTTCATCTGTTGTTTCATTCTTTTGATTTGTTCTATTGTTTCTTGATATCTGTGAAGTCATTAAATTTTAGTGGACTAATCTAATTTTTAAGAAATTATTTTCTTTCATTAGGTTTTAAACCTCCTTTTTCATTTGGCCTATTCTGCTGTTATTTTCTTCTTAAACTGCTTCCATTTCTCTTCCCCATTTTCCTCTGCCTCTCGTAACTGATTTTTTAAATCCTTTTTGAGCTCTTCCACATTTTGAGACCAATTTGTATTTTTCTTTAAAGTTCATAATTATTTTGTAATTATTATATCTTTGTATATTTTATATCTGTCTCCTTTCCATTAGTACATAAGACCCTTTAGGACAGAAAATTCATTTTTGTATCTATAGTACCTAAGACAATGTTCAGGACATGTTTTCAATGGGGCAGTGTGTGTCAAGAGGTGAAACTTGAGGCTTTCCTAATTCCAAGACTGGCTTGCCCTCCTCCATGCCAGACTAGCTTACTTGGCACATCAGAGATGTTTGAGAAATTATTGTGGAATTGAATTGGACATAAAGCATGCTTTCAGTCATGTTCCGATACTGACCAACTAAAGGGAAGTGTATGGTTTTAATTGAATGGTTGTCCTAAAATCCAGAGTTTGAAAATCTTTTGGAGGAATTTTAGGAGAAGAGATGTGCCAGCACCTCAAATTGGGAAGGTGATTTTTTTTTAAGAATCTGCCATGGAAATGCCTGTGGAAACTACACATTGAATCAAGAGACCCAGAATGAACTGAACTGAAGGGGGTTGAACACATTTATCCTGAATGTAAACCCTTATGCCAAAGGGGACTACCACCTAATTGGCTTTTTGTCAACATGTCTACTAATTATTGTTTTTGTTTTCTTTCTCTTTTATTTCCTTCTTATTCTCAGGTTGCTTTAATTTCTCCTTAGAACATGCAATGTTTTATACACCTTTAGTGGGAGAATCCTTAGAGGTATAGGTTGGTTATTTGAAATGATTCACTGGGGAGACTAGGTGTCTCCCAATAGAATCACAGGGGGGATCCTGAGAAGGGAATCTGTGTTTTGACTTGATTAATCAGCAATTTGAAGTTCCTTTACATTTGTTTTAAATATGAATCAATCAGCAACCACAAAATTGATCCCACAGGCACTGCCCCCTTGGGTGATGCCAGGCTAATTGAGGAGCTGTGATTGGTTCCTGGGGGGTAATATAGGAGAGCTAGTGGGTGTAGTGAGGACTTATAAGATGAGACCCAGCAGGAAGCTGGTGGGCAGTACTTTCTGAAGCTGAGATTCGGAGACAGACACTGAATTGTTAGGCTAGGAAATTCTTCATCTCCTTTTTATATTTCTCTCTTATGTTTTTTCTTGCTAATTAATCTACCTAAGTCTTGTGACTTAGGATTAATTACAAATTTTGGCGACCACCCATTCTAACCATTACAGAAGTCATGTAATACCTCCAAACCCCAATGCCTCCATCTGAAAACCAGAGACACTTAATTAATGCTTGTAATGCAAACCTCATAGACCTACTGCAAGGAAATTGGTTTGTAACTTTAATGCAATGTAGAAATTTGTGTTACTTCCTATCAACATCTGTTGTTTCCAAAGGATGTCAGCCATGGATACACTGAAGCTATATTCTATGCCTCTGAATTTAAGGCCACAGTCTGTTAGGTTCCTATTACATATTTATATTCATTCATCTTCCCAATTAAGTGGGAAGCAGACAATAGAGCACTGGACTGGAGTTTAGGAAGGCTTGGATTCAAATTCCACCTCAGACATATGTTTGAACTTGAGCAAATCACTCAACCTCTCTATGCCTCAATTTCTCCACTGGTAAAGTAAAGAAGTTAGACTTGGGGTGGTCTCTTTAACCAGAAGATGGAGGGGCAAGCTTAACTGTTTTTTAAAGGCCTGTGGCCTATTTTTTCTAAAACAACTTTATTGCTTTTTTGTTTATATCACCAAAATGCCCCCAGTACTCCTCTCCATATTCACTTCCAGAAAGCTATCCCATGTAACATAGAATTTTTAAGGGAAAAAAATGAAAAAAGTTAAGGAAAGACCAAAGTAAAAATAATCAGGATGTCAAGAAGTCTGAAAATATATGTAATATTCCATTCTCATGGATCCTCTCACCTTTTATGCAGTAAAACACACTTTTACATCTAATTTACATTATTAACACTTTATTAAGATTATATTATCAACAATAAATTGAACCCTAATTTGTAGAGTTGCTGATTTCTGAGGTATAACTGCTTACACTAAACATTTAACAATTGGCTCTGAGCCATTTCAGATAGCTATGGTACTCCTCTAGGTAGGAGTATCTTTGAAATCTCTTTTTTGACAATTGCAAAGGACCCATGATGAAAATTACCATTCACATCTAAAGAGAGAAATGATCAATTCTGAAAGCAAATTGAAGCATTTTTTAAACTTTATTTTTCTTCCTTTATTTTTGCCTGTGTTTTCTTTTGCAACATGATTAATTTGGAAACATTTTGTAGGACTATTTTTATATACAATTGATATCGAATTGCTTTCCTTCTCAACAAGGAGGGAGAGTGTGTTGGGAGATAGAGAATTTGGAACTAAAAAATTTACATCCAATTAATACTTAACAAAATAAATAAGAATATATGTCTATTTAAAATCTCATCTTTGAGGTCATGTTTGTTCTTCATAATATTATAACATTTTGGTTTTTTGATGTTTCATCTTTCTTTTCATTTACATTGTGTTGTCTGTATATATTGTGTTCTTGACTTTGCTTCCTTCACTCTGCGTCAGTTCCTGTGAATCTGTCCATCCTTCTCTCTATTTATCATACCCGTCATTTCTTATAGTATAGGAGTATTCCATTACATACATGTACCACAATTTCTTAGCCACTTCCCAATTGCTGGACATCTACTTTCTTTCCAAATCTTGATGATCACATAAAGTACTACTATAAATATTTTGGTGACTTTCATCTTATCAATGACATACTTGGGCTTATAATTAGCCTAGTAGGTGAATATCTGGTTCAAGTGTTAAGGACATTTTAACTTCTCTATTTGCCTAATCCAAATTGCTATCTAGAATGGCTATATGGATTCATAGCTCTACCAACAACCCACTAGTACATTTGTGTTAATAACTGTTTATTGACTGATTAGGATAGGGGGATCCAGAGAAAATATAGAGCAAATTAGGGCAATATTCACAGCTACATGTAATTATTACCTATAATTGGGGGCAGCTGGGTAGCTCAGTGGATTAAGAGCCAGTTCTAGAGACGGGAGGTCCTAGGTTCAAATCTGGCCTCAGCCACTTCCCAGCTGTGTGACCCTGGGCAAGTCACTTAACCCCCATTGCCTAGCCCTTACCACTCTTCTGCCTTGGAGCCAATACACAGTATTGACTCCAAGATGGAAGGTAAGGGTTTTAAAAAAAATTACACTTTTATCAGCTTCTAATATTTGTATCTTATGTGTATTGTATTCTTTAGCACTGTTTATGTGTTATATTAAAATATTATAGCCTGCAATGTTTTTAATATTGATTAAAGTCCCATTTAAGCATTGCAGAACTTAATGTCATAGTCTTACTGTGCACTAATAGGTTTGCATTTCTATTTTGTCTAATGTACCTTTATGCATTATGTGATCTGAAGCCAGGTAGACAAAGTCTCGATTATCTGGGTATGTCAAGAATGGCCACCTGCCATACTTACTTTCATTATTCATGACCAACTCACCACTTTGCTATGATGATCCAGCAACAATAGACAAGAGATACAGTAATAGGTGAACAGGAAATCACCATACTAATGTAACCACTGAAGACTACAGCAATTAAGACAAGTTAGACATGATAGCCTCTCTAGGAAATGTGTCTTGAGGAAAGTGAGCAACCATATGGGGTGGGGGGGAGGGAGCAAGAAATCATTCCCCTCAGACTATTTGGTATAAAGTAGGAGAATAATAGCCTCAATCTGGAGACACACATTGTTCCAATGGTATCATGCAAGTGGTAATAATTATTAGCTATAATTACCTATACAGCCCAAATGTGTTCCAGTAAAGAGATGTAAAGATGTATCTCATTGCATTCTCCAACAAGATAGGGGTGGTAAGACATTGCATATATGGCCTGATGTGGCTCAATTATTGACTAGTTTTCATGGTTTCATCTGATCATAGATTTAACACTTGAAAAAACTTAGATATCATCTAATCCAAACACTTATTTTTGTAGAGAGATGAAAGGGAAGTTTCAAAGGTCCAACAGGTACTTGGTGGCATAACCATTTAAAGCTAGGTTCAAATTCTCTCAAGTTATGCTGAACCCCTTGCTTTTCCCTATCTATTTTTTATTCAATGTCACATGAGGAATGGCTAGTTGGGCAGGAGAATAGAATGATGAGGAAGGGTTTCTAAAATGAAGGTAATGTTACTTTTAAAAAAATAAGTAACCCAAGAAAGAGAAAAGAATGAGAAATGCCCTCTTTGCAGAGGTGAAGAATTATGGATATGAAATAGTGTATATGTTACGAGACAAGACTGATGTATTAACTGTTTGACTGAACTGTTTTCTTGTTCTTTCTCTTTAGCTTTTTTTGTTGTTTTGTTGCAGACTAGAGGAGAGGGGTGGGATACATTTCAAAGTAAAGTATTCAAATTGTATTGGGCAACTATAAAGCAACATAAATTTGTCAAAGCTTTACTAGGTGCCATCTTGAAATATAGCCCTGATAGATGGTGAAATATCTTGAGTGCGAAGTTCTGAGCCTCAAAAGGTCTGCCTCTTAGAGGAGGCGAGTACTTGGGGACCATCATGTGGTATAGTACAAAGACTATCGGTTTGGGGGTCTGAGGACCTGAAGTCGAAGCCTCATTCTCCTACTTACTAGCTATGTGACTTAATTCACTCAAGTGAGTCCATTCCCCTTCTGGGGCCTCAGTTTCCTCATCTGTCAAATAAGGGGTTTTGATTAGAGGGCTTCTGAGTGTCTTTGCAACTCTTCAGCTATAGTCCTTCTAGGGCAGATTTGAAATGCTCAAGTCCTCGAAAGCACATATGAGTGGGTCCACAGCAATTATGCTCCAACAGTCAGTGTCTGGGTCAGGGCAGGACCAACATCTTGGGATCTCTCCAACTGCATGACAGATTTAGAATCAGAGTCAGAAGAGACCTAAAGCATCTTGTAGCCCAATTCTCTCATTTTACAGTTGAGAAAAGTGAGATCCATTGGAGTCAGGTGACTGATACAAGTTGCTACAGGTAAATGGTATTAGGGACTTGACTTCAGATGCCATGATCCTGAATCCAGTGCTTTTCCCATTGTCCCAGGGACCCCCATACTAGTAGAGTACACAGGGAAGTGTACTATCCCAGAAATATAATATGCTCCCCTGAAACATGTCCCCAGGAACCCCAGCCAGAAACAGGACCTACAATTTGACAAAGCTGGAAGAGGAGGGATCAGCCACTGTGAAGACACGAGCTCTACAAGAAGGAGGGGTCAGCAAGGGTTCATTAAGCACTGTGGGGTCCACTCAGACCCCACCATAGTCATTCTTGCCATTGTCAAACCATCTCTCAGAGAAGAAGCTCCCTGGAGGTTGTGCAGAGCCAGGTCAGGCTGGACATAGCTGTGATATGATGGGAGCAGTGCCAGTTCTCAATTATGTACCCTGGATTGATTTCAAAGCCATTGACAACACCTGGCTGCTCTGGCCTTTGATCAGTTAATTTCCAGCAGAGGCAGGGTAGTTCAAAGGGCAGAGCACCTTTCTAGGAGTCAGGAGACCAATTGTACCAGTATGTGGTACTATGTGCCCTTGGACAATTCACTCCCTCTCTCATCTGTAAAACAGGGGTTACATCCCCTACCTTGCTTATTTTTCCAGAATCCTAAAGAGAAAAAATCAGACGAGGCCTGCCAAAGTGATTTGAGTTTCCCAGAATACAAGCATAAAGGAAGCCCACAGCACAGCACAATGATTAACACTGCGTGGAGATGAAAGTTGGTGCCCAATGAATTAACCTTCCCTTCAAATACCTTGCTGGGTAACCAGCAGCCAGCACACCAGCTCTCTGAATTCCAGGTCTGTTCTCGGCAGTAATTGGATTTCACATGTGATATGATCATCAGAGGGAACAATAGTAATACCGCTTTGTGGCAGTTACTTAATTCTCCAGGCTCATCCAAAATCTCTTGGTCTTTAGAGACTCAGCTGGCTTCAGTGCTTCAAAGGGGGTGTGATTTTGTCAGCCTAGGTACTCCTGCCACTGAGAGTGATAGAAGCCTTTTTCATAATGAATTGCCTTGGGGGGAAATAAAGGGTTGTCACCAGGTGCCCAAGTTGCCAGTGCGCAGCCTCTCCAAATGTCACCAGACTAGTCCTTAGGCAACAGACACATGGCCCATCAGTGAGCGGCTGCTCAGAGCCTTTCTGGCTTTAACTGGGCCCCACCGAGTGAAAAGGGCCAAGGGGGATCCAGTATCATAGGAGGACATAAAGAAAGACAAGGCAGTAGGGCAGGAGCAAAGGTTACATGGCCATTCTCCTCTATCCTGGGCCTGGAAAGCAAGGCAATTGTGGTTAACACCTCCCAAGCCCCTCTGGATTTCATCTCTGTGACAGTGTCCTAAGGGAAGATTGGCAACTGCAGAGTTGCAACAGTAGTTTAGAGAAGTTATTGCTGGAGGGAAGGAGAGAGTAGTAGTCGTCTCTCGGTAACCGAGGATGACAATTGTCTTTGTGCGTTTTCATCTATGATAGATGAGTGTGCACAAAAACACAGGGCACGACAAGCCCTCCATACCAGAGATACTACTACTCCCTGAGCACCCCATACACCCCAGGAAGGAGAGAGTAAGTAAGGGGGAAGGGGAAGGGAAAGAGGGAGGAAAGAAGAGAACGAGAGAAGAGTAGGAGGGAAAAGAGGAAGAAGGGAGAAACAGAAAGATGGAGGGGGAGAGAGGGATAAAAAAGAGAAAGGAGAAGAAGGAAGATGAATGATAGGGAAATAGAGAAGAGAAAGAAGGAAGGGGAAGAGGCAGAAGGAGGAAACAGAAAGACCTGAAGGGAGAGAGAGATGAAAAAGAAAAAGGGGAAGGAAGGAGGCAAGAAGGGACAATGCAACACCTGAGAGTCGGCTTGGGTAAACTATTTCACCTCTGTGAACCTTAGTCTTCTCCTCTGTAAAATAAGAGAGGTGGACTAAATGGCCTTCTGACACTATATTTATGAAAGAAAGGGAAGGGAACAAGCATTTCTTAAGGGTCTGGTATGTCTTAGGCACTATGTTAAGTAGATGCTATTATAGTCTCCATCTTACAGCTGTGGAAACTGAGGTAGACAGCAGTTTAGTGACTTGCTCAGAATCATTCAGCTAATAAGTATCTCAGGCTGAATTTGAACTCAGGTCTTCCTGATTCCAGGCCTAGAGTTCTAGCCACTGTTCCACTTAGATACCCATGACTCTATTAATGACCTTTCAGAATGACTGTGAGGATCAAAGAAACTGATGGTAGAGGAATAAGATGTGTTCAAGACAAAGGTTAAATTGGCAGTAGAGGCAGGGGAATCCAAAGCAGGATGTGCTCCAATTCTCCTTGAGCAACTCATACTTTAGAGGAGGGGCAGCTACTTTGGGATCTTTCCTGACTTCCTTCTCTTACTCTCCTCTTCCCCCATTGGGTGAGGGTTGCCAAGTGGAGGCATTTCACCCTTCTCCCTATTCATCAGTTCCTTCAGACTGCTAAGCTTATCAAATTCCACAGTGGTTTTTTTTCTCTTCCTTTATCTCTCTGTTTTGTTAGATAAGACCTAAACCCTCAAGTGTCTTACCCTCTACACACAGTTGTAGTGCCACCCTGTGAGAAGTAAAAGTACAGGAACTTTAAAATAAAATTCCTTTCCTCCTCCTTCTACTCCCAGTGATCCAAAATAGTAACATTAAATTAAATATATTTAAATACAAGGATTATTAATAGTTAAATATTAATCATATTGAATTAAAATTAAAACCAAATTTATAAAATTGAAAGAAAGCCAAAAATTAAATCAAATTAATTAAATCAAAATTTAAGTAATAAATTTAGAAAACAATAGTATTAATACTATCAATAACAATAATTTAAGAACATTTCTTTGTATAAACTGACCATTTAGCAATACTCAGACTAGCATAAATAGACAGATTAAGACACAAAGATGACATTATGGGAAATACTGCAACAAATCAAGGGAAATCAGGAAATATTCCTCTAGATTCACCCCTGCATAAACTTTTTAATTGTTGGGGTGATCCTAATCTTCTTAAGGAAAATTGGATGACAAAGAAGGAAGCTAGAAAACTTTGCAAAACTGGGTAGGAAAATCTTTTACATGGACAAAATATGGCTCTTTTGATTTCAAGATCTTTTTTATTTTATTTGGTCAATTTCAAATATTATTCCTTGGTTACAAAAACCATATTCTATTCCTCCCTCCCCTCCCCCTGGCCTTCCAGTAGCCAACCTGCAATTCCACTGGGTATTACATATGTCCTTGATAAGAACCTATTTCCTTGCTGTTGATGTTCGCACTAGGATGTTCATTTAGGGTCTATATCCCCAATCATATCCCCCCCAACCCATGTAATCAAGTAGTTGTTTTTCTTCTGTGTTTTTACTCCCACAGTTTTTCATCTGAATGTGGATAGTGTTCTTTCTCATAGATCTCTTCCTGCTGCTCAAGATCATGGCAATGCCACAAATGGAGAAGACCATTGCATTCAATTGTACACAGTCTCTGTGTACAGTGTTCTCTTGGTTCTCCTCCTTTTGTTCTGCATCACTTCCTGGAGGTTGTTCCAGTCCCCATGGAATTCCTCCATTTTATTATTCCTTTGAGCACAATAGTATTCCATCACCAAAATATACCACAATTTGTTTAGCCATTCCCCAATTGAAGGGTATCCCCTCATTTTCAAATTTATTGCCACCACAAAGAGCACAGATATGAATATTCTTGTACAAGTCTTTTCCTTATTATCTCTTTGGAGTACAAACCCAGAAGTGCTATAGCTTGATCAAAGGGCAGACTTTTAGTGCCCTTTGAGCATAATTCCAAATTGCCCTCCAGAATGGTTGGATCAATTCACAACTCCACCAGCAATACATTAATGTCCCAATTTTGCCACATTCCCTCCAGCATTCATTACTTTCCTTTGCTGTCATGTTAGCCAATCTGCTAGGTGTGAGGTGATACCTCAGAGTTGTTTTGATTTACACCTCTCTGATTCTAAGAGATTTAGAACACTTTTTCATGTGTTTGATTTTCTTTGACTAAAAATTGCCTATTCATGTCCCTTACCCATATATCAATTGGAGAATGGCTTGATTTTTTGTATACTAGATTTAGCTCTTTGTAACTTTGAGTAATAAGACCTTTATCAGAAGTTTTTGTTATGAAGATTGTTTCCCAAATTGTTACTTCCCTTCTAATTTTGGTTACATTGGTTTGGTTTGTACAAAACATTTTAATTTGATGTAATCAAAATTATTTATTTTACTTTTTGTGACTTTTTCTAAGTCTTGCTTGGTTTTAAAATCTTTCCTTTTCCAAAGGTCTGACATGTATACTGTTCTGTGTTCACCTAATTTACTTATATTTTCCTTCTTTATGTTCACGTCATTCACCCATTATGAGTTTATCTTGGTGTAGGATGTGAGGTGTTGATCCAAACCTCATTTCTCCCACACTGTCTTCCAATTTTCCCAGCAGTTTTTATCAAATACTGGATTTTTGTCCCAAAAGCTGGGGTCTTTGGGTTTGTCAAAGACTGTCTTACTGAGGTCATTTACCACAAGTCTATTCCACTGATCCTCCTTTCTGTCTCTTAGACAGTACCCTATTGTTTTGATGACCACTGCTTTATAGTATAGTTTGAGATCTGGTACTGTAAGGCTACCTTCCTTTGCATTTTTTTCATTGTTTCCCTGAATAGTCTTGATCTTTTGTTCATCCAAATGAACTTTGTTATGGTTTTTATCTAAATCAGTAAAAAAAGATTTTTAGTAGTTCAATTGTATGGCACTAAATAAGAAAATATGTTTCAGTAGGATGGTCATTTTCATTGTTTGCTCATCCTGCCCATGAGCAATTAATGTTTTTTTCCAATTGTTTAGATGTAGTTTTAATTGTGTGGAGAGTGTTTTGTAGTTGTGCTCATATAATTCCTGTGTTTGTCTCAGCAGATAGTTTCCTAAGTATTTTATATTGTTTAAGGTGATTTTGAATGAAATTTCTCTTTCTAATTCCTGCTTCTGAGATTTGGTGGAGACATATAGAAATGCTGATGGCTTATATGGAGTTTATTTTGTATCCTGCAACTTTGCTAAAGTTCTTGATTACTTCCACTAGCTTTTTAGTTGATTCTCTAAAATTCTTTAAGTAGACCATCATGTCATCCGCAAAGAGCAATAACTTGGTCTTCTCCTTGCCTATTTTAATGCCTTCAATTGCTTTTTCTTCTCTAATTGCTACTGCTAGTGTTTCTAGTACAATGTCAAATAATAGAGGTGATAATGGGCATACTTGTTTCACTCCTGATCTTATTGGGAATGCATCTAGTTTATCCCCATTGCAGGTGATATTAGTTGACGGTTTTAGATATATACTGTTTATTATTTTTAGGAACGACCCTTCTATTCCTATGCTTTCTAGTGTTTTTAATAGGAATGGGTGTTATATATTATCAAAGGCTTTTTCTGCATCTATTGAAATAATCATGTGGTTTTTGTTGGTTTGCTTGTTGATATGGTCAATTATGTAGATGGTTTTCCTAATATTGAACCAGCCCTGCATCCCTGGTATAAATCCTACTTCATCATGGTGAATGACCCTTCTGATCACTTGCTGGAGTCTTTTTACTAGTATCCTATTTAAGATTTTTGCATCTATATTCATTAGGGAGATTGGTCTATAATTTTCTTTCTATGTTTTTGGCCTGCCTGGCTTTGGAATACGTACCATTTTTGTGTCATAAAAGGAATTTGGTAGAACTCCCTCTTTGCTTATTCTGTCAAATAGTTTGTATAGTATTGGGATTAGCTGTTCTTTGAATGGTTGATAGAATTCACTTGTGAATCCATCAGGCCCTGGGAATTTTTACTTAGGGAGTTCTTTGATGGCCTGCTGGATTTCTTTTTCTGATATGGGATTATTTAAGGAATCTATTTCTTCTTCTGTTAGTCTAGGCAATTTATGTTTTTGTAAATATTCATCCATATCACCTAGGTTGGTATATTTATTGCCATATAGTTGGGCAAAGTAGTTTTTAATGATTGCCTTAATTTCCTCTTCATTGGAGGTGAGGTCCCCCTTTTCATCCTTGATTCTGTTAATTTGCTTTTCTTCTTTCCTTTTTTAATTAGATGGACCAGTACTTTGTCTATTTTGTCTGTTTTTTCAAAGTACCAGCTTCTAGTCTTGTTTATTAGTTTAATAGTTCTATCACTTTCAATTCTATTGATTTCTCCCTTAATTTTTAGGATCTCTAGTTTGGTTTTCTCCTGGGGGGTTTTAATTTGTTTGCTTTCAAGTTTTTTGATTTGCATTTCCAATTCATTGATCTCTTCCCTCCCTAATTTGTTAACATATGCACCCAAAGATATGAATTTTCCTCTGATTACTGCTTTGGCTGCATCCCATAAGGTTTGAAAGGATGTCTCACCATTGTCATTTTCCTCAATGAAATTATTAATTGTTTCTATGATTTCTTCTCTAACTAACCGATTTTGGAGTATCATATTATTTAATTTTCAATTAATTTTTGATTTGGCTCCCCATGTACCCTTACTGATCAATATTTTTATTGCCTTATGATCTGAAAAGGCTGAATTTATTATTTCTGCTTTTCTGCATTTGTATGCCATGTTTCTGTGACCTAGTTTATGGTCAATCTTTGTGAATGTACCATGTGGTGCTAAGAAGAAGGTGTATTCCTTTTTGTCCCTATTTATTTTTCTCCATTATGTCTATTAACTCTAATTTTTCTAAGATTTCATTCACTTCTTTTACCTCTTTCTTATTTATTTTTTTATTTGATTTATCTAAATTTGATAGTGGTTGGTTCAAATCTCCCACTAATATGGTTTTACTGTCTATTTCTTCCTTCAGTTCTCCTAGTTTCTCCATTAGAAATTTGGGTGCTATACTATTTGGTGCATACATGTTGAGTACTGATATTTCCTCATTATCTAAAGTCCCTTTTAACAAAATATTTAATCAGGTCTATTTTTGCTTTGGCTTTGTCAGATATCATGATTGCAACTCCTACCTTCTTTCTATCAGTTGAGGCCCAGAAGGTCTTACTCCATCCTTTAATTCTGACCTTGTGAGTGTCTACCCACCTTATGTGTGTTTCTTGAAGACAACATATGGTAGGGGTTTGGATTCTAATCCATTCTGCTATTCATCTATGTTTTATGGGTGAGTTCATCCCATTCACGTTCAAAGTTATGATTGTCACTTGTGAACTCCCTGGCATTTTGAAATCCTCCCCTAATTCTGACTTTTCTTCTTTAGCTATAACCTTTTAAGCCAATGATTTACTTTAAATCAGTCCCCCTAGTCCCCTCCCTTGATATGTTTCCCTTTCTATCCCCTCCCATTTTGTTCCCTCCCCCCTCTCTTTCCCTCCTTTTTTGTGTTCCCTCCTCTCCTCCCCCCTTCCTTGGTTTTCCCTTCTCCCTTACTCTGTTGGATAAGATAGAATTCAAGATCCCAATGGATCTGGATGCTCTTCCCTCTCAGAGTTGATTTCTCTGAGAGTAAGGTTTAATTAAAAACTCTCTTCCTCTCCTTATAGGAGTTTTCTTCTCCTCCCCTTCCCATGTGTATCTTTGTGTGAGAAAGATTATTCTATTTTGTTTTCTTTCCCCCTTTTTCTTGGAGTATATCTTAGTACCATCAATGATTCCCCCCTCCCCTTTTCTTTCTATATCCCCCTTTCTCCATATCATCTCGATACCCCAAACATTCCCTATGCATGATTCTTACTACTCTAATGATGCATGTAATTTTTGAGAGTTACACATTACATTTTCCCCACATATTAATATATATAAATTGATACAAATGTAGTTCTTATAGAAGAGAGTTTGAATAAAAGAAAAAGATGACATTTTTCTCCTTTTCCCCTTTCCTCCATATTTACCTTTTTAGGTATTCCATGCTCTTTGTTTTTCGATATTGAACTTTCCACAGAGCTCTGGTCTTTTCTTTACAAAACTTGGAAATCTTTTATTTTGTTGAATGCCCATACTTTCCCCCTGGAAGTATATAGTCAGTTTTTATGGATAGCTGATTCTTGGTTGAAGACCCAGCTCACTTGCCTTTCTGAAAATCGTGTTCCATGCCTTACAGTCAGTCAGAGTAGAAATTGCAAGGTCTTGTGTGACCCTAATTGCCATTCCTTTATATCTAAATTCTCTTTTTCTGGCTTCTTGTAAGATTTTTTTCTTTTGCTTGAAATATTTGGAATTTGACAATTACATTCCTGGGAGTTGTTTTGGGGGATTTAGTGTAGATGGTGTTCTGTGAACCCTTTCTATTTCTATTTTGCTGCCTTGCTCCAGAGTATGTGGGCATTTTTCTTCTATTATCTCCTGTAGAATAGCATCAAGGTTTTTGTTTATCTCTGGTTTTTTGAGTAGACCAATAATTCTCAGGTTGTCTCTTCTTCTTCTGCTTTCCTGGTCTATCATCTTTTCAGTGAGATATTTTACTTTTCTTCTAATTCATTAATTTTTTGGCTTTGCTTTATTAATTCTTGCTGTTTTGCAAGCTCACTGTCTTCCAGTTGCTTATTTCTGTTCTTTAGGGACTAGATTTGTTTTTCAGATTGTTCTACCCTTTTGTTAGAGACTTCCAGCTCTTTCTCCAATCGTGAAGTCTTGTCTATCAGACTGCTGATTTCTTTCTCCCATTTTTCTTTCTAGAAGGTTTATATCTTTTGAATAAGCTCCAATTTGAGTTTTTCCAGAGCTTGTGGATAATTTCCATTTTGGGGGGCATGTTTTGATTTTGTTTGTATTTCATCCTCTTTCTCTTCTTTTCCTTGGGTACTCCCACCATAGAAGTTTTCAATAGTCACTTTTTTACCTTTCTTCTTGGAGGCTTGATTTTGGGCCATGTGAGCCATCCCTTCGGTGGTTATTTTCCCCTTTCCTTTTTGGACTGAGATCTGGGTGATATGGGTGGGTTTTCTGTGGATTTAGGTTGCCTCAGACTAGTTCTTCCCAGCTTCTGAGGTATGTAAGCTCGCCAGTCCCTGTGCTCAGCATGTCTAGTCCACCCCTGTGCTCAGCACGCCTGACCTTGTGCTCAGCACACCTGTCCCTGTGCTCAGCATGCCTGCCCCCGTGCTGTGTGACCTCTTCTCACCCATGTGCAGAAATCTCCTGTAAAACCGCTCTGAGGGGTTGATATCTGGTTTTCCCTGTCAGTTTCCAGGGATACTGACTTTCCCCCCCCCCCACCCCTCACTACAGCAAGGGGCCGCGCTTTGGCCTTAGGCAGTTTTTACAGACTGTGGAGACTCCTCACTGTTTGCAGTTTGTGTGCTCTCCAGTGCGCATAGTTTTCCCGTGAAACCACCCTGAGAGGTCGTTTCCTAGCAGTCTTTAGATCCCAAGGACCCTGGTGTGCCCTCCCAGACAGAGATGTTCCTCCTTCACTCACAGTCCCAGTGAGTGCTCTGATCTCCTACTCTGGTTTAGTGGGAGAAGTGGGGGGGGAAGGGTAGCTCAGTTCACATTTTTGTGCAAGCTTTACCTCCTTCTTATAGTGTGGTAATGTTCAAACCCCTCGTACCTTCATTTCTATGGGATACTGGAGAGTCCCTCCATTCTTCCAAAGGTGATTTTTATGCTCTTTTGAGGTAGTCTATTTTGTTCGGTGCCAGGGAGAGGAAGTGATTTGCGTCTAGATTGCAGCCATATTTATCTGGAAGTCCTTCCCCTTCTCTTAATGAGACTTTCGAAAGCAACCATTTCAAAGGGTGGAACTTAGATAGAGGAACCCTGAATGCCACCACCACCAACATCAACTATAGCTCAGACCCCTGCCCAGGACAAATGGAGCCAGCATCAACACTGGCAACTAGTCAGGGTTAAGGATGAGCTAGCTATCTTAAGAAATCCCTGAATCCTGGTAATATTTCACATGGGAAATACAAAGGAACCTATTAAATTCAAGAAAGACCTGCCACCAATTGGACCTGTTTAATTTATGAAGGTGGAAAAGCCCCAGGGAAGATAGGAGTCTTCATTTAATGACCACAGGTCTCCTGGAGGATTGGTCTGGAGCATGTGAACACTCCCATACACCAAGGATTATAAAAACAACCTGCTCTCAGGTAGTAAATTAGTGGTATTTAGCCTCTCAGGGGGTGGCAAGGAGGTGGTGACAGTAGGCTGTGCTGTGCTACAGTCTCTGTGTGGGTGTCTTACATTGAGTCATGCAGTCCAAATTGTGCTCAAGAGTTGTGAATCAATTTAAATTTCTACTTTCTGTATAACTTCCATGTGAAGAAGCAATAATTCCATTTCTTTGTTTGCTAGCACTTTAACAAGAGAGAGCCATCCAAAAGAGAGAGGAAAAGGCTTCTGACTCAAGGCATCCAGCGGAAATGCAAAGTGCCATTTGGGAAGGGAGGCATCCTGGTGGATATCTGATAGGAACTTGATGGAGTGCTGATATGATGGGAGAACAGGAAGAATTGATCAGTTCACTGACCTCAGACACAAGTCTCAAAGCAGATAAATTCAATAAAGCTGGGTTCTCTGAGTTCCACTGTAGGAGGAAATCATCAACCATTTTTGTCTGAGTTCCATACATACTCCATTAACCAAGCTAGAGGGGCGGGGTGCGGTGGGGTGGTAGAATACACAGATTTTATTCTTTATGAAAACACCAAGCCACCACAGCTAAAATGCTCCTTATTTTGGACCCGCTTCCAAATGACAATAGTCCAAAGGTGGGGGGAGGCCTAAAAATTGTCCTCTCCCCACTTTCTTAGCCATTGCAGTGCTTCCTTTAATCCACACTCATTTGCTAACTATGTCTTTAGAGGAGAGGAACAAAGGAAAATGGAGAGTGGGGGGAGAGTGTGGATGATAGTATCCTATTAAGATAGATCCCTAGATGGAGAGATGGAGAATGGGAAGAGATCTCAAAAGTCAGCTAGTACAACACCATAATTTTACAGAGGAAGAAACTGAGACTCAGGGAGGTAAAGGACACATATAAGATCCCAGATCTAGAGCTGGAAGTAACTTTATAAAACCAAGTCCCTCCTACATTTTACAGAAGGAAGAAACTGAGGCCAAGATAGGGGAGTGAAAGAGAATCACAACTTCTATGCTTTATGGATATTAGAGGTTGTAGAGGTCAAAGTCTTTATCTTACATAAAAACCAAGGCCAAGGTGAAGTAATTTACACAAGGTGGCAAAGACAAAACACGGCAGGGCCAGGACACAGTCTTCTCACTCTAGACCCATTTATATTCCCTTGTGATGACTAGGATGGGGATTCATGATCAGAAGGAATTAAAAGTGAAGTCCAACTATATAAGGTTACAGCTGGAAGTGCCTGAAGTCACAGTAGATCCAAGCCAGAAAGGGCCTTAGAACCTGAAAGAGCTGAACAGGATGTTAGAACAACGAATCAGAGTGCTGGAGGGGATGTGAGAATAGAAAACATAGAATATCAGACCTACAAGGCCCTTTATAGAACATGAAACAAAGGGCAGATGATGTTAGAGATAAAAGGACTCTTCAAACACAGAAAATGCTAGCTGAGACAAACTTCAGATCAGAGTACATCTAACGACAGAGCTTGAAAGGACCTCAGAACATGAAACAAATAATGCAGCTGAAAGGAACACTAGAACAGAAAACATACAATTTCTGCATGAAAAGAGAACTTCAGAGCTAGAATGGCAAAGCTGGAAGGGACCTTACAATATAGAATATAGAATGTCTAAGTTCAAGGGACCCTTGAAACGAAGAACCGGAATGTCTGAGCATTTTGAAAAATAAGAACACAGAACACATTGCCCAAGTTGAAAAGAGCCATGGGACAAAGAAGTAAAATCATCAGTCCTGAAAGGTCTTTCAGGAACAAAGACTCCAATGCCTAGAAGAATGCTTAGAACATAGAATCTCCTACTTGGAAGGGCCTTAGAACAACAAATTACTATATATCAATTTGAGACAGAACATTAGAATGAGAAATAGAAAGATCCCAAAATGCTAAATCTGAAAGGGACTTTATACTATATGATGACATTTTTATGGCACTATATTATCTCTCATAAGAATCCTGTGAGTCTTCTAGGAACCCAGGCATTATAATTATCATCATATAGACTGAGGCTCCGAGACATTAAATGGCTTCCCCATGGCCACACAATTGAGAAAGGTCACATCCAGGTATCCATTGGAGCCAACTTGAACCAGCTCCTGAGCTGACTGTTAAATTTCCAGCCAAGCCTCAGAAATAGACAAACTATGAATCAGGGCTTGCTATATTATTTTGCTGATTGTCTAGACTTAAGGAAATGATGGAGAAAGCATTAAGAATGGAGATAAAATGTATGTGCTACATGACATATTGGTTGTTAAACAGCCTACTTCTGATGAGAACAAGATTCAAATCTAGATATTTATTCCTCCTTGTACTTTATTCACTAAATGACATTCCCTCTTGTAGAACAAAATAGCTGGGAGTAGACTGAGAACACGGAATTTCTCAATTGGAAGGGACCTTATAACAGGAAGCAAAGAACACACAGAACATTAGATATTAAAGGATCCCAAACAATCAAATGTGAATTGTAGAATGTTCTGGAAGGGAAATTAGTGACCCTAGAATAATGAAATCAGGCAGTTCAAAGAGACCTTAGAATTCAGACTTGAATAGTGTTTCAGGAAATGTAATGTTAGCGATTAAATAAATTTTGGAACATTAATTTTGAATGTCAGAGTTGGAAGGAATCATATAGCCTCCAAGCCCTAGAAAGACCATGTGACCGTTGAGTATCAGTAGTTCTAGAAAGTCCCTCTCCACCACCAAAGAGTATCATAGACCCTAGAAAAGAATTCCAGTCATAGAGTATTAGCCCAGAAAGAGTACCTAGACCAGCACTGGTGAATGTTTTTGAATTCATTGCCCAAACTGCAACTTCAACCTGCCTGTGAGCCCCCCCCCATTACCCCAGAGAATGAAGGGAGGAAGTGCTAGCTTTGGGTGGCTGGACAGACAGGCAGGGCATGAAAAATGTCCTCAGACACTGGGAAGAAGGGGAAGGAAGCCTCTCCCATGTCCCTTATCCTCCCCTACTGCTATCTCAGCATGTGTGCCAATATTCCACCAATGCGGTCCTAGATCATAGAATATCAATTCTAGAAAGAGCTTTAAAGCACAGAATTTCAGAACTGTTATTATTCAGTAATTTCAGTGAGGTATGATTTTTCATGATCCCATTTGGGATTCTCATGGCCAAGATACTAAAGTAGATTGCCATTTCCTTCTCCAGCTCATTTTACAGATGAGGAAACTGAGGCAGAGTCAAGTGACTTGCCCAAGGTCACCCAGACAGTAAATATCTGAGACCAGATTTGAAACTCAAGAAGATGAACTCTTTCTGAATTCAGGCCCAATGCTCTGTACACTGTGCCTCCTAGCCATGTCATCATAACTGCAAGGAGCCTTGAAAGATTGTATAGTCTGTCCATTCTGCTCATTTTAGAGGTAGGGAAAATAAGCTTCAGAGAAGGGCAATAATTAACTTAGCCAACTCACAAAGCTTTAGTTATAGGCAAACCCATAAGCTCTTGTCTTCCAGTCCAGTTGTTTTTCTACTTGTTTAATGCCTTCTAAGGTAGTATAGTGAGGTAGTTAGAGAACTGGGACCAGGAAATCCTGAGTTTCAGTCTAGCCTCTGCTATAGATTAGCCATTTGATTCTGAGCAGGGCACTTAGGGCTCTGTATCACAAGCAATTTTGTAAAATTAAAAGTTACAGATGTGGTGATTCTATTCGGGGATTAAAGATGGGGTTCCCCAAACGGAAATTCCCATATCCATGTAAGCATCCTTCACTGTTAAACTCTCCCCTTCAATACTTTAGATTTCACCTATAAGCAGAAAAATCCAAACTCAATATACCTGACCATTCAACTGACTTCCTACATTGATATCCCCAGGAACTGATAGCTACCAATGGAAAAGGAGTTATTAACTGGTACACCGGATAGAGCACTGGCCCGGAGTCTGTAAGAACTAAGTTCAAATCCTACCCCAGACACTATATGTGTGAATTTGGGCAACTTGCTTAAGCCTCTGTTTGCCTCAGTTTCCTCATCTGTAGAATGGAGATCAAAAAAGCACCCAGGGTTGTTGTGAGAACTGAATGAAATAGCATTTATAAAGTTTTTTGAAAACCCACAAGTGCTATCTAAACATCTGCCAACTCTCAGAACACAGAATAAACATAGCTGATGGACAGATTGCTAAGGGTTCAGAGCATGGTAATTGAGACAAGGTCATCATTTCTTCACAATAAGCTTTGCTTCTTTCCACAGCTATGGGCTGAAGTCCAAAGCTGACCATCCACTATGTCAGTTTGCTAAGGGAGCCTGAGGGGGAGCGTATTGGGAAAGTGACTTCAAAGTACACTTTCTCGTGGCAATTGAGAGATTTATGTCATCATCTTTGTTACCAATTGATGGGCTGCGAGATCTCCTACCCACTCCCAGGGACCCTACAGCCCATTATCAGATATCCTTGCTCAAATGGAGCTTATTGAAGATAGCACAAGAAGAGCTAAATAGACAGAAGAGTTTTGGTGGAGAAGACAATCTTAGATGAGATTTCTCTGGGATAGAGTCTGGACTGAGAAGCTAATCTCACAATATTTCGTGTACTCTGTGACCCTATGAATTGGACAATTCCCATTGTCCAAATACATCGAAGACTTTCCCAACTCTGGGCCTTTGCTCACATCATTCTCTATGCCCAGAAGGTATTCTCCTCAGAAGGCACATTCTCCAATATTATCCAGAAGTCTTATCCTTCCTTCAAGGGTCTAAGTCAGGTTCCAGGTCATTAATGAAGCTTTTCCTTTTCTTCAGAGAATGTCATAGAATTGACAATCTTCACACTGGAAGTCAAATCATCTAACCAGAGCTACCAGGAAGCATGGTGGTCATTTGGGTCAGATCTCTTGATTTACTGCTAGGGAGACTGAAATCCAGGAAAGGGAAAGGAGGGTCTTGTCCAATAACATACACAATCAAAAATCTAGACCTTAAAGGGATCTCAGAGGCCATGTAATTCAACTACTTTGATTTTACAGGAGGAATCTAAGGTCAATCCACAGGAGAGATGTGATTTCCTCAAGGTCACTCAAGCAGTAAATGTCAGAGGTGGAATCTTACTTAGATGCTCTAATTTCTGACCAAGTCCTCTTTCCATGAGTCACAAGATAAAGAACAAAAGGAAGGAAGTGTCAGAGGAACAGAGTTGGCCAAAGAAGGCATACTGGAAAGACCTGTGACCACTTCGAAACAAAGAGTGGGCAGAAGGGGAGCCACCATAAAGATTGGTGTGCTCAGTATCCACCTCTACTGCTACCATGACTACTACATTAAATCAATTGAGGGAATACTCACAGGGAAGAAAAGTTCAAGCAAAAAGCTACAGCTTTAGAGAACAAACACATTCTGACCAAATTCAGGTAATCATTTTGGGGGAAGGTACAAACTCCCATATCTCCTGACTTTCAGGCTCTCAGTGAGCTGTTTCCATGCTTTGGAACCAACTTTTCATTCCCTCTTCTTCAATTCAAATAATTGGTCAGTCAGTAAGCTTTTAATAAGTGCCTACTATGTGCCAGGCACATAGCAGGGCTAGGTTCCAGGGATACAAACACAAAAGTTACCCAGCCTCAAAAGGAGTTTACATTCTATCCAAATAGCACAAATGAGAGAAGCATAATGTTACTAAATAAAAACTATGTACAAGGCACGCACTTCTCGTGAATCCCCCAAAGGATCCCACATAGCACTAAACACAAAGTAGGCAGGCACCTGAAATTATATCTTCCTTGCTTTTTCCCAGGTTTTCCCATGCCCAACTGGACATACTCTGTAACATGCATCAAAGTATACAACAAACATAAAGGAGAAACAATTTAACTTTTGGAGGAGAACCATTAGCAGCTGGAGAGTGAGGTGAGAGTTGGTAAGAACCCAGTCAGGTTGGTCTTCCCACTGGTCCCAAATACAATGAGCTCATTTGAGGATAAAAAAGCAACCTTGCATGGGTCCCCTACTCAACTCTGGGCAAATGGCTACTTGGCCTCAAGGAAGGCCCTTCCTGGGGCAAACCTGCGGGTTAGGTTCTACCCAAGAAGGAGATGAGGCACAGAACTGAGATTTATCTGTTTTCTCTCATTCTCTTCAAGGGGAACTTCCCTAGCTTTGCTGTAAACCACATCTGGAATGCAGAAGCCCCATGGCCCAGATGATTCTAGCTTCCTAATAATTAGAGTACTTCCAAAGTGGGGTGGGCTTTACTTGCTACATGTTACATGAATGGGTATGATATGGGAGAGGGATTGTTTTATATAACATAGGGATTCTTATCCTATAGAAATCTCAGGTGACACATGAATTAGATGGGAAAAAAATATCACGTCCTTATTTCTGCTGGTCTTCAACAGAAAGTTAACATTTTCTTCAATAAAGCAGGTGAGCGACAAACATGACTTGGAGAAAGGGGTTCATAGATTTCCCCAGGCTACCAAAAGGGTCCACAATGCACAGGAAGATTAAGAACCATAGGTATATTGGTGTTGGACTTTCAGTCAGGAAGGTTCAAGTTCAAATCCTGCCTCAATCTTATTAATATTAACTGTCCTCATTTGTAAAATGGGCAAAATAACACCTACCTGCCACTGGTGTTGTGAAATGCAAACAAGATTCAAGTCAATCCCACAATCTGTTCTTGAATGAGTATTCTGTGCCAGACACAGGCCTAGGCACCTGGAGATAGAAAGGGGGAAAAGTCTTTCAGAGGCAGAGTCAAGATGGCAGCATAGAGGCAACGAAAGTTCAGACTTCTGAAAACCCTTCCTTACCAATTATAAACTAAATGCTCCTAGGGGACTGAAAATCAAACCTAACAACAAGACAGAGCCAAGGAACCCTACTGCTGGATTCAACTTAAAAGGTATGCCCCAAAAAGCCAGAATTCGAGAAAATTCAGATTTAAGGGGGAGGAAGAAGAAAGGTCCTGGGACCCCTCCCCCACCTAGAGTGCTAAGCCTCCAGTGGCAGCTGGAACCTCTGGGCGTGCAAGGGTACTGGTCTGGAGGGAGTACCTTGCAGGCTCAGTGTCGAACACAGGCGGTGAGAAAGCAGTTAGAGAAGAAGTGCAAAGGACACAGCAGGCAGCCTAGCTACAGCACTGGAGACACTCCATATCCCCCCCCCCACCTCCTTTCCGATGTTTTGACCTCAGGGCACATCGAAATCAACCCAGCTGAACTTAATACCATCAAAGCCTTCAGAGGGCAGGGAAGATCAAGCTCCACCATCCCTACCCCACAGACAGCACTGAGAGATTTTCTGACATAGTTCCAAGGGTGAGGGCTGACAGAAAAGCCCAAAACCACAAGAAAATGAGAGGAGCAAAAGCTCAGGCAACTGCAAGGAGTAAGAAAGGGTAAATATAAGCAAACAACACAAAAAGAAAAAAAGAAATTATAATTGACAGCTTCTATACAGGCAATGAACAAAGATCAAATGGAACAGAGAAGGATGAGGGAACACCAAGCAAAAAAACAGAAACCCCAGCAAATTGGATATAGGCTTTGGAGAACTCAAAACACAATTAAAAGAGGATGAAGACAACTGGGAAAAGAACTTAAAAAGCAAGATAAGTCATTTGGAAACAGAAAACAGTGTCTTGAAAGCCAAAATTAATCAGCTTGAAAATGAGGCAAAGGAGGTGAAAGATGAGGCAAAGAAAATTAGACCAGAAGTAGAAGGATGACAAAAAAATCCAGGGTAGAAATCCAGGCTTTAAAATCCAGAATACAACAACCAGAAGCAAGTGACTTCACAAAGCAGCAGGACAGTATAAAACAGAATCAAAAGAATGAAAAAATTGAGGAAAATATGATGCACCTAATTGACAAAACAGAAGATTTAGAAAATTGTTCCAGGAGAAACAATTTAAGGATCATTGGTCCACTGGAAGACCATGACAAAAGAAAAAGCCTGGTCACCATAAAAAAGGAAACTATCCAAGAAAACTACCCTGATATTCTAGAACAAGAGGGGAAAATGGAGATTGAAAGAATCCACAGACCACCTCCTGTACTTAATACACAACTGACAACACCCAGGAATATTATAGTCAAATTCAATAACTATCAGACCAAGGAAAAAATATTACAAGCTGCTAAGAAGTCATTCAGATACCATGGAACCACAGTGAGGATAACACAGGATCTGGCTGCATCTACACTGAAGGACCAAAAGGCATGGAATATGATATTCTGAAAAGAAAGGGAACTAGGTCTACAACCAAGAATCAATTACCCAGTAAAACTGACTATATTCTTACAGAGGAAAGTATGAACATTTAACAAAATAGAAGAATTCCTAACATTTGTAAAGAAAAGACCAGATCTGAACAGAAAATTTGATACCTGTGAAAACTACTCCACCCTATTCAGACCATACTCTAGAAGATTTGATTTAGCTATTTCCTTATTTGTAACAATAGAAATACTTGGTCTAACAGAATCAGGTCTTGGGAACTCTACATTGCTCCACCCTACTTAGGGTGGAGTAGTTTTAAAATTAATATACACATTACAGAACTCAAGAGAATCATTAAAAGGTAATTAAAAAAGAGGGAAAAAAGAAAAACAAAACCAATAAAAAACTTTTCTTAAGAGACCCAATAAGTTAAAATGATATGCATCCCTATAAGAAAAGAGGTCATTGGTAACTCTTAAAAATTGTTATTATCACCTGGGCAGCTAGAAGAATTACACTTAGAGTGAAAAGTGACAAACTGTATAGGATGAAATGCCAAGACATAAATATGTATATAAATATATGTATGCATAAATACATATATATGTGTATATATAAAAATATATACAACTAGAGTAAAAAAAGAGGTTAATACTAAAAGAAACAGGAAATGAAACAAAAGGGGGTAAGTTTATATGTCACAAAAAAGCTGATGGTGGGAGGGGGGAGAACATCAATACACTGGAAGGGTAAAGAGGTTGGAGATAGGAAATACTCAACTCTTTGAATTTGACTCAAAGAGGGAATAACAATCAAATACATTAGGGAAGAGAATTGATTTGTACCCTAAGGGAAGTAGAAGGGTAACAAACAGACTGGTGGGGAAGGAAGCAATACAAGGGAGGGAGAGGGTGGGGTAGTATGAAAAGATTCTAAAGAAAATAAGAGGGGAATAAGAAGGGAGGGGGCAGAAAGGGAAGCAAAATAAGGGTGGGAATTAGGGAGACTGATTAAAAACAAAACATTGCTGTAGAAGGAAATAGTGGAAGAAGAAAAGGCAGGAGTAGGAGTGGAAATCAAAATGCTGGGAAATACACAGCTGATAATCATAACTCTGAATGTGAATGGAATGAACTCACCCATAAAACGCAAGTGAAAAGCTGAATGGATTAGAAATGAAAACCCTACTGTATGCAGTCTACAAGAAACACACATGAGGAAGACAGACACACAAAGGGTAAAAGTAAGAGGATGGAGGCAAATCTATTGGGCATCAACTGATGAAAAGAAGGCAGGAGTCTCAATCATATCAGACAAAGCCAAAGTAAAAATAGATCTAGTTAAAAGAGATAGGGAAGGTAATTACATCCTGATAAAAGGCAGTATAGACAATGAGGAAATATCAGTACTCAACATGTATGCATCAAATGGCATAGCATCCAAATTTCTAAAGGAGAAACTAGGGGAGCTCAAGGATGAAATAGATAGAAAATTTATACTAGTTGGAGACCTGAATCTTCCTCTATCCGAACTACATAAATCAAACCAAAAAATAAATAAGAAAGAGGTAAGAGAAGTGAATGAAATCTTAGAAAAATTAGAGTTAGTAGATATGTGGAGAAAAATAAATAGGGACAAAAATATATATCTTCTTTTCAGAAGCACATGGTGCATTCACAAAAATTGATCATGTACTATGGCATAAAAACTGGGCAAAGAAGTGAAAAAGAGCAGAAATAATAAATGCAAACTTTTCAGATCACAATGCAAAGAAAATAATTACTAAGGGTACATTGAGAGGCAAATCAAAAATTAATTGGAAATTAAACAATACGATTATCCAAAACCTGTTAGTTAAAGAACAAATCATAGAAATAATTAATAATTTCATTGAAGAAAATGACAATGATGAGACATCCTTTCAAAAATCTATGGGATGAAGCCAAAGCAGTACTCAGGGGAAAATTTATATCTCTGAGTTCATATATGAACAAACTAGAGAGGGCAGAGATCAATGAATTGGGCATGCAAATTAAAAAACTAGAAAGTGAATAAATTAAAAATCCTCAGATGAAGACTAAATTAAGGGCTTGAAAAATCAAATGATAAATTAATCAAATTGAAAGTCAAAGAACTATTGATTGAATAAATAAGACGAGAAGAACAACTAATCTCAATATTATACAAATTATTTGACATAATAAGCAAAGAAGGAATTCTTCTAATTCCTTTTATGACAAATATGGTACTGACTCCAAAGTCAGGAAGGTCAAAAACAGAGAAAGAAAACTATAGACCAATCTCCCTAATGAATATAGATGCAAAAATCTTAAATAGGATACTAGCAAAAAGACTCCAGCAAGCGATCACAAGGGTTACTCACTATGACCAGGTAGGATTCATACCAGGAATGCAAGGATGATTCAATATTAGGAAAACCATCTACATAATTGACCATATTAACAAACAAACTAACAAAAATCACATGATTATTTCAATAGATGCAGAAAAAGCCTTTGACAAAATACAATACTCATTCCTATTGAAAAGACTAGAAACCATAGGAATAGAAAAGCCTTTCCTAAAAATAATAAACAGTATATACCTAAAACCATCATCAAACATCATCTGCAATGGGGATAAACTAGAAGCCTTCCCAATAAGATCAGGAGTCAAACAAGGATACCCATTATCACCTTTATTATTTAATATTGTACTAGAAACACTAGCAGTAGCAATTAGAGAAGAAAAAGAAATTGAAGGTATTAAAATTGGCAATGAAGAGACCAAGCTATCACTCTTTGCAGAAGATATGATGGCCTACTTAAAGAATACTAGCTAATCAACTAAAAAGCTAATAGAAATCATCAACAACTTTAGCAATGTTGCAGGATACAAAATAAACCCACATAAGTCATCAGCATTTCTATATATCTCCAACACATCTTAGTAGCAGGAATTAGAAAGAAAAATTTAATTCAAAATCACCTTAGACAATATAAAATACTTAGGAATCTATCTGCTGAGACAAACACAGGAACTATATGAACACAACTACAAAACACTTTCCACACAACTAAAACTAGATCTGAGCAATTGTAAAAACATTAACTGCTCATGGGTAGGATGAACTAACATAATAAAAATGACCATTCTATCCAAATTATTTGCTTATTTAGTGCCATACCCACTGAACTACCAAAAACCTTTTTTTTTTTACTGAATTAGAAAAAACCATAACAAAATTCATTTGGAAGGTAATAATAGATCAAGGATATCCAGGGAAATCATGAAAAAAAATGCAAAGGAAGGTGGCCTTGCAGTCCCAGATCTTAAACTACACTGTAAAGCAGTGGTCATCAGAATAATTTGGTAATGGCTAAGAGACAGAAAAGAGGATCAGTGGAATAGACTAGGGGTAAGTGACCTCACCAAGACATTCTATGACAAGCCCAAATATCCCAACTTTTGGGAAAAAAATCCAGTATTTGATAAAAAGGAAAAACTGCTGGGAAATTTGGAAGACAGTATGCGAGAGATTAGGTTCAGATCAACATCTCATACCCTACACCAAGATAAACTCAGAATGGGTGAATGATATGAATATAAAGAAGGAAACTATAAGCAAATTAGGTGAACACAGAATAGTATACATGTCAGATCTTTGGGAAAGGAAAGACTTTAAAACCAAGCAAGAGCTAGAAAAAATCACAAAATGTAAAATCAATAATTTTGATTACATGAAATTAAAAAGGTGTTGTACAAAGAAAACCAATGCAACCAGAATTAGAAGAGAAGCAACAAATTGGGAAACAATCTTCATAACAAAAACCTCTGACAAAGGTCTAATTACTCAAATTTATAAAGAGCTAAATGAAATTGTAAAAAAAAACTCAAGCCATTCTCAGATTGATATATGGTCAAGGGACAGGAATAGGTAATTTTCAGTCCAAGAAATTAAAACTATTAATAAGCACATGAAAAAGTGTTCTAAATCTCTTATAATCAGAGAGATGCAAATCAAAACAACTCTGAGGTATTACCTCATACTTAGAAGATTGGCTAACTTGACAGCAATAAAAAATAATGAATGCTAGAGGGGATATGGCAAAGTAGGGACATTAATGCATTGCTGGTGGAGATGTAAATTGATCCAACCATTCTGGCGGGCAATTTGAAACTATGACCAAAGAGCGCTAAAAGACTGTCTGCCTTTGATCCAGCCATAGCACTACTAGATTTGTACCCCACAGATAATAAGGAAAAAGATTTGTACAAGAATATTCATAGCTGCGCTCTTTGTGGTGGCAAAAAATTGGAAAATGAGTGGATGTCCTTCAATTGGGGAGTAGCTGAACAAATTGTGGTATCTGTTGGTGATGTAATACTATTGTGCTCAAAGGAATAATAAAGTGCAGGAATTCCATGTGAACTTTAAGAACCTCCAGGAAGTGATGCAGAATGAAAGGAGCAGAACCAGGAGAACATTTTACACAGAGACTGATACAGTGTGGTACAATTGGATGTAATGGACTTCCCCATTAGTGGCAATGCTGTGATCCTGAACAACTTGGAGGGATCTATGAGAAAAAAAAACAGTATCCACATTCAGAAGAAAACCTTTGGGAGTAGAAACACAGAAGAAAAACAGCTTTTTGAATACATGGATCAAGAGGATATGGTTGGGGATGTAGACTCTAAATGAACATCCTAATGCAAATGCCAACAACATGGAAATAGGTTTTGATCAATGATACATGTAATACCCAGTGAAATTGTGTCTCAGCTATGGGAAGAGTGGAGGTAGATGAGGGAGCGAAATAATATGATTCTTGTAACCAAGGAATAATGTTATAAATTGACTAAATAAATTAATTTAAATTAAAAAAGAAAAAAGTCTTTGAGTTTTAGGAGTTTACATTCTCCTTAGAATAAACAACATTTCCAGAGATAAGTCAATTTTAAAACTATGCCAAGTAAATATAATTAAATTTTGAAAGGAGAAGACTAAAATTTGGGTGAATTTGAGAGTGAGAAGAGAAGATGCCTTCAAGGGACCTTGAGATTCCAATTGTCAGAGGGAGAGTGGAAGAGCATTCCAGGCTCTGCTGGAAGAAGTGCATATGAGACCCTAGGAGGTGGGCCACCATCTATGCACAGGGAATAGAAAATATACCAGTTTGGAGGGAGATAGGGTAAGAGTGATGATTTGGCATGGGAGGATTAGCTAAATTCAGAGAGGACCATTCCCAAGGAAATTGAAGGATAATCAATTGCTTCAGGCTTAGCGATATACAGAGACCATGTAATACAAGTCAGATTAGAGGGGCTATACTCTGCCCTTTACTTACCTAATAATGAGTCAGCATGGAACAGAAGAAAAAAGGAGGCACCTAGAGTTTCATATTGTTCAGTCATTTTTCAAGCATGTCTCACTATTCCTAACCTCATTTGGAGATTTCTCAGCAGAGATCCTGGAGTGGTCTGGTATTTCCTGCTTCAGTTCATTTTGCAAAGGAGGCAACAGGCTGGAATGCCTTTCCCAAGGCTACAAAGTCAATGTCTGAGGCTATATTTGAATTCAGAGAAATGATTCTTTGGGACTCTAGGAGTGATATTCCATCCACTGAAACACCTAACTACCCACAAGACCTGACTTCTAACTCTTCTGCCAGTTACTACCTATGTGACCTCAAGGTAAGACAATCTACCACAGTTTACTCATCTGTAAAATGAGGAGTCTCATTTTAAATGATATCTAAGGTCCCTTCCAACTCAAAATCCTAGGTCTTTGAAAGCATACAAGAAAGTGAGCTGGTTCAGTGGATAGAAGTTGAAAAGATCTGAGTGTAAATCCACCTTTAGGCACTAACTAGCTGTATGAGTCCAGGCAAGCCACTTAATTCCTGTTTGCCTCAATTTCCTCAGCTATAAAATGGAGATGATAATAATAGCACCTACCTCCCAAGGTTATTGTGAGGTACAAATTGTGAATTTTAGATTTATTCCACCCTGCTTAGTCTTTAGAATTTTAGCAACCAAGAATGTATACACCTCCACTTAAGGATTAAGTGTAGGGGAGGATGGTCTGTGACCCACATGTGCTAGCAAGTGACAAATCAGAAACAACTTATTGACCCCCTGGGCTGCCCTAAGCCAAGTTTAAGCCACCATTGGTACATGTGAGACACAGGAAGTGATGCAAAGAACTACTGTTATATTTTGCATCACTTCCTGTGAGAGGGGCCTTTGAGGACTTTGGTGATGCAACTTGAGTTGGAGGAGCTAGAAACGTGGGTCCTGAGACTGCTTCCTGTAAACCTTAAAACTTCCCAGACCCTACTTTATAAGATTGGATTAAGACCATTCCCCATTTGGGCAGTGAACTCTACTTAAAGCAGGAATGTGAGAATTCTACTTTACCTACTTGGGTCTGCCCTAGGGGAAGATAAAGTTGTAAACTCTTTTCTGAACAATGAAAAGTACTTAAACCCATACTTTTCTTAAGCTAAGTACCTATAAAGGTCAAGCAACTTGTGAATTTACAAGGAACAAAGAACTGGAAAACTTACTCAGAGCTTTCCTGGTGTGAATTACTCAAAAATCCACACCTTCCTAGGTGTGGACTAAGAATGGGCGGTCCTTTAGAAACATCTACAGTGATTGGTAGATGTAAGGACTTAGGGGAGGTGACATAGGAGATTTTGCCCTTAAAAATAAGAGCTCAGAGAAGAGCTGGATCTGATTCTGAAGGAGAGCTCCTTGAGGAGCTCCTCTGAGGGCTCTGTCCCTCTGGGGTAGGAGCTCTGGAGGCTCTTGAGAGAGGCCCTTTGAAACAATCTCTGGCTGGAAGACTCTTTGAGGAAGGACGCTGGCCTGGTGTCACTAAAATCCTTACTTAGAAAGATCTTATGGTGAGTTATAAAAAACTGACTGATTTCTCTTTTAAGACTCAGGTCTAGGCCATATTGGCTTTGAGGCCCTTCATACTTATTCCTTTTTTACTCTCTCTTTCTTTGATTACTCATTGTATTGTTAATTAAAATCTCTATAAAACCCAATTGACTTGGGTATTTGAATAACTGGGAATATTTCCCTGGCGACCACCTTATATTTGATTTTAAACCCAAGACACTGTAGTGAAACATATTTCTGCGGTCAAACTTACTCACCCTCTCTTATATCTATCACAATTTATATATTCCACTATTTTAACCACTACAGTTTAAGACCTCAACCATTTTAAATCTCACATTCCCTTAGGTGACTATGTGGTGAGTGATAAGGCTGACTCCCCTTTCCCTTGACATTTCTGAAGGCACTAACCTCCGAGGAGGCCCCTCATCTTGGAGGAGACCTTGTGGCTGGAAGCCAAGCTAGATTTAATCTTCTCAGAAGGCCCCTTGGCTTAGGCCTCTGAACTCCCCCTGGCTCAGGCCAGACCGGAGTAGAACTTCCCCTTTCTCTCTCTCCCTCATTCTTAATTTCTTCCTTCTGTTGTAAATATACCACCATAAAATTCCATTCTGACTTGAGTATTTCATTGGGATTTAGAATTTAAATCCCTGGCAACCATTAAAATTATATACAGTCTCAACCCTAAAAATTTACCCTTAACAAAATGAGATAGTATTTATAAACTGCTTGACATAATTCCTGTCACATAGTAAACGCTCTATAAATTTAACTATTTTCATCATCATCATTATTATTATTAAAAATGCTTGAAGTATTTTTTGTGAGTAGACTTCATCTTCCTCTATTCAGGTTACCATATTTGCCTACTTAGATCTGATCCAATCCCCATCCAGTCACCCAGTCCTTATCACCAATACATTTAATAAGTCACTGGAGGCAAAAAGGGGCTTATTAAGGAATGTTTATCCCCATCCTTCGATGGGTCCATTCTGTGAGGTGAATTCATACCAAGTTTGTTCTGGTGTCTTCTCTTTTTCCAGTCCTTTAATGATCAGATTGATCTCTCTGATCACCACTGGCTGCCTACCATCCGACAGCTCCTTGGAGGAATTCAAACAGGCCACAATGACAGATGTGTGCACATGACAAAATGTTTCTTTGAACTATTTTGAAAATCAGCAAAGTGGTCCATAAATTCAGTCCAGCACATTTTATCCAGGCCTGGGATTGAGGGGTGGAGTGGGGGAAAGGGGAGGAGATGCTAGGCAGAAATTAATCCCCAGCAGTGATCATTCTCCCTGTCCACAGGATAATGATCTAAGTTGACAGTGATTTTACTTCCTGTGTAAGCCTCCAATGTAATATGGGACATTTATAACATCCTCTAGCTGTGGACTTGGTATGGGAAAATGTTGTTCAAGTTTTGACTGAAATGACAAATTCTTTCCATAAGAAATAGATCATTAGATTGATGTCAGATGACATGATATTAATGTACAGCTATTTTGGCTTGTTGTTTCCCTGGAGATACATTTTAAATCCCCCAACATAATTCAAGTAGTTCCCAATCTAGCTCAATTTCCTTGTAGGAAGTGTCCAGGCAAGGAACACACTCATATAGGGCCAGGGTGGGATGATGAGATATCAGGCGCAGACTTGACTTTTCCCCTAGAGTGTAGAGTTATAGGAAATTGGCCTCTTTCCCAGAACTTAGTAGTTCAATGCAGTATTGGCTCAGCTAAGGCACTAAGGCTTGGAGGATAGAAGTGGGAGGGTATGTATCATTTTTAAGAGCTAAAAAATACAATGAGTCCAAGGGAGGAAGGAGTCCACTTTCCAGTGGCCTCCATTAATCACATTGCCATGATTTGGTTTGGTTTGGTTCCCCTTGCCCAGAAAAGTAGATGATGTATGAAGGAGACTGCACTTCCTTCCAGGGCTGGTAATGCTATACTGCAGTTACAGGCTAGGCTGGTTGGGATAGCCTGCCATTAGCTTATGGCCCAATGCCAAGTGCCACTAAATAAGCCCCAATGCCATAAGGAAAAGAGTTAGCTGTCCAGAAAGACCCATCTGAAGATCTCAAATCCCACACTTCTTTTCACCCTTCATAGCCCTGTTATTTCTCTTCCCCAAAGGGGCTTATTCAGGGCCTACCCTCTCCCTTGGCAACTATTGATATTAAATCCTCTGCTGCCTTACATGTGGTTACCCACTCAGCCTGGGCCTAGCACAGATGCTCATTCAGTCTTTCAGATCATGTCTTGGGTATCTTTCCCTGAGCAGCTCTCCCTCAGGATAATGTTTTCTCCCCCAATCATCCGTAACAATCTACCCCATTCCCTCCCTCATCTTCAGACCACAGTAGAACTTAACTATTTGCATATGAATTTCACAAAGGGGTCATTCATCATTATGTAAGATCTTTAAGGGAAGGGACCACTTTGGGGGGTTTTATTTTCTGTTTCCCCAGGGTTTAGCTTAGTAAGAGCTTAATAAAATGTTATTTCTTGGTGTAGGCGGCTTCCCATGTCATTCCCAGGGGGACCTCTAGGCAAGCCTTTAAAGTAGCTAAAGTCCATTGCCAGTACCCTTCTCCTACCTCATGGAGTCCCAAGGTACTCAAGCCCCTCATACAGTGCCACGTCTTCCCAGAGTTCTTTATTCTCTAGCCTATCCTCCCCAGGAAGTAGTCTAGATAGCTTTCTGCCACCTATCACCAGTGAAGCTTAGTTATCTTTTGACACATTCCAGACTTTTCCTCTGAAGAGCTAAAACTTAGGCCAAGGCTCAGGGTCAATCTTACTAAAAGGTAGGTTATTCTAGGCCCTACTGGAAGAGCTACTTGACCCATAAATATCATCCGCAGCAGCCTGAAATCCCTGTTACCTTTTAGTGTGGAACATTGCAGAGCCCTGTGAAAAGGCAAGTATGAAAGGGTTCCCAAATGAAGTCATCATTAAACTTTTCCATCTGGCTAAAACACCAGAGTTGAAGACAATAGTCATCTTATCAGGGAGCAGAGGTTCCTAAATTTAGAGCAGGAAGGAAACTTCAGAGGTTATCTAACCCCTTCACTTTACAGGGGAAGAAACTGAGGCCCAGGGAAGGGAAGAGACATTGTCCACAGCCACACATAGGATCTAGATCTCAAACTTAAAGAAACTTCTGAGATCAGCAAGTCTGACCCCCTCATTTTACAGAAGAGAAAACCAAGACCCATTGAAGTGAAATAACTTGAGTATCACAAGTCACAAAGCACCTTGGTAACTAGTGGATTTGAACCCAGACCTTGTGACTCCAATTAAGGAATTGTCAGACCACTAACTCCACAGCAGATCATTAAGGAAAGCACACTGGACTTAGGTTCTAGTATTTACTGGCAGTATGAAGCTGGGTAAATCTAATTCCCTTCAGGGATTCAGCATGCTCCACTCTAAAATGAGCAGGGATGCTTAATCTGTTCTGAGTCCTGGACCCCTCGGGCCATCTAGGGAAGTCTCAGAACCATGTTTTTAAATTCATAAAATGGAATACAGGGGATAATGAAGCAAACCAAACATAATAAATATAATTATCAAACTATTAAAAAAAAGAAGGTCATCGCTCCCTTTCTCCCTGACCCCATCCAAGAACTCTAGGGGTCCACAACCGTGAAGCTAATTTCCAACTCTCATATTTTTTCACATGGATACTTGGAGAAAAGGGTTTTGTCAGGTCAAGACATTTTAGACATGGGGACTAGGATGACTTTCCCATTTCATCTAGTATGGGCTCAGAACTCAAATTGGGGTGTGATCCTAAATCAAAGAAGCATGGCCTCCTAGGGAGCTTTGGAGCTGGCCCACGCCAGAGCTATATAGCCGAGAAGCGACCAAAGCTTCTTGTATAGAAAAGGGTAATGAATGAGCTGAGGGCCCAATTGATCTCCTTTCATCCAGAGCACAGGCTTCAGAATTTGGAAGGATTAGAAAATGGCCTCTTCGCAGCTATCTGTGGTTCAACACCAGGGGCTAGGAGATAGCCTGCAGTCTACCTGCTTCCCCCAGGCTAGCTGATCACAGCAGACAGCTAAGCCAGTAACTGATTGGAGAGGTTTCTGAGGCAGGAGGTCACAAGGGAAAGTATTCCATTGTTGAGTACAGGCTTACCCTGCCTAAATCTTAATTGGTTTTGTTGAACAACTTGAGCCTCATTCTAGTCATGGCTAGCCCAGGAGGCTCAAATAAGAACAATGGGGGGGAAAGTCTTAGGGTACACATTTGAGTTTCTCTCTAAGGTAGGGAACACTCCCTTCACATGATGTGTTCAAACAAGAGGCCTGGACAGTCATGGGTTTGGGATTGTGTAGAGAGGATTCCCATTCAGGGATGGATTGAATTAGATGCCTGGCAAAGTACCTCTCAGTTCTAAAGCTGTGAACCTATGCATGACCTTGGTCAAGTCACTTTCATTACTTGGATCTCAGGTTCTACCTCTGTAAAGAGAGGGGGTAAAACTACCTAGCCTCTGAATTTCTCTCTAGTGGCACTAAACCAGTGGTCTTATATGTGACCCTGACCAAATCAGTTGGGCCTCAGTTTCTGTATATGTAAAATGAGGGGGTTTAAATAGATGGTCTCTTTAGTTCATTCTAAATCTAAATCTATGCTCCTACATACATATATGCAAAACTTGTGCAAAATAAAAACAAGACCTCACAGGCTATGTAGTCTAACCCTTTCATTTTACAAAGAAACTTAGTTCCCAGAGGTAATAAGTCTCAGAAGTAGAATTCGAACTCAGGCCCTCTTATACAGGGTGCCTCCTGGTGACATTCTTCTCAAAAGTATGCTTCCTCACCATACTTGAAGGTAGTTAGACTTGCAGGGGGAAGGAAGTTTATAGCAAAAACTAGGCCACTGCACATGTCAGGGGTGGAATTCTTCATGCCTCAGGGTCCTATTCATGAACTTCTTCCTTCTATTATACAAGCAGAATCCCCACACTGCAGCAATCCTTCAATAGGGTTTGAGAAGATCAGGTTAACAATGCCACTTTAAGAACTACTAGTCTTCCCTCTAGAGCTTCAATGTGCCAGTCTGTCCCCTTAACCACCAAATGGCAGAGCCATGGGTGATATTGCTAGGAACCTGCTGTTCTGTGCCTGATTCCTAATGGATTTTCTTATGGGCGTCCAAGTTGCAAGCAGAGCCACTACTTCTAGATTTCAACAGTTTGTGGTACACTGGAAATTACATACCAAAAATGGGTGACCAAGATGAATAAAGAAAGATTAAGAAAGCCAGCCCTTAGGTGCCCTAGATGACTTCAAGTCACCTAGCTCAGATGAACCACATCCTCAGACAAAGAAATAGATACACATGCGATAGCTAAGTCACTGCAATGATACTTGAAAGTTCATGGAAAATGGGAGAGGTGTCATACTCTTTCAGTCTGGAAAAGTTGACACCAAAGGTAAGTAACAAGTCCTGAAGGGGCTGTGGGAAAAAAGAATGGCAATGAACACTGCTGGTGGAGCTCTGAATTGATCTGACCATTTTGAAAAACAATTTAGAAATATGCTCCAAAAATCACTCAACTACATATGTGCTTCAACTCAGCAATACCAGCACTATTCCTATTCTACACAGAGGGCAAAGAAAGAGGAAAACCCACAGATACAAAAATATTTACAGAGCTCTTTCTTTGGAGTGTCATATACCTGGGGACTAGGGGAATGCATATTGGACTAGGGGAATGGGGGCAGCTGGGTGGCTCAGTGGATTGAGAGTCAGACCTAGAGACAGGAGGTCCTGGGTTCAAATCTGGACTCAGACACTTCCCAGCTGGGTGACCCTGGGCAAGTCACTTGATCCCCATTGCCTAGCCCTTACCACTCTTGTACCTTGGAGCCAATACACAATATTGACTCCAAGACGGAAGGTAAGGGATTAAAAAAATTGGGGTGTATGGGGTGCTCAGGGAGGAGTAGTATCTCTGGTATGGAGGCCTTGTGCCCTCCTAGGGCAGCTCTCCAACCTCTGACCCTCACCTGACACCCAGCTCTCACTTGTGGCTCCCAGTAGCTGCTAGCATGCGGCAGCGGCAACACCCCAGGCAACGGCTTCGACAGGCCAGCTAAACCTTGTGAGGGCAGCCATCGGGTCATCGACCCCTGGTGAACTAAGGCTTTGCTCACCCAGCATGTGAAAACTGTTTCAGCCGAATAGACAGAAGAAACCAGTAAGAAGGTTCAACGGCTGAGAGGGCGACACAGCAAAGCACTGTGGAGTGCTTAGGGCGTGTTGGAGCACAAAGGACAACACGGCCATCCAATGCAGCTGAGGAAGTCTCCAGGTGTAACGATTTTTCGTGCCATTGGACCCAGGCTTCCAATGCCGAGAGAGTGGGACTGTCTCTGTGCATCGACTTTTCCACTTAAATCTTCATGCACATGTGTTTTTGTGCACACTCATTTACATCACAGATGAAAGCGCACAAAGACAATCATCATCCTCGGTTACTGAGAGACTATTACTAGTACTAGGGGAATGCATATCAATCAATGACTGAATAGTTGAATTATGGCATATGAATGCAAAGGAATTCTATTGCTGTATAAGAAAAGATGAAGGCTAAACTTTCAGAGAAATCTGGAAATATTTGTATGAACTGATACAGGCTAGTTAGCTGAATAATTTCTACACAAAGAACAACATTGTAAAAAGAAACAATTTTAAAAGACTTCAGATACTTAATCAATGCAGTTATCAACCATGATTCCATAGAACTGATGGTGATACATGTTTCCTATCTTTCCCAACAGAAAATGGACATATTTAAGGTCCAGAAAGAGGCATGCTTATTTTGGCACAGCCAATGAAAGAATTTGATTTTAACTAAGCATATTTGTTACAAGGCTTTTGATTTTCTTTCCCATTTTTCACTGGTTGGGGTGGGGCTAAAAATAGATTTTTGCTCAAAAAAATTCAATTAAAAAAGAGAATATGAAAGGGGCTACAGGAATGGAAGACAGGAAATGATGCTCTGATTTAAAAAAGGGAAAGAATAGCACCTACAAAATTACAGCTAATGAGCTTGACTTGGATTTCTAGGAAAATTCATGATTTCTAATAAGCTATTGTTAACATTGTCAAAAGCCAAGTGAATCTTCTTGTCTCCTGAAGCCTTTCCCACTGTATCACACCCTCCTTTTGAGTACTGAACTCAGGACCTTCAGCTTAGGAGACTGACATTATGCCTACTGTGCTAAAGGGTCAGTTAGCTTGGCTTGGTCCCACCTGACAGCAATTGTCTTTACCTTTGGTTCCATTATTCAGTCTGAAACTGGTAGCCTAGCATTCCCTTCAGGGAGGATTCCTACAGGAACAGGGAACAAGTACAAACTTTGGGGTCACCCACTTACAAACTAGTCCTAAAACTCTGGGTTAATCAGATCTTACTAGGTTACAAGTTTGGGGGTTTTAGATACCATGTCGATAAGTCTTACACCTAGATTTTAAAAAAATCAACTTCACTAGGATAAGCTAAGGGAGGACAGGAAAAAAAGTTTTTCTGAGAAAGATCTGGAATGCAAACTTGAATGCACTGTAAGAGACATGACCACCAAATATAAAAATAATTACTTTGTGAAGTCCTCCCTAGTTAGAATACTACTGGACTATTGCATTCAGTTCTGAGAGTCATAATTTACTAAGTAGTAGACAGAAAGCAGAATGGGGAAGGACTTTGAGTCTAAGTAATATGAGAATACCTTGAAGAACTTAGAGAGAGAGCAGGGAGGCGGAGTTAAGATGGCGGCATAGAGGCAGCAAAAGTTCAGACCTCTGAAAACCCTTCCTTACCAATTGCAAAATAAAAGCTCCTAGGGGACTGACAATCAAACCTAACAACAAGATAGAGCAAAGGAACATTCCTGCTGGACTCAATCCAAAAGATACGCCCACCAAAAGCCAAAATTTGAGAACACTCGGATATAAGGGGAAGGCAGAAGGAAGGTCTCAGGATCCCTCCCCCCACCTAGAGTGCTAAGCCTCCAGTGGCAGTGGGAGCCTCTGGGTGGGCAAAGGCACTTGTCTGGAGGGTGTACATTGCAAACAGGGCTCTGCCAGGATCATACCATTGAACACAGGCAGCGTGGAAGGAGCTGGAGAGGGAGCGAAGAGTGGGCAGCCTGATCACAGAGGTGGACACCATCCATATTGCTCCAGCCTTCCAGGAGGCTTTGGCCTCAGGCCACATCCATCCCAACCCAGCTGAACTTAATCCTATCAAAAGCCTTCAGAGGTCAGGGAAACCCAAGCTCCAACACCCCTCCCCCACAGAGTGCTGGACTTTAATCCAATAAAAAGCCTCCAGAGGACAGGAAAGCTCAAACTCCAACACCCCTCCCACACAGACTGAAAGGGGAGATCTTCTGTCAAAGCAGGACACTATAAAATGAAACCAAAAGAATAAAAAAAAATGAGGAAAATATGAAGCATCTCATTCACAAAACAGAAGATTTAGAAAATTGTTCGAGGAGAGACAATTTAAGAATCATTGGTCTACCAGAAGACCATGACAAAAGAAAAAGCCTGGATATCATACTACAGGAAATTATTCAGTAAAATTGCCCCAATATCCTAGAACAAGAGGGAAAAGTGGCGATTGAAAGAATCCAAAGATCATCTCCTGTATTTAATCCACAACTGACAAGACCCAGGAATATTGTAGCCAAATTCAAGAATTATCAGATCAAAGGAAAAATATTACAAGCTGCCAAGAAGTCATTCAGATACAATGGAACCTCAGTGAGGATAACACAGAATCTGGCTGCATCTACACTGAAGGACCAGAAGGCATAGAATATGATATTCCAGAAAGCAAGGGAACTAGGTCTACAACCAAGAATCAACCACCCAGAAAAACTGACTATATTCTTACAAGGAAAAGTATGGTCATTCAACAAAATAGAAGAATTCCAAGAATTTGTAAAGAAAAGACCAGATCCGAACAGTAAATTTTATGTCCAAGCACACAACTCAAGAGAATTATCAAAAAGTAATGAAAAAAAGAGGGAAAAAAGAAAAACAAAACAAAACAAAAAAACAAACCTTTTTTTAAGAGACTCAATAAGTTAAAATGATATGTATCCCTATAAGAAAAGAGGTCATTGGTAACTCTTAAAAATTGTTATTATCACCTGGGCAGCTAGAAGAATTACACTTAGAGGGAACAGTAACAAACTGTATAGGATGAAATAACAAGATATAAATAGGTATATAGATATATGTATACATATATACATATTGTAAAAATGGAGACTTGAATCCAGGACTTCAATCCCCAGAAGTCCTTGCTCTACTTCCCCAGAATGCTTTGTAATCTCACTGAATTCTCACCTGGGCCAAGAGCAAATTATGATATAAAGGGTCTCCACTGTAGGCGGGGTCTCTTCTCTTCCTGTCTCCACTAGCAAGCAGACGCGTCTCATGATGTGAGTGAAATTGAATTGGGCCTCTCGGCCCACCTGGCACGTGCCTTTCTTACTTGTATTTTTCTTAAATTCTCAACCTTTAATAAACCTCTAAAAATTTCATACTCCTTGAAGAGAGAAACTAATTTTCTACATGCCTCAGTTCCCCTAAATTTTAACTCTTACACTAGATTGGATGAGAACTTCTCAAAATTTTTAGCCTAGAATTTTTTTAAGCCACATTTCTCTGGTCAAGGTTTTTTTTCCCTCGCAAAGCTGCTGCTCATTCCAGCCATTAGATACCTCACCCCACCTGGCTCAGCCGCTTCTCCCTGCCTGCAGTCATCCGCTCCAGACCAGTTTGCTGTTTGACCCAGATTGCAGCTCACCTGCCCACCCCGGCTGCCTGCTCCGGCTCCTGGCCCTGCTTGTCTGCATTCCTGTCACCTGCCTGCCCGACAATTTCAGTTTTTTTTTGTTTTATTTTTCTCTCCTTTTTTATATTTCAAGCAGGTCACCAGCATTAAGATTTTCTTTAACTTTTTGATTTTTCAGTACTATAAGTTTAAAATACATTTGCTAATGCATGCCCTAAAAATCTAGGGACTATAAAAATGATGCCACTAATTATTTAAAAACTTATGGGACTTTACTTAATGATTCTGTCTGATTCCAGGACAAGATATACACAAAAGAGCCACTGCATAGTGCCAATCGAGCACAAAGTCAAGGAGACCAACCAATCCTGGTGGGATTGATGTAACTTTGAGCCTAGACAAAGAAGACTTGAATGTGTTTGGGGTTCAAGGTTGTGGCTACTTAACATGTGTTAAAAGCAGGTCTTCCTTGTTCCAGATTCTACCAAGTATCTCAAACTTGGCTCCAACCTTGGCTCCCATGATCTGGTCCCCTTTTCTGCCTTTCCTAGTGTGGTACCTTTCTGTAGTCCTGGCTATTGACTGGGTAAATGCATCATTGTTTAGATCATTTTAATTGGGCCCTGATTCAAGGACCTATTGTAGATTTATTTTTCTTTTACTTGGAGTTTTTATACATAAGACTTTGATAGTCTATATTTTCATCCAGAAATTTGTATTTTTTATTTGGATTTTCCTGATGTCTTTTTAATATCTCTTGCTAATTGATTCATATACCTCATAACTCAGCCATGCATCCCTAAGTGATTCTTCAATCACCCTCTTAATGGGGGAACGTAAAATATCATTATTTAAATTGCAAAGTTTAAATTCCTTTTGAGAAGAATTTTAGGTAAAGAAAAATGATACTTCCCTGAATCCAGAAACTGAACTGTTGGAGAAGACACCATGAAGATGCCTCCAGATCACAAGCTGCACAAAAATAGAAATACAAATTGAACTTTGGGTGTAGTTGATTGAAAGTCAAAGAACAATTGATCTAATAAATAAGACTTGAAGCTGGTATTTTGAGAAAACAAATAAAATAGACAAAGTACTAGTCAATCTAATTAAGAAAAGGAAAGAAGAAAACCAAAATGACAATACCCAAGATGAAAAGTGATAAGGGAGACCTCAACTCTAATGAAGAAATTAAGACAATCATTAAAAAATATTATGCCCAATTATACGGCAAGAAATATGGAAATCTAGGTGATATGGATGAATATTTACAAAAATATAAATTGCCTAGAATAACAGAGGAACAAATAGATTACCTAAACAACTTAATATCAGAAAAATAAATTGAACAAGCCATCAAAGAACTCCCTAAGAAAAAATCCCCAGATCCAGATGGATTCACAAATGAATTCTATCAAACATTCAAAGAACAACTAATCCCAATATTATACAAACTATTTGACAGAATAAGCAAAGTAGGAGTCCTACCAAATTCATTTTACAACACAAATGTGGTACTGATTACAAAGCTAGGCAGGTCAAAAACAGAGAAAGAAAACTATAGACCAATCTCCCTAATGAATATAGATGAAAAAATCTTAAATAGGATACTAGAAAATGATTCCAGCAAGTCATCACAAGGGTTATTCACTATGTCCAGGTAGGATTCATACCAGGAATGCAAGGATGGTTCAATATTAGGAAAACCATCCACATAATTGACCATTTTAACAAGCAAACCAACAAAAATTACATGATTATCTCAATAGATGCAGAAAAAGCCTTTGACAAAATACAACACCCATTCCTATTGAAAACACTAGAAAGTATAGGAATAGAAGGCCTTTCCTAAAAATAATAAACAGCATCTATCTGAAACCATTAGCCAACATTATCTGCAAAGTGGATAAACTAGATGCATTCCCAATAAGATCAGGAGTGAAACACGGATGCCCATTATCACCTCTATTATTTAACATTGTACTAGAAACACTAGCAGTAGAAATTAGAGAAGAAAAAGAAATTGAAGGCATTAAAATTGGCAGAGGAGTCCAAGCTATCACTTGTTGCAGATGATATGATGGTCTATCTAATGAATCCTAGAGAATCAACCAAAAACTAGTCAAAATAATCAACAACATTAGCAAAGTTGCAGGATACAAAATAAACCCACATAAGTCATCAGCATTTCCATATATCTCCAACCCATATCAGCAGCAAGAATTAGAAAAAATTCCATTTAAAATCACCCTAGACAATATAAAATACTTAGGAATCTATCTGCCAAGACAAACACAGGAACTATATGATCACAATTAGAAAACACTCTCCACACTATTAAAACTAGATCTAAACAATTGAAAAAATGTTATTCCTCATAGCTAGGATGATCTAACATAATAAAAATGGCAATCCTACCCAAATTAATTTACTTATTTAGTGCCATACCCATTGAACTACCAAAATTTTTACTGAATTTAAAAAACCATAACAAAGTTCATTTGGAAGAACAAAAGATCAAGAATATCCAGGGAAACGTTGAATAAAAGTGCAAAGGAAGGAGGACTTGCAGTCCCAGATCTCAAACTATACCATAAAGCACATTAAAACAATTTGGTACTGGCTAAGAGATAGAAAGGAGGATCAGTGGAATAGACTAGGGATAAATGACCTCAACAAGACAGTCTATGATAAGCCCAAAGATCCCAGTTTTGGGAACCAAAATACACTATTTGATAAAAAACTGCTGCGAAAAGTGAAAGACAGTATGGGAGAGATTAGGTTTGGATCAACATCTCACACCCTACACTAAGATAAACTCAGAATGAGTGAATGACCTGAAAATAAAGAAAAAAAAACTATAAGCACATTAGGTGAACACAGAATAGTATATATGTCAGATCTTTGGGAAAGGAAAGACTTTAAAACCAAGCAAGAGCTAGAAAAAACCACAAAATGTAAAATCAATACTTTTGATTATATCAAATTAAAAAGGGTTTGTACAAACAGAACTAATGCAACCAAAATTAGAAGGAAAGCAACAAATTGGGAAAGAATCTTCATTACAAAAACCTCTGACAAAGCTCTAATTACTCAAATTTATAAAGAGCTAAATGAAATTGTAAAAAATAATCAAGCCATTCCCTGATTGATATATGGTCAAGGGACAGGAATAGGTAATTTTCAGTCAATGAAATTAAAACTATTAATAAGCACATGAAAAAAGTGTTCTAAATCTCTTATAATCAGAGAAATGCAAATCAAAACAACTCTGAGGTATTACCTCATACTTAGAAGATTGGCTAACTTGACAGCAATGAAAAATAATGAATGCTGGAGGGGATGTGGCAAAGTCGGGACATTAATGCATCGCTGGTGGAGATGTGAATTGATCCAAACATTCTGGAGGGCAATTTGGAACTATGCCCAAAGGGTTCTAAAAGACTGTCTGCCATTTGATATAGCCATAGCACTGCTGGGTTTGTACCCAAAAGAGATGATAAGGAAAAAGACATGTGCAAAAATATTCATAGCTGTGCTCTTTGTGTTGGCAAAAAATTGGAAAAGGAGGGGATGCCCTTCAATTGGGGAATGGATGAACAAATTGTGGTATATGTTTATTATGGAATACTATTGGGCTCAAAGGAATAATAAAGTAGAGGAAGTCCATGGGAAGTGGAACAACCTCCAGGAAGTGATGTGAAAGGAGCAGAACCAGGAGAACATTGTACACAGAGACTGATATACTGTGGTACAATTGAATGTAATGGACTTCTTCATTAGTGGCAATGCATTGATTCTGAATAACTTGGAGGAATCCATGAGACAAACCATTATCCACATTTAGAGGAAACACTGGGATTGAAAAAACTGAAGAAAAACAACTGCTTGAATACATGGGTTGAAGGAATATGGTTGGGGATGTAGACTCTAAATCTAGGTTCTGATCAAGGACACAAGTAATACCTAATGAAACTGTGCGTCGGCCATGGAAAGGGTTGGTGGAGAGGGAGGGAAATAAAGTGATTACTGTAACCAAAAAATAAATAAATAAATATTTTAAAAAAGAACTTTGAGATCTTTAGCTTGGAGAAGAGGAAACTCCAACAGGATATATAAGAGCTGTGTTCAAGTATTTGAATAGCTTGGACTTCTTTTATTTGGCCCCAGAGAATAAAAGGAGAACCAATGAGTAGAAAATGCACAGCTGAACATTTAGGCTTGCTGTCACAAAAAACGTTTCTGAAAATGAGTTAGCTAATAGTAAAATGAAAATGGGGATAATGACAGTCACTATTTTGCGATGTTGTTGTGAAGATGAAATGAGATATTTGTAAAATGTTTCATATAGTACCTGGCACATAGTAGGCACTCAATAAATTCCTCTTTCCTTCTCTCCTTCACCTATAAACTACAGCACTGATTTGTGCACTGGACAACTCACTTCAGCCTTAATCTCAAAATACCATCTGGTATGGTTAAGGGTGAGGAGTAAGAGTCTCAAGTTACCCATGAAATTGCAAAATTCTTCCTAGATAAACCTAAAGTCTGTCCTTACTTCCATCAATAAGCATTTATTAAGGAGTCAATCTGTGCCAGGGTACTGGGAAACACAAAGATAAAAACATATAACAGCCTCTACCCTCAAGGAGGTTAAAATTTAATAAAGTCCCAGGGTTGGGAAGATCCAAAGGGAGGTCATGTAAATTAATAGCTCTTTCCAAACAGCTACACTGCCCGCCTACCTAACCCTATAATGACTTAGTTCAATCGAGCAGCAATTTATTAAGTACCGACTCTGTTCCAGGCACTGTGCTAGGCGCAAGAGGCTCAAAGTTACAAAAAAATGGTCCCTGCCATGAGGGTGCTTACATTCTCTAAGAGTAAAGAACATGAGGGTATATAAGTAATCCAAAATGCTATCCAAGATTCTTCTTTCACAGCCTTGACCAAGCCCAGCATAGTGTTAAAACCCTGCCTTTGCCTGCTTTATCCACAAGTGAGGAATGACATTATGTAATGAATTCCCAGGACCAGTTCCCAGGTACAAATAGGAACAGTGGGGAAGCCAGAACCACCTGACTTAGACCTTCCAGACAAACGTTATCTCCAAGCTTTGTTTTATGGGGGACGATGGGCTTCTGTTGAACAACCTACTCAATTCATTTCATTTGCTCTGTTCTATTCCACGACAGATGCATCCTCAGGATGCCCACAATGCAGCAAGAGCTAGCACTCAGTCTAAATAATAGGTTCAAGGCTGGATTTGTCAAAGGGATAACACAGAGATCTTTTCCAAAAGAGCGAGAGGAAGAAAATGAATTCAATGAATCATTGAAGCGGCAGCCTACATCTTTGGGGAGTAGTTTTATATACTGTAATTATGAATGTGTTACACTTGCCATTGCATGATTCATGATCATGAGGTGGGTACCACAGAGCTGAGTAGCATTTTACAAGAGGATGGGTGCCCCCTGGTCAGTGACAGTATGACATACCCAGTCACTTACAGCAAAAATGAATGAAGCCCAAGTTACTGTACCCCCTGTACAGGTGCTACAGTGGCTTGGAGTCTTTCCATACACAAGAGTAGGTTGACATATAACTCTTCCAACTCTTGCCCAGGCCCATTAGTAATACCAGCTTATATAAAAAGGTTTGACTCCTGCTTCTGATCCTACCTCCTGGGGCAAATTGCTTAGACTCCCTGGGACTCAGTTTACTCCTCTACAAAATGAGGATATTGGGTGAGATGGCCTCTGAGGTCCTTCCCAGCTTCAGATCTAGGCTCCTATTATATATAAGACTTTTTTTAAAGTTCTTATTTAATTTAACCCCCAAACCAAACCAGCAAGCCAGGGAATGAGACTACTATTGTCCCCATTTTACAAATGACAAAACTGAGGCTCAGAAAAGGAAAGGTCTTTAACAAAGATCACTCAGTGAAGTGCCAGTCTTGTGACTCCACAGCCAGAGCTCCTTCCTTTATGCCAGACTGGATCCCTGGAGTTATCCTAAGATTTGTAACAGTTAGAACAAGGGAAGTCAGAGGCCATCTGGTCTAACTACCCACCCGCTGTGCAAGGCTTCTCTCCATAGTGAATGTCTGATCAGCCAACCTTGACGTGCACCCTTTGAGTGACAGGAAATCATTACTTCACACAATAGTCCATTGCATTTTCAAGCAGCTCAGTTTTCAGAATTTTTTTTCCTTTCTACTTTCTTGCATTTCCTGTTCTTTATTGTGTCCTCTGACATACAGGTGAAAAAAAAATCTAATCTCTCTTTCATATGAAACCTATTAAACTCTGTGAAGGCAAGTATCTTTGTGCACACTCATCTATCCTAACCCCTTTCATCCTCTTCATGACCTGCGGTGATGGGGGAGTGGTGACGCAACAGGTGGAGGTGACCACTGGCAGTTGTAGTCACGATCCTGCACGTAGGCGGCCCACAGACCAGTGGTCGCTCAGCTCTGTAGGGCAGCAGAGACATTCGGCAGCATCCTGGGCAACTGAGCAGCCCTCTCTAGGACAGCACTGCTCACCCTAATCAAGGGAGGGGACTAGAAAAAGTGTCCCAAATATTGCCTGCCCTACAAACACCCGGTCAGCATACCGCAGCTGGTGGGTCATCCCTTTAAGAGGTCGAAATCAAAGAAAAATACAAAGAAACTCCTACTAGGAGCATGGAACATCAGGACATTACTTGATAGAGAGAAGACCCCAAGACCTGAGAGAAGAACACCTCTAATCGGTAAAGAACTGGTGCGATATAACATCAACATCGCAGCCCTAAGCTAAACACACCTACCAGAAGAGGGATCACTCAGCAAACCCACCACTGCATACACCTTCTTCTGGAAAGGTAGAGCCTCAAATGAAGACAGAATCCACGGTGTTGGCATGGCTATCAAGACCAGTTTGCTCAAACAGCTGCCAGACTTGCCTGTGGGCATCAGCGAGAGGCTCATGAAGATTCGTTTACCTCTCAGCAAAGACCGGTATGCCACAATCATCAGTGCATATGCCCTAACACTGACCAGCACAGAGGAGACCATCGAACAGTTCTACTCTAATCTGAGTACCATCCTGCACTCAGTGCCCACAAATGACAAGCTGATACTACTGGGAGACTTCAATGCCCATGTTGCCCAGGACCATGAAAGATGGAAAGGAGTGCTCGGCAAACACAGCATGGGCAAAATGAACAACAACGGCCTACTGCTACTCAGCAAATGCTCAGAGTTTGAACTCACCATCACGAATACTGTGTTCAGAATGGAGAATAAATATAAAACAACGTGGATGCACCCACGATCAAAACAGTGGCATCTCCTTGACTACATCATTGTATGCCAGCGAGACATCCAGGATGTACAGATCACCAGAGCCATGAGAGGAGCTGAATGCTGCACAGACCACTGATTGGTTAGAGTGACTCTACAAATGCGCATTGCACCTCACCATCCAAAACACGCCCCGACAGTTCGCGCATTTTACAATGTGAGTCATCTTAGAGATCCATCTTATTTGCAAACATTCCAATCCTGCCTGGACGACAAGCTGTCTGCCAAGGGACCACTCACTGGAAGTTCAACCGAGAAATGGAACCAGTTCAGAGACACAGTGAAGGAAACATCAAAGGCAGTCCTAGGCCCCAAACAACGCAACCACCAGGACTGGTTCAATGAGAACAACACTGCTATTGAAGACCCATTGAGCAAAAAGAACAAAGCCTTTATGGAGTGGCAAAATAACCCAAACTCTGCTCCTAAAAAGAACAGATTCAAATCTCTCCAAGCCATGGTGCAGTGTGAGATCAGGAAGATGCAAGACCGATGGTAGGAAAAAAAAAGCAGAAGAAATCCAGCGCGACGAAGCTCAAAGTGTATAACGCAGTGGTCCTCAGCTCACTCCTATACGGTTGCAAGACATGGACACTGTACCGGAAGCACATGAAACAGCTGTAGCAATTCCACCAATGCTCTCTCCGGTCAATCATGAGGATCCGATGGCAGAACTGAATCACCAACCAGGAAGTCCTCGACAGAGCCAACTCCACCAGCATCGAAGTCATGCTGCTCAAAACTCGGCTACAATGGTCTAGACACGTCATCTGCATGGACCCACAGCGAATACCAAGACAGGTATTCTATGGTGAACTGTCAGCTGGACTCAGGAAACAAGGCCAACCAAAGAAAAGATTCAAGGATCAGCTAAAGTCCAACTTGAAGTGGGCTGGCATTACACCAAAGCAACTAGAACTTGCTGCCTCTGTCAGAAACAGCTGGCGAACCCACATTAACCATGCCGCCGCCACCTTTGAAGATGAACAACGTCAACGTCTTGCCGCTGCGCGTGAACGCCGACACCAGGCCACAATCGCACCTCCCGTAACAACTGGCGTCCCATGCCCCATGTGCCACAAACTTTGCGCCTCAGTCTTTGAACTTCAAATCCACATGAGGGTACACCGTAGATGAAACTGCACAAAGACAATAGTCATTCTCGGTCACCAAGAGACTACCACTACTACTACTACATGACATGGATAACATATTGAGTCTACTAAAACCTTCAGATCTTTTTCACATGAACCACAGCCTCCCTATGTCCTGAAGCATTTAAACTACTTTGAAAACATGTACAGAACTCCCCATTTCTCCAATTTTTTTTCAATTCTGTCAGTGTGGCCTGTCAAAATCTTTCTAAAGCTTGACTTTGTCATATCATCATTCCTGCTATGGAAGATGCCATGTCCGAAATCACAGAATTACAGTTTGTAGGTGGAAGGGCCCTTCATAGATATTTCTTCCAATTCATACCTTAGAAAAATGCTTCTTCAAACACCCCTGATTCATTCACTTCTCTTACCTGTTTCTTATTTATTTTTTGGTTTGATTTATCTAGTTCAGATATAGGAAAGTTCAGGTCTCCCACTAGTATAGTTTTTCTATCTATTTCATCCTTGAGCTCCAGTAGTTTCTCATTTAGAAATTTGGATGCTATGCCATTAGGTACATACCTTTTCTAAAAAACCTTCTGTCTTAGAATCAATACTTTTTTAAACTTCTGTCTTAGAATTAATACTGTGTACATAATATTGGTTCTAAGATTAAAGGTAAGGATTACTAAGTCTTTTTTAAACCCTTTCCTTCCATCTTAAAATCAATACTGTGTTTTGGTTCTAAGGCTGAGGAGCAGTAAAGGCTAGGCAGTGGGGGCTGAGTGACTTGCCTATGGTCACACAGCTAGAAAGTGTCTATGGCCAAATTTGAACCCAGGACCTCCTATCGCTGGGTCTAGCTCTCAATCCACTGAGCCACCCAGCTGCCCCCAGGACTAGTAAGTCTTAATGCTATACTCATAAAATCTTCTTAAAACCCATTTTTTGACTTTCACATGAAGGTAAAGTCCTAGATCTGGTCAAATCCAATTTTTCTATTAATAGAATGTTTCCCCCCAAAAAAGATTATTATTAATACTCTTTGTTTCTAACATGCCAAATTTGGTCCCATACTGAGAATCTCCTTCCCAGTCGTACTGGTCCTTCTCAGTTTACTATATACCCTTGGCTCTACAAAAACACTATCTATGGGGTTAGGGAGTAACAGTGGGAGTGGTCTGAACCTATGAATTCATCAATGTAGCCTACTCCCAATGTGGACGCTTCTTCCACAAAGTAGATTCACAAATTCATCTATAACAGTTTGAGAGACTTGCCTGTGGCAATGAGTTCACCATTGATTCACCAGAGGTCATACAGCCAAGTCTGTGCTGGAATTAGGGTCCACCCTTATTCACTCTGTCCTGCTGCTGCTCTCAGCAATATAGCTGATACTATAGGCAATGACATAGAGAAATGTGAAAAGCATTTCCATTTTCTTCCCCTAGGTGGTCTACATTGTTTAATATCATGTCTAAATTTTAGGCTTTACTAAAAGTAACTGTGGTTTTCATTTCTTTCATGTCAGTAACCCCCAATGTATTCATTTCCAGGACTAGATTTTACATTGGGAAGATACAACAGAGTAGCAAGAAGTGATTAATTACTTAGAATTTCAAGAATTAAATATATTACTCTGTTTTTAAAAATATATAGGGACATGTTTAGATTGCATGCACTATTTAACTGTAGCAAGGTATAAAATGAGTACTAAGTGCTTTTCCCTTTTCATGTAGAATATCTCCCTAAAAACTTATAATGAATTACACCTTCCAAAGATGACCATATTGGGTTTTTCTAAAAGGGCATTCCACTGGGGTACGGTGTTTTGTCTTTCCTAAGAAAATCATTGTACATCTGATCATATGTTGTTTTGAAATCATAAACATTTGGCTTCTCTAGTGCTGGTTTTGGGAGTTTCACATGAGTTCCCATTCCAAAGGATCTGACATGGAATCCTTGTTTGCTGAAGATGTTGTGTGCCTCCATGCTCCCTTTCTGGTTACTTGAACACACCACAGCTACTCGCAGAGGTGACAATGGCATGATGGCAGAGAAAGTGGCAGCAACAAGGGGGTTCCTCCAGAGGTGAGGGCCTCATGTGTCTCTCCTACTCTGGTACCGGTGGACATCATGAAAGCAGCTGCCTCTCTTTTTGTTTTTCTTTATATTTTAAAAAAAAAATTTATTTTTATTGTCATGCATCATTATAAGAGCACACATACATAACCCAAACCCCAAAATAAAACCACAAATACACTAATGTGAAAGACAATTCCAACAGTTCTTTCTCTGGAGTAGATAGCATTTCCCATCATAAGTCTTTCAGGATTGTCCCAGATCATTACATTGCTGAGAGTAGCCAAGTTTTCACAGTTGATCATCATAGAATATTGCTGTTACAATGTACAATGTTATCCAGGTTCTGCTTATTTCACTCTGTATCAGTTCCTGTGGATCTTTCTAGCTTTTTCTGAAATCATCTTGCTTATCATTTCTTATAGCACAAAAGTATTCCATCACCCACATGTACCACAATTTGTTCAGCAATTCCCCACTTGATGGATATCCTCTCAATTTCCAATTCTTTGCCACTGCAAAAAGAGCTCACACACACACACACATTTTTATCCCCTTTTAGATTATCTCTTTGGGTAGACCCAGTAGTGGTATTACCAGACCAAAGGTCATATGCCCTATTTCATAACCCTTTAGGCATAGCTCCAAAATATCCTCCAGAATGGTAGGATCGTTTCACAATTCCACTAACTATGCAATAGTGACCCAATCTTGCCACAACTCCTCAGACATTTACCACTGTCCTTTACTGCCGTATTGGCCAATCTGATACGTATGAGGTAGTACCTGAGCATTGTTTTAATTTTCATTCTCTAATCAAGAATCATTTAGAACATTTTTTTCATATGATCATTGATGACTTTGATTTCTTGAAATAAAATTTGCTTGTTCATATCCTTTGACCATTTGTCAATTGGGGAATAGCCTGTATTCTTATAAATTTTACTTAGTTCTCCATAAATTTGAGAAATTAGACCTTTATCAGAGAAATTTATATTAAAAAAACTTTCACAGTTTTGTTGTTTCCTTTCTAAACTTGGTTACATTTGTTTGTACAAAAGCCTTTTAATATAATAGAAATTATTCATTTTACATGTTATCACACTCTCTTTTTTGGTCATAAATTCGTCCTTTTTCCAAAGATCTGCCAGATAAACTATTCTGTTCCCCTAATTTAGTTATGGTATCACTCTTTGTATCTAAATCATATATCTATTTTGAATTTATTTTGGTATAGGGCATGAGATATTGGTCTATACCCAACTTCTGCCATACTGTTTTCCAATTTTCACAGCACTTTTTGTTAAATAATGAGATCTTATTCCAAAAGCTGGGATCTTTGGGATTATCAAAAACCTGGCTTGCAAAGGTTATTTACCCCTATATATTATTATCTAATCTATTCCATTGATCTACCATTCTATTTCTTAGCCACTATCAGATTGTTTTGATGACTGCTACTTCATAGTACAATTTGAGATCTAGTACTGCTAGGCCATCTTCCTTCACATTTTTTCATTAACTCCTATGATATTATTGACCTTTTGTTCTTCCAGATGAATGTCATTTTTTCTGGTGCTATGAGATAATTATTTGGTAATTTGATTGGTATGGCACCAAATAAATAAATGTAGGTAGAATTGTCATTTTTATTATATTAGCTTGGCCTACCCATGAGCAATTAATATTTTTCCAATCTTTTAGATCTGATATTATTTATGTAAAAAGTGTTTTATAAGGGGGCAGCTGGCTGTGGCTCATTGGATTGAGATCCAGGCCTAGAGACAGGAGGTCCTCTGTTCAATCCCAGCCTCAGACACTTCCTAGCTGTGGGACCCTGGGCCTTACCACACTCCTGCTTTAGAATCAATACTGATTCTGAGAAATAGGTGATATATTTTGTCAAAGGCTTTTTCTGCATCTATTGAGATAATCATGTGATTTCTATTATTTTGGTTATTTATATGGTCAATTATGCTGATGGTTTTCCTAATATTAAACCAGCCCTGCATTCCTGTTATAAATCCCACCTGGTCATCATGAATGATCCTTGTGATATACTGCTGCAGACTCCTTACTAGTTTCTTATTTATAATTTTTTAATCTATATTCATTAATGAAATTGTCCTATAATTTTCTTTTACTTTTTTTTTGTTCTTCTTGGCTTAGGTAACAGTACCATATTTGTTTCATGAAAATAATTTGGTAGAATTCCTTTTCTGCCTATTTTCCCAAGTAGTTTATGTAATATTGGGATTAATAGTTCTTTAAATGTTTGACAGAATTCATTTGTGAATCCATCTGGCCCTGGGGATTTTGTCTTAGAGATGAGATTTCATTGATGACTTGTTCAATTTCTTTTTCTTTGATGGGATTAAGTATTCTAGTTCCTTTTAATCTCAGCAATTTGTATTTTTTGTCAATATTCATCATTTCACTTTGACGGTCATTCCCATTAATAAAATTATTGATTGTTTCTAATTTGTTCCTTAAACTACCCCCATTTTTAGCATGTTTCCAATTTTTGACTTGTCTTTCCATTTAGTTTTACTGACTATAACTTTTATTATGTTAATCTGAAAATAATGCATTTATCATTTCTGCTTTTCTGCATTTTGTTGTGAAGTTTTTATACCCTAATACATGGTCAATTTTGGTTTAGAAGTCATATACTGCTGAAAAGAAAGAATATTCCTTTCTATTCTTATTCAATTCTGTCCAGAGAATTATTAGTTCTAACTTTTCTAACATTTCATTCACTTCCTTTACTTCTTTTTTTTATTTTTTGGCTTGATTTATCTGGATCTGAAAGAGGGAAATTGAGGTCCCCCACTAATATTGTTTTACTGTGCATTTCCTCCTGAAGCTCATTTGATTTCTCCTTTAAAAATTTAGAGGCTATACTATTTGGTGCATATATGTTTAGTATTAATAGTTCTTCATTGTTTATAGTACTTTTTAGCATGATATAATTTCCTTCCTTATCTCTTTTAATCATTTATTTTTGATTTAGCTTCATCTGAGATCATGATTGCTACTCCTGCTTTTTTTACTTGAGATGATGTGCAATAAATTCTGCTCCAGCCCCTTACCTTTATCCTATATCACCCTGCGTCAAATGTGTTTCTTGTAAACAACATATAGTGGGATTCTGGTTTTTAATGCACCCTATCTGCTTCTGTTTTATGGGTGAACTCTTCACATTCACATTCACAATGATTGCCATCCTCCATATTATTTTCCTCCTTTTGCTCTAGCCCATTTTCCTTTCACTCTGCTCCTCCTTCCCCTGTTTTGCTTTTTATCACTCCCTACTTCTCCCTTTCTACTATTATCACCACCCCCTGCTCTTATCTTTTCCCCCTCCTACTTCTTATAGGGTAAGATAGGATTCCATATCCCATTGAGTATGGCTATTATTCCCACAATGAGTCAGTTATGATGAGAGTAAGTTTTAAGCATTGCCCATCACCATCCTCATCCTCCCCTCCACTGTAATACTTTTCATGCCTCTTTAGGTGAAAGAATTAATCCCATTCCACCTCTCCTTTCCCTTTTCTCTCAGTACAATCCTCTTTTTCATCTCTTGATTTTTTGCATATCATGTCATCCTAATCAGCTTACTTTCATATCCTTGATCTATTTATATTACTTCTAACTGCTCTACTACTGATAACAATATTTAAGAATTACAAATATTCTCTTTTTTATATGGGAATACATACTGTTTCATGTTATTCAGTCCCTTGAATTTTCTCTGTCTTATTTACCTTTGAAGGCTTCTCTTGGGTCTTCTGTTTGGACATCAGATTTTCTGTTGAGGTCTGATCTTCTCATCAGGAAGGCTTGTAAAATCTTCTACTTTATTGAATGACCACTTTTCTCCTGAAAACATACTCAGTTTTGTTGGATAGGTGATTCTAGGTTGCTAACATAGATCATTTGCCTTCCAGAATATCATATCAAAATGCTTTCAATACTTTAATGTGGAGGCTAAATCTTTTGTAATCTTCACTGTAGCTCCATGGCATTTGAATTTTTTTCTTTCTGACTACTTCTAGTATTTTCTCCTTGCTCTTGAATTTAACTATACTATACCTTGGACTTGGTATTTGGGGAATTCTTTCTGGAGTTGATCTGTGTTTTTTTTCAATTTCCATTTTACTCATTTGTTCAAGAATATTAGGGCAGTTTTCTTTGATAATATCTTGTATTATGATGTCCAGGCTATTTTTTTCATCATGGCTTTCAGGTAGTCCAATAATTCTTAAATTGTCTCTCCTGTATGTCTTATCCAGGTCAGTTGCTTTTTTTCAGTGAGATATTTCACCTTTTCTTCTGTTGCTTCATTTTTTAATTTTGTTTTATTGTTTCTTGATGTATCTGGAAGTCATTATCTTCTAACTGACCAATTCTAACTTTTAAGAAATTATTTTCTTTCAGGAACTTTTCAGCCTCTTTTTTCATTTGGCTTGTCTCTTCTTGCATAGCTTTCATTTCTCTTCCCCATTTTCCTCTGCCTTTCTTGATTTTTGAAATCCTTTTTGAGCTCTTCTAAAATCTGAGACCAATTCATATTTTTCTTTGAAGCTTTGTGAATATTTGCTTTGCTTTCACTGTCCCCTTCTGTGTCTGTGCCTTGCTCTTTGTTGCCATAAAAATTTTCTATGGTTAGTGTAAAGGATATATACTTCCAGGGGAAAGTATGGACATTCAACAAAATAAAAGATTTCCAAGTATTTCTAAAAAAAAGACCAGAACTAAGTGGAAAGTTTGATATCCAAACACAAAGATCAAGAGAAACATTGAAAAATTAAATATGAAAGAGAGGGAAAAGGGTGGAAAAAGTTTTTTATTCAAATTTTCTTCTTTAAGGGCTACAATAAGATCAAATTATATATATTAATAAATGGGAGATATGTTATTTGAAACTCTCAAAAATTATGTTCACTATTATAATAATTAGAAGAATCATTCATAGGAAGAGATTGGGATAATTAGTGCTATAAGATCATATGCAAAAAAAGAAAAAGGGAGGGGTAATTGACGATGGCACCAAGAGATACTTGAAGAAATAAAATAAATAGGGTAATCTTTATGACACAAAGATACACATGGGAAAGGGAGGGGACTAATACTCTTATAAGAAGAAGAAGAAAATGCTAAAAGGTAATACTGAAACCTTACTCTCAGTGAAATCAATTATGAGAGGGAAAAGCATCTAGATCTACTAGGGTCTTGAATTCTATCTTATCCTACAGGGAAAGTGAGAAGGGAAAACTAAGGGGGTAAGGGGAAGGGAGTAAAAAAAGGGAGGGAAAGAGATTGGGAGAGAACTTAATGGACCCTAAAAAATAGGAAGAGAACAAAAAGGGAGGATATAGAAAGGAAAGCATATGAAGGGAGGGGACTAGGGGGATTGATTAAAAGCAAGCTACTGGTTTAAAAGGATATAGCAAAAGAAGAAAGAACAGAACTAGGAGCAGATATCAAAATGCTGGGGAATACACAAGTGACAATCATAAATTTGAATGTGAATGAGATGAAATCATCCATAAAGTGAAAACAAATAGGAGAGTGGATTAGAATCCAAAATCTGTTGTCTATAAGAAACACATCTGAGGCAGGTAGATACTAACAAGGTTAGAATTAAATGTTGGAGCAAGGTCTATTGGGCCTCAACTGATAGAGAGAAGGTAGAAGTAGCAATCATGATGTCTGACAAAGCCAAAGTAAAAATATATCCAATTAAAAAAGATAGGGAAGGTGAATACATCATGATAAAAGGGAGTATAGACAATGAGGAAATATCACTAATCAAAATGTATGCAACAATGGTATAGCATGCAAATTTCTAAAGGAGAAAACAGTGGAGTTGGAGGAGGAAATAGACAGCAAGACTACACTGGTGGGAGACCTGAACCTATCACTATCAAATTTAGATGAATCAAATAAAAAATAAATAAGAAAGAGATAAGAGATGTGAATGAAATCTTAGAAAAATTAGAGTTAATAGATATAGGGAGAAAAATAAATAGGGACAAAAAGGAATACACCTTCTTTTTATCCACATATGGTATATTCACAAAGATCATGTACTAGGTCATAAAAACAAGTCAAAAATGCAGAAAAGCAGAAATAATAAATGCAACCTTTTCAGATCATAATTCAATAAAAATAATGATCATTAAAGGTACATGGAGAGCCAAATCAAAAAATTATTGGAAATTAAATAATATGATTCTCTAAAATTGGTTAGTTAGAGAAGAAATCATAGAAATAATTAATAATTTCATCGAGGAAAATGACAAAGATGAGACATCCTTTAAAACCCTATGGAATGCAGCCAAAGCAGTACTCAGGGGAAAATTTTTATCCTTGAGTTAATATATTAACAAATTAGGGAGGACAGAGGTCAATGAATTGGACATGCAAATAAAAAAAAAACTTGAAAGCAAACAAATTAAAAATCCCCAGAGGAAAACTAAATTAGAGATCCTAAAAAATGAAGGGAGAAATTAATAAAATCAAACGTGAAAGAACTTGGACTAATAAATAAGACTAGAAGTGGACATTTTGAAAAAAACAGGCAAAGTACTAGTCAATCTAATAAAAAAAAGGAAAGAAGGAAACCAAATTAGCAGTATCATAGATGAAAAGGGAGAGATCACCTCCAATAAAGAGGAAATTAAGGCCATCATTAAAAACTATTTTGCTCAATTATATGGCAATAAATATGCCAATCTAGATGGTATGGATGAATATTTACAAAATTATAAATTGCCTAGATTAACAAAAGAAGAAATAGAATTCTTAAATAATCCCCAATCATAAAAAAAAATTGAACAATCCATTAAAGAACTCTTTAAGAAAAAATCCCTAAGGCCTGATCGATTTACAAATGAATTTTATCAAACATTTAAAAAACAACTAATCCCAATACCATACAAACTGACATAATAAGCAAAGAGGGAGTTCTACCAAATTCCTTTTATGACACAAATATGGTACTTATTCCAAAGCCAGGCAGGTCAAAAACAGAGAAAGAAAACTATAGACCAATCACCTTAATGAACATAGATGAAAAAAATCTTAAGTAGGATACTAGTATAAAGACTCCAGCAAGTCATCACGGGGGTTATTCACTATTATTAAGTGGAGTTTATACCAGGAATGCAAGGATGGTTAAATAATAGGAAAACCATTCATATAATTGACCATATCAACAAGCAAACCAATAAAAATCATATGATTATCTCAATAGATGCAGAAAAAGCCTTTGATAAAATACAACATCCATTCCTATTCAAAAAACTAGAAAGTATAGGAATAGAAGTACCTTTCCTAAAAATAATAAACAGTATCTATCTAAAACCATCAGCCAACATCATCTGCAAAGGGGATAAACTAGATGCATTCCCAATAAGATAAGGAGTGAAACAAGGATTCCAATTATCACCTCTATTGTTAAACACTGTACTAGAAACACTAACAGTGGCAATTAGAGAAGAAAAAGAAATTGAAGGTATTAAAGTTGGCAATGAAGACACCAAGCTATCACTCATTGTAGATGATATGATGATCTACTTAAAGAATCCTAGAGGATCAACTAAAAAGCTAGTCGAAATAATCAATTTTAGTAAAGTTGCAGAATACAAAATAAACCCACATAAGTCATCAGCATTTCTATATATCTCCAACACATCTCAGCAGCAAGAATTAGAAAGAGAAATTCCATTCAAAATCATCTTAGACAATATAAAATACTTAGGAATTTATCTGCCAAGACAAACACAGGAACTATGTGAACACAACTACAAAACACTCTCCACACAATTAAAACTAGAACTAAACAAGTGAAAAAATATTCATTGCTCATGGTAGGATGAGCTAACATAATAAAAATGACACTCCTACCCAAATTTACTTATTTAGTGCCATACCCATTGGACTAAAAAAAACTGTTTAAATGAATTAGAAAAAAAAACCATAGCAAAGTTCATTTGGAAGAACAAAAGGTCAAGGATATCCCTGGAAATAATGGGAAAAAATTCAAAGGAAAGTGGCTTTGCAGTATCAGATCTCAAAATATACTATAAAGCAGTGGTCATATACTGGCTAAGAGATAGAAAGGGGGATCAATGGAATAGACTAGGGGTAAGTGATCTCAGCAAGACAGTCTATGATAATCCCAAATATCTCAGCTTTGGGGACAAAATCCACTATTTGATAAAAACTGCTGGGAAAATTGGAGGACAGTGTGAGAAAGATTAGGCTTAGATCAACACCTCACACCCTACACCAAGATAAACTCAGAATGGGTGAATGACTTGAACATAAAGAAAGAAATTATAAGTAAATTAGGTGAACACAGAATAGTATACATGTCAGACATTTGGGAAAGGAAAGATTTTAAAACCAAGCAAGACTTTTAAAAAATCACAAAATATAAAGTAAGTAATCCTGATTACATAAAATTAAAAAGCTTTTGTACAAAGAAAACCAATGTAACCAAAATTACAAGGGAAGTAAGAAATTAGGAAACAATCTTCATAACTAAAACCTCTGAAAAAGGTCTAATTACTCAAATTTATGAAGAGCTAAAACAATTGTACAAATTATCAAGCCATTTTCCAATTGATAAATGGGCAAGGGACATGAATAGGCAATTTTCAGTTAATGAAATCAAAACTATTAATAATCACATGAAAAAGTGTTCTAAATCTCTTATAATCAGAAACTTATATAAGTTACAAGATACAAAGTTATTTCCTTTGACATACAGGTTCTTATTTGACAATCAAACAAAACTAATCACAAACACAGGTATGTGTGGTCAGAGATGAGTGATCAATATTCAAGTTATTCAGGGGTTGTTTACTTTCACATGTACCTAATCATTTATCCCTACTTAGCTCTGTGTTACCTTGCATTCCATCCTGACCTCTTTGATGTTCATTTGTTTCTTGACCTTCCTGATTCTCATCCATGGGTTAATTAGATTCTAGCCTGCCAACTGTATAAGCTGCTTGACCTCCTGGGAGGGGACTGGGTCAGTTTCCTAAAAAATGCTGGAAGGGATTAATCTGCTTTATCTACTTCAACTTTATTATCTAACCTACTTCCCTTATTCAGACTACTTCACAACTCCAAGTGACCTAGTTGGTGTAAGGCTCTGGAGCAGATTACCTATCTCTGCTGACACTCACTGCAAGGCTAGCACCTGATGATAGAAATACACCATCTTTGAAAGAGATGAATTTCCTTGTCACCATCACTACAGCCTAAAGATAGCCTAAAGTAGAATACATTAGCTAGTAAACAATATGAAATAAGACATACAATATTTACCCAAAGTAGCCATGAAATACATTCTTTTTTTATTATAAATGTATTAGCTAAGGTGAAGGAGGTTGGGATAGGATAAAAAATTTAAGTCAATAATATGAAATTTAATAGTGTGACATGGTTATTAAACATAGAATCTAGCTAAGATATAGGAGAGGGAGCTCCTTGGGTTGGAGAATGGGGTTATGTGGTTCACTGAATCCTTCAGCTAATTGGGAGTTCCCCTGAGGACATGGACCTTTAGATCCCTCCCAGCAGACCTGCCTACACAGAGCTTTGCATATAACAGAGATACAGAAAGGGATGGAATGCCAGGGAAAGAGCACTGGTCACTAAGGAAAAAGTGAGTTTGCTACTTAGTCCCAGAGTCATTCTCTATCCAGAGGTTTCCTAATTATCACTTGCCCCCCCCCCAAAAAAAAGGTTATTTTTTGGAGCAAGGTGATGTGGGGTGAAGGTTCTCTACTTGCAATTCATTAGGTTTGGGGAAATTGCTAGCATTTAAATTTCCTCCACTGATGCGAACTGGTAGGCAAACATCCTAGTTTTAGAGAATTGAATGGGGCACAGGGGAATAAACTACTTAACCCAGGGTCACATAGCCACTATGTATCAGAGGAGAGATGTGAACCATGATGGAGGAAGAAGAAGGAAAAGATATTTGATCATCTAAATTAGATATAGTGACTGGCCAGATCTGGGACTTGATTAGTAAAGGCAAATTCTGGGTAAAGAAACACCTTCAACCAAAGAAAGGGAAGTGGAGGGGGTGACAAAAAACAAAATACTGGTGAGGAAGAACAGAAAGAAATGGAATTGAGCAGGATCTAAAGGGGATAATATGATGGAGGGCAATACACAGTTAATAATCATAATGCTGAATGTGAATGGGATGAACTCACCCATTAAATGGAAGCAGATAGCTTAGTGGATAAAAACCAGAATCCTACTATATGTTGTCTACAAGAAACACATTTGAGGCAAGGGTGACACACACACACACACACACACACACACACACACACACACACACACACACACACACATACACAGATTAAAGGTAAAAGGTTGAAGAAGAATTTATTATGCACCATCCAAATTTTAAAAAGAGTAGGAAGAATACCCCATGGATAGCTGTGGTTCATGGGGTCACAAAGAGTTAGACATGACTGAATGACTAAACAACACTATTACTATTAATAATGATGATGGTGATACTCAACATACTCTAATGGACCTGTGTTCTACTCAATTTTGGAGTTCCTTCAAGATATAGATTATAGTCCATCTTTCCCTGACTCTTGTTCATGTCCTCTCCCAAGAAATAATAAGTGTTTACTCATTCAAATATTAGCTTTATTATTATATTTAAAGTACCTATCTCCACAGGGCTATTGTAAGATTGTAATGACTCAGCTCACTCCTGTACGGTTGTGAGACATGGACACTGTACCGGAAGCACATGAAACAGCTGTAGCAATTCCACCAATGCTCTCTCCGGTCAATCACGAGGATCCGATCGCAGGACCGAATCACAAATAAGGAAGTCCTCAACAGAGCCAACTCCACCAGCATTGAAGTCATGCTCCTCAAAACCCAGCTACAATGGTCTGGACATGTCATCCGCATGGACCCACAGCGAATACCAAGACAGGTATTCTATGGTGAACTGTCAGCTGGACTCAGGAAATAAGGCCGACCAAAGAAAAGATTCAAGGATCAGCTAAAGTCAAAATTGAAGTGGGCTGACATTACACCAAAGCAACTAGAACTCGCTGCCTCTGTCAGGAGCAGCTGGCGTATCCACATTAACCATGCTGCCACTACCTTTGAAGATGAAAGACGCTGACGTCTTGCCACTGTGCGTGAACGCCGACACCAGGCCACAGCCACACCTCCCATAACAACTAGCATCCCATGCCCCATGTGCCACAAACTTTGCACCTCAGCCTTTGGACTCCAAAGCCACATGAGGGTACACTATAGATGAAACTGCACAAAGACAATAGTCATTCTCGGTCACCGAGAGACTACCACTACTACTAATGAGAGCTATAAAACATTTATTACTATAATTTGATTCACCAAATTTCTAAAACTATTTAAAAGTTAATAAATTAATAGAACAGAAAGTGAAGATGAGGTTACTTAGTCCAAATGGTACCATTTTAACAAATAGAGAAACTGGTAGTGATTTTCCCAAGGTCTCCTGCATAAGTCTAGTATACTTTTTCCTGAACCTCCATTGAAATTAAAGCCCCCAAATCACTTTAATCAACAACTATTTTTGCATAGTTAACAAAACAAAAGTAAAGTCTTAATGTTATAATTTTCATTTGAAAAGTCACAGCAAAATGGCCCCAGAGAACAAAATTTTAAATGGGCCGTTTTTTTCTTCCTTTGTAGAAATGACAGAGCATAGGCATAGAACATTACATAACTGTTAGACTGTGTTGATACATCAATTAGCTTCTAAACTTCTTTCTGTTTCTAATTTTTCATTACTACTGTCAACCTTGAAAAACACAGAACCACTAAAATGGTTACAAAGAACAAGTTTTTAATCAGGCCCGGTGACAGAGTTCTTATGGCCACCACACAGAGTCATGGGCACACAAACCAATACTACAACACCAAGCTAGGCTCTGAGACCCTGAGAACAATATCTCCAGGAAAATGAACCATGGATGGGAATTTCCATAGAACTGAAGAACTTGGAATTTTATATATACTTTAGGGCAGTGATGGTGAATCTTTTAGAGACCGAGTGCCCAAACTACTACATGAGAGCCTTCCCTCCCCCCCCCCATATCCCCACCTTATCCTAGACAGGGGAGGGAGGAAGCACTCCCATTGGACTGCTGGGAAGAGGTGTGGGTCATGTGAGAAATGTCTTCAGGTGAGCATGGAGCGGGGGAAGGGAGCATTCTCCTCCAGCACACATGCTATAGGTTCACCAACACTGCTTTAGGGAGTATAGGAAAGGAAGGATAACTGGCTTACATGGAGACAAGGGAAAAAAGATTCCAACCAGGGGCTAGATTAACTGGGAAAGGCCAATAAATAATGGGAGAAACATTTTTTGAGTATTTATTTTAAATCTTTATTTATTTAAAAGTATTTTTCCATGTTTACATGATTCATTTTTCCCTCCCCCTCTCCCAGAGCCAACAAGCAATTCCACTGAGTTGTAAAAATGTTAACACTTGATACCTATTTCCATATTATTCATTTTTGCTATAGAGCAAACTCAAAGCCAAAACCCCAATTCATATACCCATGTAAACAAATTATAAGTTATATGTTTTTCTTTTGCATTTCTACTCCCACAGTTCTTTTTCTCACTGGGCATAACATTCTTTCTCACAAGTCCTTTAGGAGTGTCCTGGATTACTGCATTGCTACTAGTAGGAAAGTTCATTACATTGGATAGTATTACAATGTTTTACTTTCTGTGTACAATGTTCCCTTGGTTCACTGAAATTTTTCTAAATTCATATAGAAATCCTCCAGATCACCATTCCTTACAGCACAATAGTATTCCATCACCAAATCACCAACATATACCACAATTTGTTCAGCCATTCCCCAATTGAGAGACACCCCTTCATTTTCCAAATTTTTTCCACCACAAAGAATGAGGATTTGAATATTTTTGTACAAATATTTTTCATTATTATCTCTTCAGGGTACAAACCCTGTAGTGGTATTGCTGGATAAAAAGGCATGCAATCTTTTGAAACTCTTGGGCATAATTCCAAATTACCTTCCAGAATGGTTGAATCAATTCACAACTCTACCAGCAATGCCTTAGTATCCCAATTTTGTCTCATCTCTTCCAATATTTATTATTTTCCTTTACTGCCATATTGGCCAATCTTCTAGGTGTAGGGTGGTAACTCAGAGTTGTTTTGATTTGCATTTTTCTAGTTAGGAGGGATTTAGAACATTTTTTCATGTGCTTATTGATAGTTTTGATTTCTTCATCTGAAAACTGGCTATTTATGTCACCTGACCATTTGTCAATTGGGGAATAGCTTGGTTTCTTGTATAATTGACTTAATTTCTTATAAATTTGAGAAATTTGACCTTTGTCAGAGATTTTTTATATAAATTTATTTTCCCAATTTGTTGTTTCCCTTTTAATTTTGGTTGCATTGGTTTTGTTTGTACAAAAATTTTTAAATTTAATATAATCAAAATTATTCATTTTGCATTTTGTAATGCTCTCTTTCTCTTTCTTGGTCTTAAATTCCTTCCTTACCCATAGATATGACAGGTATACTATTCTATGTTCACCTAATTTGTTTATAATTTTCCTCTTTATTTCTAAGTCATTTACCCATTTTGAATTTATATTGGTATTGAGTATGAGATGTTGATCTAAACCTAATTTCTTCCATACTGTTTTCTAATTCTCCCAAAAGATTTTGTCAAATTTTGTCAAAGGTTTTTGTCACAAAAGCTGGGATCTTTGGGTTTATCAAACACTATCTTTCTGCTGTCATTTACCCCAAGTCTATCAATGGGAGAAACTTCTAACAGAAAAGGATACTTAAGGATTGAGTATCTCTATCACTCCTATTCAGGGTGCTTGATGGTTTATTGTCCAGTCTTGGAACAAGGGTCAGTCTGGGAGTTTCTTGAAGGTAAGTTCCCATGGGACAAAGGTTTCATAAAGCAAGGTTGTCATAATATCAGGATATCTTATTGGAAAGAGTTGAAGGAAAGTATCCATTAGGAAATGAAGGTGATGTTAAAACAAAGATCTCAATAAAAATGTTTAAGGGGAAAAGTCATGCAAGATGAAGTGAGAATGTATTTTCAGAATATTGCTTGACCACACATCCATTCATTGGAAAAAGATAACTTGTCCAACTTCTTTCAGAACCCACATAATGTCCCCGAATGAAGGAGTCAATATCCAAATAAAAAAAAACTCCCACATGCACACAACAGTTTTGAAAAATAACACTCCCCATGACAGCTCTGCTCATGAGGACCCAAGAATTACTAGGAAAACAAACAGAATGTCCCCTTGGCAAAGTTGCAACTTCATGTCTTAGAAACTTCTTTTCATATTACAGACCTGTTCAAAATAAAATCCAAAGGGACAGGCATACTCTCAAATTAGACTCCAATAAAGCACTGTGAATATGAAAATTAGACTTCATAGAACCAAGGCCTTCATTAAGAATTCAGAAGAGACTTCAGGCTATCATAGTGCTGCTATCTCATTACCATGAGCCCTACTGCTCACCTTTAAGACCTGGACATAGGGCTAGGAAAGCATAAAATCATGGGATCTTGGATTGAAAGCTGGAAGGGACCTTGGAGGCCAGGTGCCCTAACCCATTTTCATTTTGGCAAGAGAAAGAAATTGAGGTAAAGAGAGTGCAAATGACTTTCTCAAGGTCACATATAGGGTTGTATCTCTAGAGCTAAAAGACACTTTAGTAGCCATTTAGTGTAATCTCTATCCTTCCTCCCTAATTTAACAACAGAGGAAAGTCATGTCCAGGAAGCAGAAGTTACTTTCCCAGGGTCATACATAGGGTTTTATATATAAATCTGGAAGGAACTGGCATGGGCATTATATCCCCTAAAACTCAGGCAAACAGTAAGTAGGAAAATTCCTTTGCTCCCTTACACTGAAGTGACTCCCAACCTAAAACATCTGATCTTGAGGATTACCCTCCTTTGATTGCCCCATTGATTTGAGATGGACAAAGAGACACACCACATCCATCGTCCTCCAAATCACAAGAATCACCCATGCCCTAGGGCAAACCTTGCCCTGAACCCCTTGCAAATCTTCCCCCCAACCCCTGCTCCAGAGTCATGTCTTCACTGTTGTAAAGAATATAAACCCCCCAGAATTGAGGCATTCTGGGAGCAAACCTCCATGTTGTTCCATTCATGATGTCTTACTGGCCAAAAATTCAACATTACTAATAAATTTCTCTTTTACTTTTAAGCTAAGTTTTGGAGTCCTATATTCTAGCAAAGGTACCCTTCCTGAACCCCAGGGATTCTCCTCTAGCACCCCACAACAGAACCTCAGACACCGGCTAGCCCACCCCCTTCTTTCTTTCACAGATGAGAAAACAGGCTCAAAAATGTACAGAGACTTGTTCAAAGTCACATAGGCATTAGAAGTGGCATAGGTGGGATCACACATCCTCTGACTCCAGATTCATTGCTCTTTCCAACATAACACATAGCCTTTCAGCCTGGCACAGATTCCATGACACCTTTGGTGTGCCCAGACCTGGAACAAAGTTGTCTTGCTTATATCTCTTCAGCATTTTACCATGGAGACACCTCATTAGAGGAGAACATTTAAGACTAAAAAAAATTATTCTGTCTTATGCTTTCCAAGTGTCCTGGTTTCCAAGTAAGGCAGAGGATCTTAGGTCTTCCATATCTAAGTTCCCTTTAACTCCAAGGCTATCAAAATTGCAAAATTGATTGTGAAATTGATGAACCCCAAGTTTTAGGACTAGCTTTTAAGTTGGAGACCCCAAAGTCTGTTCCGGTGAAAATCTACCCTAAAGGGAATCGCAGGCTACCAGTTTCAGATTGAATAATGGACCCTAAGGTAAAGACCATCCACTTGAGATGGAGCCTAAGCCCAAGCTGAGTGACTCTTCATATTTCCAGAAGCCTCTCCCAGTATATCACACCCTCCTTCTGAGGATCAAACTCGGGACCTTCAGTTTTCGAGACTGACGTTCTGCCTACTGTGAGAAAGAGTCACCTGGCTTGGGCTTAGCCTCCACCTTACCTTAGGGTCCTTGGGGTTCATCAGATCTTACTAGGCTACAGGTTTGGGGTTTCTAGATTCCTTGTTGACAAGACTATAAGCTCGGGGGAGGGCCAGGTACTGATTTACTCATATATTCATACCCCCAGATCCTAGCATAGTACATATCACATAGCATATTACAAGTGCTCAAAAATATTTGACTGATTAGTGTTCTACTGACAATGAAAAAGTGTTTGCTTTAATTTATTTTTTAATTAGGACACAATCTATATATGATGAATAAAAATAACAGCCTCTAGAATCTGGAAATACAACAGAGAAAAATCAATCTTTCAGACTTTTTATCTGCGTAACACCAAAAAATCAAAATGAAATGTTTTTCTTTACTGAAATACATAGGTTTGGTGATGTGTAGATACAATTTTGATAAGTAAATGAGTGATGCTTTCTGTGACTATTCTATAATATAATTTTAATTACAAAGCCTGTGGTCCTCTTTTCCGCACTGATTTTCCTTGTCTCCAGTCCCAACCCCACACAATGTTGAGGCTCTTCAAATTTCTCCAGTCTACAAATATTAATTGCAGAGAAATGTGGAATACTACCAAATTTTCTCAGTGAAATCAGCACAAATAAGGAAGACACCAGTATAATCACTCATATTGGACAAATTTAAATAGATGAAAAATACATCTTGCCAAGTTGGCTTTAAAATAAAAACATTACCTTCCATCTTAAAATCAACACTGTGTGTTGGTACCAAGGCAGAAGAGTGGTAAAGGCTAGGCAATGGGGATTGTGACTTTCCCAGAGTCATACAGCTAGGAAGTGTCTAAGAACATATTGGTGAACCTATGGCATATGATTTGGAGAGGACTGCTCCCTTCCTCATCTCCATGCACTGGAGACATTTCTAACATGACCCACTCCTCTTCCCGGCAGCCCAATGGGAGTACTTCCTTCCTTTCCTGTCTGGGGTAAGGTGAGCAGAGGAGTTGGGGCTCATATGTGGTGTGAGGGCTGCAGCTTGGGCACTAAGTCTCTAAAAGGTTCACCTTCACTGATATATGGTCAGATTTGAATCCAAGACCTCTCATCTCTACACCCACTGAACCAACTACCTGTTCCTGCTAAGTATGCTTTTGGGTGAGCCTCCCATTAAGGTACTCTATCACTATGTATATCTTGAATAAATATTGCAGATGAATAATGATCTGAAATCAAAATTGAGGAAAAGGTAGTGAGTGACTGGACCAGATTTCAGTGGGGAAAGTATACAGTATTTCTGATGAGCCCAAAATGTTGGTTGCCACCAAAGACCATTTTATTAACATCAATATTTAGTGATACAATAACAAGTGACACAATCTGGTTACAAACAATAGAACATTACCATCATAGAAAGACATTTAAACACACAATTACAAGAAATCCAGAAGAGCACATGACAGATGGAAGTAAACTGTAGCATGTCCCCCTATCAATGAAGATTTACATGTTAGAAATGTAATTAAGACCTGTAGTGAGAGTCAATAATGAATGGGCTCAGAGAACTTTACTGATGTCCCTAAGATATGAAAAGAAACTATCCTCATTTGGAGATTTACAGAATTCATAGATGAAAATTATCTAGGATGAGAAAGTTACAAAGGGGCACAATCTTCCCTGGAGGACTTATACAGTGATTTATGTGACTGGGTAGGGGTTTTTTGTTTGTTTTTCGCTCTCTGAGGCAGTATTCAGAGTACCAAGCTTCTTCCTACTTTTCATATCAATTATACTTCAATCAGTGCCTCCTATAAGCAGGGAAGGTTCTTACAGTCTTCTTTTTCTATCACACTCCTTCACAGCTAAGGCAAAGGGGACTTTGCCAGATCTCCTCCTGTTCCCCCTCTGCTTTAGAATTCATTTCAGACATTGATCACTATGTGAAATTCCCATCTGTCTTTCCTTGAGCTCTTTAGCACACTGGCTAATGCCACAGTGCCCAAAAAGTCTTTTGACTGACCTCCCTTCTACCTGAAGTCCTCTCTCATTAGCCATCCTGGAACCCAAACAGTTAAACCCTTCCTTTGGAGTTGTCCCCATCAATCATTTCACACCTCTAACTTGATTTTTATGGCTGCCTTTAATGCTTATGTCTTCAGTTTTCTGTAAACTCATAAATAACTACACTGAGTCTAATAAACTGCTACACTACAAAGCAGAAGAATCTGTCTAGGAAATTATAAGATAGATTTGAAATTGCCATAGGAAGGCTGATTTCCCCGATAAAAAAGTAATGAAGTGAAACAGGTCATTCCTAATAAGCATGGTCAACATCTGTCAGAATCACTGCAAGACAGCATGAAAGGGTAGAGCTAATTTTCACATGATAGAATCAAAACTGACAAGAGAGTGGAGGGGCTACATCCTCCATTTGGTTTTATATAGTTTGCATATGAAATGTCTACAACAAAACCATCAGACTGGCAGGCCCAGCACAATTCAAAGTCTCAAGTGAAAGGGACTATCTGCCATCAGCTAGAGTCCATCTCCCAAATGGGAATGGGATGGTAATTAATAGAGGAACTCTCTGAGGCTATACTAGTTCCAAAAATATACCTATCCAATGATGCTTCAGTAACTACCAATTCATGAAAATCTGGCTGTAGCATTAGATTTATTTTATAAGGATCAGTGACTTAAGTTCAGACTCTAGCCTTTTCCTCCCCTAATTCCTCCCACCCCACCAGAAAAAAGTACCCTAGGATCAGATGGATTAGCAAGTGAATTCTATTAAGCATGCAAATAAACAATTCCAAGATCATGTAAACTGTTTATAAAAATAGAAAAAGGGATCTTACCCAATTCTTTCTTTTCTTAAATAATATTTTATTTGATCATTTCCAAGCATTATTTATTAAAGACAAATATCATTTTCTTTTCCTCCTCCCCCACTCCCATAGCCGACGCGTGATCCCACTGGGTATCACATGTATTCTTGATTCAAACCCATTGCCATGTTGTTAGTATTTGCATTAGAGAGTTGGTTTAGAGTCTCTCCTCTGTCATGTCTCCTCAATGGCTGTAGTCAGGCAGTTGCTTTTCCTTGGTGTTTCTACTCCCACAGTTTGTCCTCTGCTTATGGATAGTGTTTTTTCTCCAAGATCCCTGCAGATTGTTCAGGGACATTACACCGCCACTAAAGGAGAAGTCCATTACATTTGATTATACCACAGTGTATTAATCTCTGTGTACAATGTTCTCCTGGTTCTGCTCCTCTCGCTCTGCATCACTTCCTGGAGGTTGTTCCAGTCTCCATGGAATTCCTCAACTTTATTATTCCTTTTTGCACAATAGTATTCCATCACCAACATATACCACAATTTGTTCAGCCATTCCCCAATTGATGGGCATCCCCTCGTTTTCCAATTTTTGGCCACCACAAAGAGCACAGCTATGAATATTCTTGTACAAATCTTTTTCCCCATTATCTCTTTGGGGTACAAACACAGTAGTGCTATGGCTAGATGAAAGGGTAGACATTCTTTTATCGCCCTTTGGGCATAGTTCCAAATTACCCTCCAGAATGGGTGGATCAGTTCACAACTCCACCAGCAATGAATTAATGTCCCTACTTTGCCACATCCCCTCCAGCATTCATTACTTTCCTTTGCTATCATGTTAGCCAATCTGCTAGGTGTGAGGTGATACCTCAGAGTTGTTTTGATTTGCATCTCTCTGATTATAAGAGATTTATTTAGAACACTTCTTCATGTGCTTATTAATAGTTTTGATTTCTTTATCTGAAAACTGCCTATCCATGTCCCTTACCCATTTATCAATTGGAGAATCACTTGATTTTTTTGTACAATTGATTTAGCTCTTTATAAATTTGAGGAATTAAACCTTTGTCAGAGGTTTCTATGAAGATTTTTTCCCAATTTGTTGTTTCCCTTCTGATTTTAGTTACATTGGTTTTGTTTGTACAAACGCTTTTTAATTTGATGTAGTCAAAATTATTTATTTTACATTTTGTGATTCTTTCTATATCTTGCTTGGTTTTAAACTCTTTCCCTCCCAAAGGTCTGACATGTATACTATTCTATGTTTACCCAATTTACTTACGTTTTCCTTCTTTATGTTTAAGTCATTCACCCATTTTGAATTTATCTTGGTGTAGGGTATGAGGTGTTGATCAATTCCTAATCTCTCACACACTGTCTTCCAATTTTCCCAGCAGTTTTTATCAAATAATGGATTTTTGTCCCAAAAGCTGGGATCTTTAGGTTTATAGTATACGGCCTTGCTGAGGTCGCTTGCCTCAAGTCTATTGCACTGATCCTCCTTTCTGTCTCTTAGCCCGTACCAAATTGTTTCAATGACTGCTGCTTTGTAATATAGTTTGAGGTCTGGGACTGCAAGGTCCCCTTCCTTTTTTTATTTTTTCATTATTTCCCTGGACATCCTTGATCCTTTGTTATTCCAAATGAACTTTGTTATGGTTTTTTCTAAATCAGTAAAGAAATTTTTGGGGAGTTCAATAAGTATGGCACTAAATAGACAAATAAGTTTGGGGAGGATGTTCATTTTTATTATATTCGCTCGTCCTACTCATGAGCAATTAATGTTTTTCCAATTGCTTAAGTCTAGTTTTAGTTGTATGGAGAGTATTTTGTAGTTATGTTCACATAGTTCATGTGTTTTTCTCGGGAGATAGATTCCTAGTTATTTTATTTTGTCTAAGATGATTTTGAATGGGATTTCTCTTTCTAGTTTTTGCTGCTGAGCTGTGTTGGAGATATATAGAAATGCTGATGATTTATGAGGGTTTATTTTGTATCCTGAAACTTTGCTAAAGTTGTTGATTATTTCAATTAGCTTTTTGGTTGAATCTCTAGGATTCTTTAAGTAGACCATCATGTCATCTGCAAAGAGTGATAACTTGGTCTCCTCCTTGCCTATTTTGATGCCTTCAATTTCTTTTTCTTCTCTAATTGCTACTGTTAGTGTTTCTAGTACAATGTCAAATAGTAGAGGTGATAATGGGCATCCTTGTTTCACTCCTGATCTTATTGGGAATGCATCTAGTTTATCCCCATTGCAGATGATATTAGCTGATGGTTTTAGATATATACTGTTTATTATTTTTAGGAACGAACCTTCTATTCCTATGTTTTCTAGTGTTTTTAATAGGAATGGATGTTGTATCTTATAAAAGGCTTTTTCTGCGTCTATTGAGATATTCATGTGGTTCTTGTTGGTTTGCTTGTTGATGTGGTCAATTATGTGGATGGTTTTCCTAATATTGAACCAGCCCTGCATCCCTAGTATAACTCCTACTTGATCATAGTGGATGACCCTTCTGATCACTTGCTGGAGTCTTTTTGCTAGTATCCTATTTAAGATTTTTGCATCTATATTCATTAGGGAGATTGGTCTATAATTTTCTTTCTCTGTTTTTGACCTGCCTGGTTTTGGAATCATTACCATGTTTGTGTCATAAAAGGAGTTTGGTAGAACTCCCTCTTTGCTTATTATGTCAAATAGTTTGTATAGTATTGGGATTAACTGTTCTCTGAATGTTTGATAGAATTCACTTGTGAATCCATCGGGCCCTGGGGATTTTTTCTTAGGGAGTTCATTGATGGCCTGTTGGATTTTATTTTCTGATATGGGATTATTTAAGAATTCTATTTTTTCTTCTGTTAGTCTAGGCAGTTTGTATTTTTGTAAATATTCATCCATATCACCTAGGTTGGTATATTTATTGCCATATAGTTGGGCAAAGTGATTTTTAATGATTGCCATCTTTGATGCTGTTAATTTGCTTTTCTTCTTTCCTTTTTTTAATTAGATTGACCAGTACTTTGTCTATTTTGTTTGTTTTTTTTTCAAAGTACCAGCTTCTTGTCTCATTTATTAAATCAATAGTTCTATCACTTTCGATTTTATTAATTTCTCCCTTAATTTTTAGTATTTCTAGTTTGGTTTTCTGCTAGGGGTTTCAATTCTTTCTTTGTTATAAATATGTTCTTGACCTAAACTAAGGAGAGGCAAAGTAGAGAAAGAAAACTGTAGATAAATATTATTAATGGATATAGACAAAAATATTAAACAAAATGTTAGCCAAGAGATTATTGCACTGACCTGGTTGGATTTATAACAGGAATGAAAAGTTGATGGAAAACTATGAATTTATTAGACCAAATTAATAAATAAGATAATAAAAGTCCCACAATTATATGAATTAATAAAGAAAACAATTTCAACCCAAAGTATCTATATCTATTTTTAAAAAACCAGTAAAACTCATAGGAATAGATGGACCATTACTTAATATGACAAATAGTGTCTACCTAAAAAAATGAGGCAACATTTCTTTAATGGAGTCATGATAGAGGCCTTTCCAATATGATGAGAAATAAAGCAAAAATGGCAATCATCAAAACAACTATTTTATATAATTCCAGAAATTTTATCACTACCAGTAAAGCAAGAACAAGTAATTGAGGGAATAAGCAGTGGTGATGAGTAATAAAATTATTACTCTTTACAAATGATGGTATACATAGAAACCATAGATATTCAGCTAAATAATTAATTGAAGGAATAATTTCAGAAAAGTAGTAAGATAACACAGGACTTATAATAAGGCAAATAGAAAATATTATTTTCAGATATAGGACCTAAGTAATTGGAAATATAGTCATTGTTCAAGGTTGAGTCATGTTAAAAAGATAAAAATTAAAATGCAACCTAAATGAATTTACTTATTAAATGCCATAATGGAACTAGGACAAATAATGATGAAATTCATATGGAGAAAAGATAAAAAGTCTTTTTTAAATTTTTGGACATTTTTTTATTTGATCAATTTCAAACATTATTCCTTGTTTACAAAAATCATTTTCTATTCCTCTCTCCTCTCCCCCAACCCCTCCTATAGCTGATGGAAATTCCACTGGGTATTGCATGTGTCCTTGAATAGAACCCATTTCTATGTTGTTGGTATTTGCACTACGATGTGAAATTATGTGAACTTTTTTTAGATCTGTTCTTTCTAAGTCAGGTAAGTTCCAGGTCACTGTTCTCCTCCCTCTGTCTCTTTATTTTTCTCCAATAAAAACTTTTTTTAAAAAAAAAGTTGTTTCTGAAGAAGGGATCTTTAAAATTATCAAGTATTGGCTTTCATATCCCTACTTTAAAGAATTTTGTGATTTAGAGTCTATATCCCCAATCATATCCCCTTCAACCCATGTCATCAAGCAGTTGTTTTTCTTTGGTGTTTTTAATCCAACAGTTTTTCCTCTGAATGTGGATAGTGTTTTTTCTCCTATATACCTCTGGGTTGTTATGGACCAATGCATTACCACTAATGGAGGAGTCCATTATACCCGACTGTACCACAGTGTATCTGTCTGTGTTTACAATGTTCTCCTGGTTCTACTCCTTTCGCTCTGCATGACTTCTAGGAGGATGTTCCAATTCCCATGGAATTCCTCCACTTTATTATTCCTTTGATCACAATAGTATTCCATCACCAACATATACCACAATTTGTTCAGCCATTCCCCAACTGAAAGGTATCCCCTCATTTTCCAATTTTTTGCCACCACAAAGAGCGCAACTATGAATATTCTTGTACAAGCCTTTTCCCTTATTATCTCTTTGGAGTACAAACCCAGCAGTGCTATGGTTGGATCAAAGGTACTCCCATTAGTATAATTTTACTATCTATTTCCTCCTTCAATTATACTAGTTTCTCCTTTAGAAATGTGGGTGCTATACATTTGGTACATACATTTTGATTATTGATATTTCCTCATTGTCTATACTCCCTTTTATCATGACATATTTACCTTCCCTATCCCTTTTAATCAGGTCTATTTTTACTTTGATTTTGTCAGATATCATGATTGCAACTCCTGCCTTCTTTCTATCAGTTGAGGCCCAATAGGTCTTGCTCCACCCTTTGATTATGACCTTGTGAGTATCTACCCACCTCAGGTGTGTTTCTTGTAGACAACATATGGTAGGATTTTGGATTCTAATCCACTCTCCTATTCATCTACATTTTATGGGTGAGTTCATGACATCCATGTTCAAAGTTATGATTGTCACTTGTGAATTCCCTAGCATTTTGATATCCTCTCCTAGTTCTGTCCTTTCTTCTTTTGCTATATCCTTTTAAACCAGTGGTTTACTTTTAATCAATCCCCCTAATGCCCTTCCTTTATATGCTTCCCTTTCTGGTCCCTCCATTTTTGTTCCCTTCTTGTTTTTTTTAGGGTCTGTTAAGTTCCCTCCCTCCTCTCCTTCCCTGCCTTTTTGTACTCCATCTCCTCTACCCAACTTAGTTTCCCCTTCTCCCTTACTCTGTAGGATAAGATAGAATTCAGGATCCCAATGGATCTAAATGCTCTTCCCTCTCAGAGTTGATTTCACTGAGAGTAAGGTTTAAGTATTAACTATTAGCACTCTCTTCCTCTCCTTCTTATAAGAGTATTCTTCCCTTCCCTTTCCCATGTGTATCTTTGTCTGAAAAAGATTATTCTATTTATTTTATTTCTTCAATTATGTCTTGGTACCATCATAAATTACTCTCACCCTTTGTCTTTTTTTCCCATATCATCTTATAGCCCTTAATGCCCCAATCTTTTCCTATGAGTGATTCTTCTAATTACTATAATAATGAATATAATTTTTGAGAGTTACAAATAACATTTTCCCCATATATTAATATATATAATTTGTTCTAATTGTAGCCCTTAAGGAAGAGAGTTTGAATAAAAAAATATTTTCCCCTTTCCTCTTCATATTTATCTTTTCATGTTTCTCTTGGTCTTTGTGTTTGGATATCAAAGTTTCCACTTATTTCTGGTTTCTTTACAAATACTTGGAAAACTTTTATTTTGTTGAATGCCCATATTTTCCCCTGGAAGTATATAGTCAGTTTTGATGGATAGGTGATTCTTGGTTGAAGACCCAGTTCTCTTGCCTTTCTGAATATTGTGTTCCAGGCCTTGTGGCCCTTTAGTGTGGAAGCTGCTAGGTCTTGTGTGATCCTGATTGGTACTCCTTGGTATCTGAATTGTCTCTTTTTGGATTCTTGTAGAATTTTCTCCTTAGCTTGCAAGCTTTGGAATTTGGCAATTACATTCCTGGGAGTTGTCTTTTGGGGATTTAGTGAAGAGGGTGTTCTATGAACTCTTTCAATGTCTCTTTTGCCACCTTATTCATGAACATCAGGGCAGCTTTCTTGGATGACTTCTTGTAGTATGATGTCATGATTTCTGTTTATTTCTGACTTTTCAGGTAGACCAATGATTCTAAAATTGTCTCTCCTTCCTCTGTTTTCCTGATGTCACCTTGTCAGTGAGAAACTTTATGTTTTCTTCCATTTTGTCAGTCTTTTGACTTTGCTTTATTAATTCTTGCTGTTTTGCAAGATCATTTTCTTCCAGTTGCCTAATTCTGGTCTTTAAAGACTGGTTTTCCTTTTCAGTTTGGTCTATCTTGCTTTTTGTGGCTTCCAGCTGTTTCTCCAATTGGGAGTTCTTATCCCTTAGATTGTTTTCTCTTTGAATTTTTTCCCACTTTTCTTGCCAGAAGGCTTCCATCTTTTTGATAAGCTCCAATTTGAATTCTTCCAGAGCATGTGGACAATTTCCATTTATTTTGGAAAGTTTGGATTTTGTTTTAATTTCTTCCTCTTTTTCCTCTTTAGCCTGGGTTTTCCCTCCATAAAAATTTTCCGGGGTCAATCCTTCTTTCTGTTTTTCTTGGAGGGTGTTTGTTGGTCCTGGGCACAATTAGCCATCCCTGTGATAGTTTTTCCTTCCCTTTTTAGTCATAAATCTTAGTGATATGGGCAGATTCTCTGTTTATGGAGTTAAGGAGCAAGGTTTTTGCCTGAGGCAAGCTCTCGAATATCCACAGCCTTTGCTGTTCACGAGAGCACCCACAGTCTGCGCTCCCTAGTGCACAGGGGTTTCTGGTGTAACTTCTCTCAGCTGTAGATCCCCGGCAGTCCTAGTCATCTGCCAAGGACCTTGAGGTGCACCTTGCTCACTCTAGAGGTGTCCCTCACTCAATTGCTGATTCTGGTGTGTGCTGGCTCTGATTCTGGCTCCGTAGGTGTGGTGGGGGAGGGTAGATCAGTTCATGTTTGGGTGGGAGCTTTTTCACACTCTTATAGTGTGGAAATGCTCAAACCCCATGTACCTTCAATGCTGTGCCCTACTGTTGAGTCCCTCCATTCTTCTGAAAATGGTTTTTATGTTCTTTTGAGGTAGTCTATTTTGTTGGGTGCTGGGGAGAGGAAGGGTCCCACATCTCGACTGCCACCATGCTTATCTGGAAGTCTGATTAAAAAATCTTAATAAAAATAATGGAAGGAAAAAAGTGAAAAAGAAGTCAGCCTAGTAATATCAGTTTTACAAACATAACTGACCCCAGAACAATAGTCCTGGTCTCAGGAGAACTCCTGAATCTGACCTGGATCTGATATCCAGAACCGGGTAGTGAATGACAGAAGTGCTAGTTGGTGCTTGTTTTCACATCTTGCATGAGGTTGTGATGCCCACGTAAAGATCTAGGACTTCCTCTTGCCCTAATACACAGTATTTCCCTATGCTCACATACATCCCCTTGGCCACACTCCATCCTCAATGTCCACAAACCTCTCTGTCTCTACATAAAGATACAGGCTGAGAAAAATGACCCACTAACATTTTCTTGGCTTTCTGCATCAAGTTTTGGACTGGTGCGTTTTCTAGAGCTATTTGGAAAGGTTCTGGCAAGAGAAGTTCTCTGTATTTCTTCCAACTATTCTGCCATAGCTCTGCCATGCCTCATATGCCTCATTTAACATAAGGCCAAAACATTTAAGTAACTTGCCCAAGGTCACACAACTAGTATATGTCAGAGGCAAGACCAGAATCAAGACCTTCAACTATAGTGCCAAAGTTCTTTGTATTTTATCATGCTGTCTCCTTGAGCAAGCAAAGCCTGAGCCAGAGATGAAAGACTAAGAGAGTCTGAAGCTGTGATCCTGTGATTCAGCATCCTAGCTGAAGGGCACCAGCTAAGTTATTTCCCAACTTCCCATCCCAGAGAAAGAGGGATTGGCATTAGGCATCAAGCTCATGACAAGAACTAGTAGAATTTGAATAATGGCCTATCTATGTCAGCCAGTGGAATCTTTCGGTGGGCAGGTACTTTGACTAACTGTATGTACTTAAAAGTAATAACTACCATTTCTTTAAAATGAGTCTATAATTCTGACTTCTCATAGCTTCCACCTGGCCTTCCCCCAAGCTTTATTGTATAGCTCTGCTTCTTCAATAGAGAATTAACGAATCACGCAAACAATACTTTGGAGGCTTGCTTGATAGAATATTGCCAATTAATATAGTTTAATATGAAAAGGTGCTTCTCTTGATATACAAGAATGGTGTTGCTGCTCCAGCCCCAGCACTTTAACAGGGCCCACATCTTGTGGGATCCTGGAGAATGAGTGTGAAACATTTATCATATTGAGGAGGAGACTGACACCAAAGCCTAGGGAAAGAGTTTACCTAGGGTTGAGTGAGTAAAAGGGGCCTGAATATGAGCTTGATCCAAAGCCATCTAGCTGCAAGTCCAGTGCTCTCTTTCCATGGCATCTGATCAAGTCCATGGTTTTTTCCACTTTTAATTTTAATCTTTAAATATTTTCCATGTTTCCATGATTCATTTTCTTTCCCTCCCCTTTTCCCTCCCTCCTCCCAGAGCCAACAAGTAATTCCACTGGGTTGTACAACTGTTATCACTTGATACCTATTTCCATTTTATACATTTTTGCTATAGAGTAATTTTTTATAAAACCTATCCCCCAAAGCATATATACATGTTATTTTCCCACTTCTAATATGCTCCATCTTAATAATTCTATATAACACAAAAGTTGGAGCTAGAAGTCATGGTTTCAAATTCAGCCACTTGACTATTTGTCTGTAGTGATAGGGATGAGTTTGCTTGGACCCATTCACATTCTTATATCTGATCACCCTTCAAACATATGATTCATGGGCATGATTTCTTTTTATCCTCACTACACTCATGCGGTAAGGTACGGAAGTATTTTCATGGTCTATTTTCAAGAGGAGGCAACTGAGGCCCAAGGAAAGAAAAAAGAACAATGAGTCCAGAATTCCACATGGAATCAGTGAAAGAAAAATTTAGAACCTAGGTCTGGCAATCAAGGCCATATGAGGAACAGTAAAAGGAGCTTGAGATATCACCTAGAGAAGCAAAAACTCAAGAGACAGTCCTATATAGGAGCATGGAGGTGAAGCTAAAAATGGCCATAGTCAGTAATCATCTACAATTCAATTTTACAAATGAGAAAACTAAAGCCCAGAAATTCAGACAAGTTTTTCAAGGTGACATACTAATTAGGAGAAATAAAAAGTGAAATTGAACTAAGGCCTTTGATGCCAAACCCAGGACTTTTTCACTGTAACAAGCTAGCTGTCTCCAAGTATATATCTGAAGGGCTGCCATGTAGAAGGAGGATAAGACCTATTCTATACACTCCAGAGGGCAGAATCAAGAGCATCTGGGGGCAAGGTTCCCAAGAGACTACAACTATGTCCTCATAATAAGAGCTATAATGAAAATAGGATGTAGAATCCCAGTCAAAGAGGTGGTGAGTTCCCCATCTCTGGAAGGCTTTCAGTGAAGGTTAGACAACCACCTATCCTTGAATTTATTTGTATTTCTACACACTGTATTTGTGTCCTCCAGCAGAATATAAATTATAGGTGGTACAGTGGATAGTGTTGGACATGGGATCTCAGGAAGGCCTGAGTGCAAATCCTACATCAAACACTTAACTGCTTTGTGATCTTAGGCAAGTCACTTAACCTCTTGGCCTTGGTTTCCTCCTCTGGACAATCAGATACAAATAGCAGGCTACTTCTCAGGATTATTGTGAGAAAGAGAGGAGATAACAAATCTAAAGTGCCCTATAAAAGGGCAAGATAAGAGCTAGCTGTTCCAGTTAAGATGGTGGCTTAGAAGCAGCGAAAGTTCAGACCTCTGAAAACCCTTCCTTACAATTCAAAAACTGAATACTCCTAGGACACCAAAATTCAAACTGAACAACAGGACAGACCTGGGGAACCCTCCTCCTGGACCTGGATCAAAAGGTACGCCCCCCCCAAAGCCAGAACCCTAGATCACTCGGATCTAAGGGGTAGGCAGAAGGAAGGTCCCAGGACCCATCCCCCCCAACCCAGAGTGCTGAGCCCACGGCAGCAGTGGGAACCTCAGGGCCAGCAAAAGGGCCTCAGGGCTGGCTATTCTGAAGGACTCACTTTGAAAGCAACATGAGCCAGTCTCTGGGGCACCAAACACAAATGGCAGGGAAACATAGAGAGAAGGGGGAAGCCTGTAGGTCCCTGGCTGGGTCCTTCCATCTGAGTCTCAAGGGAGATTCCAGCTTTAGGGCACCAGCTGAACCCAATCCCATCAGGAGCCCTCTGAGCTTCTGAAAGGACAGAAACCTCAGGGCTGGAAAAGGGGTTGCTCCAAAGGGCATTCCTTGAAAGTAACCTGGGCCAGTCTCCGGGCATTCAACAATGACTGTAGAGGAGGAGTTTGTTTTTTTTTTTTGGTTTGGGGATCATTCAGCCCAAACCAGCTGAACTTAATCCTATCAGGAGGCCTCAGAACTCAGGGAGGCCACGACCCCTCCTCCCTTAGAGAGCAGGGCCTTCTGAAATAACAGAAACCTCAGGGCCAAAAAAGGTACTGAGATACCTTGCAGACAGTGCTGTGCCAGACCCAGAGCATGGAAGTAAGGCAGCAGAGAAGCAACTGGAGGGAACTGAGAGCAGTAACTCCCGAAATGTTGGAAGTCAGGGTAAGACAGACCCTGGGCCTCCACAGGAAGACAGCGCAGCTTTGGAGAATGGACAATTTGCCTGGGGCAAAAGCCTCAGACCATCAGACAGATACACAAAGAGCCAGTCCTCCTCACTCAGATAGAGATAGAAAACAGTACAGAAGTACAAAAAACCTCCAAACACCAAGAAAATCAAGAAGAAGGGGGTGACTTTGGACACATTTTATGGAGCAAAAATACAAAATACAGAGGAGATAGAAGAGGAAACACAAGCAAATTCTCCGAAACCGTCCAAAGGAAATGGAAACTCTCCACAAACTCTTGAAGAATTTGAATCAGAAATGATAAAAAAGATGGAAGCCTTCTGGCAGGAAAAGTTGGAAATAATGCAAAAGGAATTCAGCAATCTGAAACATGAAAAAACGCAAGTACAAAAACAGTTTGACCAAACTGAAAAGGAAAACCAGGCTTTAAAGGTCAGAATCAGGCAACTGGAAGACAATGATCTTGCAGAAGATCAAGAATTAATAAAGCAAAGCCAAAAGACCAAGGAATTAGAAGAGAACATAAAATATCTCACTGACAAGGTGATAGACTTGGAAAATAGAGGAAGGAGAGAAAATCTGAGAATAATTGGCCTACCAGAAAAAAACAGAAATAAATAATAATCTCAACATTATAATACAAGATATCATCAAAGAAAACTGCCCAGAGATTCTAGAACACGGGGGCAATACAGGCATTGAAAGAGTTCACAGAACACCCTCTACACTAAATCACCAAAAGACAACTCCCAGGAATGTAATTGCCAAATTCCAAAGCTTTCAAGCAAAAGAAAAAATCTTACAAGAAGCCAGAAAAAGACAATTTAGATATAAAGGAATGCCAATCAGGATCACACAAGACCTTGCAATTTCTACTCTGAATGACCATAAGGCATGGAACATGATTTTCAGAAAGGCAAGAGAGCTGGGTCTTCAACCAAGAATCAACAATCCATCAAAACTGACTATATACTTCCAGGGGAAAGTTTGGGCATTCAACAAAATAAAAGATTTCCAGGTTTTTGTAAAGAAAAGACCAGAGCTCTGTGGAAAGTTCAATATCGAAAAACAAAGAGCATGGAATACCTGAAAAGGTAAATATGGAGGAAAGGAAAAAAGGAGAAAAATGTCATCTTTTTCTTTTATTCAAACTCTCTTCTATAAGAACTACATTTATATCAATTTATATATATATATATATATGTATATATATATATATATATATATTAATATGTAGGGAAAATGTAATGTGTAACTCTCAAAAATTATATGCATCATCAGAGCAGTAAGAAGAATCACGCATAGGGAATGTTTGGGGCATCAAGATGATATAGAGAAATGGGGGATAGAAAGGAAAATGGTGAGGGGAATCATTGATGGTACTAAGATATACTCCAAGAAATGGGGGGGAGAGAGAGAAAAAAACTAAATAGAATAATCTTTCCCACACAAAGATACACATGGGAAGGGGAGGGGAAGAAAACTCCTATAAGAAGGAGAGGAAGAGAGTTTTTACTAAAACCTTACTCTCAGTGAAATCAACTCTGAGAGGGAAGAGCATCCAGATCCATTGGGATCTTGAATTCTATCTTATCCAACAGGGATAGGGAGAGGGGAAAACCAAGGGGGTTAGAGGGGGAGGGAACACAAAAAAGGAGGGAAGGAGAGGGGGAGGGAAGAGAAAAAAAGGGAGGGGCTAGAAAGGGAAACATATCAAGGGAGGTGTCTAGGGGGACTGATTTAAAGTAAATCACTGACTTTAAAGGTTATAGCTAAAGAAGAAAGGTCAGAATTAGGGGAGGATATCAAAATGCCAGGGAGTCCACAAGTGACAATCATAACTGAACGTGAATGGGATGAACTCACCCATAAAACGTAGACAAATAGAAGAATGGATTAGAATCCAAAACCCTACCATATGTTGTCTTCAAGAAACACACATGAGGTGGGTAGACAGTCACAAGGTCAAAATTAAAGGATGGAGTAAGACCTTCTGGGCCTCAACTAATAGAAAGAAGGCAGGAGTTGCAATCATGATATCTGACAAAGCCAAAGAAGAAATAGACATGATTAAAAGGGATAGGGAAGGTAAATATGTCATGATAAAAGGGAGTATAGACAATGAGGAAATATCAATAATCAAAATGTATGTACCAAATGTATAGCACCCAAATTTCTAATGGAGAAACTAGGAGAATTGAAGGAAGAAATAGACAGTAAAACCATATTAGTGGGAGAACTGAACCAACCACTATCAAATTTAGATAAACCAAATCAAAAAATAAATAAGAAAGAGGTAAAAGAAGTGAATGAAATCTTAGAAAAATTAGAGTTAATAGACATATGGAGAAAATAAATAGGGACAAAAAGGAATACACCTTCTTTTCAGCACCACATGGCACATTCATGAAGATTGACCATACACTAGGTCACAGAAACATGGCACACAAATGCAGAAAAGCAGAAATAATAAATGCAGTCTTTTCAGATCACAAGGCAATAAAAATAACGATCAGTAAGGGTATATGGAAAACCAAATCAAAAATTAATTGGAAATTAAATAATATGATACTCCAAAATTGGTTAGTTAGAGAACCAATCTTAGAAACAATAATTTCATCAAGGAAAATGACAATGGTCATTTCAAACCTTATGGGATGCAGCCAAAGCAGTAATCAGAGGAAAATTCATATCCCTGGGTGCATATTTTAACAAACTATGGAGGGCAGAGATCAATGAATTCGAAATGCAAATCAAAAAACTTGAAAGCTAACAAATTGAAAAACCCCAGAAGAAAACCAAACTAGAGACCCTAAAAATTAAGGGAGAAATTAATAAAATTGAAAGTGATAGAACTATTAAACTAATAAATAAGACTAGAAGCTGATACTTTGAAAAAACAAACAAAATAGACAAAGTACTGGTCAATCTAATTAAAAAAAGGAAAGAAGAAAAGCAAATTAACAGCATCAAAGATGGCAATCATTAAAAATCACTTTGCCCAATTATAAGACAATAAATATACCAATCTAGATGATATGGATGAATATATACAAAAATACAAACTGCCTAGACTAACAGAAGAAGAAATAGAATTCTTAAATAATCCCATATCAGAAAATAAAATCCAACAGGCCATCAAAGAACTCCCTAAGAAAAAATCCCCAGGGCCAGATGGATTCACAAGTTAATTCTATCAAACATTCAAAGAACAGTCAATCCCAATACTATACAAACTACTTGACATGATAAGCAAAGAGGGAGTTCTACCAAACTCCTTTTATGACACAAACATGGTAATGATTCCAAAACCAGGCAGGTCAAAAACAGAGAATGAAAGTTATAGACCAATCTCCCTAATGAATATAGATGCAAAAATCTTAAATAGGATACTAGCAAAAAGACTCCAGCAAGTGATCAGAAGGGTCAACCCACCATGATCAAGTAGGAGTTATACCAGGGATGCAGAGCTGGTTCAATATTAGGAAAACCATCCACATAATTGACCACAGCAACAAGCAAAACAACAAAAATCACATTATTATTTCAATAGATGCAGAAAAAGCCTTTGATAAAATACATCCATTCCTATTAAAAACACTAGAAAGCATAGGAATAGAAGGTTCGTTCCTAAAAATAATAAACAGTATATATCTAAAACCATCAGCTAATATCATCTGCAATGGGGATAAACTAGATGCATTCCCAATAAGATCAGGAGTGAAACAAGGATGCCCATTATCACCTCTATTATTTGACATTGTACTAGAAACACTAGCAGTAGCAATTAGAGAAGATAAAGGAATTAAAGGCATCAAAATAGACAAGGAAGAGACCAAGTTATCACTCTTTGCAGATGACATGATGGTCTACTTAAAGAATCCTAGAGATTCAACCAAAAAGCTAATTGAAATAATCAACAACTTTAGCAAAGTTGCAGGACACAAAATAAACCCGCATAAGTCATCAGCATTTCTATATATCTCCAACACAATTCAGCAGCAAAAACTAGAAAGAGAAATCCCATTCAAAATCATCTTAGACAAAATAAAATACCTAGGAATCTATCTCCTGAGACAAACACATGAACTATATGAACATAACTACAAAACACTCGCCACACAACTAAAACTAGACTTGAGCAATTGGAAAAACATTAACTGCTCATGGCTAGAATGAGCCAATATAATAAAAATCAACATCCTACCCAAAATTATACCCATGGCCATACCCATTGAACTTCCAAAAAATGTCTTTACTGATTTAGAAAAAACCATAACAAAGTTCATTTGGAATAACAAAGGATCAATGATATCCAGGGAAATAATGAAAAAATAAAAAAAGGAAGGGGACCTTGCAGTCCCAGATCTCAAACTATATTACAAAACAGCAGTCATCAAAACAATTTGGTACTGGCTAAGAGACAGAAAGGAGGATCAGTGGAATAGACTTGGGGCAAGTGACCTCAGCAAGACAGTATATGATAAACCCAAACATCCCAGCCTTTGGGACAAAAATTCACTATTTAATAAAAACTGCTGGGAAAATTGGAAGACAGTGTGGGAGAGATTAGGTTTGGATCAACACCTCACACCCTACACCAAGATAAATTCAAAATGGGTAAATAACTTGAACATAAAGAAGGAATCTATAAGTAAATTAGGCAAACACAGAATAGTATACATGCCAGACCTTTGGGAAGGGAAAGACTTTAAAACCAAGCAAGACATAGTCACAAAATATAAAATAAATAATTTTGACTACATCAAATTAAAAAGCGTTTGTACAATCAAAACCAATGTAACTAAAATCAGAAGGGAAGCAACAAATTGGGAAACAATCTTCATAAAAACCTCTGACAAAGGTTTAATTGCTCAAATTTACAAAGAGCTAAATCAATTGTACAAAAAATCAAGTGATTCTCCAATTGATAAATGGGCAAGGGACATGAACAGGCAGTTTTCAGATAAAGAAATCAAAACTATTAATAAGCACATGAAAAAGTGATCTAAATCTCTTATAATCAGAGAGATGCAAATCAAAACAACTCTGAGGTATCACCTTACACCTAGCAGATTGGCTAACATGACAGCAGAGGAAAGTAGTGAATACTGGAGGGGTTGTGGCAAAGTAGGGACATTAATTCATTGCTGGTGGAGTTGTGAACTGATCCAACCATTCTGGAGGGCAATTTGGAACTATACACAAAGGGCGATAAAAGACTGTCTGCTCTTTGATCCAGCCATATCACTGCCGGGTTTGTACCCCAAAGAGATAATAAGGGAAAAGACTTGTACAAGAATATTCATAGCTGCGCTCTTTGTGGTGGCCAAAAATTGGAAAACGAGGGGATGCCCATCAATTGGGGAATAGCTGAACAAATTGTGGTGTATGTTGGTGATGGAATACTATTGTACTAAAAAGAATAATAAAGTTGAGGAATTCCATGGAGACTGGAACAACCTCCAGGAAGTGATGCAGAGCAAAAGGAGCAGAACCAGGAAAACATTGTACACAGAGACTGATACACTGTGGTACAGTCGAAAGTAATGGACTCCTCCATTAGTGGCAATGCAATGTCCCTGAACAATCTGCAGGGATCTAGAAGAAAAACACTATCCACAAGCAGAGGACAAACTGTGGGATTAGAAACACCGAGGAAAAGCAACTGCTTGACTGCAGGGGTTGAGGGGACATGTCTGAGGAGAGACTCTAAATGCAAATACCAACAACATGGAAATGATACAAATCAAGAACAAATGTGATACCCAGTGGAATCGCGAGTCAGCTATGGGAGAGGTGGGTGTGGGGAGGAAAAGAAAATCTTTGTCTCCAATGAATAATGTTTGGAAATGATCAAATAATATATTGTTTAAAAAAAAAGATAAGAGCTAGCTGTGGTTGTGGTGGTTATCGTCATTAGGATATCTTTCCAGAGTAAGGACTGCCTATTTACTCTCTCAGATAACTAATAATTATGTCACCACAAGTAATTGAACACTACTGGCTTTCAAGCTCTGGCTTCTGTTGCTACTCACTGTTAACTCCATCATAAAACCAGGAAGGTTTTTTAGCTCAGAAGGTTCACTGTGACATCATGGTTTATTTGCAGTAGCCCATGCTGGACCTCTGATGGACCTCTGATCTCTTATAGCAACCTCATTAACAATCTCTGTCCATCAGTGTTCACTTCCCTCAGAAACTGGCTAATAAAGGAAGGATAAGCCTAGAGCACATGCTGCAAAGAATGGCTCCAAGACAGGAATTAGGGGTACTTGGGGCCACCTGGGGACAGAGATCTTCCACTCTGTTCTTGCCTGATAGAGGATCTATCCCATAGGCTCAGAATCAGTCTTAGTTGCTCTTGGGCCTTCTTACACTCTGGGGGTTTGGGTTGATTGGGCATTTGCACAGACTGTCACTTAGAACATTCTTTAAGAGAGATACAAGGCACCAAGCTTCATGGGATCACGGGCTAGGTTATTGGGAATATAAATCTTCATGACATTATTGTTTTCTCCAAGGTTTGCTCCTCAACCCTCCAAAAGGTTGGCTTGGTTCCGCTGCTCATTGTTTATTAAAATGCTTCTCACAAAGCACAAGGGCAACTATTAACAGGCAAGGGAAGAAATTGGAGATGCAACTGGAAAATGATTACAAAACAAACCAACCGAGGAAACAGCCCATTCCCAGAGAAAGATTGATTTCTTGATTTATTTCTAAAGCACAAAGCAAGCACTGAGTTGCTGTGACCAATTCTTTTTTCTTTCCTTTTACCAAAGTAATTCAAGAAGGCCATACACTAAGGCATGGTTGGACTGGGATCTGCATCAGCAAAGGGGGTGGGGGGGAGGCAAGTAGGAGAAACCAAGGGGTCTGGGAGAGCTGAAGTGAATTCTTGGAATGACAGAGATAGAAGTGAAAAGGACTCCAGAGACCACTGAGTCTACTCTCCTCGTTTTTACAAAGGAGGAAATGAAAGAATGGGAGAGGTAAAGAGATGGCGCCCAAGGTCACTCAGAGAGTAAACATCAAGTAGAATTTGTATACAGGTCCTCTGACGCTATAGTGAATGCTCCTTTCCTTGTGTCAAACTATGCTTTGTTCAGCTTAGAACCAGAATTCAGACTAGGAAAAATTTTAAAAGTCTAAAAGAGTATTTGCAAAACTTCCTAACAATTAGTTATTCCAAATTGGAAGGGGCAACATCAAGAGGCAATGGAGGCCACTGAAGGGCTTCACACAGGCTAGATAAGTACTTATGGATGGGGCAGCAGGAATTGTTCCTTTCCCCCCATTCCATCTGCTGGCAGACCCAGACACCTGGTCCCCTTCTAAAGACAAATCATTGCTGCCCACTCTTTCCAGCACTGGTTTCAATTATTCATGCCTCCAAAATCACTGGTCAGGGAGATGGTATAAGAGAACACCTAGCTCCCCCATGCCTCTGTCAGTAACTTCTTCTCCTGTAAAGTTCATTCCATCTGCATGTATCACCCAAATCAACAGTCAGAGAGCTGTTATCTATTCCAAGAACCTATCTATTCCTTTCCTTAATGAGTTTTATGCCAAGCTCAAAGGTTTTCTCACTTTTCCAACTCCTACCCTCATACTAGGGAACTTTATATTGATAATTCCTCAACCACCTTAACTAACCAGGTCCTCAACTTCTTGCTCTCCCATGACCTATTTCATTCCACTTTAGCTATACAGAAGTCATATCACTGGCCTTGTCATCACTCACAAATGTTCCAGTTCCATGTTAATGAACTTATAAAGTTCATTTCCTCATCTTTTCTTCTTGATTTGAAATGTCTAAACTTGTTATTCATTTTCATTATGACATCCAATCTCTCCTCCCACCTTTCCTCTCTCAGGCCATCACTCCTGCACTGGCTACATGCTCTTCCCTTCCCAATCTTGACTCCTTGGTAAAACAGCTTAATGCTACATCATCCTCTTCTCTTGAGGGAATCACCTCCTTATCCTATTGTCAATTTTAACTCCACCAATCTTCTGCATTGGATCATTCTCACTATCCCCTGCTCTCATTCCTGTTATTGATTTGCCTTGAAGAAGTTGGAGAAATTTCACAAAATCATGGGCCTTGCTCCACTAAAAATTGATATTATATAACTTCTACTAGACCCACTCTGCAGGAAGGTAATCCCCTACCTCTTTAATCAATCCACTATCACATACAACATAAAATGGCTTTTTCAAATCTTTTCATCCCTCCTCAAATCTCCTATGGCTCCTCCTCCTCACATAAACTCAGCTAAGAACCTTATCTCATATTTCACTGAAAAATTGAGATCATTTGCTAAGAGTGCCCTTTTCCCCCCTCCTCTTCATTTGACATTGTTCAGTGCCTTCTCCTACTTTCTCTTTTTTTGCCCCAATCTCACAGGAAGTAGTTCTTCTACTTAAGACAAACCTCTCTACATGCCCAAATGGCCTCATTCTGTCTTCTTCTCCAGCAGACTGCCCCATCTATTATTCTCACTTTCTCTTAGCACAGTGTCTGGCACATAGATGACCCTTAGTAATTGCTTATTAATTAACTAGTCCAGGTATGAGTTGAACCAAATGACCTCACAGAGATTCTGAAAAGATACTGGCTTAGGCCAATAACTCAAGTGCCACATCAAAACAATTTGGCAAGGAGAAATTTCTGTCTTAGAACCAGAGGCCACTGGGCTACTGGAAGGAGTTATGCCAACTGAGATTTTCTTGGTCTTTTTTGAATGACCATCATCCATACTTTGTCTCTAATGCTTTGGTGAAACCCAGGGCTCTGTCCAGAGGCCCCCTTCTCTCCTCTCTCTATGATGTGATTGGCTCTGTGAAAGAGAATTTAAACTCTCTTTGTTTATTTTAACTTAATCAATCAAGAACTTGTAGTCCCTGGCATTATCATACCTAGTCATTAATTCTTAGTTGGTAAGAGCCTTTTTCTAGAAAAGGAAGTTCATACTCTAAAAGACCACAGGCAATTCCCCCTCTCCGAGGCAGTACTAGGCAGATTGGGAGACCATTATTGATTCCTGAGATGTGATGAGGAGAGTTGATGGGTAGAGAAAACTGTGTATAAGCAGGAGTCGCTGGGATTCTGGAGCTCTTGTGCAGTCTTTTGCCTCATGGGCATGAGCTCTGATGAGGTTCTTTTGCAGTTTCAGATTTAGGCTTCCTGATTTCGAACTTTGGATTCTGATGAAGATTCAGCTTTCTGCATTTGAGACTCAGGCTGAAAAGTGACGCTTACACGGGTGAGACTCTTGCCTCCTTGGCATGAAAGACTGTCTTTTGTGGCTCAGACTCTTCAGCATCTGTCTTTGGTTTTTGAAACACCTGGCTGAAGACACTCGTATGGGCTGGTGAGATTTGCATTTAGATTCACATTTGTGTCTGGAGGCACCTGGACCCAGACTTAGGGTATTTTTAGCTAGGCAATATTTTCTACATCCTTCCTACATTTTCTTCTCTTACTATCACTATTTTGCTGTAATAAAACTACTAAAGCTACTAGAAGTCTTAATTTTTAATATTTAATTATTATAAATGGTGACCACAACTTTTTAAAATTCTTATATTTGTAAAACCCATTTTAATGCTCCTATGGATTCAACTATCATCACTATGTAGATGATTACCCAACCTATACACATAGCTCTAGTTTCCAGGTGCCCATTAGACATATAGTCATAAGCATCCCACAGGTATCTCAATCTCATTTGATCCAAAGCAGAACTCATTATCTTTTCTTCAAAACTTACATTTCCTCATAACTTTTCCATTTCTGCCAATGCCACTCTGTACCTCTGATATTAAATCAGGTATCACATTCAATCAATTCTATCTCCTCAACATCTTTTGCAGCCATTCTGTTATTTAGTCACATTAAAACCACTCTAGTACAGGCCTACTCATCACCTCTTATCTGGAATACTGTAATAACTTCATAACTGGTCTTGCCTGCAACTTTCCCCCTCTCCAACCCATCCTCTACATAGTTGCCAAGTTGATAATTCTAAAGCTCTCTTGTTCAAAACTTCCCTATTATACCCAAAGACATCACCATCTTCCCAGTCATCCAGACTCTCAACCTAAGTGTCATCCTTGATTCCTTGCTTGGCCTCCTATTCAATCAGTTTTCACTTCTTGTCATTTCTAGCTTCACATCATCTCTCACACATGTCTCATTCTTTCCATTCATATAGCCACTAGGTAAGCTCTTATCACCATACTCTTAGACTACTGCAATAGCGTTCTGTTTGGTCTCCCTGACATCTTTCCTCAATTCAGTCTATTCTCCATTCAGCTATCAAAATAATTTTCACAAAACTCAGGTCTGACTATGTTACACACATACATATCAATAAACCCCCATGACTTCCTGTTACATTGAGTATCAAATATAAAATCCTCTGTCTAGCATTTAAAAGCCCTTCATAACCTGGGCCCTTCCTAATTTTCCATTCTTTTTACACGTTACGCCCATTTAAACTGCAATACAATGGCACTGGCATCATTGCTGTTCCTTCTCTAAGATACTCCATCTCCTGACTCCATGCCTTTCTACTGTCTCCTATGTCTGAAATTCTCTCCCTCCACACCTTTGCCTCCTGGTGCCTCTAGCTTGCTTCAAGACTTAGTTCAAATCTCATCTTCTTCAAGAAGTCTTTCCTTTATTCTGAGATTACTATCTACTTATACTGTAATGTATCTTATATGAACATTTTTACCCAGCCCTGATCTACTCAGTTTAGATCTCATTTCAAGATGGGAAGGATCCCAGCACATGGGAGTGAGGTGGGGACTAAAATAGGTCAGACAATACTTGGCAAAGCAGCAGGACCCCTATGGAGCCTTAAGAATGGAAACAATGAAAACTTCCACTCTGTATACCTCTACCCGTCCTTGTCTCCTCAGATAGCTGAGATTATCACCTATGAACTTAACGTCTCCCACCTTCTTATCCTCACACTCCTCTTCCTATCTTTGGCTTGGTTTGAAAGAACTCAAAAGTTCTGTTATGGATGTGGGCCTGCAGCAAGAAGAGATGCCTATCACCAAATTTCCCAGACCCTGATGCCATATTTGCTCCTGGATCCAGACCTAATGTTGGGCCAACCCTTACTTCCTCATGATTTCCTGGGTTATCAATCTGTAGCCATGGTAATGATACCTATAAACAACTTTGGCATCCATTATATCACCAAAGCTACAGCATGGTTATGGATCTCTTATCTCACACAGAAGACCTTCCATTGGGGTTATGCTCATCTATTGACCACATATAGTCTATGCTCAGAGTCTCAAGTAATGTCACTGCCAAGATTTCTCAGTTGTTGTCATGAAGAGGTAACTATGAATTCCTTCACAGTGATTACAGATATAGAGTTGGAAGAGACCTGTAAGGCCATTGAGTCCAACTCCTTCATTTTTCAAAGGAAGAAACTGAGGACAAGGAAGAGGGGAAAGAGTTGTCCAAAGTCACATATAGGATCCTAGAGCTGGAAGGGCCCTCAAGAAACTGTCTAGCCTGACCACTTCACTTTACAGAGGCAGAGACTGAGGTCCAGAGAGGGGAAAGGAGTTGTCCAAGGTTACATACCTAATAAGTGAGTTAGGGATTTTAACTCCAGATTCAGAGCTTTCTTCAAAGCACTGAGGAGGATGAAGATTTTGCAATGTATGATTTTTTTTCTGTCACTTCTGCAGAGCCAGAATAAGGTATTTCTGTGCTCTCAGTAAGGTTGGAGAATCACACCCCCTTGAATGTTAGCATGCAGGGGAGTAATTGCCTTCACTCTAGCAATATAACTCGACATCCCAAAATAACTCCTTTCACACAAGGGAGAGCAGAATTTTCTGGCATTAAAATTATATTAAATCAATTAACTAGGCAACCAACAAACATTTTTAATCCCCTACTATGTGCTAGAGATTGATCTAGGAGCTAAATACAACAAAAAGGAGGAGAGTACTTGCCCTCAAGAAGCAAAAGAAACCACATATGCAAATAAAAACTAGCTACGAAGAAAAAAAGATGCAATTTTGTGGTGGGGAATAAGGGATAGGGTGGAAGAAGGGGCAGTCACATGTTGCACTGGAGTTGAGCCTTAAAGAAAGCTAGAGATTCTAAGAAGACAACATGACAAGAAAGAGTATCCTGGCATCTGTGCAAAAAGTAGGACAGGGTCCAGTAGGCTGGACAAAGGTATGGCAATGGAGTACGGAATACTTTATATGAGAGACAGTAAGGACACTGAATTATATAATGCATGAAGGATGTGTGGCATGTGTTGCAGTGCTGGAAAGGGACATTCGAACTAACTCATAAAGGGCTTTCTATGACAGAGGAATTTGTATTTGAATCTAGAGAAAATGGGAAGCCATTATAGCTTATTGAATTGCAGGAGGTGGGGTAACATGGTCAGATCTGTCTTTTAGAAAAAAAAGTTACATTGGCAGTCAACTGGAAGATGAATTGATTTCGGTTAAGCCTCATTAAAGACTGATATAACATTCCTGAAGAGATGCAACAGTGGCCTAAAGTGTTGGTTTTGTGACTAGAAGGAAAGTAATAGGTATAAAAGATGTTATGAATGTAGAATCAGCAAAACTTGACAAGTTTTTGGTTATAGGGGTGAGGGAAAAGTCATTTTCGTTAAATTATAAAGGGAGGGACAGAGACAAAGAAAAATAAAGATTGAGTCAGAGGGAAGAGAGATGATGAATGGATGGATGGATGGATGGATAGATAAAGACAGACAGATAAAGATTGAGTATCTATTAAGTATTATGTTCCAGGCACTATGCTAACTGCTGGAGACACAAATAAAAACAAGACAAACCCTGTCCCCAAGGAACCCAGTCTAATTGAAGAAGACAGCACAATGAATAGTCAGAAAGCAGAGAGGGACAGGTTCCCACAGAAATTACATCTGGACCATGTAGGAAGTGATGTATAATTAGCTTGGAAAGACAGCCCAGAGACAAATTTACTTTTTTTTTAATTTGCTCAATTTCAAACATTATTCCTTGTTACAAAAATCATATTCTATTCCTCCCTCTCCGACCCCCACCCCTCCCATACCCAACATGCAATTCCACTGGATATTACATGTATCCTTGATAAGAACCCATTTCCAGGTTGTTGGTGTTTGCATTAGGATGTTCATTTAGAGTCTATATCCCCAATCATATCCCCTGGACCCATGTAATCAATCAGTTGTTTTTCTTCTGTGTTTCTACTCCCATTGATTTTTCCTATGAATGCGGATAGTGTTCTTTCTCATAGATAACTCCTGGTTGTTCTAGAACACTGCATTGACACTAACTGAGAAGTCAATTACATTCGATTGTACCACACTGTATCTGTCTCTGTGTACAAAGTTCTCCAGATTCTGCTCCTTTTGCTTTGCATCAATTCCTGGAGGTTGTTCCAGTTCCCATGGAATTCCGCCACTTTATTATTCCATTGAGCACAATAGTATTCCATCACCAACACATACCACAATTTGTTCAGCCATTCCCCAATTGAAGGGCATCCTTTCATTTTCCAATTTTTTGCCACTACAAAGAGTTCAGCTATAAATATTCTTGTACAGGTCTTTTTCCTTTTCATCTCTTTGGGGTATAAACCCAGAAGTGCTATGGCTGGATCAAAGAGCAGACAGTCTTTTATTGCCCTTTGTGCATAGTTCCAAATTGCCCTCCAGAATGGTTGGATCAGTTAACAACAACACCAGCAATGAATTAATGTCCCAACTTTGCCACATCCCCTCCAGCATTCATTACTTTCTGTTGCTGTCATGTTAGCCAATCTGCTAGGTGTGAGGTGGTAACTCAGAGTTGTTTTGATTTGCATCTCTCTGATTATGAGATTTAGAACACCTTTTTATGCGCTTATTAATAGTTTTTATTTCATTGACTGAAAATTGCCTATTCATGTCCCTTGCCTATTTATCAATTGGAGAATGGCTTGATTTTTTGTACAATATATTTAGCTCTTTGTAAATTTGAGTAATTAGACCTTTGTCAAAGGTTTTTGTTATGAAGATTGTTTCCCAGATTGTTATCTTCCTTCTAATTTTGGTTACATTGGTTTTGTTTGTACAAAAACATTATAATTTGATGTAATCAAAATTATTTATTTTATATTTTGTGGCTCTTTTTAAGTCTTGCTTGGTTTTAAAATCTTTCCATTCCCAAAAGGTCTGACATGTATATTATTCTATGTTCCCATAATTTACTTATACTTTCCTTCTTTATGTTCAAGTCATTCACCCATTCTGAGTGTAGGGGGTGAGGTGTTGATCCAAGCCTAATCTATCCTACACAGTCTTCCAATTTTCCCAGAAGTTTTTATCAAATACTGGATTTTTGTCCCAAAAGTTGGGATCTTTGGGCTTGTCATAGAATGTCTTGCTGAGGTCACTTACCCCAAGTCTATTCCATTGATACTCCTTTCTGTCTCTTAGCCAGTACCAAATTGTTTTGATGACCACTGCTTTATAGTATAGTTTGAGATCTGGTACTGCAAGGCCACCTTCCTTTGCATTTTTTCATTATTTCCCTGGATATCCTTGATCTTTTGTTCTTCCAAATGAACTTTGTTATGGTTTTTTTTCTAATTCAGTAAAAAAGTTTTTTTGGAAGTTTGATGGGTATGGCACTAAATAAATAAGTAAGTTTGGGTAGGGTGGTCATTTTTGTTGTTAGGTTATGTTATGTTAGGTTAGGTTAGCTCATCCTACCCATGAGCAGTTAATGTTTTTTCCAATTACTCAGATCTAGATTAGGTTGACTGGAAAGTGTTTTGTAGTTGTGTTCATATAGTTCCTGTGTTTGTCTCAGCAGATACATTCCTAAGTATTTTATATTGTCTAGGGTGATTTTAAATGTAATTTCTCTTTCTAAGTCTTGCTGCTGAGATTTATTGGAGATACATACAAATGCTGATGACTTATGTGGGTTTATTTTGTATACTGCAACGTTGCTAAAATTGTTGATGATTTCCACTAGCTTTTTAGTTGATTCTCTAGGATTCTTTTAGTAGACCATGATATCATCCGCAAAGAGTCATAGTTTGGTCCCTTTGTTTCCAATTTTAATACCTTCAATTTCTTTTTCTTCTCTAATTGCTACTGCTAGTGTTTCTAGTACAATGTTAAATAATAGAGGTCATAATGCACATCCTTGTTTCACTCTTATTGGAAATGCATCTAGTTTATCCTCATTGCAGGTGATGTTGGCTGAAGGTTTTAGATAGATGCCGTTTATGATTTTTAGGAAAGGCCTTTCTACTCCTATACTTCCTAGTGTTTTGAGTAGGAATGAGTGTTGAATTTTGTCAAAGACTTTTTCTGTGTCTATTGAGATAATAATGTGATTTTTGTTGGTTTGCTTGTTGATGTGGTCAATTATGTGGATGGTTTTCCTAATATTGAACTATCCTTGCATTACTGGTACAAATCGAAACTGATTATAGTGAATAGCCTTTGTGATGACTTGCTGGAGTCTTTTTACTAGCATCCTACTTAAGATTTTTGCATCTATGTTCATTTAGGAGATTAGTCTGTAGTTTTCTTTCTCCATTTTTGACCTGCCTGGCTTAGGAATCAGTACCATATTTGTGTCGTAAAAGGAATTTGGAAGAACTCCCTCTTTGCTTATTATTTCAAAGAGTTTGTATAGTGTTGGGATTAGCTGTTCTTTGAATGTTTGATAGAATTCACTTGTGAATCCATCAGGCCTTGGGGATTTTTTTAGGGAGTTCTTTGGGGGCTTGTTCAATTTCTTTTTCTGATATAGGATTATTTAAGAATTCTATTTCTTCTTCTGTTAATTTAGGCAATTTATATTTTTGTAAATATTTATCCATATCACCTAGATTGGCATATTTATTGCTATATAATTGGGCAAAATAGTTTTTAATGATTGCCTAAATTTCCTCTTCATTGGAGGTGATCTCTCCCTTTTCATCTATGATACTGTTAATTTGCTTTTCTTCTTTTCTTATTTTTATTAGATTGAGCAGTACTTTTTCTATTTTGTTTGTTTTTTTTAAATACCAGCTTCTACTCTTATTTATTAGTTCAATAGATTTTACTTTTGATTTTATTAATTTCTCCCTCAATTTTTAGGCTCTCTAGTTCTTTTCTGGGGTTTTTTGGTTTGTTTGCTTTCAAGTTTTTGGATTTGCATGTCCAATTCATTGGCTTCTGGCCTCCCTAATTTTAATATATGAAATCGAGGATATAAATTTTCCCCTAAGTACTACTTTGGCTGTGTCCCATAGATTTTGAAAGGATGTCTCATCATTGTCATTTTCGTCAATGAAATTATTAATTGTTTCTATGATTTGTTCTCTAACAACTGATTTTGGAGAATCATATTATTTAATTTCCAATAATTTTTTGATTTGGCTCTCCAAGTACCCTTACTAATCATTATTTTTATTGCATTATGATCTGAAATGGTGGCATTTATTATTTCTGCTTTTCTGCATTTGTTTGCCATGTTTTTATGACCTAGTACATGGTCAATCTTTTTGAATGTACCATGTGATGCTGAAAAGAAGTTGTATTCCTTTTTGTCCCTATTTATTTTTCTCCATATATCTATTAACTCTAATTTTTGTAAGATTTCATTCACATATTTTGCCTCTTATTTGTTATTTGATTTACCTAAATTTGATAGTGGTAAGTTCAGGTCTCCCACTAGTATAGTCTTACTGTCTATTTCCTCCTTCAACTCCACTAGTTTCTCCTTTAGAAATTTGGATGCTATACCATTTGGTGCATATATGTTGATTACTGAGATTTCCTCATTTTCTATACTCCCTTGTATCAAGATATATTTACCTTCCCTATCCCTTTTAATCAGATATATTTTTACTTTGGTTTTGTCAAATATCATGATTGCAACTCCTGCCTTCTTTCTATCAGTTGAGGCCCAATAGGTCTTGCTCCACCCTTTAATTATGGCCTTGTGAGTATCTACCCACTTGAGGTGTATTTCTTGTAGACAACATATGGTAGGATTTTGGATTCTATTCCGCTCTCCTATTCATCTACATTTCATGGGTGAGTTCATGACATCCACGTTCAAAGTTATAATTGTCAATTGTCAGTTCCCTAGCATTTTGATATCCTCTCCTAGTTCTGTCCTTTCTTCTTTTGCTATATCCTTTTAAACCAGTGGTTTACTTTTAATCAATCCCCCTAATCCCCTACCTTTATATGCTTCCTTTTCTGGCCCTTCTCTTTTTTTGATTCCTTCTTGTTTTGGGGGGGTCTGTTAAGTTTCCTGCCCCTCTCCATCCTTTTTTGTACTTCCTCCCCCTAGCCCCCTTAGTATTCCCTTCTCACTTATCCTCTAGGATAAGATAGAATTCAAGACCCCAATGGATCCAGATGCTCTTCCCTCTCAGAATTGATTTCACTGAGAGTAAGGTTTAAGTATTAACTATTAGCACTCTCTTCCTCTCCTTCTTATAAATCCCTCCCCTTCCCAAGCGTATCTTTGTGTGATAAAGATTATCCTATTTATTTTATTTCTTCAAGTATCTCGTGGTGCCATCTTTAATTCCCGCTTCCCTTTTTCTTTTTTTTTTTGCATATCATCTTATAGCACTTAATGCCCCAATCTCTTCCTGTGAGTGATTCTTCTAATTACTATAATAATGTATAATATATATATATTCTTCTAATTACTATAATAATGTATAATAATAATTATAACAATTTTTGAGAGTTACAAATAACATTTCCCCATATATTAATATATATAATTTGATCTAATTGTAGTCCTTAAAGAACAGAGATTGAATAAAAAACATTTTCCCTTTTCCCCTGTCTTTCTTATTTACCTTTTCCTGTTTCTCTTGGTCTTTGTGTTTGGATATCAAACTTTCCACTTAGTTCTGATATTTTCTTTACAAATACTTGGAAATCTTCTAGTTTGTTGAATTCCCATACTTTCCCCTGGAAGTATATAGTCAGTTTTGATGGATAGGTGATTCTTGGTGGAAGACCCAATTCTCTTGCCTTTCTGAATATCATTTTCTAGGCCTTGCGGTCCTTTAGTGTGGAAGCTGCCAGGTCTTATGTGATCCTGATTGGTGCTCTGGTATCTGAATTGTCTCCTTTTGGATTCTTGTAGAATTTTCTCCTTAGCTTGAAAGCTCTGGAATTTGGCAATTACATTCCTGGGAGTTGTCTTTTGGGGATTTAGTGTAGAGGGTGTTCTATGAACTCTTTCAATGTCTATTTTGCCCCATTGTTCAAGAACATCAGGGCAGTTTTCTTGGATGATTTCTTGTATTATGATATCAAGATTTCTGTTTATTTCTGGCTTTTCTGGTAGCCCAATTATTCTTAAATTGTCTAGCCGTGATTTGTTTTCTTGATCTGTCATCTTGTCAGTGAGATATTTTATCTTTTCTTCTATTTTGTCAGTCTTTTGACTTTGATTTATTAATTTTTCCTGTTTTGCAATATTATTGTCTTCCAATTGCCCAATTCTGGTCCTTAAGGCCTAGTTTTCTGTTATAAGCTTTTGGTTTTCTGCTTTAATCTTGATTTTCTGCTATAATCTTTTGATTTTCTCCTTGAACTATTTCCCACTTTTCTTGGCAGAAGGCTTCCATTATTTTGATAAGCTCCAATTTACATTCTTCAAGAGCTTGTGGACAATTTCCATTTTTGGAGGTATTAGGTTTATTTGAATTTCTTCCTGTATTTCCTCCGTAGCCTGGGTTTTTCCTTCATAAAAATTTTTGAGGGTAAATGCCTTTTTGTGTGTTTCCTGGGGGATATTTGTTGCTCCTGTGCACAATTTGCTATCTCTATGGAGGTTTTTCCTTCCCTTTTTAGTCAGAAATCTGAGTGAGATGGGAAGGCTCTCTGTGTATGGAGTTAAGGAGCAAGGATTTTTCCTGAGGCAAGCTCTCAAATCTCCATAGCCTCCACTGTTTGCTACCCTTCTCTGAGATACCTTCCCAAGAGCACCCACGGTCTGTGCTTCCTTGCCCATCTGGGTTTCAGTTGTAGCTTCTCTCAGGGGTAGGTCTTTGGTGGTCTTAGTCAGCTCCCAAGGACCTAGAGGTGCCCCTTGCTCACTCTAGAGGTGCCCCTTACTCACTCGCTGATTCTGGCATGCACTGGCTCTGACTCGGGCTCCATAGGTGGGGTGGGGGAGGGTAGATCAGCTCACATTTGGGTGGGAGCTTTTCCATCCCCTTAAATTGTGGAAATGCCAAAATCCCATGTACCTTCAATGATGCACCCCACTGTAGAGTCCCTTCATTCTTACAAATTTGGGGGATTTTTTGGCCTTTTGAGGTAGTCTATATCGCTGGGTGCTGAGTAGAGGATGCATCTTCCATCTAGACTGCCGCCATACTTACCCGGAAGTCTGGAGATACATTTTCAAGGATTTTAACCAACTAACAGAGAGAGGATCCTGGAAGTTAGAAGGAGCCACTGAAGAATTTTGTAGGGGAAGGAGGATGATATAGCCAGATACCTGTCACTCAGCAAGCATATACTAACTATTTACTGTTCACTAAACACAATGCTAAGTTCAGAAGCTATACAGAAAGGCAAAAATACAGTCCCTGTCTTTAAGGAGCTTACATTTGAATGTTGGAATCAAATAAAGATAACTAAACACAAAGTTGCAATAGTTGTGTATATTCATTTTTCAGTCACATCTTTCTCTTTGGAACCCCTTTTGGGGTTTTCTTGGCAAAGAAACTGGAGTTGTTGGCTATTCCCTTCTCCAGCTCATTGTACAAATGAGCAAACTGAGGTAAACGAGGTTAAGGGTCACACAGCTACGTTAAGTGACTATAGCCAGATTTGGTGGCAGGTCTTCCTTTCTCCAAGTCCAATAGCACTCTATCCACTGAATTGCCTACTCCACTCTAGTTGTAACTGTAATGGGAACTAATCTTAGAGGGGGAAAATTAGCAAAAGTAGGACTGGAAAAGGCTTCCTATAGAAAGTGTGATTTTAACTGATTTTTATTTTATTTTTTAAGATGTTATTGAATTAATCAGTTTAGAACATTTTCCCCTTGTTACAAGAATCATGTTGCTTCCCTCCTCTACCCCTATCCCCTCCCATAGCCAATGAGCAATTCCACTGGGTTTTACATATGTCTTTGATCAAAACCTATTTCCATGTTGTTGGTATTTGCATTAGGATGTTCATTTAGAGTCTACATCCCCAATCATATCTCCATCGACCCATGTGATCAATCAAATGTTTTTCTTCTGTGTTTCTACTCCCACAGTTCTTCCTCTAGATGTGGATAGCATTCTTTCTCATAAGTCCCTCAGAATTGTCCTGGATCATTACATTGCTGCCAGTAGAGAGGTCCATTACATTCTATTGTGCCACAGTGTATCAGTCTCTGTGTACAATGTTCTCCTGTTTCTGCTCCCTTCACTCTGCATCAATTCCTGGAGGTCAATTCAGTTCACATGGAATTATTCCAGTTCATTATTCCTTTGAGCACATTAATATTCCATCACCAACATATACCACAATTTGTTCATACATTTCCCAACTGAAGGGCATCCCCTCATTTTTCAATTTTTTTGCCACCACAAAGAGCACAGTTATGGAAGTTCTTGTACAAGTCTTTTTCCTTATTATCTCTTTGGGGTATAAACCCAGCAGTGCTATGACTGGATCAAAGGGTAGATATTCTTTTGTCGCCCTTTGGGGATAGTTTAACTGAATTTTAAAGGAAGCTAGGGGAGCCAAGAGATGGAGGAGAGGAGAAAGAACCTTCTAGACATTAGAGAAAGATAGAGATAATACAATGAGATAGAAAACAGGTCGTGTAATAAGAATAGCTAGAAGGTTAGCACTAATGGATTGTAGTGAGCATTATGGGGAAGAAGGTATAATAAGACTGGAAAGATAAGAAGGGGTCTAGTTGTGAAGGGTTTTAGATACCCAAAAGAAATTTTAAGTGTGATTTCAGAGGTAATAGAGAACCTGAAATTTGTTGAGTAATGGTGGCAGAGGTGGGGAATTACATAGTCAAATTTCAGCAAAATTATTTTGACAGTTGTGTAGAGGATGGACAGGAGTAAAGAAAGACTCATCAAGGCAAAGACACTAATTAGAAAACTACTGCAATTGTCCAGACACCAGGTGAAGGCCTATATTACAGTGGTGGCATTGTCAGAGGAGCAAAGGATGTATATTCAAGAGATGTTGTAAAGGTAAAATTTGAAAATGCATTGGACTATTGGATGCAGAGTGGGGAGGGAGAACACAAATACTGAGTCAACGGTAATGCTAAGGTTGTGAGCCTGGATGGCTGAGATGAGTGATGCCTTAGATAGAAATAAGGAACTTTGGAAAAGGATTGCACAGGAATGAGATAATGAGTTCTATTTTGGCCGTTTTGATTTTAAGATGCTTACCAGATAAGCAGGTTGAAATATACAATTAGGATTTGGAGATTTGGGACTGTAACTAAGGAGTGAGATATATAGATGCCAACAGAGCAGTGAAATTTAAGTCAGAAAAAACAGGCTTCAAATCCAGCCTCTAATACTTGTGGTCTTTATAACCCTGGCTAAGTCACTTAACCATTCTCTTCCTCAGTTTCCTCACCTGAAAATGGGGATAATAATAATATCTATCTCTGAGGGTTGCTTGGAGGGGAGAGAAAAAAATAATGTTTATTAAAATATTTTGCAAATCTTAAAGCACTATACAAAGGTTAATTAATAAGAGGTTAATTAACAGGATAGCAAAATGAAATATCAACTACCCTACACTAACCACAAAAATGGACATTTTCCTTTAGGATATTCCCCTTCCAGCCTGAGCCCCAGACAAAAAGGAGGTATGCAGAGGCTTTGACTCATCATCCATTTTGTTCATGCCTAGATACCATAGAAACCAAACAATAGAGAGATTATAATAATTTCGAAAAAGAATGCCCAATAGGTGCAACTTTTCCCTTAATACACAGAAGAATAATTATCCTAATGTGTCTCTTTTTATGTAAAAATAAAAGGCAAGGTTTTGGCAAGCTTTATCTTTATGAGGTACTTACTGAAAAGAGAAGATTTAGGTTAAGTGGGAAATTACACTCATCTTGAAGTAAAAGACAGTCTAAACTCCCCAATGTAGTGGGTGCATTACAAGTACTACCCTGCTGTAAAACTGAAAGGTTGTATCATGCTATATTCATGGATGCATTGAAATCATGAAGTAAAGAGCAAAGAATTTAACAATCTGTGCCCCATACTTTATGGCAGAAAAAGGAGATAAACAGCCCTGAAATGGGACTAATAGAATCAAAAAGAGTCTAAAGGTCCAATAGAATAGAAGCTCCATGAAGACTAAGATTTGTTCATTTTCCTTTCTGCATCTCCATCATATAGCAAATGCCTGGTGTTTAACAACTATTTACTGAAATAATGAAAGCTGATATGATTAAATTTAATTAGGATAAATGTTAAGTCTTCTACCTGGGTCCAAAAATTCAATGACTCAAGTATAGGATAGGAGAAGTGAGACAACACTATTTTGATAGATACTTAAGATATGTTAGATATGTTGTTGGATAGATGGTGAACATTTGGGGATTAAAGTGAGCTGCAAGCTAATATGATATGACTAATTGGACCCTAGGAACATTTTATATAAAACATTTCCCAGAATGAAGGAAGTTATACTACCACAGTTCTTTGCCCTTGTCTGATCACATCTTGAGAACTGAGTTCAGTTCTAAATAGCATATTTTAGTAAGGCTGTAGATGAACTTGATATAAGGATTCTTAAACTGAAGTCTATGGAACCTCAAAGGGTTCATGGATATATTTAGGAGAATCCATAAATTTGGATGGGAAAATGTCCAATATCTTTGTTTCTAAATAATTGGTTTCTCTATTAAAATCTCATCTTGGGTATTTTGCTATAAGCATTCAAAATCATGATTCTGAGAAAGTCCATAGGCTATGCCAGACTACTAAAGGAGTACATGACACCTGGCCATGAACTTCCAGATGATTGATCATGCCTTAGAGAGATTAGGAGAACAAACTAGGGGTGTTTACATGGAAAAGAAAATATTTGAGGACGTCGGGATAGTGAGACTGTCTCTGCGCATCAACTTTTCCACTTAAATCTTCATGCACAAGTGTCTTTGTGCAAAAAAACACACAAAGACAATCGTCATCCTCGGTTACCGAGAGACTACTACTACTACTACTACTACTACTACTACTACTACTACTACTACTACTACTACTACTACTACTACTGTCTCCAAATATTTAAAACATCATCATGTGGAAGAGGGAAAAAGAAATCTTCTTCTGCTTGACCAGGGAGGACAGAAGAAAGATGAGAGTAGAAGGGGAAGGAAGGAAAAGCTGCAAAGAGGCAAATGGTGTCTAATGTGTGGATGAATTTTCTAGCAATTAGAACTGTTCAGAAATCTTGCTTATGAGGTAGTGAAGCCTTCAATGGAGGCCGTCTGGGATGCTATAGAAGGAATCCCCATTTCACATGAAGGAGTTGGCCTCGGTGACCTCGAAGGTAGTGGTTCTCAAAAGATGTATAACAAGTTTTGCTAAGTAGCCCACGAATTTTAAGAGAGGCAGCATGCAATGCCATTGCATGTGGAATCCGAAAGCCTGTATTGAATTCTTGCCTCTGTCACTACCTGTGTGACATGAGCCAAATAGCTTCACTGGTCTGTGCCTCAGCTTCCTGATCTATAAAATAAGAGGGCCTACAAGTTACATAGACTCTGAGGTCCCTTTCAGCTTTAAGTCTAGGATCTTATGTGTAACCTTGGGAAAATCATTTGTCCCGCTGAGGCCTCAGTTCTCACCTTTGTAAAATGACAAAATTGGATTAAATGGCCTCTGAAGTTCCTTCTAGCTCTAGATTGTTGATCCTATGTTATGTTACTGCTGATAAAAAAGGATAAGTAATTTTGTTTAATATAAATTTCACTTACCCAGCATACACAGAACGCTAAGTATAGTAATTGCAAAATAAACAAAACTTGTCTATTATAAGTACACATTAACCTCAAAACACATTAGACCTTGAACTCCCAAAGAGCTTTAAAAATTCCTGCTGTTATTGAAGGGAAATTGCATACACAAGAGTCTCCCGACTCTCCCATAACACTGGCAACTGAAACAGTCAGGGTGCTATGATAACTTATGGCAAAGAACATTGTGCTGTGAGGAAAACTAAAGGTTGGGAACCATTGCTCTCAAGGCCTCCTCCAGTGCCGACTTTCCAAAATTCAGGAGAAGCATAAACAGCTCACCAGACAGCACATGGCCATTAAGTGGGAATGCTGAAAAAGAACAGATTTCCCAATTTTCTGCTCCAGCCAACTTACAGCCCCTTACATTTTCTAGACTATACTCCTAATATATACTATATTTATCAATTCTACAGGTTAATTATATGTTGCTTAAAAATATCTCCTTTCATCCATTTTTAATTTAACATCATTAATTCCATTTCAAGAATTCTCATTAAAGACATTAAATGGAAAAGCTGTTTACCTCAATCCATAAACAAATACTGAGATTGTGTATTTCTCTCTGGAGTCCTTTTAGAATTTGCATCATTAAGCTTTTTAATTGTAATTGATTCTATTGAGTCTTCTCCAAGTATTGAAACCAGAGATTTGTTGTCCTGATTCCTGGTGGACCTTAACATGGAGCCCAACAAAACATTCTGCTTCTGATGGGCCATTATTCTTGGAAATATGTGCAAGGACTACATGTCTGACTTCAAGATGACCAATACACCCACAGGACTAAGTCCAATCATACCAAAAAATTGGGCAAAGGATTAACTGGCACCCTCAGCTCTAATCATTTCAAGATCCCAAACAACCCATGTTAAAAAACTGAGAGAAGTACTAAGGAGAAAACTTAGTCACTTCTTAGGCAATCAAATGTTCTGTCTTCACAATGTCACCATAGTGAAAAGTCTAGGCAAATCACAATTTCAATATATCTTTTTGTCTATCCAATACCAATCTCTGACTTAAAGAGGTCAAAGACAGTAGGAAAAGGCTCATATGTACAAACATGTTTTGACTGCCACTTCTGGCAAACAACTGAACAGGAAATGGGTATTCATCCACTGGGAAATGAATAAATGAATTCTGGTTCATGGTTATAGCGGAGTATTAGAACATAGAAAATGACAATTACAAAGGATTTTGGAGTAAGTGGGAAAACTTGTATGAACTGATGCAGAGTGAAATGAACAGAACCAGGAAAAAATTTATATACTACAGAAGGACTTTGTTTTATGCAAATTCAGCGCACAGAAATCCAGTTATATGTAATTGGAAAAAGAAAAGTATAAAGATAGAAAAATACGTAAAATAAAAAAATTTAATTACACAATAAATCTGTACCATTTTCCCAAGCAATATAAAGTCTCATAGTTCACCCAATCATGTTCAAACTTAAAGGAGTGGTTTTGGTGAATCTGAGAGGTGAAATTCATAGTTCCATCAAAAAATGAAAGGAATAACTGGTCCCAGAGGCAGAGGCAGTGGTCCCAGGGGCTGGCAGACTGCCAAAAGATAAGGGCCAAAGGCAAGGGGTTCTGGAGGATCCCAGATTGGTTTCATCTCAACATCATTAAGGGAAAACCAGAGCCAGACAACACAGTCTATGCTAATGTGAATCATTACATTGTTTTGTACCAAACATAGCTCCCACATCAGACTTTGTGCAGAGTTCTTATTTGTAACAAGTCTAGTTCACATCAGAGCAGTGCTTCTCTTCATTTCATTAGCACTTTTTGGTTACTTATAATGGCCAGCCCAAGAAAAGTTGTAAAGTGCCTAGGTATCTTCTTATAAGAAATACTTCTTAAATAATAGAGTTTGTGATCATGTATGACTTTCAACTTATGCCAAGGGTCTTAGAACATGTTGGTTTTGTAAAATGAGGTTGTACTATGATAGCCACATTTTAATGAAAAACTACTTTGGGGCAGCTAGATGGATAGAAAGTCAGTCCTGGAGATGAGAGGTTCTGGGTTCAACTTTGGGCTCAGATTATTTCCTAGCAGTGTGACCTTGGCCGGGTCACTTAACTACAATTACCTGGTCCTTACCAGACTTCCACCTTGAAACTGATACTTAGCATCGATTCTAAGGCAGAAGGTAAAGGTTTAAAGAAAAAAGAAAAATTATTTTGGAAGACTGAAGAGTTAGAGCCAATGTAATGACCAAGTATAGTAGTATTAATAACTTACATATGTAAAACATTTTGAGGTTTGCAAAGCACACACTATTTGATCTTCAGAACAACCTTGTTATCATTTCCCTCAGTTAACAGATGAGGAAATTGAGGTTGGGAAAGGCTATATGACTTGCTCAGGACCCCATAGCTAGAAAATAGCTGAAGCAGGAATCTAACTCATCTTCCTCTCCAAATCCAAATCCAAAACTTTATTCACTCTAAGACTGAGGAGATCATATGGATCCAAGATACAGAATAAGACACATAGTAGGTAATGTAGGACTCAGTTTTGTTTGACCAGAGTAATTTGTTACAAAAGACAGTGGTGACAATGTGCAGTGATAGATGTGAAAACACACACACACACACATATACACACAAATAGGGCAATTTTGTGATTACCATTTTAAATTTAATCTATACTTACAAGCCAAATTATGAAAAAGTTCATGGTTTTACATATGACTCATTTTTGTTTTTTTTTACTTTCTAAGTGATTGTTGATGATTATGTGTATGATAAAAAGTAAATGTACATCTATCAATTGATACCAATGAATTTAACTGAATTTTCCCAACAAATTTCTTAGTTATTAGAGTTAGTAAGGACAGAAGTCATACTCTTACTTACAAACCTTCTTTTCCTAGCACTGAAGGTTCTCCATGATATGATGCCACCTTATCTTTCTACTCAGCTTATTATAGTTCCTCCCCTTAATATAATCCATACTTCAGCTCAATCAGAAAACGTGTTATTCTCCAAATAGACTCTGTATGATCCCATTTCTAAGCCTTTAGTCTCATTATACGACAGGATGTTCTCCTTTCTCTCTCTTCAGCTCTTCGATTGCTACCCAGCATCATTTGGTATGTCAGTGCTCAACCTTAGTAGAAGAAATTAGATGACCCCTTAAACTATTTTCGTGACTAAGTAACGGGCTCATGTTCTAAGGTAAGAATAGGCACAGAGATACTGCCTTGACTGAAGTCACCAAAATGGAGCTGGGGTCTACTGGAAAAACTGAGCCCAATCTGAAGCCATGTTCACTTTCTCTTCTCCCAAATGGACTTTCAAGCTCTTCTGCTGTCAAAGACCCAGGTTTAAATCCAGATTCTTCAGCTTCCTCTTTCTGACCTTCGCAAGTCATAGGGTCTGGCACAGAGTGAACACTTAATGAATGTTAACTGGCTACCATTTTGGGGAGTCAAGTATATGAATCTTCCTGACTCTGGGTATATGGCTCTATCCATTGCACCATCTTTCTGCCCTAAATACCTGCTATTAGGTAACTTATAAAAGAGATACCTATGTGTCATAGTGGATAAAGTCTTAGGCCTCAAGTCAGGAAGTCCAGGGATGGATCCTGTCAGATGCTTACTGTGTGATGCTGAGCAAGTCACTTAACTTCTGTTGGACTCAGTTTCCTTATTTGTAAAATGGGTCAGGATGTCCAGGGATGGATCCTGTCAGATGGATCCTGTGTGATGCTGAGCAAGTCACTTAACTTCTGTTGGACTCAGTTTCCTTATTTGTAAAATGGGAATAACAGAATCCCCCTTCCTGGCAAGTTGTGAAAATCAAATGAGAAAATAAATGCAAAGTCCTTTGTAAACCTTATAGTCCTATATAAATTCTAGTCACTCTTTAATGTAAAAAAAAATCAACGTCTATGAACCCTTTTCACCTTCTCCAAATAATCCCTCATTTGATTATAATGTTAAGTAAAATTTAAATAAATATAAAATAAATTATTTGATGCTAAAGAAAAACAGCTTTAAATGAAAGAATTGTTACAAATACCTTCCTTTTCATGGAGCCTTCCTGTAGGCCCCCACTTTGGTAATGACCTTGCCCCTTTTGACATCACAGTACTTTTTTGATCCCTCTCTAATGCATTTATCACATAATATTGTAGAATAAAACATACGGGATGTATCTGACATATACCCAAAAGAGGAGCTCCCCAAGTACATGGGCTAGTATTTTTTATTTCAACATATTCTCATGTACCTAGTATAGCTCTCTGAAGACAAAAAGAGCTAAATAAATGTTTGCTGAATGAGAAAACACACAAATAAATGAACTGAACCAATTCTGTACCCAATCTGGGTCAAAGAAAATGAGTCTGGTTTTATGGTTGCTGTTTTGTTCAAATACTATCATTAATAGCTTCTGAATAATGCATCAACTGCCATGCCATTAATCAGGATAACAGAACCACTGCCATGGCTTTATCTCCACCATTTTGTTAGATGCCTCATCTTCCTGTGTACCCAATTGATGGAGAATTATCTTCATTGGATGTGTCAGTTGGCTTTGCACACTTGCAAACTGTCACTGCAGATTTTCCCTGGTTCACCTATCATGTATGGTCATTCATTTTCTCCCCGGCTTTCTTTCCATTTTCAGGTTTCTCTTTGAAAACTTCTAAGAATACCTATGAACAAGGTGCCAGCAATGATTTGAACAGCCTTGGGCACATCATCACATGTCCACAGAAGTCCGTTTTCTGTCACCAAGAAAAGAACTGTCATTCCAAGAACTCCTTAGATCTAAAAGAATTTTCAAATAGGTAGAATCTCTTGTGCTTGTGATAGTTGAGTTTCCAGACATTTAAAAGAGCTGTTTGAACCTTTGTTCTCTTTAGAAGACAGCATGGATAGAGTCTCACTGATTCAAGATGCAATATCCTCCTTAGTTGTGAGTCTGAGGCTAGCTAGATATGAACTCAATTTTTTCTGCCTCTAAGTTCAGCTAGCCCCCAAGGTGTTAGAGGCCAAATGATACAATGGAAAAAGCATTAAGTTTGTAGTCAGGAGGCCTGGATTCAAGTCATAGATCTTCTATTACTTCCTATGGGGCTTTGGGCAAATTGCGTAACCTCTGTGAGACCCAATATTCTCATCTATAAAATGAGAGTTTTACTATTTTTAAAAGGGGAAAGAAGTTTTTAGTCCAACAGAGAAGAAAAAGAAACTTCAGATGCAGAAGGGGCCTTTATATTGTGTCACAAAAGGTTGGAAAGAATGGCACACAGGGGAGAAGGAGAAGAAGGAGCACTGAAAACATGGAAATTAATAATTGACATGAGATTCTTCCAAAGGAAAAGGAAATGAGACCTTCCTGCTGGAAGCTACTTCTTGCATGTCAAGGAATAATGAATGATGTGGGTACTCCAGTGTCTTCAGGAAAGTAATCACCCAGTAAGGGTCAGAAGAAGAAGAGACAAATTATTAAAGCTGCTATCTCCTTGCTGAAGAGTAATGAGGGGGCTACATGGCACCCAGACATTAATAACTGAGAAGGCCACTATCTTCTCGGGATCTGTAGCCAAGATGTAACAAAATATGTCCTATGACTTGTCAAATGGGAGTGAGTAATATGACCCACTACTGGGAATATTCATGCAGACACATAAGAGAAAGTCTGAAGGAACCTGGAAAGCATTGCTAAAAGACCTCAGGGCCAGAGATGGTGTTTTGAAAGTGTCCGCCAAATGAAGGCAGGGTTTCAAAAAAGAGAAGTAGAATGAGAAAGAAACAAAAGAGTTAAAAAAGAAAGTGCAGGAGAATAGGATTCTGTTTTTTGGATCATGAGAATGAGGAGCTCTTCGGGACTTAGCAAAGAGCTGGTGGAAAAAAATGCCAGACTTATAAATCTAATCAAAGGGAATTTAAACTGAAAAGGGAAGCAGAATACAAAAACTAGCTATGGATATTTACCAAGCTAGAGGCCACAGAGAATAACAACAATGTAGGAGGAAGAAGGGTGCAGCTAGGTGGTAGAGTAGATGGAGAGCCAGACCCAGAGACAGGAAGACCCAAGTTCAACTCTGATACATACACTAACTAGCCGTGTGATGCTGGGCAAGTTTCTTAACCTTAGTTTGCCTCAGTTTCCTCATTTATTATATAACTCAGAGAAGGAAATGCCAAATGACTCCAGTTATCTTTGTGAAGAAAAACTCAAATGGGGACACAAAGAGTTGGACACAACAAAAGACTGAACAACAAAATGAAGGAGAATAGAAAAAGAATTATCAAAAGCTTTCAAGAAAAAGAAATCTAAGAAATGATCCAATAACAAAAGTCATGACCTCAGTAGTCCATATAGAAATGCCCCAAATAAGGGTAATAAGCAATGGGAACTAGTGATTTAACAAAAGGAGGAAAAGGTGACTTCAGAGGCATGAGAACAAGTGATATTAGCACAATATCAGCACAAGGCATTAGCCTGGGTTTTGGAAGACTGTATGAGCAGATTACAAATTCCAGTCAGTTTTCCTACCAACTCAATCTAGGATGACTTTGCGTATGGTCCTAGCTCTCTAATGCTAAGCTCAGATAAGTACAGAGAATAGTGTCATCAGTGGGCTAGCTGGCAAATTATAATATTTTTCTACACAACAACCATGCCACAAAGAAAAATATGAATTAACCCTCTATTCCTTTTGGTTCCCTTGTCTCCTCTCTACATACTCTCTTGTTGATCGTATCAGTTCCTGTGGGTTCAATTTCAATGCAATTGATTCCCCAGTCAATATTTCTTGCTTAATCTCTCTTCTGAACTGTCCCATATCACCAATTGCCAGATAAATGGGTGTCCCATAGGCATAGCAAATTAAACAAAACAAAATGGAGCTTACATTCTCCTCTAAACCCACCATTCTTTCAAATATCCCTCTTTCTGTCAATAGGCCACTGTTCTTTCAATCACCCAAGATCATAGCCTCAGAGTCATCTTCAAATGTCCTTTCTCACTAGCCCATTCTAAACCAATCAGTTACCAAGTCTTATTGATTTTACATTCATAGCACCCTTTTACAGTATTCTCTTCTCTCTACTCAAATGACTACCACCCCACGTCAGGCCCTCATCACCTCTCAGTATGATAGTAGCCTCCTAATTGAATACATTGTCTCCCATCTCTCCCCTCTACAATCCATTGTCCATAAAGGAGCCAAAATGATCTTCCTAAAGTATGTGTCTTTTTATGGCCTCGAATCCAATTTGTTCTGATCTGCTTGGCTTTCACAGTCTGATTCCAACTGATTTTCCCAGAATGCTTAATCATTAGTCCCTTTATGATCTCTCCCCACAGCTTACTTACTTTCTCCTGCCTCTTGACCTCTCACAGACTGCCCAATGCCAATCCATGACTATAATGTTCTCTTCTCAACACTTCTCATGTCACCTCCTACCTAAGGCCTTTCATCTGATCTCCTATAATTGTTTATGCTCTTCTAGCCCTATTGAAAAATTTCTTGCCTTTACTTTGTATTTACCGAGTATTTAGTTACATGTTGCTTTGGACCCAGTAAAATAACAGATTTATAACTAGAAGGAAGCTTAAAGATTGATCCATCTCATTTGACAGAGGAAGAAACTGAGGCCGAGAAAGGGTAACTCACCCTAAGTCATACATAGGACCTTTTATTTGATATTGAAAGGGTGGACCTCAGAGATCATCTAGGCCAATCCTCTCATTTTATAGATGAGGAAACTTAAGGAGGAGAAGTAATGGGTCTTGCCTAATGTCACAGAGTTGATAAATGTCAGAGCTGGGATTTGAACCTAGGTTCTCTGACTCGAAATCCATCTCTCTTTCTCATGAACCATAGTGCCTAATTTTGAAAGCTCCTTGAAGGCAAGGACTGATTCATTTTTGTCTTTGAATCTCTTCACCAAATACAGCACTAGCTCACAGTAGTCGATAAATTATTAAATGTACTTTCCTTTATATTCTACAACTAAATGTCCCCATTTCCTAATACTCATATAACATGAACTCAAGACCTTTCACTATCCTTGGCCCCCAGGTTTGTTGCTATGTAAAGCCCAGAACTGACAACATTATTTCAGACATGGTCTGGAGCACTTTCAGTCAATAAACATTTATTAAGCACCTAGTACAAGGCAGAGGAAACTGTAAAACATATATCTATAGCTATAAATCTTAGAAGATTTTAAAGCATATCTATCTACAACATATATGTATGAACATATTTAGGATCACATTATAAGTATTCTTTTTATAAATAACAATAACCAACATTGATTTGACAATTTAAGGATGGTAAAGCACTTTAAAATATTAATCTCAATCAATCATCACAATAGCTCCATGAGATAAGTACCATATGATATTATCTCCATTGTATAGATGAGGAAACTGAGGTATAAAACTGAGTATAGACTTGCTCAAGAATTACAGACTATTGACAATCACATGAAAAATGATCCAGTTAACTATCAATAAGAGAAATGCAAATCAAAGCCAACTCTTGTTTCATTTCTCTTCCATCATGTCAATGATGAAAAAAAATGGAAACACTTAATGTTGCAGGGGCTATGGAAGACAGGTACATGGATATACTATTTGTGGAACCATCAATTGTCCAGACACCATGGAAGCTAATCTGGAAATATGTTTTAAAAAGAGGACTAAAATGTCAATACTGCCCATGAGTAAGATATCTCCCTGGCTTAGAGCATCCACCAAGGAGAACAAAGAAACTAAGAGTTCCCATAGATGCCAAAACATTTATCGTAGTATTTTCTGTTGCAGCAAAGAACTACACAAAGTAGATGCTCACTGACAAAGGGATAGCTAAACACAAGGTGATACATTAATGTAATAGGATCAATACAGCTTTGCAAAATTTAAGTATATGAAAAATATACAAAGGTTTGTGAAGACTCAAAGAGATGAGTCTTAAAAACAAATCTAATTAATATAATGATATGAAGAAAAAACAAAAGAACAAAACCTGAGGGCTAGACTGGGAATAATTGAGAAATTGCACCTTGGTCCCTTCAGAGGTAGCATGGAATATGGTATACCATTTCTGACTTGTTTTGCTAAAATACTTTTTTCTCTTTGTCATTTTCTTATACTAGAATGTTAGCTGGGTAGATGAGGGAGTGAGAGATTCAGAAATGAATGTGATACAAAAAATCATTAATAAAAATAGGATGAGCCTTTTTATAATGACAAAGGAAAGCTGTGCAGCTGAGCTCTTTATTATCTGCAAGAACAAGTTGGGAAATCAAAGATTGCAAAAGATCCAGTAAATATGGTAGCAGCAAGGAACATTGGCCAAGACGAAAATAAACACCAGGCTAATTTCAATGATATTCCTCCTACCCTCTTTATCAATGGATAGAGCTTTAAGCCTGGAGTCAGGAAGACCCAAGTTCAAATCTTTTTTCAAACACTAATTAGCTGTTAGACCCTAGGAAAGTCACTTCACACTCTTTGTTTCAGTTTCCTCAATTGTCAAATGAGCTAGAAAAGGGAATGGCAAACCACTCCAGGATCTTTGCCCAAAACAACCCTCAAACAGGGTCACAAAGAATCAGATATGACTGAAACGAATGTTCAACAACAACAAAAAGAGTCAAAGAACATAGTAAGAAAAAAGATGGAAAGCTGTCCCTAAGAGAGAAGGGTCAGCCTCGGAAATCAGAATGTGTGAAGTTCATTTGTTCAGCAGGTAACACAGCCTGGACTGAGGTGACTTCCTCTTTTGTCCAAGTCCTTTGAGGGCTACACATTCTGCTTTTGGACCTCACCCAATCAGCTGTGCTCCAGTTCATAACTTTTAACTGGAGATATTCAAACTCTGAGATTCCAAGGAAGGCCCATCCATATGCTCTGATTCATTTACACTGATTCATCAAAATGTTCTGCTTCCTCCTTTGGCATTTTAGATACAAGGAGTCCTTGGATTGCTCTGAGAAGGAGCTAATTCAGGCTTGTTTTTCCTTTATAAACAGGAAGCCACATGTTGTCATGAATCAACAAACCACATGTGATCTCCATGAGGGCTGGCCTTAAGTGTGGGTGAAGAGACCTCTTGTAGGGTTTGATTGGAGGGGTGCTGCAAGTCCCCCCTGCCCCCATGTATCTCCCCCAATCCATCTGCCACAACTCCTCCTTCCCCGCTCCTGCCTAGCCTAAAATTCCTGCCACTGAAATCTTTCCTACGAGAATTAGTGGGCGAAACATTGTCTCCACCAAGGATGCTCGCTGTTACATAGATTCAAGCAGGAGCATGCTGTCACATTAACATGGATTGCTTTATTCCGAGGCTCTCTTGCAAACCTTGTATGTACCTGTCCTAGGCACTGCTAAGATTTTCATTTGTCTTGCACCTTAAGGATCCTCTCCCAGGGAGAAGCAGCCCCATGGAAAGGTCACAGAGCTCATCTTAGAGCCTGGAAGGACAGTGCATAGCTGTGTGATCTACGTAAGACCCCACAGCAACAATCTGAGACCATCGGTTGTCCAAAATATGCTGACCTGGATCAGTAGAGGGAGCTGCCTCACCCAGGATGGGATTCACAGGTCTAATGAGGCAGGGCCTAGGGCCCATTCAACAATATCCTTCCTTGCATCCTTGGGATTGCAAAGAGGAAAGGAAGATTCTCCCTGCTCACAAGAAACTAACACTCCAAGGGGGAGATAGCACCCAGGGAAGGTTTCAGATGGTTCTTCAGGTCCAGAGCCAAAGCCAATGAGAAGTCTTCCAATTTAATGCAGCTTACTCTAATAAAATCAGAGTTTCTGATGTTGAACCAGGTCCAAAGACTTCTGGTGTCAAGAACTTTCTTTTCTGTTTCATCTTTGGAGGCCAGGAAATCTGGATCATAAGGAAATGGGCCAGTAGAAGACAGAAGGCCAGGATTTTGCAAGTGTTGAAGCCCAGGTGGCAAAGGTCTGGACAGCTGGTAAAAGCTCACATAAGCCAATCCTCACGAGTTCCTGCTCCAAGCTCAGACAGCTTCCCAATACACTAGACTAGACCACACAGGTTTGCTGACACTGTTGACTATTTTGCATGTCTCCTGGAGTTTTCTTTGTGCTCTCCTCCTCTAGCCTGAGATCTAGCCTATAGCTTATCTGGCCCTTCCCCTTGCCTGCTGGGATTCTAAGGCTGATGTATCATCTGCCAATGGGTGAGCTAAACAGGCTCATGGCTGGATAATTGGACCAGCCAGGAAATGGGGTACAATGGAGAACCCTAGGCATAGAATGTATAGCACCCCATTTCAGGGAAGGAGGTGTTCATTTTAAAATGTGGAGCCCCAAAGAGTTGTACTCAATACTTGTACTCAATACATGATGCGAATTCTCTATGATTTCCTTTCATGGAATTCCAATCTTGCTATCAACTGCATAACCTCCCTTCTTTGTAATGACTAGGGCTATTCCAAATGTACGGGTTTATTGTAATGTTACAATATAAAATCCATGGTCCACTGCAGGAAGAAATGAGGGGGTTAAAGGAGGACATTATTCCTGGACCCCTTTAGAAGTCTAGTGAAGCCTGTGTGTCCCTTTTCAGAATAATATGCACTGTCTGTGTTCATAATTGCAAGAAATGCTAGATTTCAGTTACTGATTAGTGAAACCAAATTTTTCCCATCCAAATTCATGGGCAGGAAAAAATAACTTATTAATTGCCTACTAAATGCCAAGCATCATTCCAAATGCTTTACAAATATCAACTCATTCCATCTTCACAACAATCCTAGAAAGTAGATGCTATGGAGGTCTCCATTTTACAATTATAGAAATTGAAGCAGGAAGTAGTTAAGTGACTTGCCCAGGGACACACAGCTAGGAAGTATCCGAGGAAGAATTCTTCCTCAGGTATTCCTGATGTTATTCCCAGTGTTCTATCCACTCCATCATCTCGCTACCTCTTGGGCATTCCTAAAATCTAAGGCCTCTTGGACTAGATGATTTGAGATCACTTCCAGCTCTAAGATTCAATGAACTAGCAGCAATGAGTGGAAGTTTCAGAGAGGCTGGCTTACATACCACATAAGGAAGTCTTTTTCTGCTGAGACTAGAATCTCTCCATCTTCCCCAGCCCAGAAATTCAGCAGCTACTGTATGACTAGATAATACTGCTGATTGGCACAAATGAATTATCCTGCTCAGCTTTGAACTTTGGGTAGTACATGCCTTCTTAGGCAACCTAGTGACCCCTTGTTCCCTCCAGTAAGCCTGGCACTAAATGATTAGTACCAGACTTAGTGGAGACACTTCCTACACTTTTGCCCTACTGCAGCATAGAAATACTACACTTAACAAGATTCACCTAGCTGAGTCTCTCCAATATCAGAGAGAATACGATGCCCAACAATGTCCTAAAGTCATGTTGACAGACCTAGGGCACACATACCAGAGTGTGCCAGAGGGTGCGATTTCTTTCTCCCTCTCCATGTGTTTGAGGACATTTCTCACATGACCCTCCCCTCTGGCCAGTAGTCCAAGGGAGGGAGTTTCCTCCCTCCCCTGTCTAGGATAAGGGGGGCAGAACTCACATGCAGTTTGAGGGTTGCAGTTTGGGGACTCAGTCTCTAAAAGGTTTGCCACCACTGTCCTAAAGTGTAAGTCCTAAAGATGTAGGGAGTTCCCCCTCCCTGGGAGTCTTGAGGCAAAGAGAATTTAGGATGTAGTGCCAGTTGGACTATCTTTAAGTCTCTAGGTGATCTTTGGGGTGCTCTATGATACCAAAAGTCTAGGGTTCTCAACAGGATACCTCAACAGATATGTAGCAATAGCAGTGATGTAGCCTGGGCCAGGATACTGTCCCCTCTTGATGAGCTCATTATTTTACTTGTTCCACTTAAGGAAGGAGTAACTTAGTATTTGCCTTTGAGTTACTGACCCAGAGATTAGCTCCACACTCAGACAGGGCCAGATGAGTATGTCCATATGCAAGTGTGGAAATTTCCATTATGAAACTCCTTTTAATAATGTAGACTGCTATTGCTCTGCTGCTTACAGTCTGTGGCACTGAGAAGGTCAGTAATATTTCTAGGCACACAGCTAAAATATGTATCACAAAGTGACACTTGAACATAGGTTTTCCTGACTTGGAGGCCAGTCTGCCATCTACTACATATGTTGCTACTTATTGGGGAGGGAAAGAGAGAGGGTGGAAGGAAGTTAACAAAAGTGTTCCAAATGCCTACTGTGTGCAGGGCCCAGGGTTAGCCATCAGGATTACCAAAAGAGGATACAGACCCTTTCCTCAGTTTAACAAGGGTTCAAATACTTCATGAACACAACTAGAAAATATTACAAGTAGAAAGATCTTCCCAGAAGCTGAGGGAAAGCTCATTCCATGGGAAGGAATATATGAATACGTAGCACTTGGCGGCTGCTTCACAAGCATAACAAATATCTCTGCATGCAGCCTTCACGGAAGCATATAAATAAATAATAAACAGAAAATGTTTATGTGTGTATATATATACAAACACCTGTTTGATGCAAAACAGGTATTTACATGAAGTTAATTCCCCAGTTAATCAGACTTAGTCTCTGCCTGCTTGGCTAAGGTGAATGCTACCTTTCCACTAGACAAATGATCCAACCAGAGAGCCAAGAAACTATCTGATTGGGGGGGTGGGTATGAGGTGGCACATTTGGGGGTTGGGTGAAATGCTACTGAAGAGACTCCTTAGCCAGACACAGAACTGTCATGAGACAAGGGGAGGAGATGGAGTGGTCCAAGAGCCAGAAGCCCACAGTGGGTTTCTATTTTGTTAAAGTACTAGCAGGAGACACCCTCTAGGAAGCAGTATACACCAAAACCTTATAAGGTCCAAAAGGGGAGCTACTACACTGGTACAAAGCTCTCCCTGCCCCACTATGGCTGCTGGAAGGAAATACTGGTAGACGGGAAAGGAAGATGGTTGGAACCACTGAAATTGCCCATTCTGTGGCCCCTTTCTGAGTTACAGTTTTACTTGGGGACTATGGCTTTAACCCACTTTTCTCCAGGCACATGGCTTGCTTTGATTTCATCTCCTCATCATTGGTGCTACCATTGCCCTATGATAATGATGGACAACCTTTTGAGCTTGGTGTGTCAAAATTCGCCAAAAAAACAAGCATAACTCAGATGGTGTGTCACTTTGAGGAAAAAAACCACATAATTTCATAATATATATGGTTTAAATAACAAAAGTGTATAATTGTAATATGTAACTATTTAATAAACCAAAAAGTAATTATTTAACTTACCTGCTTAGTGACTTCTTTGTTCATCTGTCAGTCAGTTTCTTTTGTTGGTCTTGATATTATTTAACTTGTGTGGGGTGCCATGAATGAAGATAAGTGAGGGGGAGGGGTAATTCTTTAACTAACCTGCCTATTAGTGACTTTTTGTTGCTGAATTTCATTGGCTAAATCTTCAATTGAATGTTAATATTTTGTATACTTCAAGTCTAAGCAAGCACTACTAACTTCATCTGTTAATCTTTCTTTTGCTGGTTTTGATATTATTTAACACTGAGAATAAGGCCTCACAAATATACTTAGAGGGAATAATTGTGAGTAAAGCCATTGCTATATTTTTCAGGGTGCTAAAAGTGTCTGGTAATTGGTTCCAGGCACTACTCTGTTGCATGTGGGCCAGAGCCCTGCCCAGTCTTCTGCCCATGTGGCCCCACCCCTCCCTAGTCACTGGCTCAGGGGCACCACAAGAACAGCGGCTGCACCCACAGGAGCCCTACACACCCTAGCCGCCTGGCATGCACCATTTACCCCCTGCCCCTGTGGCCAGGAGCAGCCCTCCCCTTACCCCACTCCCAGGCCAGGCCAGGGCATGGCCGTGGCCAGAGTTATGGCTGCAGGCCCACAGTTCCCAGGGTCCAAGGTGCACTGAGACTGTATGCAACAATGTGTCATCAAAAATGGCTACACATGTCAGTGCTGACACACATGTCATAGGTTCACCATTACAGCCCTAGGACAAACTTTAATCTGGAACTGTCCAGCTTTTCCTTTTATAGCTGATATTAATCAATTGTTCACTCACAACCCTCTAGCTGAATGATATTCCTTGCCTAGCCCAGAACACAGTCCACACTCCCCTGCTTCTTTCTTTAGTTTGGTTATTACACTTCCAACCAACTAAAATGTTGTTGTTCTTCCACATCATCTTTTAAAAAACCTCACTCTGATGCTACTTCCTTACACCACCCTGATTCCCTCCTATCACCTTTGATTTGGCCTTCTTCTGCATCTTCCAAATGCATATACACACCATAATTATCTTGGCATATGCATGCTCCTAGTCAGCCATAAGATCCATGAGAGTAGAAGACAAGGACAAATCTCTCTTTTCATTTCCTTACAAGGGGTTGCTCCGAAGAGCTTACCTCGAAAGTAACCTGGGCCAGTCTCTGGGCATTTAACACAGACTGTAGATGAGGAGTTTTGTTTTTTTTTGGTTTGGGGATCATTTGGCCCACACCAGCTGAACTTAATCCCATCAGGAGCCCTCAGAGCTTCCAAAAGAAGAGAAACTTCAGGGCCAGCAAAGGGGTTACTCCAAAGGGCTTCCCTTGAAAGCAACCTGGGCCAGTCTCAGGGCATTCAACACAGATTGTGGAGGGGAAGGTTTTTTGCTTCAGGGCTCATTCAGCCCAAACCAGTTGAACCTAATCCCATCAGGAGCCCTCAGAGCCCAGGGAGGCCACGACCCCTCCCCCCTTAGAGAGCAGGGTCTTCTGAAAAAAACAGAAACCTAGAGGCGGAGTCAAGATGGCAGCCTAGAAGGAGCATAGATCTGACAGCCTGGCCAGAGCTGTGGAGATCCTCCATATTTGCTCCAGCCATCCAGGAAGTTTAAAGCTCAGAGCAAACCCAGCCCTACCAACCTGAACTCAATCCCATCAAAAGTCTCCAGAATGCAGGGAAGCCCAGGCTCCCCATCCATACTCATTGACTGCTGGACTTTAAGCCAATCAAAAGCCTCCAGAGGACAGGGAAGCTCAAACCCCGAACAACCTTCCCCCAGAGACTACACCAAGAGATCTTCTGTTAAAGCTTCAAGAGGGGAGACTGATAGAAGTCCCCAAAAAACAAAGAAAATGAGAGGAACAAGAGCACAGACAAATACGGGGAGTAAAGAAGGGGTGAATTTCAGCAAACAACAGAAAAAGAAGAAAGAAACTACAATAGACAGCTACTACTCAGAAAATGGAACAGAGGGAGAGAGATCAGCAAACAATAAACCAGAAATCCCAGCGAATTGGATACAGGCTTTAGAAGAATGCAAAACACAACTAAGAGAGGCTGAAGACAATTGGGAAAAGAACTTAAAAATTAAGATAAGTCATCTGGAAACAGAGGCACTTGAACTAAAACGAAAAAATAGTGTCTTGAAAGCCAAAATCAGCCAGCTGGAAAAGGAGGCAAAGGAGATGAAAGACGAGGTAAAGAGGATGAAAGACAAGGTAAAGAGGATAAAAGACGAGCTTCAAAGAAAATCAGACCAGAAGGAAAAGGATGACTAAAAAGCCAGAGATGAAATCCAATCTTTAAGAACCAGAATAAAACAACTAGAATCAAGTGACCTCACAAGGAAGCAGGACACTATAAAACAAAACAAAAAGAATGAAAAAAATTGAGGAAAATGTGAAGCATTTCATTCACAAAACAGACGATTTAGAAAATTGTTCAAGAAGAGACAATTTAAGAATAATTGGACTACCAGAAGACCACAACAAAAGAAAAAGCCTGGATATAATACTAGAGGAAATTATCCAGGAAAACTGACATAGCCTAGAAGAGGGGAAAGTGGAGATTGAAAGAATCCACAGATCACCCGCTGTATTTAATCCCCAACTGACAACACCAAGAAATGTTATAGCCAAATTAAAAAACAATCAGATGAAAGAACAGATATTACAAGCTGCCAAGAAGAAGCCATTCAGATACCATGGAAACATGGTGAGGTTAACACAGGATCTGGCTGCATCCACACTGTAGGACCAAAAGGCATGGAATACGATATTCCAGAAAGCAAGGGAACTATGTCTACAACCAAGAATAAAATACCCATCAAAACTGACTATATTCTTACAGGGGAAAGTATGGTCATTCAACACAACAGAAGAGTTCCAAGCATTCACAAATAAAAGACCAGACCTGAACAAAAAATTTGATGTCCAACTGGAGAACTCAAGAGAATCATCAAAAGGTAATTAAAAAACAAACAAAACAACAACAAAATTTTTTAGAGACTCAATAAGTTAAAATGATATGTATCCCTAAAAGAAAAGAGGTCACTGGTAACTCTTAAAAACTGTTTCTATCACCTGGGCAGCTAGAAGAATTACACTTAGGGGGAACAGTGACAAACTGTATAGGATGAAAGGACAAGACATAAATAGGCATATAGATATATGCATGCATAAATACAGATACATATGTATGTGTGTATATATATATATATATACATATATATATATACACGACTAGAGCTAAAAAAAGAGGTTATGACTAAAAGAAATGGGAAAAGCAACAAATGGGGGTAAATTTATATGTCACAAAGAAGCTCATGATGGGAGGGGGGAGAATATCGATACACTGGAAGGGTAAAGAGGTTGGAGACAGGAAATACTCAACTCTTATGTACTTTGAAACTGACCCAAAGAGGGAAGAACAATCCAATCCATTGGGGAAGAGAAAAGATTTGCACCCTATAGGGGAGTAGAAGGGTAACAAACAGTCTGGTGGGGATGGAAGCAGTACAAGGGAGAGAGAGGGTGGGGGGAATTTTAAAAGGACTACAGGGGAAAATAAGGGAGGGAATAAGAAGGGACGGGTAGAAAGGGAAATAAAATAAGGGGAGGGGGAACTAGGGGGACTGACTATAAACAAACATTGGTGTAGAAGGAAATAGTGAAAGAAGAAAAGGCAGGACCAGGAGTAGAAATCAAAATGCTGGGAAATAAACAGCTAGTAATCATAACTCTGAATGTGAATGGAATGAACTCACCCATAAAACACAAGCGAATAGCAGAGCAGATTAGAATCCCAAACCCTACCATATGCTGACTACAAGAAACACACATCAGGAAGGTAGATACACATAGGGTGAAAGTAAGAGGATGGAGCCAAATCTATTGGGCATCAAATGATAAAAAGAAGGCAGGAGTAGCAATCATGACATCTGACAAAGCCAAAGTAAAAATAAATCTAGTTAAAAGAGATAGGGAAGATAATTACATCCTGATAAAAGGCAGTATAGACAACGAGGAAATATCTGTACTCAATATGTATGCACCAAATGGCAGAGCTTCCAAATTTTTAAAGGAGAATATAGAGGAGCTCAAGGATGAAATAGATAGAAAAACTATACTAGTGGGAGATCTGAACCTTCCCCTATCCGAACTAAATAAATCAAATCAAAAAATAAATAAGAAAGAGGTGAGAGAAGCAAATGAAATCTTAGAAAAATTAGAGTTAGTAGACATATGGAGAAAAATAAATAGGGACAAAAAGGAATACACATTCTTTTCAGCAGCACATGGTACATTCACAAAAATTGACCATGGTACTAGGGCACAAAATTATTGCAAACAAGTGGAAAAGGACAGAAATAATAAATGCAACCTTCTCAGACCAAAATGCAATAAAAATAATAATTAGTAAGGGTACATGGAGAGATAAATCAAAAATTAATTGGAAATTAAACAATATTATTCTCCAAAAGAAGCTAGTAAAAGAACAAATCATAGAAACAATTAATAACTTCATTGAAGAAAAGGAAAATGATGAGACCTAGTTTCAAAATCTATGGGATGCAGGCAAAGCAGTACTCAGGGGGAAATTTATATCCTTGAGTTCATATATAAACAAATTAAGAAGGGCAGAGGTCAATGAATTGGGGATGCAAATTAAAAAACTAGAAAGTTAACAAATTAAAAACCCTCAGATGAAGACTAAATTAGAGATCCTAAAAATCAAAGGAGAAATGAATAAAATTGAAAGTCAAAGAACTATTGATTTAATAAATAAGACTAGAAGCTGGTACTTTGAAAAAACAAATAAAATTGACAAAGTACTAGTCAGTCTAATTAAAAAAAGGAAAGAAAAAAACCAAATTGACAGTATCCAAGATGAAAAGGGAGACCTCACCTCTAATGAAGAGGAAATCAAGGCAATCATTAAAAACTACTATGCCCAATTATATGGCAAAAAATATGGCAATCTAAGTGATATGGATGAATACTTACAAAAATATAAATTGCCTAGACTAAAAGAAGAAATAAATTACCTAAACAACCCCATATCAGAAAAAGAAATTGAACAAGCCATCAAAAAACTCCCTAAGAAAAAATCCCCAGGTCCAGATGGACTCACAAATGAATTTGATCAAACATTCAAAGAACAGCTAACCCCAATACTATACAAACTATTTGACAGAATAAGCCAAGAAGGTGTTCTACCAAATTCTTTTTATGACACAAACATGGTACTGCTCCTAAAGCCAGGCAGTTTAAAAACAGAGAAAGAAAACTATAGGTCAATCTCCCTAATGAATATAGATGCAAAAATCTTAAATAGGATACTAGCAAAAAGACTCCAGCAAGTCATCACAAGGGTTATCCACTATGATCAGGTAGGATTCATACCAGGAATGCAAGGAGGGTTCAATATTAGGAAAACCATCCACATAATTGACCATATAAACAAGCAAACCGACAAAAATCACAAGATTATCTCAATAGACACAGAAAAAGCCTTTGACAAAATACAACATTCATTTCTACTGAGAACACTAGAAAGCATAGGAATAGAAGGGCCTTTCCTAAAAATGATAAGCAGCATATATCTAATACCATCAGCTAACATCATCTGCAATGGGGATAAACTAGATAAATCCCCAATAAGATCAGGAGTGAAATAAGGATGCCCATTATCACCTCTATTATTTAACATTGTACTAGAAACACTATCTGTAGCAATTAGAGAAGAAAAAGAAATTGAAGCCATTAAAATTGGCAATGAGGAGACCAAGCTGTCACTCTTTGTGGATGATATGATGGTCTACTTAAAAAATCCTAGGGAATCAACCAAAAAGCTAATCGAAATAATCAACGTTAGCAAAGTTGCAGGATACAAAATAAACCCACATAAGTCATCAGCATTTCTATATATCTCCAACATATCTCAGCAGCAAGAATTAGAAAGAGAAATTCCATTTAAAGTCCCCTGAGACAATATAAAATACTTAGGAATCTATCTGCCAAAACAAACACAGGAACTATATGAACACAACTACAAAACACTCTTCACACAATTAAAACTAGATCTAAACAAATGGAAAAACATTGATTGCTCATGGGTGGGATGAGCTAACATAATAAAAATGACCATCCTACCCAAACTTATCTATCTATTTAATGCCATACCCATTGAACTACCAAAAAACTATTTTACTGAATTAGAGAAAACCATAACAAGATTCATTTGGAAGAATAAAGGATCAAGGATATCCAGGGAAATAATGAAAAAAATTACAAAGGAAGGTGGCCTTGCAGTCCCAGATCTCAAACTATACAACAAAGCAGTGGTCATCAAAACAATTTGGTACTGGCTAAGAAACAGGAAGGAGGATCAGTGGAATAGACTAGGGTTAAGTGACCTCAGCAAGACAGTTCATGACAAGCCAAACGATCCCAGCTTTTGGGACAAAAATCCACTATTCAATAAAAACTGCTGGGAAAATTGGAAGACAGTGTGGGAGAGATTAGGTTTGGATCAACACCTCACACCGTACACCAAGATAAACTCAGAATGGGTGAATGACTTGAATATAAAGAAGGAAACTATAAGTAAATTAGGTGAACACAGAATAGTATACATATCAGGCCCTTGGGAAGGGAAAGGTTTTAAAACGAAGCAAGACTTAGAAAGAATCACAAAATGCAAAATAAATAATTTTGATTACATCAAATTAAAAAGGTTTTGTACAAACAAAACCAATATAACTAAAATCAGAAGGGAACCAACAGATTGGGAAACAATCTTCATAACAAAAACCTCTGACAAAGGTCTAATTACTCAAATCTATAAAGAGCTAAACCAGTTGTACAAAAAATCAAGCCATTCTCCAATTGATAAATGGGCAAGGGATATGAGTAGGCAATTTTCAGTTAAAGAAATCAAGACTATTAATAAGCACATGAAAAAGTGTTCTAGATCTCTTATAATCAGAGAGATGCAAATCAAAACAACGCTGAGGTATCATCTCACACCTAGCAGATTGTTCAACATGACAGCAAAGGAAAGTAATGAATGCTGGAGGGGATGTGGCAAAGTAGGGTCATTAATGCATTGCTGGTGGAGTTGTGAATTGATCCAACCATTCTGGAGGGCAATTTGGAACTATGCCCAAACAGTGATAAAAGACTGTCTGCCCTTTGATCCAGCCATAGCACTGCTGGGTTTGTACCCCAAAGAGATAATAAGGAAAAAGACTTGTACAAGAATATTCATAGCTGCACTCTTTGTGGTGGCCAAAAATTGGAAAATGAGGGGATGCCTTTCAATTGGAGAATGGCTGAACAAATTGTTGTATATGTTAGTGATGGAATAGTATTGTGCTAAAAGGAATAATAAAGTGGAGGAATTTCATGGAGACTGGAACAACCTCCAGGAAGTGATGCAGAGTGAGAGGAGCAGAACCAGGAGAACACTGTACACAGAGAATGACACGAACGTAATGGACTTCTCCAGTAATGGCTTTACAATGTCCCTGAACAACCTGCAGTGATCTATGAGATAAAACAAACTATCCTCAAGCAGAGGACAAACTGAGGGAGTAAAAACACCGAGAAAAAGCAACTGCTTGACTACAGAGGTTGAGGGGACATGATCGAGGAGAGGCACTAAATGGGCACCCTAATGCAAATGCCAACAACAAAGAAATGGGTTCAGAGCAAGGACACGTGATACCCAGACGAATCGCCCGTCGGCTAGGGAAGGGGTTGTGGGATGGTGGAAGGGGGGAAAGAAAATGATCTGTTTCCAATGAACAATGTATGAAAATGACCAAATAAAATAATGTTTTTTTTAAAAAAGTGAGATCTAAGCCTTAAAAAAAATTTTTCCCTCTCAGGGAGACAGATAGCATAGGACAGTGATGGCTAACCTTTTAGAGATCAAGTGCCAAAACTACAATCCTCACACCACTTGTGAGTCCCCAGCTTACCCCCATCAGGGGAGTGAGGAAGAGCTTCCATTGGGCTGCTTGGCGGAGAGGTAGGTGAAGTGAAAAAAATGTCCTTAGGCATGTATGGAGAGGGAGAAGGGAGCAGCCCCCTATGGCATGCATGCCATAGGTTCGCCAACATGGGCATAGGTTTTTATTATATCCATGTTATAACAGATGAGATATCCATATGATCTCATCTCAGAGATCTAGACCATCTAGTCTCACCCTTCATTTTATAGAGGAAGAAACTGAGGTATCAAGAAGGAAAGCGGTTTACCCAAGGTCTCATATAGGATCCTAGATCTAATGCTAGAAGAGACCTTATAAGCCATCTAGTCCACCTGCCCCAAATGTACCAAAGAGGAAACTGAGGCTCAGAGAAGTGGAGGACCTGCCCATAGTAACAAAGATAATACAGTACAGAGTTCATATTAATGGTTCATTTTCAATTTACTATTTTCATTAGACCCTTCCCCCCAACCCTGTTCCCGAAGGCTTGACCATTCTATGCTCCTGTCCATATCTGGGCCTTCATGCCAATAGGCAGCCTCAGATCCTGCTCCTGTCTGACTTAATGCATTTTATTACCACCTAGTGGTTAGCTCTTCCCAACAAGCCTTAGCACTTTTACAAATACAATAAGAGGATTGACAAACTCAACAGGGGGAAACCAGCTGTTACCCTCCTAGCTAAACAAGGCATGCCATATGCTCACAATCCCACTCCCATGCCCAGAGGCCACATGGAACCTTGCAGATTTGATTTCTTCACCATCCACACAGGCATCATTCCATCCAACCCCCAATCACCATACATCTACAGCCAACTCACATTAGACCTTGTTGGCAAGTCAGAGGGAATTAGGGTTCATGCTCCCTTTTTCTTACCAAGTCACCAACAATCCTCTCCATTTAACCTGGGCAAATCTTTGCCTTCCTCCCTTTCATCAGTAGTTTTTTTAAAGTAAATAAAACAAGGTTTTATAGATGCCACCGAGGGTCTGTCTACATTCTCATCTTTCTTGGGAATTGGCAGAAGAGAAGTGTACCAATTAGGAGGATGGTGAGGAGAGTGACCTATAGCTTAACACTGTAAGTTTTTATTGATATATTCTGTTTCCACATGACCTTTATTTCTATGTCTCCTGCTCAATGGTTCATCTCTTGTTGGAAAGGATAAAAAAGTAGAGTCATTCTGTAAAACTAATACATCACATCTGACAGTGTATGTAGTGTTTCCCACCCATAGACTCCCACTTTTGCAAAGAAGGAAATGGAGTTGATTTTCTCATTTCTTCCTCAGAGCAAACACATTTCAACAAAATAAACCTAGGTATCATAGAGGGAACTTCTTTTGTGAGGAAGAAAGCCCACTGCTTTATGGATATAGGGGAACTACCACAGAGACACTGGAAAACATAGAGAATATTATCTAGGGCAGGAGTTCTAACCCTTTTTTGAGCCATGATCCTCTTTGGAAGCCTGGTAAAATCTATGGACCACTTTTTAGAGTTATAGTTTTAATTAAAATTCACCCTAATTCTAGGATCTGGAAGGAACTCAGAAGCCAGCTAGCCCAACCCACTGATTTGACAAAGAGGGGAAACTGAGGCCCAGGAGGGGAAGTGATTGACCCAAGACCAAACACAGGATTCCAAGTCTAGAGCTACAAGGGACCTCAGAAGCAAGCAAGCCCAAACCCCTCATTATGGCAGGTGCCAAAGTCCAAATATGTTAAGTAACTTGACCAATATCATACATTTGATAAGCTCATCAGTCAGGACCTGATCCCAGGCCTTATTTTCTCAAAAGTCATAGTACTTTACACCCACCATCCTACATTGGAGGTTGGACAAACTAAGGCAAAGTACTCATTAACAATTTCAGTCCTTACAGAATGACAGAATCCAAGAAATCCTTCCTAGGAACTAATTGGTAGTTCTTTGTAAACCCTTGATGGAGCTACAATCTTCTACAATCTTCGTAATGGTTTACTCCACTGAACCACTTCTTAGTTTTACAACTCTGAAGCAGCCAGATTCAAACCTTGACTCTCATTTTAAGCTAGCCACTTCTCCTCTCCGGGCCTCAGTTTTCCCCCCTCAGTAATGTGTGTTAGATTAGGTGGCCTACAAGGGCCCTTCTAGCACTAGAGTTAGGGTCCTTGGGACCCCAATGGGACTTAGCATAGTGCCTGGTCCAAAACAGGTGCTTAATAAATGTTTGAAGAATACATAGATTGCACAGTAGATAAGCCATACCAGGCCTGAAGTCAGAAGGACCTGGGTTCAATCTTCTTCAAACATTTCCTAGCTGAGTAACCCTGGATAAGTCACTTAACCCAAATTGCTTAGCCCTTGCCACTCTTCCATCTTAGAATGAATACTGAGACAGAAAGTAAGGGTTTTTAAAAAAAATAAATCAAATCAAATAAATGCTCACTGATTTTTAAGGATGATAGGGCTAAGACTGCAATCTGGCTTCCTGCAGTGGGTCCCTTCTGTGTTTGACCAGTGGGTCCTGTTTGGGTCCTGTGTGTCACTGTAACCAAGAGCTGTGTAAAAGACAAATAGGTTACCTCGAAAGCCATCTACCATAACTTCCTATAGCTCACAGAACGGGCAGCTCTTACTGCCTCAGGTGCTGGTCACCTTGGACAAACAGGGACGAACTACAACATAGTGGTCCACATACCCTTTATCAGGAAGTCACAGCACATGGCCTGCCTTAAGAGGTCAGAGTGGAGATTCCACGCTATCACTCTTGTTAAAATTCTTCACCACTGTTTTAATCAAAGCGCAAGGATTTCTTTATTGAGCCTTTACTCTTACTATAGCATGGGTATAATGTTAACGACAAAAAAAGGCAAAAAACTTGGTCTGTCTTCAAAGAAAATACATTTGAATGGGGAGACAACACACAATTAATGAGGGATATATATCATATGGAGAGTATATGGAAAACAATCTTAGAGGACTTGCTGTTGCTGGGAGGACTAGCAAAGGCCTCCTGCATAAATCCTAGAGCTGAGGGGGTTTTTTCCCCTTTTAAACATTATTTTATTTGGGCATTTTCAAACATTATTTATTGAAAACAAAGATCATTATCTTTTCCTCTCCCCCCCCCCACCCCTCCCATAGGCGACACATGTTTCCAATGGGTATCACATGTATCCTTGATTTGAACCCATTTCCATGTTGTTGGTATTTGCATTAGGGTGTTCATTTAGAGTCTCTCCTCAGCCATATCCCCTCAACCCCTGTAGTCAAGCAGTTGTTTTTCCTCGGTGTTTTTACTCCCACGGTTTGTCCTCTGCTTGTGGATAGTGTTTTTTCTCCTAGATCCCTGCAGAATGTTCAGGGATGTTGTATTGACACTAATAGAGAAGTCCATTACGTTCGATTGTACCACAGTGTCTCAGTCTCTGTGTACAATGTTCTCCTGCCTCTGCTCCTCTCACTCTGCATCACTTCCTGGAGGTTGTTCCAGTCTCCATGGAATTCCTCCACTTTATTATTCCTTTTAGCACAATAGTATTCCATCACCAACAGATACCACAATTTGTTCAGCCATTCCCCAATTGAAGGGCATCCCCTCATTTTCCAATTTTTGGCCACCACAAAGAGAGTAGCTATGAATATTCTTGTAAATGCCTTTTTCCTTATTATCTCTTTGGGGTACAAACCCAGCAGTGCTGTGGCTGGGTCAAAGGGCAGACACTCTTTTATCGCCCTTTGGGCATAGTTCCAAATTGCCCTCCAGAATGGTTGGATCAATTCACAACTCCACCAGCAATGCATTAATGTCCCTACTTTGCCACATCCCCTCCAGCATTCATTACTTTCCTTTGCTGTCATGTTGACCAATCTGCTAGGTGTGAGGGGATACCTCAGAGTGGTTTTGATTTGCATTTCTCTGGTTATAAGAGATTTAGAACACTTTTTCATGTGCTTATTAATAGTCTTGGTTTCTTTAACTGAAAATTGCCTATTCATGTCCCTTGCCCATTTTTTCAATTGAAGAATGGCTTAATTTTTTGTACAATTGATTTAGCTCCTTGTAAATTTGAGCAATTAAACCTTTGCCAGAGGTTTTTATGAAGATTATTTCCCACTTTGTTGCTTCCCTTCTGATTATAGTTACATTGGTTTTGTTTGTACAAAAACTTTTTAATTTAATGTACTCAAAATTCTTTGTTTTACATTTTGTGACTTCTTCTAACTCTTGCTTGGTTTTAAAGTCTTTCCCTTCCCAAAGGTCTGACATGTATACTATTCTGTGTTCGCCTAATTTACTCATACTTTCCTTCTTTATATTCAAGTCATTTTCCCATTCTGAATTTATCTTGGTGTAGGGTGTGAAGTGTTGATCTAAACCTAATCTCTCCCACACTGTCTTCCAATTTTCTCAGCAGTTTTTATCAAATACTGGATTTTTGTCCCAAAAGCTGGGGTCTTTGGGCTTGTCATAGACTGTCTTGCTGAGGTCATTTACCCCTAGTCTATTTCACTGATCCTTCTTTCTGTCTCTTAGCCAGTTTGTTTTGATGACTGCTGTTTTGTAATATAGTTTGAGATCTGGGACTGCAAGGCCACCTTCCTTTGTATTTTTTTCATTATTTCCCTGGATATCCTTGATCTTTTGTATTTCCAAATGAACTTAGTTATGTTTTTTTCTAATTCAGTAATGAAGTTTTTTGGTAGTTCAATGGGTATGGCACTAAATAAGTAAATTAATTTGGGTAGGATGGTCATTTTTATTATCTTAGCTCATCCCACCCATGAGCAATGTTTTTCCAATTGTTTAGATCTAGTTTTAATTGTGTGGAGAGTGTTTTGTAGATGTGTTCATATAGTTTCTGTGTTTGTCTCGGCAGATAGATTCCTAAGTATTTTATATTGTCTAGGGTGATTTTAAATGGTATTTCTCTTTCTAATTCTTGCTGCTGAGATGGATTGGAGATATATAGAAATGCTGATGACTTATGGGGGTTTATTTTGTATCCTGCAACTTTGCTAATGTTGTTGATTATTTCGAGTAACTTTTTGGTTGATTCACTAGGATTCTTTAAGTAGAGCATCATATCATCCACAAAGAGTGACAGCTTGGTCTCCTCATTGCCAATTTTAATAGCTTCAATTTCTTTTTCTTCTCTAATTGCTACAGATAGTGTTTCTAGTACAATGTTAAATAATAGAGGTGATAATGGGCATCCTTCTTTCACTCCTGATCTTATTGGGAATTTATCTAGTTTATACCCATTGCAGATGATGTTTGCTGATGGTTTTAGATATATACGGTTTATTATTTTTAGGAAAGGCCCTTCTATTCCTATGCTTTCTAGTGTTTTCAATAGAAATGGGTATTGTATTTTATCAAAGGCTTTTTCTGCATCTATTGAGATAATCATGTGATTTTTGTCAGGTTGCTTGTTTATATGGTCTATTATGTGGATGGTTTTCCTAATATTGAACCATCCTTGCATTTCTGGTATGAATCCTGCTTGGTCATGGTGGATAACCCTTGTGATGACTTGCTGGAGTCTTTTTGCTAGTTTCCTATTTAAGATTTTTGCATCTATATTCATTAGGGAGATTGCTCTATAGTTTTCTTTCTCTGTTTTTTACCTGCCTGGCTTTGGGATCAGTACCATGTTTGTGTTGTAAAATGAATTTGGTAGAACTCCTTCTTGGTTTAATATTGGGATTAGTTGTTCTTTGAATGTTTGATAGAATTCATTTGTGAATCCATCTGGACCTGTGGATTTTTTTAGGGAGTTCTTTGATGGCTTGTTCAATTTATTTTTCTGATATGGGATTATTTAGATAATTTATTTCTTCCCCTTTTTGTCTCGGCAATTTATATTTTTGTAATATTCATCCATATCACCTAGATTGCCATATTTCTTGCCATATAATTGGACATAATAGTTTTTAATGATTGCCTTAATTTCCTCTTTATTAGAGGTGAGGTCTCCTTTTTCATCTTGGATATTGTAAATTTGGTTTTCTTTTTTCCTTTTTTTAGACTGACCAGTACTTTGTCAATTTTATTTGTTTTTTCAAAGTACCAGCTTCTAGTCTTATTTATTAAACCAATAGTTCTTTGACTTTAAATTTTTTTTCATTAAAACCCTTACCTTCTGTCTTGGAATCAATACTGTGTATTGGCTACAAGGCAGAAGAGTGGTAAGGGCTAGGCAATGGGGGTCAAGTGACTTGCCCAGGGTCACACAGCTGGGAAGTGTCTGAGGCCAGATTTGAACCTAGGACCTCCCATCTCTAGTCCTGGCTCTCAATCCACTGAGCTACCCAGCTGCCCCCTGACTTTAAATTTTATTAATTTCTCCTTTGAGTTTTAGGATCTCTAATTTAGTCTTCATCTAAGGATTTTTAATTTGTTCACTTTCTAATTTTTTAATTTGCATGCCCAATTCATTGACCTCTACCCTTCGTAATTTGTTAATACAATAACACAAGGATATAAATTTCCCCCTAAGTACTGCTTTGGCTGCATCGAATAGGTTTTAAAAGGAGGTCTCATCATTTTCCTTTTCTTCATTGAAGTTATTAGTTGTTTCTATGATTTGTTCTTCAACTAATTGGTTTTGGAGAATCGTATCGTTTATTTTCCAATTAATTTTTGATTTACCTCTCCATGTTCCCTTACTAATTATTATTTTCATTGCATTGTGATCTGAGAAAGTTGTGTTTATTATTTCTGCTCTTTTGCAATTGTTTGCAATGATTTTGTGCCCTAGTACATGGTCAATTTTTGTGAATGTACCATGTACTACTGAAAAGAAGGTATATTCCTTTTTGTCCCTATTTATTTTTCTTCACATGTCTACTAACTCTAATTTTTCTAAGATTTTATTCACTTCTCTTACTTCTTTCTTATTTATTTTTTGGTTTGATTTATCTAGTGCAGATAGAGGAAGGTTCAGGTCTCCCACTACTATAGTTTTTCTATCTATTTCATCCTTGAGCTCCACTAGTTTCTCCTTTAGAAATTTGGATGCTAAGCCATTTGGTACATACATGTTGAGTACAGATATTTCCTCATTGTCTATACTGCCTTTTATCAGGATGTAATTACCTTCCCTATCTCTTTTAACTAGATTTATTTTTACTTTGGCTTTGTCAGACATCATGATTGCGACTCCTGCCTTCTTTTTTCAGTTGATACCCAAGAGACTTGGCTCCACCCTCTTACTTTCACCCTATGCGTATCTACCTTCCACATGTGTGTTTCTTGCAGACAGTATATGGTAGGGTTTTGGATTCTAATCCACTCTGCTGTTCGCTTGCGTTTTATAGATGAGTTCATTCCATTCACATTCAAAGTTATGATTACTAGCTGTTTATTTCCCAGCATTTTGATTTCTATTCCTGGTCCTGCCTTTTCTTCTTTCACTATTTCCTTCTACACCAATGTTTGCTTTTAATCAATCCCCCTAATTCCCACCCTTATTTTACTTCCCTTTCTATCCCCCTTCCTTCTTATTTCCCCCCCCTTATTTTCCCTGTAGTCTTTCTGAAATTAACCCCTCTCCCTCTCCCTCCCTTGTACTGCTTCCCTCATCACCAGTCCATTTGTTAACCTTCTACTCCCCTACAGGGCACAAATCTATTCTATGCCCCAATGGATTGGATTTTTCTCCCCTCCCTCTTTGGGTCAATTTCAAAGCACATAACAGTTGAGTAGTTCCTATCTCTGACCTCTTTACCCTTCCAGTCTATTGATGTTCTCCACCCTCCCACTATGAGCTTCTTTGTGACATATAAATTTACCCCCATTTGTTTCTTTTCCCATTTCCTTTAATATTAAGCTATTTTAGCCCTAGTTATATATATATATATATATATGTATATGTATATATGTACACATACACATGTGCATGCATATATCTATATACCTATTTATGTCTTGTCATTTCATCTTATACAGTTTGTTCTTCCCTCTAAATGTACTTCTTTTTGCTGCCCAGGTAATAACAACAGTTTTTAAGAGTTACCAATGACCTCTTTTCTTATAGGGATACATATCATTTTAACTTATTGAGTCTCTAAAAATTTTTTTTTGTTTTGTTTTGTTTTTTCTTTTCCCCCTCTTTTTTAATTACCTTTTGACAATTCTCTTGAGTTGTGTGCTTGGACATTTCTGTTCAGGTCTGGTCTTTTCTTTACGAATTCTTGGAATTCTTCTATTTTGTTGAATGACCATACTTTCCCCTGTAAGAATATAGTCAGGTTTGCTGGGTAGTTGATTCTGGGTTGTAGACTTAGTTCCCTTGATTTCTGGAATATCATATTCCATGCCTTTCGGTTTTTTAGTGTGCATGCAGCCAGATCCTGCATTATCCTCACTGTGGTTCCATGGTATCTGAATGACTTCTTCTTTGCAGCTTATAATATCTTTTCTTTGGTCTGATAGTTCTTGAATTTGGCTATAACATTGCTGGGTGTTTTCAGCTGGGGATTAAGTACAGGAGGTGATCTGTGGATTCTTTCCAGCTCCACTTTTCCCTCTTGTTCTAGGATATCAGGGCAGTTTCCTTTAATAATTTCCTGTAGTGCTTGACTACAGGGGTGGAGGGGATATGACTGAGGAGAGACTCTAAATGAACACTCTAATGCAAATACCAACAACATGGAAATGGATTTGAATCAAGAACACATGTGATACCCAGTGGAATTGCGCGTGGGCTATGGAAGAGGTGGGGGGAGGGGGGGAGGGAAGAAAAGAAAATGATCATTGTTTCCAATGAATAATATTTGGAAATGACCAAATAAAAACTTTTAAAAAAATAAAAAAATAATAATTTCCAGTAGGATGATGTCCAGGCTTTTTCTTTTGTCATGGTCTTCTGGTAGACCAATGATTCTTAAATTGTCTCTCCTTAAACGATGTTCTAAGTCCTCTGTTTTGTGAATGAGATTCTTCATATTTTCCTCAAGTTTTTCATTCTTTGGTTTTGTTTTATAGTGTCCTGCTGCCTTGCAAGGTCACTTAATTCTAATTGTTTTATTCTGGTTCTTTAAGACTGGCTTTCATCCCTGGCTTTTTGGTCATCCTTTTCCTTCTGATCTGATTTGCTTTGGAGGTCATCTTTCATCCTCTTTACCTTGTCTTTCATCTCCTTTTTCTCATCTTTCATCTTCTTCACCTCATCTTTCATCTCCTTTGCTTCATTTTCCAGCTGGTTGATTTTGGCTTTCAAGACACTATTTTCTGTTTCCAGATGATTTATCTTAGTTTTTAAGTTCTTTTCCCAATTGTCTTCAGCCTCTCTTAATATGTGTTTTCAATTGCATTTTGAGTTCTTCAAAAGTCAGTATCCAATTCACTGGGATTTCTGATTTTTCCTTTCTGATCCCTCCACCTCTCTTTTGTTCGCTCTTTGCTCATTACCTGTACAGAAGCTGTCTATTTTAATTTCTTTCTTCTTTTTCTATTGTTTGCTCGTGTTTGCCTCTTCTTTGCTCCCCATATTTGTCTGTGCTCTTACTCCCATTTTTTTTTGGTTTGGGGGCTGTCAGTCTCCCCTCTTGGAGCTTTGTCAGATTTCTTGGTACAGTCTCTGGGGGAGGAATGTTGGCTTCTCTGTCCTCTGGAGGCTTTTGATCGGATTAAGTTCAACTGGGTTGGACTGTATGTGCTCTGAGGCTGAAGACTCCTGGAAGGCTGGAGCCACCCAGGCTCTCTCCAGTTCTCTCCAGCGGCTTCTCCACTGCCTGTGTTCCACGCTCTGAGCCTGGCACAGCACTGTCTGCAAGGTACACCAGTGCCTTTGCCCTCCCAGAGGTTCCTGTCCTTGAGGGAGGCCCTACACGCTGGGGGGGGGGGGGTAGGGTTCCTGGCTGAGCTCTGAGGTCTCCTGATGGGATTAGGTTCAACTGGGTTGGTCTGGATGTGCCCCCAGGCAAAAACCTCCAGTGAGATTGGAGCCAGATGGAAGGACCCAGCCAAGGGGCTGCAGACCCTTCAGTCTCTCTCTGGCTGCTTCCCTGCTGCCTGTGTTTGATGCTCTGAGCCTGGCCTAGGTTGTTCTCAAGGTATACCCTCCAGACCAGCACCTTTGCCCACCCAGAGGTTCCTGCTGCCACTTGGGACTCAGAGCTCTGGGTTGGGGGGGAGGGGTCCTGGGACCTTCCTTTTGTTCTCGAATGTTCTCAAATTCTGGCTTTTGGGGAGCATACCTTTTGAATTGAGTCCAGAAGGAGGGTTCCCCACCTCTGTCCTGTTGTTAAGTTTGAATTTCAGTCCCCTAGGAGCTTTCAGTTCGTGATCAGTAAGGAAGGGTTTTCAGAGGTCTGAACTTTTGCTGCTTCTAAGCCACCATCTGGACTCCACCCCCTGGAGCTGAGTTTTGAAAGAAACCTGGGAAAGAGGTATACCCGAGGAGGCAGGAGTATATTCAAGGTATGGGTAGTAATCAATTCAAAGATATGCATGCAATCAAAACATGGTGTACCCTACATAAAATACAGCAGGTAGACCAGTGTAGAAGAGAATGGCTATAGAGGGGAATGAAGTGGAGGAAGTCTGGAAGGAAGGGGTCAAGTTGCAAGGGCCTTTAAAGGCCAAACAAAGAATTTAGAGTTGATCAGGGAGACAAGGAAGCCACTACAGTTTATCTAGTGCAAAGGAGACATGGTTAGATCATCACTTTGGAAAACTTTTGACAACTCAGTGGATGATGGAATATAATGAAAAGATATTAGAGAAAGGAAGCCAAATTCCGAAGCTGCTAGGTGAGAGGTGATTGGAGTCTGAGACAAATTTGGGGAAAGCTTTGTGGTGAGTGGGATAGGAAGACAAGTAGGTAGAGATGAAAGGATTGCCTGGATGCAGTGAAAGCCCACTGAGATATCTGTAGTGGATCCAGTCACCTCGTTTTGGTAATTTCTTCCAGTTCTGTTACACTATGATATATAGCTTTGGTCTGAAAGATATATAATTTTTTAATTAAAAATTTTTTATTTAATTAATTTAGAATATTTTTCCATGGTTACATGATTCGTGTTCTTTCCCTCCACTCCTCCCACCCCCCAACCAACACACAATTCCACTGGGTTTTACATGTGTTACTGATCAAGTCCTATTTTCATATTATTAATATTTGCACTAGGGTGATCATTTAGTCTACATCCCCAATCATATCCCCACCGACCCATGTGATAAGCAGTTGTTTTTCTTCTGTATTTCTACTCCCACAGTTATTTCTCTGAATGTGAATAGTGTGATAGTGTTCTTTCTCATGAGTCCCTCGGAATTGTCCTGGATCATTGCATTGCTGCTAATAGAGAAGTCCATTAAAAGATATATAATTTTAAAAGGTTTTATTGATATTATTTTTTTATTTTATTACCTATCCTCCTATTGCCTATCTGTATCCTTCTCTCTCCCAAGAGCCATCCATATAAGAAAAAAAACATTTTAAGAAAACAAGGAAGATGGGGGCAGCTGGGTAGCTCAGTGGCTTGAGAGCCAGGCCAAGAGACAGGAGGTCCTAGGTTCAAATCTGGCCTCAGACACTTCCCAGCTGTGTGACCCTGGGCAAGTCATGTGACCCCCATTGCCTAGCCCTTACCACTCCTCTGTCTTGGAGCCAATACATGGTATTGACTCTAAGATGGAAGGTAAGGGTTTAAATTTAAAAAGAAAAGAAAAAAAGAAAACAAGGAAGATTAAAAATAAACAAACCTTAACATTCTATACAATGTTCTACAATCAGGAAACTCCTCACCTCTAAAAAGGAGTGTATAAAGGTGTCTCCTCAAATCCCTTCTTTGGAAATAAGCTGCATCTTTATAACTTTGCTTTCTTTATTTTTTGTTGTTTTATGATTTTTTTCCTTTGACTTGTAGTACTTTGTCATTGAAGAGACACTTTTCCAGACTTCTTACCTCACTGCAGCAGTTCACGTGAGTTTGTCAACGCTCTTCTGTATTTCTCATTTCATGTTAGCTATATGGTTTTTCCAGTGCCACAGTAGGTCTTAAAGAAGAGGGCCAAGCCGGTCAGATGGGCAGAAAGGGGCCAAGAACACACAAGGTAGGAGAGCTTTGAGTCCCATGTAGTAACCAAGGTTTGGTTTGGAATCCTCAAGGCCCATACAGACACAGAAGCCTAGAAACCAACAAGGCAAATAAAACAGCAACACCCATTCAGCAGAGAACAGAAGAGTGCCTAATCTTTGTCAGGGAGACTTTTCCGTTTCCCATAAGGGGTCCAAAGTTGTCATCTACATAGACAGCCTGAGCCAACAAGTCCACGTGGGGGACAGGAATCGCATTTAGCTGGAGAGCAAGAGATGTGGGAGCAAGTGTGCTCTGACCTCATCTGGAACAGGACCTGGGAACTTCTTCACTGTCAATTTCTTTGGATCCTCCTCTACTTGTTTTTTTTTAATGGAGTACGAGCGATGAAATACTTGGTTTCTGCCTATTTTTCTCAAAGAACACCATTCCCATTTTGTAGCTTTCTGCGAAGCCCTTTCAGCAACTTATGAGACTCACACATGTTGCCAATCTAAACAAATGTCCCTGATTGAAATTTCCCTTCCCTAGTCCTCACTGAAGATTGTGCATTTAAGGGCTTTTTATAACTTCATCTGCATAACCTTGAAGAGTCTCTTCCTCCTTTAGCTGATTAAAACTGCTTTTCCCAGCCCTTATAGCAAGATGGGGCTCCACCACGATCTGTATTTCACTTTATGTGCTTCATTAACTTGTTTGTGCAATTGCATTAGCTCCATGCCATTAGCACCTCCCCCCCTTTCCAATACATCTGGGGCCCTGTCTTGACAGGCAAATTAACAGTTTCATCAATCTATTCTGAGATTTGTAATGACCTACTAAGAGGAGGCAAAATATCTAGCTTATCAGCAATCGCAGGCCTCCTTCGACCCCCAAAGGTGGCACGAATGACTGGGACAAGAAAATGAGCCACATTCAACACAGTAAGGTGACAGCCAATTTGGGAGACATTTGTTCAACTCTCTACTGTCATGAGATTGGAAGAAAATATCAAAATTTGGCAAAGTAAGAGAAATAGCACAACGAAGAAAAGGCATGAAAAGTGTCGTGGCTTAGGTCACTATTGAGGAAAATAGAGAATCATTGCTCCCATTTCTATGAGCCTTGAAGGTTACAGAGTGCTTTAATACAAACAATAGCCCTGGGAAGCCAATTGTGCAGGTACGATTATGATTCTTGTATTAAAGATGAGCAATTTAAGGCTCCAAGAGGTATAGCAGAGGTCTTGCAATTGCTAAGTGAGTCAAGCTTCTGCTTCCCTTGCAGCCTCCCATCCATATCTGCCTATTAAGTCAGAGGAATATTTGAAAAAAAAAGATTGAGGTTAATTCAAAAGGCTTCTTGGCTCCTGCAAATCTCTACATTTCTCCAAGGTTAGGTTTGGGGTATGGGTTTTGCTTTTTGGGGAAGCAGGTTTGGCATTTCATTGATATAGGGAACCTTCACTCTGGAAACACCCTCTGCTAATAAAGACCAGCACTTGCTCTGCAATTGAGAGGGATGCTGGGGGCACAAGGTTTACAGTATTAGAAGGGGAGGATTCGAACTGGGGTCTCCCTGTCTCTGATTCCTTCTCTTCTATACTGTTCCATGACCTCCCTCACAAGGCTAGTGTAACAGCGACTCCCCTCAAACCCCAATAGTAACTTTCATCTTCTACTTTCTTGCTCAATGCTTGGCCATGATTCATTATTGAAACCTTTCTGAGATAGATTTCAGATGTCACTTCCCACTTGCCATCTGTCTTGGGCTCTTTGTTTCCATAACAATACGCCACAGCAGATGCAACTTTTCTGATATGGAGTTGTCTTTGATTCTCTAGCATTCTCCCTGACCTCCCAGGTTGGGCATGAAGGACTAAAGGTAGTGCCGGCTAATGGTGAGTCCTACCTCTTCTCAATTCCATTGACACTGATTGTTTGCACTTAACCTGTTCCGCCTGGCTTTGGACTGGTACAGGAGGATGGAAGTTTCTTGAGGCCAGAGATGTATTCCTTTTTGTTTGCTTTGAGCCCAGCACATAGTAGGTGCTTAAGGCATGTTTGTAAAATTACAGTCATAGAATTGCACAGCTATAAAGGAACCTCAGAGTTCATCTAGGCCGTTTCATATCTTCAACAGGAATTCACTCTATAGCTTCCTTATTCCTTGCTCCACCGCCATAGATATCATACAAGGGCAGCTAGGTGGTCCAGCACAGGGCTTCAGGTCAGGAAGACTCATATTCCTGAGTTCAGATTTTGTCTCAGACACTTATTAGCTGTATGACCCCAAGTAAATCACTTAACTCAGTTTCCTCATCTGTAAAATGAGCCGGAAAAGCAAAATCACTCTAGTATTTTTGCCAAGAAAACTCCAAATGGGATCACAAATGATTGGATACAATTGAAACAACTGAACAACAACAACAAAGATATCACACACAAGCTATATTTACCTTCACGGCAATAGCCTTGCCTATACAGTACTCAGAATATGCCTGGGAAACTGAACTAGAGTAGAAGTCAGATTTTGGAGCTTTATGAATCTCAGCTATCTACCTATGTGATAAGTTCTTACAGGGCAGGAGTCTTTTCCCTTTCCCATACTCCCAAAGTGCCTAACATGGGACCTTGCACATTGAAAACATAACCAAAAAAGTATAACAAAACTGAATCCTTAGGACATAATGTGAACTTTCTTTTTTTAAAAAACCCCTACCTTCCAAATTAGAATCAATACTGTGTATTTGGTTCTAATGTAGAAGAGTGGTAAGGGCTAGGCAATAGGGGTTAAGGGACTTGCCCAAGGTCACCCAGATAGGAAGTGTCTGAGGGAAGATTTGAACCCAAGACCTCCCGTCTCTGAGCCTGGCTCTCAATCCACTGAGCCACCTAGCTGCCCCCAAAATATGAACTTTCAAAGAAATAGACTTTGACGATAATCTGAGGATCATGAGGTAGTGCAATGGAGAGAATATATGACTTAGAATTCGGAAGACCTAAGTTTGAATTCTACCTCAGACTTTTTTTTCCCTTTGGTAAAATTTTTTTCAAACTTAATAGTTATCAACACACATTTTAATATGCAGGAAAAAAAAGATTTTTTATAGCTTCTTGCATGCTCTTTATTTATTTATTTATTTTTGCCATTTGGATAAGTTTATTTGATCGATTTAGAACAGTATTCCTTGGTTACAATAATCCCATTATTACCCTCCCTTCCCTCCACCCACCCTTCCCACAGCCAATGCACAATTTCATTGGGTATTACTTGTGTCCTTGATCAGAACCTATTTCCATGTTGTTGTTTACACTAGGATGTTCATTTAGAGTGACATCCCCAACCATATCCCTTCGACCCATGTATTGAAGCAGTTGTTTTTCTTCAGTGTTTCTACTCCCACAATGTTTCCTCTGGATGTGGATAGTGGTTTTTCTCTACCTCAGACTCTTGATAATAACTGTGTAACCTTCAATAAGTCATTCAACTTTTTTCAGCCTCAGTTTTCTCATCTGTAATTTGGGGGGGGAATTATACGAACTACCTTAACTAGTTGTCTCAAGAGTTAAATGATGTAAAAGACTCTGGAAACCTTAAAGCATCATATAAAGGCTTGCTTGTTGTTTTTATGATTATAATCTGATCCAGTGATGGCGAACCTTTTAGAAATGGAGTGCTGGGCCCCACCCCCACCTCACCCCCAAACTGAGTACCATGACTACCCCCCCCAGAGACCCAGTCTCACACCCTGCCCAAGACTGAATGCTGTGCTCCACCCCTACCCCCCCCCCACTTCACCACACAGCCCCCTCCTTTCCCCAGATAGGGCTATTGGGCAAATGGGTGGGTGAAGTGAGGAATGTCCTGCATGTAGAGAGTAGGAGGGGAACAGCTCCACCATGAGACCCTCAGGCTTTCTAATAACAAACTCTGGTGGGTAACTGCAGGCCTGCCCACAGAGAGGGCACTGTGAACACTTTTTGGCACCTGTGCCATAGGTTTACCATTACTGATCTAATCCAACCATTTCAATTTATAGAAAGGGAAAGTAAGGTCCAGAGAACAGAAGTGATTTGCCCACTGTTGCAGAGTTAGTTCATGACAAAGTTGAGTCTAAACCCAGGTCTCCTGACTCCCCATTCCAGTGATTACTCCAGATTAGCATGCAGTCTCTACAAGTATTTCTTAATTGCCTAAACAATATTTGTGTGACTTCAGTAAAACTGACCAAAAGTATTAGCTATAAAATCTCTACCATTGGAATCAATATACTATTCCCATTTGGGAGAGCTTCAAAGAAATGGAATTTGAACCCTTATCACTAAGGCCTAGAAAAAAAGTATTAGCTATAAAATCTCTACCATTGGAATCAATATACTATTCCCATTTGGGAGAGCTTCAAAGAAATGGAATTTGAACCCTTATCACTAAGGCCTAGAAAATTGGTTACACATATTAAGTGTGTGTATTGCCTCCTCTATTAGAATGTAAGCTCCTTGAAAGCAGGAATTTTTTCACTTTTGGACCTTGAATCCTCAATGACAAAGGTGGTGCCTGACACATAGCAGGCACCTAGTAAATATTTGTTAAATGATTAACTGAAGAAACTGGGGATGGCTAAACTGAAGTAGAAAAGATGTCAAGTAGAAGGAGGAAGAAAAGGATATAATATCTGTCTTGGAGTATATGGAGAGGTCTGTCATGTACAAGAGAGATTCAACCTGTTCTGTTAGGCCTCAGTGATCAAAACAAGGACCAATGAGTGGAAGTTCCAAAGAGTCAACTTTACATGTGAGATCTGGAAAAAGTTCATTATGGATTAGAGCTGTTAAAAAGTAAAATGAGCTGCCTCAAGAGGTAATGAGTTCCTACTCACTAAAGCATTTCATTGAAAGATTGGATATGTCAAATGATTCATCAACCTGGAATTTATTTTTTACCTACAAAGTGCTGCCCACTCCTCTAAATACGAAGGACACAAATCCTTAGCAGAACAATATCTGTCCTCAAGGAACTTACATTATAACTGAAGAGATAACATGAACACATATAAGTATATCCATACAGATACAAGTTATCTTTCGATGGAAAGATACTAGTAACTGTGAGGTGATGTCATCACATAGCCCTCATTGGATCTGATCTTCGGTACCAGGCTCAGTTCTAGGCATCATGGATTTGTACAGACAAGGACAAACTGGACAGTGTTCAGAGGAGGAAGGGAGTCAGGAGAGTGATGGGCAATGATCCCATGGCATTTGAGGATTATCTGAAGGATCTAGGCATGATTAGCCAAGAGAAAAGAAGACTTACAGTGGGGAAAGGGGCCAGGATAGGGGTCTTCAAGTATCTGAAGGGTTTTATTTTGAGAAAGGAATGATCTAAGTCCAAATGCAGCCTTAGATACTTCCTACCTATATGACCCTAGACAAGTCATTTAACCTCTATTTGACTCAGTTTCTTCACCCATAAAATAGAGATGATAGGATTATTGTGAAGATCAAATGAGATATTGTTTAACATATGCAGCTAAGCCCCTTAAGCACATAGTAGGAGCTATATAAATGCCCACCTTCTTCATTCTTTATATCACAAATAAACTCAAAATGGTTAAGTGAACCAAATATTAAGAGTCATACCATGAAAAGTTAGAAGAGAACCAAAGATGAAGTACCTTTTCCAAGTTTAAACACAGGGCAAATACTCCCAAAATTTCAGTTATTTGATATCAGAAAATTTTTACATGAACAGTCAACATAACTATAGTAAAGTATCTCTGATAAGGGTCCAATGTTTAAGATCTATATAAAGAACAAATAAAATGAAGAGTTATTCCTCAATTGGGAAGGGGTTAAAGGATATGAACAAAAGCAGCTCTAAAGAACTAAAAAGTATTAACAGTCATATGAAAGACTGCTCCAAGTCTCTAATAAAAAAGAAATGCAACTAAAAACAACTGAGGTAACACCACATCTCATAACTAGTTAATTAATAAGAATGGCAAGCGATGGAAAGAGTCAGTGTTGGAGGCCCCATAGGAAGACATTGGTAGAGCTATGAATTGGTCTTACCATTATAGAAAGCATTATAAAATTATGCTAAATTTAAAAAAAGTTAAGTCACATTGTCCCACAGACTGCACTGCATAGCATATATGCTAATATGGTCAAAGATAGAAATGTCCCATATATATCAAAATGTTCTATGAAGTGGAGCATAGGAGATAGAGAGCCACCTCAAAACTTAGGTTCAAGTCCCACCTCTGACAAATATCATTTGACCCTTGCCAATTAACTTCTTAATTGCTACAGGAAACCGTCTCAAAGTTGCCCATCTGCAATGGCAAAGAGAATTCTTCATATGGAGTTCTGTACACTGACAGTCAGTGTACCAGTAAAGAAGTCCAAATCTTTTGTTCCTCTGAATAACATGGTCTTGCCTTCAGGTAGGGTCTCAGATTTGTTAATCTTGTCTCTAAAAGTACAGCTTTCTTTCCCTTCCTTCCCTCTCTGTGTGACATTCTTCTCTCCAGCCACCAGACAAGTGGCAAATTTTCCTAATCTCTCTGCTCCCAATGTACACCTCCCTGTAAAAGAAGATCCACTTAGATTTTAAAAAAAACCTTACCTTCCGTCTTTTGATTCCAAGTCAGAAGAGTGGTAAGGGCTAGGCAATGGGGATCAAGTGACTTGCCCAGGGTCTCATAGCTAGGAAGTGTCTGAGGCCAGATTTGAACCTAGGACTTCCCATCTCTAGGCCTGGCTCTCAATCCACTGAGCTACCCAGCTGCCCCCTCCACTTAGACTTTTGAAAAAAATGGCATCATTCCTGATAAGATGGTGAGTAGAGAGCCTTTCCACAAGCTACTTTCATCTACTCTTATATGAGGGAGCCAGCCTGAAACCTTAAACAGAGAGAGCAGAACTCTCTCTATATTCAACCAATAGTGGAATAAATGAAAACTGGCAGGAATCTATCAGTTCAGAAAGAATAAAAACGGCAGCTATGGACCACTTCCAGGACACACAACAGGAACCTGAAAACAATTAGGGCCAGTTGTCAACAGGTCAGTAAAAACACTTTGATTTCAGGAAGATAATTTTGCTTGAGAAGACCAAAATGGGTCATCTGCAGTCCAAAGATGGCTAAAACGAATATATCTCCAAATCAATGAAAGCTGGCCACTTACAGAAATAAGATGAATTTGAATTCTCTTTCAGGAGAAGAATATGCTTTGAGTAGTGCTTTCAATTCCCTTTTGATCCTAGATTTGGAAGGCTCCACATTCTAGTAAGAAAAATTGGTGTCATTGAGTATAGCTATCTCTAACCAAATCACTATTAATTCATGAAATAGAAAGAAAGGAATCTCCGTGGTTCTACCTCACATCCATCAGTTTGCCAAAGCTGACAACAAAAGGAAATTGATATTCAGTAGATGGTCTGGGGGAAAACAGGTGTGGAGCTATGAATTATCTCAACCATTCTGAAAAGCTATTTTTGCAGCAACCTTGCCCCCAAAGTTGCTAGACTGCACACACTGGGCAAATGGACTAAGGCCTATATATCTCAGAGATGAAAGACAGAGGTAAAATACATATGTGGGTATATTCAGGGCAGCTTTTTTTGTGTAAGCAAAGAACTAGAAATTGAGGTGATGATCATTATAGTAGTAGTCTCTCGGTAACCGAGGATGACGATTGTCTTTGTGTGCTTTCATCTGTGATGTAGATGAGTGTGCACAAAAAGACACTTGTGCGTGAAGGAGATTTAAGTGGAAAAGTCGGTACACAGAGACAGTCCCACTCTCTCGGCATTGGAAGCCTGGATCCAGTGGCAAGAAAAGTCGTTACACCTGGAGACTTCCTCAGCTGCATTGGATGGTCGTGTTGTCCTTTGTGCTCCAATACGCCCTAAGCACTCCACAGTGCTTTGCTGCGTCACCATCTCAGCCGTTGAACCTTCTTACTGGTTTCTTCCGTCTGTTCGGCTGAAGCAGTCTTCACATGCTGGGTGAGCAAAGCCCTGGTTCACCAGGGGTCGACGACCCAATGGCTACCCTCACAAGGTTTAGCCGGCCTGTCGAAGCCATTGTCCGGGGTGTGGCCACTGCCGCATGCTAGCAGCTACTGGGAGCCACAGGTGAGAGCTGAGTGTCAGGTGAGGGTCAGAGGCTGGAGAAGTGCCCTAAGAGGGCACGACAAGCGCTCCATACCAGAGATACTACCCCTCCCTGAGTACCCCGTACACCCCAGATGATCATTAAGGGGGCAATGATTGAATGAATGATAGTACATGAAATTAAATAGAATTCTATTGCTCTCAAAGAAACAATCAAGTAAGGCTCTTTCAGTAAAATCTTGGACAATGTTTATAAAGTGAACAGAACCAAGAGAACTATTTATAAAATAGTGACTTTATATAAACAACTATGAAAGACTTGAGAACTAATCAATGCAATGACTAACTAGGATTTCAAAGGGCTTGTGGTGAAGGACACTACTCACTTTTGAACAGAAAATGGATGGATACAAGGTAGAGAATGAGACATACATATATCTATATATGTGTGTATGCATGTGTGTTTATATACATATATAGATATGTATATCCAAATCAAATAAAGGGAACAGAGGAGTCAGGGAGTAGGAGGGAGAGAAAATATTTTTGCTTATTGAAAAGAAATTAAGAGAACTGGTTGGATTAGACAATCTCCCAAATCCCTTGCAGCTCTGCCATTCTGTATTCTGAAGCCCCTTCCAGCTCGCCCACTCACTGGTCCTAAATGTCATAGTTTGTTTATACCTGCTATATGTCTGACTCCTTAGCATATTTGTTTTTCCTCAGAGCCAGCACAATTATCAGTTGCCTTCCTGTTGCTTCTGCATATTTGGGAAATGTTGACTCAGAAAAGGACCTTAAATAAAACCAAACCTTTCAGCCCTAATTGGTGTTTGCATAAAAAGCCTTGCAAAGAGCTAATGGAAAGGAATAAGTGAGAGAGAAAGCACATACCCAGAAGGAAGGAGAAATGGACATAGCTTGGTATACGGCTGCTGTTAGAAATGAACATGGGAATTTACTTCACTTAAAAAGCCATTCAAACATTTCTAGTTCTGAACTTCCCATCATATGCTAACCTTGGGGTTAAGGGTTCCTTGATGTTTTGCAAATGGCTTATTAAAAAAAAGAAAAAAGCTCATAAAAATGGGCTAGACCTGACCTAGATCTGACAGAACAGTTAAATAATTTTGGTATAAAGGAAAAAAAGCCAGATTTTTCTCCTCAAAATCTTTATTAGCTTGAAAGCACAATAAAAAACCCTCTTTGGGTATTTTCTTTTCTTTTCTGAATACCTAGGTCAAAACCCATCCAGACCCATAGCCTGAGATTTGCAAAAGAACTTAGAAATCATTTGGAACCTTTTTTGGGTCATGAACTTCTGTGGCAATCTTCTTGTTTAAAGCCCATAGCCCCCCTCTCAGAATCATGGTTTTAAATAATTGAAGGAAATGCTGGTTTGGGGTGCAAGGCTAATGAAATTTCATGTCAGTTTTCCCATTCAATTTCACAAATCCTATGAAATCTCTCCATGGATTCCATGGTGATCTGGGGACCCACGTTAAGAATCCCTCGTTAAAAGTCAAATTCAAATGTACCCAATCCTAGAAAGGATTCACTGGTTCCCCTCAATTTGTAATAACCAAGTTCATGAATCTTATATAGCATATGACTTGAACGTCCTCAATACACTTAGCACAAATTAGTGTGCATTACATTTATTTGTGTTGCTGGCTTATCCTTTTCCTAGAGCGGGGAGTGCCATGAGAATAACGAATATTTCTTATCTAAACCTTTCTTAGTGCTCTGCACACAGAAAGTGCTTAATAACTTTGTTAGATGAATGAAAAATTTCCTATCTCATTATTTCACCTGAGAAAAGGTTGGATTTTTTTCCCCCAAGAGAATTTTCCTTGAAAAAAAGCTAAGGGATAAGTAAAACAAAACTCAGAAATTCCAAAAAACTAGAACTGGCTAATTTTTGATCACACAGATAACTCAATGGGCTGGCCTAATGGACATGATTCCATGGTTTATAGGGCAACAAAACCCTGTTCTTCATTTTCTTTTATCTCATCTCTGTCTTAGTTGAGCACCAAACCCAAAGCATTCAGGTTCCCTGCGAAATGTATTTAGAATTTTATTAAAGGCAAGCCCGGCAAAAGATAAGTTGCATGAAATATAAATTAGTATGCTTGAAGTAAAAAGCTTGTGTGTAAGAAATGACTTCAAGAACATTACTGAAATGATGTATGATAATAACCCAGACATTTAGAGTGCTTTGAAGCTTATGAAGTGCTTCTCATAACTTTGTGAGGTAGGGTATTATTATCTCCATTTTACAGCGGGGGAAATGGACTACCTCAACATTCAGGCTTCGAAAGGGGCAGCAAGAGATATATGGGAGCGATCCTGAGAGAGATCATTCTCTAAAGGTTACAATACCAGGGTTACATATACCAGGTGACCTTTTGTCAACTTGAATTCTGGGAACCCCAAGTTTGCCCCTATTTCCTTGGGAAAATACCTTAAGGAGAGTCCCAGACTAACCTTGTTTCAGACTGAACAATAGACCTTAAAATACTTAATGATTCCAGCTTAGGTGGGACTAGTATATAGAATCAAATGTTAAGTACCATTTTGGTCTTAGAAATTTCTCCCATTGTATCAGAGTCCTCTCCCAGGTAGCCCAACCCTTGACTGGATCCTTTCCTTTTGTAACCATTGTAAAGCATCAGCCTCTCCCTGATATTCCAGACCTGGACTCCTCATTTCCTTGTAGCCATTGAAAAGCCAGTCAATCATACTTCCCTGTCCCGAGTTCCCCAAAAGGTATACAAGATCCCTATGTTCTACTTTTCTTTGGAAAATCATCAAGCATGGTGATCCTCTCAGAGACACTGTCTCCAGAGTCCCCAGGGTTTGACTCTGTGTGGTATTTAGCACTTGGCTCTGTGTAACAGCTGATATTCAAGGACCTGGCTCTTTCCTGATTAAAGATTTGGTGTTACTGACTACTTTAGTGGTTCTGTATTTTTCCAGGTTGACAATTTGTTACTGGAAAAGTGAAGTCAAATGACTGTTTGCCATCCCTGTGATTTCCCAGATCAAAACATGGCCACAACTGCCCTACATATACTCTCTCTCCCTAGATGAATGTAAGCTTCACAAGGATAGGGACTAACTCACTTTTCTATGTTCTCCTTCGCATTTAGCCAAGGGCCTGGGACATAGTAGCCTCTGAATAAATGCCTTGTCTTTCATTCTGGGCTAAGAGGCAGTGTAGTATATTGAACAGAGTGCCAGATTTGTTGTGGTTGAGTACTTTTTAAACAGTGACTCAAACACTAGGTGAATGACACTGAGAAAGTAGTTAAATTTCTCTGGGCCTCAAGTTCCTCATTTGTAAACATGAGGGGGTGGACTCAATGATCTCTGAGGTCTCTTCTAATTCTAAACCTCTGATCCAATGCCCATTCCCAACCATATGCTCAACAAGAAGTCTTTGGTATCTCCTAAGATCTCTTAGCAGGGCTAAAAAGGAAACATCTCACAGGAAGGGTAGAAGAGACTCCAAAAGATATCCTAAGGCAAGGCACTGAGCAAACTGAGTTCAGCACTGGCCAACTGGGAGCTGAAGGCTGTTTTAGGGATAGCAATCAGAAGCAGCTAGAGAGGAGGGGGACAAGATAACCCAGAGTTCAAGAAAATCAAAAGCATGGACAAATTCATCAATCAGCGTCTTACTAAGTGGCCACTGTAGAAAGAAATGCTCACAGCATCATCAGCTTCTAAGTCCCACGCGCAAAGCCAAACAGCTACTGGAGTCCACTAAGTAGGATAGAGAGATGATTTTCTTGAGGTACAGGACGAGAACACTGAACTGGTGTGGTAGGCCTGGGAGAAGTTGAACAAATAACTTAACCATCTCTGGACCTTGGTTTCTTCCATTTTCCCCAGCCATAAAAGGGGATGACAATCTCCTTCCCCCAGGACTGTTGAGATCAAATGAGATTCAGTAAATAAACCACTTTGTAAGCCTCAATATAAATTTGAGCTTTTCTCATCATCATCTTCATTATTGTTCACAATCTGAACCTCTCTCGGGCTTTGTTTTCATTCTTAGCCACATTCACAACTCTTCCCCATTCACTATCATCTCAAAACTTAATTAACATGCCATTTAACTTCTTTTCAAAGCTATTAAGGAATGAATTAACCATGCTGAGATCTGCCACCATTTCTCTACAACTGGAAAGAATAGTACCTTATAACGAGCTCCTTTGGATAATATCCCTAGTTTCCAATCCATATCAATGAGTCTCCTCTACACTTTCTCTCTCTCTCTCTCTCTCTCTCTCTCTCTCTCTCTCTCTCTCTCTCTCTCTCTCTCTCTCTCTCTCTCTCTCTCTCTCTCTCTCTCTCTCTCTCTCTCTCTCTCTCTCTCTCTCTCTCTCTCTCTCTCTCTCTCTCTCTCAAAATTTTCAAGAAATACATCTTTTTATTTGAATTGGGGCTGGGAGGCAGCTTGGCCAAGGGACAGAGAGAAATCCTCAGGGTCAAAAAGACCCAAGTTCAAATACTTCCACTGATACATACAAGCTGTATGACTGTGGTTAAGTCACTTAGCTCCCCACTCCATCAATAACCCAGACAGTTCTCCAAAACTATAAAATGCAAAGCAGGTACCCATCTGTGCTGATAGGGGAACTGACTATGCCAGTGAAATCACCCATCCAAATCCAATAAAAAGGCTAAACAATAAAATTGGAAAAGTCTAAAATCAAGTAATCAACTACTGATTTTTCCAAAGAAACCTCACTGATTGATGGCCAGTTGCTTTGGTGTCTACAACAAAACAGAGGGAAATGAAATCAAATTTCTGCCCCCCCCCCAGACATGAAATGGTACCCTCACCAGAAGTCAGACAACAAGCTCTTCTTGGTCAGCATCTACTACATTGCAGGCACTGTGCTAGACTACAGGAACCTGAAGACAATCCAATAGTCCTGGCTCTCAAGGAGTTTACAACCATATCAATTATACATTATCATTTCTCCTAATTGATAAGCATATTGGAAATGGCTCCTCCTCTTGGGTCAAGCTATTTCTGCTCTTGCCAGGAGCCCAAGGGTGAGGAAGGTGAGTGCCTTCCATGGTGCCAAAGTCTCAGTTTGAGAGAAGAGTCCAAGCCATGAGTATCACTGAAATCATTTCCAGAGCCTAGTCTCTGTCCTTTGGAAAGTGGCATTTTTCCACATCCTTTCTATTTAGAAGCTGTTGCTGTTTCTACATCATGTGCTCTCTTTTCTTTCTTGGGCTTTCCATTGCTATGGAGATTTGAAAGAAAACAGGCACATTATGACAGAAAAATGTGTCTGATCCTCTCTATGCAAAGGGAAAGAGGGGATCTTATTGTTTGAATGGAATTGCGTAGAAATGGAAGGGATTTTTAGCCCATAAAGCTTTCTGTGAATCCCTAGGGGTATTTTATGTTTGAAAAAGAGAAATAAAAGGTTGTATATCCAATGCATTTGGGGGGCATTCAATACATAGTAAAAATCATAATCTCTCCAGGCCTGTTATTATATGAAGCTAGAATGATCACTGTCAACTTCCACCAGGCACACTTTAGGTTCAAGAAAAAGAAAGTTGCATCTGAGAAGGAGATTATGTTGTTTTCTCTTTGAAGAGCCCTATCTGCGCGCAGAATCAAAGCCAGAGGAGAGAATTGTTTCCTGAAAAAGACATTTTGCACAAAGGCTCATTTATAATGGCCGAGCTCTGTATCATCATGCCCATCAAATGACTAAATATGCTGCTTGGCTACAGCTCAAAGAAAGGGACACATGTTCGAAAATGAAATAATCTCTGTCACTCTCAGAACTCTATTCTCAGCCTGATAGAGTACTTTCCTGTAAGCTCAGTAAATTTCCTGAGTTTCAGAAATGGAGAAGAGGCTCTCATCACAGTCAAAAAGGTTGCCTAGGTGATGGGTTTGGATGAGAAGTATTGCAAAGCACCAAATAGTCACCATTTCCAATGGAAGAAAGGCTTTTTATGACTTAGACACATCTCTCTTGAGATGACTGTTGAGAGGTCTCTTGGGAATGGAATTTGGAGAAAAGGGGGTACAAGTATTAGCACCCTGGATAGTGATAACGGTGACAACATCAGGGTATATAGGCAAGTCTGGCTATCAAGGACCTACTTCAGATATATTAGAGGAAAACTTTCCTTAAGGCGATTCTTAACTAGCAGAAACTTCAGCAGGGAAAAGGCTATAGCCTGATTTTCTAAATTCGCTCTCCCCACCCTAGGGATTTTTAACGTGTGTGTGTTCAGAGTCCCTTCAGTTGTCTGGAGAAGCCTTTGGACACCTCCTCAAAATATAACTCTGGTTTCTGAAGGACCTGATGTAGAAGGAAGTGAGCAGGGAGGAGGAGAATAATTGACATAGAAATCACAAAATTATAAAGATAAACAATGATGGAAGATTTGGGCAACTGATCAGGGCAATCACATTTTCACAAAACAAAAATGAAGCATGCTCCCCACCTGTTGACAGGCAAGTAAGGAAGAATTTACTACTTTGATCCTCACAAAAACCAGGAGAGGTTAATGCTATTATTTTCTCATTTTATAATTGGAGAAAGTGAGGCAAATGGCGGTTGAGTGACTTACCCAGAGTCACTTACCTACTAAGTGTCTAAGGTCTGATTTGAACTCAAAGAGAATGGACTCTGGATACAGAATAGGACACACGTTGTCAGTCATGGCCAATAGGAGAATTCTTTTGGCTTGTCCAGACATATGTGGTACCAAAATTTTGTTTTTCCTTCCTTCTCCTCAGAATGGGGACTAGTGATACGGGTGGTAGAAGAAAAAAAAAAGAAGAAAAAGGAGGATATCTCAGACATTTTTTAAATGTACTAACTAGACAGAATCACAGAAGCCAGAAAATTGTATAAATCACATGTTAAATTTAGCGTTTTCTTAAAAGGAAAAATTAGCTAGATATAGCCAGCATTTCCAGAGTACTTTAAGATTTACAAAATTATGTACATACATGTAAAATCTAATATCATCCTCACAACAATTCTATTAGTTTGGCACTATTATTGTTCCCATTTTCCAGAAGAGAAACTGAGGACAAGAAAGATTAAGTGACATGCCAGGGTCATACAATTTGTTAATGGCATCTAAAACAGGATTTCAACTCAGGTCTTCCCTACTCGAGGACCAACACTCTCTCTACCATGCGACCTAGATGCCTGCAAACCTAATAGAGGTTTGGGAATTTCATATAGAATCCAAGGTGGTAAAATAGATAGAATAAGAGCTTAGAGTAAAGAAGACCCAGGTTCAAATTTTACCTCAAATACTTACTAACCATGTGACTCTGGGTAAGTCATTTAACCTCTACTTTTGCCTTAGTTTCCTCAGCTGTGAAATAGAGATAACAACAGCACTTACCTCTCAGAGTTTGTGTGAAGTTCAAATAATATCTATAAAACACTGAACACAGTGCCTGGCACATAGTAAGTACTATATAAATTTTAGCTATTGTTATTATTTATTTTCTCTTCTACTTTGCCTATGGCAATGCTCATTTTATTTAGTGTTTCTTAAATTCAGCTTAAAAATGTTTTTAAAGAACTAAAACTAAAACAACTGCTGGTTGGTGATGAGGTGACACTTCCCACCCAAAAAGGGTACATAAAAGCCGGGAAATACTTTGTGCCCATCCTCCTTAAAGGAGAGGAAGATGAAATTGTCTTATTCCTACCCATGTCACTTTCTGTGTTACTACCACATATACCCCTCAAAAGTCAGGCTTCTTAGTGATTGGGTATACAGAGCTACAACTTCAAGAGAGCTAAGAACCAGCAACAGAGTGCCTCTCCATTGAAGCAGAGCAAACAAACTGGAGTATGTGAATAAAATGGAAAGTTCTGCTGTACTATGAAATGATTAATACAAAGGATTCAGGGAAGCCTATGGAAATCTGATGAAGCAACACTAATGAATGCCCAGGAAAGGAAGTTGAATTTTGAGTCAATGAAGAAGAGATCATGACATAACCTCCCTTAAAATAAGAGTGGAGTGGGGGCAGCTGGGTAGCTCAGTGGATTGAGAGCTAGCCCTAGAGACGGGAGGTCCTAGGTTCAAATCCAGCCTCAGACACTTCCCAGCTGTGTGACCCTGGGCAAGTCACTTGACCCCCATTGCCTAGCCCTTACCACTCTTCTGCCTTGGAGCCAATACACAGTATTGACTCCAAGACAGAAGGTAAGGGTTTAAAAAAAATAAGAGTGGAGCATATATCAGATATGGTTTCCCATGTTTCTACATCCTCATTTTCTTTGTCACAAGGGACATTTCAATTACACGGTATGTAGGTGGATGGGATAGAAGGGGAACATGGGAAAGGATCAAGAAAGGGTTATGAGATAAAAAAGAAAAGCAGCAATGAAACAGATTTTTAAACACTAAGAAACTCCAGAATGACTCAAAAGAGAAATAATAAAATTGACATGAGAAGAATAAAAATTAAAATTGATAGCAGAGTGGAAATCCAAGCTTTCAAAGAAGAAATGGATTTGGAGAGCATCTTGGAAAAGATCTTCACAATAATACTCTGAACACAAGAATGGCAGATATGGGATTCCTCTGAATTACAGACCTGGAGGTAAACCGGTGAAGCCAGCCCAAAGGTCAACAGTGTTGACTAGTACATGAGATCTATACATGTCAAAGTGATTGACCCTGAGAATAGTCTGTGCTGAGTTGACAGGTATCTCCCATATCTATTGGCTTCTCTCTCTTTTCATGTGGCCAAACCCTGAAGCAGACTCTCATCACCTCAAACGTGAGCTACTATGTGAGCCTCCTAATCAGTTCCTTTGCCTCTTGTCTTTCCCCACTCCATTCCATCCTCCACACAACTGCAAAATAGGTATTCTTAAAGTATAGAGCTGATTGTTACTTTCCTGTTCAAGAAAATCTGATTCTCAATTTCTTATAGGATAAAATATCAAGTTCTCTAGGAGACGTCCAAAGTCCTTTATAATCTGGCTTCAATCTACATGTCCAGCCTGATTTAATGTTCATTCTCTCCCATGATATTCCCTCTCCTACCTCAATTCTTAGAAGAAGAGCTCACATGGAAGGCTATCAATATAATCTTTTTGAAACTTTTACTTTTTGTTTAGTAACTACCTTGTGACAGAAGGAAAAGGGCTAGGCAATGGGGGTTAAGTGACTTGCCCAGGGTCATCTAGCTAGGAAGTGTCTGAAGCCAGATATGAACCAGGTCCTCCCAATTCAAGGTCTTGTGCTCTATCCATTGAGCCACCTATCTTACCCCATCAATATAAACAATCACAGGTCACGAGTGAAGTGGTAGGTAGAGAAAGAGCTGGGTTCAAATCCTGCCTCAGACAATTACTTCCTGTGTATCCCTGGCTATGTCACCACTTAACTCTCTTGGTCTCAATTTTCTCATCTGTAAATTGGGGATAATGATAGTACCTGCTACACAGGACTGTTGTGAGAATCAGATTAAACAATATTAGTATAGATCTCTGCAAACCATGAAGCACTGTTTAAATGTGAACTGTTATATAATATCAGGGTCAGAAAGAATATAGGAGGTTCCATCTAATCCAACTTGACCAAAAGTCATTCTCATCGATGCCTAGTATACACCAATGGATTGTAGGGTCCTAGCTCTCTAGATGAAAGAAGGGACTTTGGAAACCATCAAGTCTAAACCCTTTGCTTTACAAAAGAAGCAACTGAGACAATAAGTTTTGAGGAAGAATTTGCACTCGTGTCCTCTGTGTCTATTTCAGCAAATAGAATACTCACAACATAGTTGTGGTTTGGTTTTGTCTTTCCCCTCAGAAACCAACCTAGTTTTATCCATTTTACTTTGATTTCTTTTATTTTTTCATCATAATTACTGTTCCTATAGTCTCCCTTGTTCTCCTTCCAAATCACTGCCTTCCCAACTTTTGAATATCCCTCAATTGCCACATGGGGAGAGCAGAACAATTTTTCTCACCAAAGAGAAAGAAATGAGAAATTGTTTGTTGACAAATGCTCAAAAAACGCATTCCATTTCCTTTGTATAGAAATGTTTGGGATCTATTTGGGAAGACTATGTTTCTTGCTAGGGCCACGTCTTGACTAGGTTTACTAAGATGTCAGTTCCCTCAAGGTGAAGAGTGTGGGCATTGTTTGACAGGAGACAATTTAAGTGGAAAGAAAGAGGGGCTATCGCTGGTCCTCCAAAGCCAGAGGATCATGAGCCCAAGGGCTATGATTGCCTTCAGTTCCTTTTGGTCAGGGAATAATGAGCTCAAAGATTCGGAGCCAGGACACTGCCCAGCTGCTTGGTGTATTCAACAGCCCCAAACAGGGCACCCTCCCTTACTAGGGGCTCTGACATAATGACCCTCAGGTATTCCCTTTCCAAAGCCAACACCTCAATTAAGGACACTGTCTAAATCAGAAGTTGCAACATGAAAGGCTTGCTAAGCCCCAGTTCCCTTTGCCAATTGCCCATATGTGAAAACGGAGCATCTTTTATGTACTATGGCCTGACACTGTAATGGAACAATTAGCTTTGCGAAGGGAACTGTGAACAAATGATTCGAGATTTCCAAGCGATCGTTCCCTTCCGCAAATGTTAGTTGGCCCGGGAGAAAATGATACATCCAATGTGATAGGAAGGAAAAATGAAGAAGAATCCACTGCCATTGTTCCAGCAGAATCAAGCAGCCTCTCGGCACTGTTGTTTAAATATGGCTTAAAGAGCTTCATGCCATGTCTCTTCTTGGACTATGTACAACCAGCAGGTCAGCTGATACTGTTGATGGCATTTGTGTTTTTGTTCTCCCAAAATGGAATCCTGCATTCTTCTGGCTCTGGGTTCTGAGGGTAGGAAGGAGCTCCAGGCCCAGTCCATCTTGGCTTCTTGGCTCTCTAGGGAAGCTCTGAATATATATATGGGACCCCTCCCCTTGGCAAGCTTGGGAAAATTCTACAGCAGGTACTGAACTGGGTAAAGCCAAGGCTTCCTCTTGAAATAATAAAAGCTGTCCTGAGGAGAACAGTGTTAGTGTTTACAAAGCGCTTCTTGGGAACTGGCACATTTGGGCAGGACAGCAAAGAGCTCTGGTTCTAGAGTCAGAGTTTGTTGTTTAGTAAGTTGCAATTGTGGCTGACGCTTCTTGATTCCAATTCAGGATTTTCTTGGCAAAGGCACTAGAGTGATGTGCCATTTCCTTTGCTCGCTCATTTAAAGCTGGGATGATATTGAGGCAAAAGGGGTGAAGTGACTTGCCATGGTCGTACACTGAGACTGGATTTGAACTCAAAAGACTCATTTTCCTGACTCCAGGCCTGGCACTATATCTACTGTACCAGATTGAGACGATGATCTGGGATTGAATCTTACCTCAAATTTACATGAGCTATGCTACCTTGGGCTCAGGCCAGCTATGTCTCCCTGGGCCTCAGTTTCCCCTTCCATAAAATGAGAGCGTTAATAGCCTTGGAAAACCCTTACAACTCTAGATTTAGGATCCTTATGTGTGACTTTTGGCAAATCATTTCCCTTCCTTTGGCCTCGGTTTTTCTTCTGTGAAATGAGAGGTATCTGAGGTCATTTCTCACTATGGATTAATGAAGCCTTGAATACTGTTTGTGAGGGGCTATGCAATGACCTGAACAGGGTCACAGAGCCATTTAGTATAAGAGACTAGAATCTGAACCCAGGTATCTCCCGACAGCAAATCCAAGAAGCTCTCTACAGATTCACTAAACCAAAAGAAAGAAAGTTTATTGGTACCATACAAGTAACATCCCTGCCTCTTTTTAATTTTTTTATTACTATGTCATGTTTTAGATGCTCTTTTTTATAAATAAATGCCGCCATGCCCCATCTCCAGTCATCTCTTACGACAGAGAGGGAGGGGAAAAAAGCAGTTGAGCAAAATTGACCAATCGCTTATCTACCGATATCAACAACACACCTAGATGGATACAAGGAGAGCACTCACTGCGTGTCCAACATTATATATTATTATTGTCCCTAGTTTACAGTTAAGTAACTTGCAGAGTCACATAGCAAGTGTCTGAGGCCAAATTTGAACACAAGTCTTTCTAATTTCTAGTCTCGTGTACATAGGTCTTCTTGAGTAACAGCTTTAATCCCAGGGCTCCGTCCACTGTGGTACCTAGATGCCAATGCAGCCCTAGGGACTCATATGCAATATTCCTCACCTCTAATGCCATGCCATGCCATCCTCTCCCCCGTCCCCCTGCAAAGAAGGAAAGGAGACTTGTCCTTCTCTCTAACAAATATGAGACATAAAGACCTTGGTGCAGTTTCCTTACTTCTGTATGTGTGGTAGATCATTGGGGTTTCAAAATCACAAATTCCAATAACGGAGCTAGCTTGAATCTGCTAAATACAAGAAAATTTAGGGAGTAATTTGAACTGTAGCTGGGGGGAGGTGGGGGGGTGAGTCTTTGGTCTTGATGTACTCACTGAAGCAGTAAGGAGTTTCGATATTTGTGACTTTCATCCCACTTTACTAAACTTTAAACAAAGGCCTAATGGCATCGGTTGTCATTTCTTTGAAATAGGCAAGAGAATTACAGCGCCCAATTATACTTTGTAGAGCAGAGCGATTGCTTAGAATCTATTATCTCAGTCAATATTGACCAGCAACACTTGCCTGCACCAGAAGACAATTCAAAATGTTCTGTCAATGAGGGCATTTACATGAGGCGATAAAAGGATGCAGTGAGTGTCATTCTCTTTCCATTCAATAAGGATGTCTGAGATTCTTCCGACCTGGCCTACTTGTCCTTTCAAAAATCAAAACCAAATGAGGTTTCCAGCTACCTGCCAGAAAGGATCCTTTGGGGGTCCCGCTCTGGAGACCACCGTGAAGCTCATTACAGTTAGTAATGACATGGAAAGTCTTGGTTTTAAATATCTGATCCATAGCTATTGTCTCGATAGTGTTCAATGGAACCTCAGGGAAGAAAAAGAGGGGGTGGGGGATGGTGAGGTGGGCATCAGGGGAGGTGCAGCTCTGCTCAGAAATGCTGGCCTATTATAGGCCCTTTTCAATTCCCAGGATCTCAGAGGCCAGCTAGCTCTGCCAGTACCTGGTTACAAATACCACAGGTTCCCAACAAGTGGGCATCCAGTCGCTGCTAAAACCCTGGGAGTGGAGGAAGATGGCACGACTGCCCAAGAAAACCCACTCCACCTCAAGGTGACTTTCATTTACAGTGAACCTCTCCTTCATTCTCTTCCCCTCCCACCCTATTGTTCCTAATTTAGTTCTCTAGTGCCAAAGAGAGCAAGTCCCCATGGCAATCTATCTTCTGAATACCTGAAGAAAGCTGTACAAGATGATCCCAAGTTTTGCATTTTCTCTGATAAACATCCCCAGGCTCTTTAATGTAGAATTTGTGTGATGCCCTTCCCATCTCTTAATCACTCTGGCTGCACCCTTCCATCCAGTTGGTCAATGCCTTCCTTCAAACTGGGACTTCCAGAACTGAACCCAACATTCCAGAGACTATCTGACCAGAAGCAAATAGAGTGAGATCAGCCACTTCCCACATTCCCACGCGTGCATCTCTTAAGGCAACTAGAGCTATCATTAGCTTTGTGGGCTGCCTCTTCCCCAGATCTTTTCCCACAAACACCATTTAGCCAGGCATACATCCCCCTTCAGGTACTTGTGCATTGTGTTGTCAGGAAAAGGATACAGCTTTGAAAGGGAAGAAGAAGAAGGAGGGGAAGGTGGAGGAGAGAACTCCAGCCCCTTACTGGACATCGTCAAGTAATGCCAAGTGCCCACTTGCTGCAGGGGAGGTCTCTTGCAACGCTGAGCTTTGGTGCTTTGTTCCGGTGATATTCCCCACTCAGTGAAGCCCCCAGAAGTAGTTAGTGGTCCCCAAACTTAGCTCCAAGTGCCCTTCTTTCTGTGTCTCATTCTTCTACCCTCAAACCTGCAGCTACAAGCAAGAATCAGTCTCTCTGTCTCTCTCTCCTCTCTTCCTCCTCCTCATCCAGGAAGCACTCTTTCCAGGCTTTCATGGAATACTTAATTCTCCCTGGTAACCTGAAGAGTACAGCCAACTAGCTGCATTTGCCCCAGTGCTTTCCCTTTATCCTCTAGTCTGGAGATGAACCTAAATTTTGTGCCTACAGGGCTGTTTCTTGACATTAGCAGAGCCACAGAGACAGCCCATAGCCCTGTGGGCTAACCTAAACCCTAATATTTCCCTTACCTTCCATATTTGCTTGAAGTCCGACCTCTTAATTCTTTGTCTTCTTTTGGTAGTTTAGCTAGTTCTTGGGGCTAAGTGTTGGAGAACAGTGCCCTTTGCCATATCTACCATACTTTGGGCCCTCTAACTTGGCTAGCTTTACAGCTGCCTTTAATTAGTAATAAGTGTATTCTTCCTCTCCCCTAGCACAGACATAGGCAATTAGGAGTTAATCCAGAAGCAGGAATCTCATTATTCCTTCAGATTGATGGCCATCACCCTCCTTTTCCCGCCTTCTCTCTCTGTGGGTCTCTATCCAAACTCATCCCTCCCCACACCACTAAGTCCTCTTTTCTTCTGTGGGTGTTTTAATTGACAAAATTGTTATGGAGAGAGATCGCCACTTCTACACCAGCCACCCAAGTTTGGTAGTACACTTACCAGGTGGAAAGTGGCCGATCTCCACCACATGGCGCAACTAGCCAGCTGGTATTATCTATATTTCGTGCAAAGCTCCAAATAGCCATGTCGAGGCTTCATGAATAAAATGTGAGCAGAAGCCTAGATGGATGGCCAGTATAATAAGTCCCTTTTAGCCTTGGAGTTCCTTAACTGAAATTAAGGGGAGAAAATAACAGCACTTCGTAGGTTCTATTTCTGGTGCCTCTAATAATTCTTTCCTTAATATAGTACAAGCACATGAATTATCAATGAAAGAATTAGTCACAGTTTGTTGCACTTGTCTCATTGTATAAATGCAAAATGGCCTTTGTACTAAAATTTTCACAAAAGGGAAAAAGAAATTTTGTGAGTTACCAAGGCTATATATTGTTTGAAAAGATGCTGGCAGATAATGAGAGGAAAAAAAACAAACACTGACAGCCTGTTCTTTGAGTCACCCTGGATTCCTGAGACTTGCCTTACAGACATTCCAGCTCCCACTAGGCAGGGAGTCGGGGTGAAACAGCAGTTGGGGTGGGGCTAATTAAAACAAGTCAGTGGAGTCTCCTTTCTCAAGTGCTTGTTGGCCTTACTAACACTGAGGCAAGTCAGTAAAGTAGAAAGAATTCTGTATTTGCAGGTTTGGAACCTGGGCCCATATTTTGTCCTGGTTGTTTCTTGTCTGGGTGAGCTAGAACACATTTTAGCCTCTTTCCACGACTCAGTTTCCTGATCTATAAAATGGGAGTGGGGTGAATTCATTGACTTCTGATATCCCCTCCAATTCTAAATTCATGATCCTAGTGTGCAAAAATTATGTCTCTGAGGCCCTTGTAGTTCTAACAACTGAATAAAACTCTGACATTAAAATGCCAATGAAAGCAACTGAGTTCAAATTCTTTTTCCTCCTCCCTCATCTCTCTCTCTCCTCAATCCCTTTCTCCTTCTCATCTCTCATCTCCTTCCTCCCCTTCCCTTCTTTCTCCCTCTTTTCTTCCCTCCAACTGTCTTTCTATCTCTCATAGATCTAGATCTGTGAGGCCATAGAGTCTGACCCCTCATTTTACAGAGGAAGAAACTGAGGTCCAGGGAAGGCAAGACTTTTGGTTAAGATTACACAGTTACTCAGTGTAAAGGATTCAAACTCAGATCCTCTTGACTCCAGATTCAAAGGATGACAAGAAGAAAGAAGGAGCTGATCTTGCTGACCTGGAACAGACTAGGCCCAGAATTTTATCTCCAAATAGGAAGTCATCTTCTGCATTCAGTCTACTACAATTTTCATATGACCAGCTGGGCCAGCAGCTGTGACCGTTCTTGAAGGAGAAGGAGCAGAGAGATGGTTGTTGGACTTGAGAAAGCTTAGCTGACCATTTAAGAGTTAGCTATTATTTGCAAGGAATCATGCAGAAAATGCTTCAATATGTCACATCTGTTCATTCACCTAGGCAAAGCCATGCACATGCTGGTTTATCAATGCAAATCCATCTTGCCATCTAAATGCTTCTTCCTTTGCCTGTATATCATTTGTGCTCTCTGGATGCTACTAGACCCTGTCATACACATGTAACCTAAGTCTCACAATCAAGACATCTGATCACAGAAGCACAGATTTGGGACTTGAAGGGACCCGAAAGCCCATCTGGTCCAACTACCTCTTTAGACAAAGGAGGATGCTGAGGCCCAGAGACTTTAAGGCACTTGCCTAAGGTCACTTAGGTACTGAGTAGCATAGTTGGAATTCCAACTCAGGTCTGCTACTGACCCAAAATTCAATTCAGTATTCTTATTACCTGGGGTAGGCAGCAAAGATCATTTACAACTCAATAAAGTCTTCACTCTTGGTCTCTCTTACACACACACGCATACAGTAAATCTAGCTGACTGTCTAGCTTGAGCCCAGTTTTGGCATGGTCTGCTATATACACAAATCTGAAGCTTGTTATGTTGGGCTCAGAATGCCATGGCCCAAAAACCAAACAGTGAGTAAAGCCTTTGACATATAATAACAATTATTAATATAATAATTATAACATATAAATATAAAATATGACATATAATAATTATAACATCAGGGAAATTCCAAGTTCAAGTCAAGCTTTTGGTTAACACTCACAACCACAGCTCATGAGTTCCCACTAAGAATTCTTTCATCAGACCAATCAGAGAATTATTAGTTCAAAGTAAAAAAAGCATTTACCTAAAATAGAAGGTAAGATTTTTTAAAGTTCTATTCCAAATAACAAACTCAAAGAAAATGAAGTCACTCATCCAAAAGGCAAACCATTCATATGAGACTGAGATGGAGGGGCAGGAAGGTGAAAGCATATTGGCCTTACCTTCAGGAGATGCCCAGGTTAGAAATCTGACTGCCACAGCTACTGTGGGAACTCGAGTCATCTCAGCTCTGTTCCTCAAGTTTCCTGATCTGTAAAATAGGGATAATAATATTTAAACTGCCTCATAGGATTTCAGTGAGCAATGCATTTTGTAGACTTTAAAAGCACTAAAGAAATGAGGGTTTTGGGGGGCAACTGGATAGCTCAATGGATTGAGAGCCAGGCCTAGAGACCCCATCCAGTCCTGGGTTCAAATCTGGCCTCAGATACTTCCTAGCTATGTGACCCTGGGCAAGTCACTTCACCCTCATTGCTTAGCCCTTACCACTCTTCTGCCTTAGAATCAATGTTGACTCTAAGAGAAAAGGTAGGGGTTTAAAAAAAAAAGAAAGATAAATGAGGGCTTTGATAGTTATTATTATTATCATGATAGATTTCAAGAGATTTGTAGAGGCTTTAAATCCTCAGGTTCCTAATCAGGGAATCTAGATGGGGAAAAGCAATAGTACAATTGTGCTACTGGCAATGCCCAACAACCAAAGCAGGGCTTAGTGATCATCCCCTCAATCTGAAAATAAGAATTAACTACATATTGTCAAACCAGCCAACTGGTTCAGTCAAAATTTGGGCAAAACTAGCTGTTCAACTAGATTTGGCTGAAATGATTGGTTGTTTGACAAAACTAATCTATTTGTTTAAAACAATCCATCAGGAAATAATAAGATAGCCAGGACCCACTCAATCTTGGGCCATCAGGGAAATTCCAGGTTCAAGTCAAGCTTTTGGTTAACACTCACAACCACAGCTCATGAGTTCCCACTAAGAATTCTTTCATCAGACCAATCAGAGAATTATTAGTTCAAAGTAAAAAAAGCATTTACCTAAAATAGAAGGTAAGATTTTTTAAAGTTCTATTTCATTTTATTTTCCAGTTTCAAATTTCCCTCATTACTCCTCACCTTCCCATTGACAAGGCAAGAAAAATGGAATCCAATACAAATATAGTCATGTGAAATAGGGAAGGCAGGAAGGCAGGAAGGAAGGAGACAGGTTTCAATCTGAACTCTAAATCTATTATCCATCTGGAAATGAATAGCACCTTTAACTATGATTCTTTGGAATTCTGGTTGGTAACTGTGTTGATCATAGTTACTGTCTTTCGAAGCTGATAATCTTTACATTATTGCTCTTAATGTATAAATTGTTCTGGTTCTGCTCACTATTCTGCATCAATTCACATAAGTCTTCACAGAGTTAAAAACCATACCCCATACTTCCAGGTCAAGATGGCTCCAGAGTAGAAGCAGAGCTCTTCTTCTCCTCTCCACCAATCAAGACAGAGTGCATCAAAATGACAAAACCAAAATCAAATGAGCGAAGGAGTTCCACAGTAGGGCACAGCACAGAAGGCAGGCAAAGTTAGGACATTTCTACACTAAAAGGGGGTGAAATTTCCCCCACCAAGGGGCAAGCTCATCATCTTTCCCCCCACTTTACCTACCTTTACAGAGTCCAAGTGAGCATGTGACAAACTTCTAAGTACTGGAAGGGAGGGTGGCTGAGGTCAACACAGATTTACCAATAAGAGAAACTAGACTCAGAACACTGGGAGGCTGAGGAAACATTGAGATAGGCTGTGGAGCTTGGGGAAAGGGGGCAGATCACAGAAAAATGCCACAGAGAACTGAAAAAAGCCCTCAGGCTAAAACCTCTCCAGTGCTCACTCTTCCCTACACTCTACACTCAGATCTCTTCCCAGGCAATCTATAAGTTCTTAGAGGCTGGACCTGCCACTAAGAGCAGCTAGACACTGCTGAGGACTGGAAAAATATCATCAGGGCAAAAACCTCTCCAGAGCCCAATACAAAGATCACCCATAATCCTCACATAGACATCTGACCAAGAAGGAACAAGGCAATGGCCACCAACTCCCAGGAACTAAAATCCACAAACTCACACACACAAAAAAAAACAGGAAGAAAATTTTGATCCTTGATAATTTTTATGCAGAAAAAAAACCCAGACTAAAGAAGAGACAGCAGAAGATGACCAACAATTAAACACACCCAAACCTTCAAAAAATGGAAATTGGTCACAAGTTCTTGAAGATTTTAAACCGAGATTGTCAGATAAATGGAAGAGATGTGTCAAGAAAAGTGGGAAATAGTTCCAAAAGAAAATAATAGTTTAAAAGACAGGATCTCCCACTTGGAAATTGAAGCCCAGAAATCAAATGAAATACTAAGCAAATTGAAGACCAGAAATGACCTTCTAGAAGCCATGAAAAGCAGGATAGATCAAACTGAAAAGGAAAATCAAAAGATCTTAGCTGAAAGTCATTAAAAACTAGAATTGGATAAGTAGAAGCCAATTATCTCACAAGACAGCAAGAATTAATAAAGCAAAGTCAAAAGAATGACAGATTAGAAGACAACACAAAATATCTCATTGAGAGGGTGGTTGACCTTGAAAATAGATCTCTGAGACAATTTGAAAATCAAAGGTTTTCCTGAAATCCTGGAAATAGAAACCTTGACACCACACTAAAAGAAATTATCCAATAAAACTGCCCTGAGGTTCTGTAAAAAGAGGGCAAAATAGACATTGAAAGAGTCCAAAGATCACCCACTATGCTAAATCCTCAAAAGACAACCCCCAGGAATGTAATTGCCAAATTCAAGAGCTTCCAAGCTAAGGAGAAAATATTACAAGAAGCCAGAAAAAGACAATTCAGATATCAAGGAGCACCAATCAGGATTACGAGGGATCTGGCAGCCTCCACACTAAAAGACCACAAGGCTTGGAATACGATATTCAGAAAGGCAAGAGAATTGGATCTACAACCAAGAATTACCTACCCATAAAAATTGACTATATACTTCCAGGAGAAAGAATGGGCATTCAGCAAAATAGAAGACTTCCAAATATCTGTAAAGAAAAGACCAGAACTAAACAGAAAATTTGACATCAAAATACAAAACCCAAGAGAATCATGAAAAGGTAAATAAGAAAGAGAGGGTCTTTTTCTTTCTTTAAGAGCCTCAATAAAGCCAAATTATTTATATTCCTATATTGAAAAATGTTATTTGAAAATGTCAAAAATTGTATTCACTATTATAGTAGTTAGAAGAATTATCCATAGGTAGAGATTGGGTTACTAAGTGGTTTAAAATCATATATAAAAAAAAGAAAGAAAGGGGTGGGGGGAAGATGGCACCAAGTGAAATTTGAAGGAATAAGAAAATTAGGATAATATATATTACACAAAAGGCACATAGGAGTGGGAGGGGAAGAGTAAAACTATAAGAAGGAGAGGAAGAGAATGCTAAAAGGTAATACTTAAACCTTACTCTCAGTGGAATCAATTCTGAGAGCGAACAGCATCTAGATCCATTGGGGTATTGGATTCTATATTACCATATAAAGAAGATGAGAGGGGAAAACTAAAGGGGGGACTAGGGCAGGGAGTTAAAAAAGGGGAGGGAAAGAGAGGGGAAAGACCCTAAAAATAAAAAGGGGATAAAAAGGGAGGGGGAGAAAAGGGAAGGTGGGGAGGGAAGCAATACCAGGATGGGGAGAGTTTGTGGGGTAGCTTAAAAGGACCCCAAAAGAAAAATAAGAGAGGAATAAGAAGGGAGGGCTGGAAAAAGGAAAGTAAAATAAGGGTGGGGATTAGCAAAACTGATTAAAAAGAAAACACTGGTGTTGAAGGAAATAATGAAAGAGGAAAGGGCAGGACAAGGAGAAAAATCAAAAAAATGTTGGAGAATACACAGGTAGTAATCATAATGTGAATGGGATGAATTCATCCATAAAGTGGAAGCAATTAGCAGAATGGATTAGAAACCAAAATCCTACCATATGTTGTCTACAAGAAACATACATGAGGAAGGTAGACACACGTAGGATAAAAATAAGCAGATGGAGCAAAATTTATTGGGCATCAATTAAGAAAAAGAAGGCGGGAGTCACAATCATAAGATCTGGTGAAACCAAAGTAAAAACTAGATCTAGTTAAAAGAGATAGGGAAGGTAATTACATCCTGATAAAAGGCAGTATAGACAATGAGGAAATATCAGTACTCAACATGGCATAGCATCCAAATTCCTAAAGGACAAACTAGTGGAGCTAAAGGATGAAATACATAGAAAAACTATACTAGTGGGAGACCTGAAACTTCCTCTATCAGAACTAGATAAACTGAACCAAAAAATAAATGAGAAAGAGGTAAGAGAAGTGAATGAAATTTTAGAAAAATTAGAATTAGTAGATATGTGGAGAAAAATAAATAGGGACAAAAAGAAGTACATCTTCTTTTCAGTAGCACATGGTACATTAACAAAGATAGACCATTTACCGGGGCATAAAAAATATTGCAAACAAGTACAAAAGAGCAGAAATAATAAATGCAACCTTTTCAGATTGCAATGCAATAAAAAGAATAATTAGTATGGGTACATGGAGAGGCAAATCAAAAATTAATTGTAAATTAAATAATACAGTTTTCCAAAATAAGTTAAAGAACAAATCATAGAAAAACTTAATAATTTCATTGGAGAAAATGAAAAAGATGAGATATCCTTTCAAATTCTATGCGATGTAGCCAAAGCAGTACTTAGGGGGAAATTATATTCTTGAGTTCATATATTAACAAATTAGAGAGGTCAAGGAATTAGGCATTCAAATTTTAAAAACTAGAACATGAACAAATTAAAAATCCCCAGATGAAAACTAAATTAGAGATCCTAAAAATTAAAGGAGAAATTAATAAAATTGAAAATATAACAGCTATTGAACAAATAAGACTAGGAGGTGGTACTTTGAAAAAAACAAATAAAATAGACAAAGTACTGGTTAATCTAATAAAAAAGAAAGAAGAAAACCAAATTAACAGTATCAAAGGTGAAAAGGGTGACCTCACCTCTAAAGAAGAGGAAATTAAGATAATTATTAAGAGCTATTTTGCCCAACTATGTGGCAATAAATATGACAATCTAGGCAAAATAGGTGAATATTTACAAAAATATAAAATTGCCTTGATTAAAGGCAGAGGAAATAGAATACTTAAACAATCACATATCAGAAAAAGAAATCAAAAAAGCCATCAAAGAACTCCCTAAGAAAAAATCCCCAGGACTAGATGGATTCAAAAGTGAATTACATCAGACATTTAAAGAACAACTAATCCCAATACTATCTAAACTATTTAACATAATAAACAAAGGAGTTCTACCAAATTCATTTTATGACACAAATATGGTACTGATTCCAAAGCCAGGTAGCTCAAAAATAGAGAAAGAAAACTACAGATCAATATCCTTAATGAACATAGATGCAAAAATCTTAAATAGAATACTAGCAAAAAGACTGCAGCGAGTGATCACAAGGGTTAGTCATTATGATCAGGTAGGATTTAAACCAGGAATGCAAGGGTAGTTCAATATTAGGAAAACCATTCACATAATTTACCATATCTACAAGAAAACCAACAAAAATCACATGATTATCTCAATAGATACAGAAAAAGCCTTTGACAAAATATAACACTCATTCATATTGAAAACACTAGAAAGCATAGGAATAGAAGGACCTTTCCTAAAAATAATAAATAGTATATATTTAAAACCATCAGCAAACATCATCTGCAATGGGGATAAATTAGAAACATTCTCAGTAAGATTAACAAGGATGCTCATTATCACCTTTATTATTTAACATTGTATGAGAAACACTAGCAGTAGCAATTAGAGAAGAAAAAGGAATTGAAGGTATTAAAATAGGTAATGAGGAGACCAAGAATCTTTGCAGATGATATGATGGTATATTTAAAGAATCCTAGAGAATAAACTAAAAAGCTAATTGAAATAATCAACAACTTTAGCAAAATTGCAGGATACAAAAAAACCCCACATAAATCATCAGCATTTTATTTCTATATACTCCCAACTCATCCTAGCAATATTTAGGAATCTATTTGCCAAGACAAACACAGGAACTATATGAACACAACTATAAAACACTTTCCACACAACTAAAACTAGATCTGAGCAATTGGAAAAGCATTAACTGCTCATGGGTAGGACAAGCTAACATAATAAAAATAACAAACTGAATCAAACTAATTTACTAATTTGGTGCCATACCCATCAAATTGCCAAAGAACTTTTTTATAGAATTAGAAAGTTTATTTGGAAGAACAAAAGATCAAGAACATCAAGGGAAATAATATTAAAATGCAAAAGAAGGTAGCCTCACAGTACCAGATTGTAAACTATACTATAAAGCAGTAATCATCAAAACTATATGGTACTGGCTAAGAGACAGAAGGGAGGATCAGTGGAATAGACTTGGGGTAAGTGACTTCAGCAAGACAGTCTATGGTAAATACAAGGACCCAAGCTTTTGGAACAAAAATCCACTATTTGACAAAAACTGACAGCAAAATTGGAAAGGTTTGGATCAACAACTTCCACCCTACACCAAGATAAACTCAGAATGGGTGAATGACATGAAAATAAAGAAGGAAACAATAAGTAAATTATGTGAACACAGAATAGTATACTTTTCTGATCTCTGGGAAAGATTTTAAGACCAAGCAAGAGTTAGAAAAAAATTACAAAATGCAAAATAAATAATTTCGATTACATTAAATTAAAAAGGGTTTGTACAAACAAAACCAATGCAATCAAAATTAGAAGGAAAGCAACAAATTGGGAAACAATCTTCATAACAAAAACCCCTGACAAAAGTCTAATCACTCAAATATATAGGGAACTAAATCATTTGTACAAAAAATCAAGCGATTCCCCAATTGATAAATGGGCAAGGGACATGAATAAGCAATTTTCAGTCAAAGAAATCAAAACTATTAATAATCCCATGAAAAAATGTTTTAAATCTCTTATAATTAGAGAAATGCAAATCAAAACAATTCTGAGGTATCACTTCACACCTAGCAGATTGGTCAACATGACAGCAAAGGAAAGTAATGAATGCTGGAGGGGATGTGGCAAAATTGGGACATTAATGCATTGCTGGTGGAGTTGTGAATTGATCCAACCATTCTGGAAGGCAATTTGGAACTATGCCCAAAGGGTGCTAAAAGACTGTCTGCCCTTTGATCCAGCCATAGCACTGCTGGGTTTGTACCCCAAAGAGATAATAAGAAAAAAGACTTGTATAAGAATACTCATAGCTGTGCTGTTTGTGGTGGCAAAAAAAAATGGAAAATGAGGGGATGCCCTCCAATTGAGGAATGGCTGAACAAATTGTGGTATATGTTGGTAATGGAATACTATTGTGCTCAAAGGAATAATAAAGTGGGGGGATTCCATGGAGACTGGAACAACCTCCAGGAAGTGATTCAGAGCAAAAGGAGCAGAACCATGAAAACATTGTACACAGAGACTGATGTACTGTGGTACAATCGAACATAATGGACTTCTCCATTAGTGTCAATGCAATGTCCCTGAACATTCTTCAGGAATCTAGGAGAAAAAACACTATCCACAAGCAGAGGACAAACTGTGGGAGTAAAAACACCAAGGAAAAACAACTGCTTGACTACAGGGGTTGAGGGAATATGATTGGGGATGTAGACTCTAAATGAACATCCTAGTGCAAACAACAGCATGGAAATAGGTTCTGATCAAGGACACAAGTAATATCCAATGAAATTGCGTGTCAGCTGCAGGAAGAGTGTGTGGAGGGGAGGGAGGGAAATAAAGTGATTATTATAACCAAAAAAATTAAATTAAAAATAATAAGAAATAAAAGAATATTGTCAGTTTTGCTGGGTAGTTGATTCTTGGCTGTAGACCCAGTTCCCTTGTCTTCTGGAATATCATATTCCATGCTTTCCAGTCCTTCAGTGTTGATCTTGCCAGATCCTGTGTAATCCTAATTGTGGCTCCATGATATCTGAATTGTTTCTTTCTAGCAGTTTGTAGTATCTTCTCCTTGACCTTGGAGTTCTTTAGCTTGCTTATAAAAGTCCTTGGAGTTGTCAATTGGGGATTTAATGCTAGAGGTGATCTGTGGATTCTTTCTATCTCTATTTTACCCTCATGTTCAAGAATTTTAGGGCAGTTTTCTTGGATAATTTCCTGTAATTTTGGGTAATCCAAAATTCTTAAATTGTCTCTCCTAGATCAATTTTCCAGGTGAGTTGTTTTTTCAATGAGGTGTCCCATTATTTTCAATTTTTTCATTCTTTTGATTTTGTTTTAATATATTTTTGTGTCTCATGAAGTCATTAGCTTCTAATTGCCCAATTCTAATTTTTAGACTGAATTTTTTTCACAACCTTTTGATTCTTCTTTTTCTTTTAGTCCATTCTTCCTTTCAAGTCATTCTTCTCCCAATTTCTTTCCCTTCATTTTCTAGCACGTCAATTCTAGCTTTCAGTGACTAGGCCTCTGTTTCCAGATGACCTATTTTGCTTTTTAGGTTACTGTTTTATTTTTGTCATTTTTCTTCAACCTGTCTTATCTGATTTTTTAATTCCTTTTTGAGTTCCTCCATAACCAGCATTCAATTCCCTGGGTTTTTTTGAGGCTTTGCTTGATGTTTCCTGGATCTTGTTCTCATCCATTGGTTCTGTTCTTTGATCCTAACTCCCATAGAAGCTTTCAAATGTAGCTTTTTTTCTCGTATTTACTCATTTTATTTACTTTTTTCTGCCCTATGGACTATAAACTTTCCCCTCTGATGATTTACTGAACCAGAGTGTTTGAGCTGTTATGTCCTGAGGCTGAATCTTTTTTTTCTCAATCCTCTGCTTTTATATTGGATTCAGTCAGTTGAGCTAACCTGCTGAGCTAGCCTGCTCTGGGGCAAACTTTTCATTGTAGCCAACAGGCTGAGTGTGTCCAGCCAGGAGCCCCTCCCCCCCCCATGCCCATGTTCCTCCCTGCCAGACATTGTCAGAGCCCTGAACCACAAGTGGTGGGTCACAGGCAAACCCTGATTGCGGCAGTCTCTGTCTGGGGCTCATACAGACAACTCAGTCTTTTCAGAGATCTAAGCACATTGGGAAGGGAAGAGTGTCCCAACTGATGACCACCCCCCCAAATTCCTCCCTGCCAGATATTATCAGAGCCCTGGATCATATATGGTAGATCAGAGGCCAACCCTCACAGCTACAGTCTCTGCCCAGGGCTCACAGAGTCAGCCTGGTCTTATTATAGGTCTTAGCACTGAATAGAGGAGAGTATTCAACCAGTCTGTATCTCCTTTATCCTGTGAAAATATCCACACTGTGCCTACCTTTCAAGTTGTTTTCAGTAGGAGAGTCTCCTGACATCTTCTTGTTAGGTTTGGATTTCCATTTTCTTTGAAGCATGATATAAATGTTGATTTGGAAGGATTGTAGGAGAGGTTCGGGCTTTAGGTGCCCCTAAGTCATCATCTTGGCTCCCCCCCCCAAGTTCTCATAGCTAGAAAGTAACAAAAGCAGAAATCCAAGCCAGCCCTTCTGATAACCAGGCCAGTGCTCTGGCCATGGTAACATACAAGCTACTTCTCAAGGGACTCCTGAACTAGACAATATGTTGCACCAGATGTTCTACCAGATGACACCTAAGGTTTATTTCTAAGTATCACAATATATCTCCAATGTTCCCTACTAGCTCTGAAATTCTGTTATTTTAAGGGAAGGGAATAAGCATTTTTAGAGCATTTACTATTTGCCAGGCACTATGCTAAACACTTTACAAATATTATATCATTTGATATTTATAACAACCTGAAAGAGGTAGCTAGGTAGTATAGTGGATAGACTGCCAGGCCTGGAGTCAAGAGAACCTGGGTTCAAATCTGGCCTCAGACATGTACCAGCTATGTGATCCTGGGCAAGTCACTTAACTTCATGTGCCTCACTCAATCTATTTTGTCCTAGAGTTGTTATTAGAACATAAAGTAAAGGTTCAAAAATTCCTAGGAGGTAGATATTATTATTTCCATGCCACTGTTGAGAAACCTGAAGTAGACAAAGGTTAAATGAGTTGCCTAGGATGACACAACTAAAAAGCATCTGAGACAGTATTTGAACTCAGGTCATACTGATTCCAGGCCTGGGACTCTATACAATGAGCCACCCAGAGACCTAAAGAGAAGACCTTTAGATTTGAGCAGAGCCAAGATGGTGGAGAAAGTACACAGACCCACCTGATCTTTACCAAATTACCTTCCAAATAACTATGATAAAAAGTCTTGAATCAAATTCTGGAGCAGCATAACACAGAAAAAGATAGAATGAAATAATTATTTAATCCCAAAACAACTTTTAAGGCCAGCATGAAAAGGGAGGAAGTAGAATACAAAGCAACACAGCAAGGCAGGCCCCACCACAGCAACAGGCCTTGATATTCTAGCAACAGAGAGTAAAACAAAAATTTAAAGAATGCACTGATCACCTCCTGAAAAACATCCCCAGGAATATTATAGCCAAATTCAAATATTGCAAGCAGACAGAGGGAAACAATTCAAATATTGTGGAACCAAAGTCAGAATACCAAAAGATTTACCAGCTTCGACATTAAAGGAGCTAAGGACCTGGAATATGATATTACAGAGGGCAAAGGATCCAGGACTTAACCAAGACTCACTAACCCAGAAAAACTGAGCATGATGAGGGGAAAATAGATATTCAGTGAAACAGAGAACTTTCAAACATTCCTGATTAGACAACCAGAACAGAGTGAAAAATTTGACTCTCAAAAGAAGACTCAAAAGAAGCATTTTTTAAAAGGTTAGCAGGAAAATGAAATCAAAAGATATTCAATAAGATTAAATTGTTTACAAACCTACATAGAAAGATGATTCTTGTAACTCCTAAGAACTTTACAATTATTACAGCATTGAAGGTAGTACACATGGATAGATAGCAAGGGTGAGAGTTGAATATGATGGAGTGGTATCTAAAAAAATAAAATGAAGGATTGAACAAGAGGAATACACTGGGAGAAGAGGAAAAAAGAAATAGATTAGGGTAAATTATCTCACATAAAAGAGGCATGAAAGACCTTTTACAATGGAAGGGAAGATAGGGAAAGTGGGAAGGAGCACTTGAAACTTATTCTCAAAGAGGGAAGAACATACACAATCAATTGGGTATCTTGCCTTACAGGAAAGTAGACATAAAAAGGGTTAAGAAAACTGGAAGGGGGTGATAGAAAAAAGGCAAGTTAGGAGATGTGGTGATCAGAAGCTAAACACTTTTGAGAATGGATAGAATGAAAAAGGAAAAGGGTAAATGGGGGAACAGGATGGAAAAAACACATAGTAATCATAATGGCAAAAAAATTTACAGGTCTCTCTAATAAAAACTACATTTCTAAAATATATAGGAAAATGAGTCAAATGTATAAGGATACAAGTTATTCCTCAATTGACATATGGTCAAAGGATATGAACAAGTAGTTTACAGACAAAGTAATGAAAGCTATTTAAAGTAATGTGAAGAACTGCTCCAAATCACTATTAGAGAAATGCAAATTAAAACAGCTCTAAGGTTACCCTACACCCATCAGATTGTCTACTATGACAGAAAATAAAAATGACAAAGCTTGGAAGATGTGGGAAAACTAAGACATGAATGTACTTTTGGGAGAATTATGAACTGATTCAACCATTCTGGAGAACAAATTGAGCCTGTGCCCAAAGGGTTTATAAAATAATACATACCCTTTAACCTAGATATACCATTACTAGATTTATATACCAAAGAGATAAAAAAAAACAAAAAGGGGAAGGGTCTATATATGAGAAAATATTTAATAATGAAATATTTAATAATAATAAAGTGAAAATAATAATAAAAATTTAATAATAATAAGTACAAAATAATTTAATGCCCAAAAATATTTTGTAGGGTCAAAGAATTAGGAAGTGAGGGGATGTCTATCAATTGGTTAATGGCTAAGTCAGTATATGATTGTAATGGAATACTATTGTGCTATAAGAAATGACAAGAAAGAAGAGCTCAGAAAATCTTGGAAAGATACAAACTAAAGAAAAGTTAAATAAGTAGAACCAGGAAATAAAATATTGTACACAGTGACAGCAATACTGTATGATGAACAACTTCAAATAACTTAGTTATTCTCAGGAATACAATGATCCAAAACAACACTAAAGAACTCATGAAAAAAAAATCTGCTTCCAGAGAAGGATCTGATGAAGTCTAAATCCAAGCCAAAAGAACTTCTTTCGTTTTCCTTCTTAATGGTTTGTATTTGAATTTTCTTCCACAAAAGGATGAATCTGGAAAAATGTTTGACAATATTGCACATATAAAACTATATCATCTTGCTCAGCGAGGGTGGCAGGGAGAATTCACAGCTCAATTTTTTTTTAAATGTTGGAAACTTTTTTCATGTAATTGAGGGAAAAATTAATATTATTTTTAAAAAGGGGAAGCTTATAAAGTCATAGATTTGGAATAGGCCTTAGAGTCATCTAGTCCAATTATCTCATTTTAGAGGGGAAGAAACAGACAGACAAGGATGTTCAAGATTTTCCCTGTTACCAGCAAAGTATAAATTAGAACCTAGCTCTCTTCCCTCTGACTCCTAGAGCAATGCTCTTTCCCTTGCATCACTACTGCACATCAAAGTGACATGTCCAGTTGAAAGGAAGTCACCCTGTCTCCCACCAAGCCTATTTGGGCTGCAATTGGAGAGTACTGTTCTCTAGGACAACCCTGGGTCTTTGATCTACCTTCTAAAGTGTCGACCACTGTTCCTGCT